>NC_032024.1:17715947-17726937 GCF_001865875.1 Lupinus angustifolius
AAAAAAGCTGAGTAGCCCATCATTTGCAAAGATAAACTTGTAGTTCATCTCTGAACAAATGATACAAAAGACAGAGATTGCAAAATTTGCATGTATTAGATTGTGTACTAGAAAACACCAATCCCTGTGTAAAGTGCAGGTTATTAATCAGTGACTATGACCACATAATGATCAATTACTCTGCTTCTTTTTCATTTTTTCTGGGGGGAGAGGGGTTATTCTAATAACTAGTACTTCAGTTTTCTATGAATATGTCTAACAAAATATGAAGAAAAAACCCTTCTCAAAGTAATACGGCCCAGAACATGTGGTGTGTGACCTGCAAGGCAGCATCATAAATTTCAGCATTCAAATAAAAAATGGCGAAAATGCATTTTATCCACTTGATGTTTGTGTCTTATGGATTGTACCAAATAATATTTGAAATGGTGTATTTCACCTCATCGTTGTTAAATTGTACAAATCATCCCTTATGTTAATCTTATCGTTAATATTAACGGAAATAGTCGACTTACTTTCTTCCAAAACCATCCCTCACCCCCTCTTTCACCCAAATCCCAAGCCCTAATCCTGGAAAACCTGCTGAAACATAATCCGGTCAAAGTATCTTTAGAAGACGCAATTCAAGCAAGAGATTGAAGGCATTTCAAACACTTTCTGGACATGAAGCAGTTGAAAATCACCAAATTCTCATACCCTAGCTAGCTCTCACTCACTCGAATATCCTTAGTTGCTCCCTCTTTTTATTCTGATCTCTCTGCTCTATTGATGGGTCCTGGTTATTACTTGTTAGGATCGATTTTACCCATTATTAAAGAATACATTCGCTAGCCAATAAAAACATCACTTTATAATTTTGATATTACATGTGTGATTATTTAAGTTAACATTTAGCAGTAAGATTAACAGAAGGGGCGATTCAACGTTAGGGTGAGAAATACACAATTTCAAACATTAGGGGTAAATTGCACTAGACCTAAACATCAATGGATTAAAATACATTTTTCCCAAAAAAAAATGAATTATCACTTGCTTATAACATTCTTAAAAATACTAATAAAATGCCACAGCAAAACAAAATTAGAGCGAAACATTTACCAAGTAAATAAAAGTACCAAGCTATGGCTTTGATTTAAATAAAAAGTTCAGATCATAAATACACAATTTCACATTACATCACAGCCGCATTGTGATCTTGAACTGGTCAAGCAACTTAAAACAGAAGGATTCAGAAGCAAGAGTAGGCTTTAAACTATATATTTCCTACTTATCAAAACTTGCCTAATGTTTCTCCCCCATCCCTTTATTTCACTTTCAACCCCAACATTCTTGCCATTTTATTACCTACGCTGTCATTTACACCTTATCTTTTCCATCTATTTCCTCTCACACAACATCACCAAACACTTCTCTCTTCCTATCTCTCTCCTCCCTACACCTCCTACACCCCAAAAGGAAGTTTTGGAGTATCATTTTTCTTTCACTTTATCTACTATTTAAGCTGAGATACACCAAGCAATATTTATTAAGCTACTCCAAACACAAAGTCACGACAAAATAAATATATTTTGAAACCATTTCAAATTTGTAAAGATTTACATTTTAGTTTCCATATCCCACCTTATATGATTCAATCTCCTATAGATTTGAATCCCAAAGGAGCTTAGAAGTTCTACTCGAGGGACACAACATCTAATTAGTACTTGCACTCCAATCTCATGCTGCAAAAGTCCCTTTGCTCCCCAAACCCCAAAACAGAAAGTCGGGATCAACGCAAATAAGCAAAAAAAGATCCCACGTTTTGCAACAATAAATTGAGAGAGGAAGATATGATTTCACTTACAGTGACAATATAAGTATCCACAAAAGAGGAACTAAAATCCATCTACAACTTTAATACCAGCACCCTTGTCCCACACATCTGGAGGGGCAACATCAGCCATAACCTTTTCCTGGCCACGCCAAAGAATCTAGGAACAGCATTGCAACATTGTTTTGGTCAGCAATGCATGTTTGAGATAATAGACTAAAGAAAACAGCCTACTGAGCCCATGTAAATAAGTGCTTACTTTGTCAATGACGCCAAATTCCTTGGCCGTTGTTGAATCCATATAAAATGGTCTCTTCATTACATTAGTGACAGTTTCCTCGGACTATAATTTAGAAAAGAAGCAATACAAGAATAGTTAGATTCTGCCTTGTCTTCCCTGTTAAAAATGATATTCAGTACCTATGCAAGTATGCATGATACTCACATTTCCTGTGTGTTTGGCCAATAATTTGATAAGTGTGTCCCTGTTTATTATCACCTGCGAAAAATGTAGCAGAAACAAAGGTTTCAAAGATTTAATTGACATGTTTAGGGTAAAATAGAAAAATATGAAGCGCAACAGGAAGGATAAAGGAAATGAAAAATGCTCAGAGTCACACTTAGCAGCCAATTATTCATCAAGGTATGCATTTAAAATATGAGAATGAAGATGAAGTATGGGATTTGTAAAGTGGAGAGACATTCAAATTCACATTTAACAACTAACTATGGAACTAGGTTTGGAAAGAGAGATGAAGTGAACGAAAATCTGCTCAATTGCGAAAAGAATATATAAAGCTTGGAGTGCACATGTCCAATTGCGAAAAGCCTTAGCCATTTTGAACAAGATTGCATGTCTCAAGCCCAATCCAACAAGATTGCAAGTCTCAAGCCCAATCCAACAGGCCCGTTCATAAATTTCAGTAAAATGTGAGTGAAATGAAATGAGACTCTTGAACTCTAATAAAATGACTATAAAGGATTTCAAATGAGATGAACAAAGTGTTCTCAGGAAACTCTAACTGGTAAGAAATTTTTATGTTCCTTTCCATTTCCTTACTGCGAAGAAAATTAATTCCAGCAAATAAAAAACACCACCAAAGTTTGTATTCCAAACTGTGGAAAAACGCTAGAGCAAAAACAAATTTGACAAACCTCCTTTGCACGAATAAGAACATCACTTGCAGGCATCAATCCAGATGATGGAACACGGGGCTGCTGAATCATGGCTGAAATAGTAATGAATATAGCAATATCAGATATGTGAAGACTTAAAGGACCAAAGCCACAAACTTGAAAACTAAAGGATCTGCACCATACCTTTGGCATGTGGCATCATAAAGCGTTTACCCGGAGTTCCTGCAGAAAGTAATAGACAGGCTTGACCTATAGCAGCTCCCACAGCCACTGTGTGTATCTGTTAAGGATACAAAAGCCAAATACAAGGGAAAGACATTAAAATGTTAGTGACAAATAATCAACTTATTTTCCATCAGAATTGTTTAAAAGTTAATACAAATTACCAAGTACTGTCATCAACAAGATGTACAAATAAATAATTGTATATGAAGTGTAGTATTAGTGAAAGGAAACAAACCTCATTTTTTAACTGCATCATTGCATCATAAATGGCAAAACCTTCTGTCTCCATCCCTACCTGAATGCAAGAAATCAAAATGCATTAGAAGGTAAGAGAGGTGAGAGGCAAACAGATAGCTCAATAGATTATATTGAAGTATGGATATCTAACCAACACAGAACATGTCTACAATGCATAAAATGTTTCATATAAACTGCAAACCGGAAGCGAATTCAGAGCATACCGTTTCACCATCATCCCGAGTAGTCCCAGTGGAATTTATGTAAATATATATTGGTTCTTTAGGATCCATCCATTGCAGGTACATCAACTCTGCAACAACAAGCTCTGTGACAGCTGGCACCAACTGAGAGGTAAAAAACATTCATAAGAGGCGGTACAAATTGTGATAGCAAAGAATTAATCGAGGGCATTGTTAGGAAGAAGCGAAGAGCTAACACTCAAGCACATCACAGCGTAACCCATTAAGTAATATATGTCATTCATAAACAGAAGAATTGGCATCAAATGCATAATTGAACACTTACAGGCATGCCAATGTAAATGATTCTACCATGGAGTAGCAACGAAGGCAGGTCAGGTGGTGGCCTTCTGGGACGGTGTTCGTTGTATGAAACAGACCTTTCCACCTAATTGAAGCATAAATTTACGTTACCGAAACAGTTAAGCACGACTAATAACAAAGCAAAAAAGATTAGCATCTAGCCAAAATAGAATTAAACATCAACCAACAAAATCTTCCAATCCCTTTCAGATTAAGGTACCATATGGTGCCTACCAAACAGAACAAAAAAGGATAATCTGTCATGTTCCCTTTGGTTCAACCAATTTTAGTGTAACCAAAATGTGTCTCGTTATGTTCTATTTATAAACAACCCGTCAATTGATTTTTCATCACCAGTTAAGTTCTTCAAAGATTTAAAACACCTTTCAATTGATTTTTCATCACCAATTAAAGACTAATACAGGGACATTTTAAATCTCCGAAGGACATAACTGACGACAGAACTTTCAAAGACCTATTTAACAACACCATAATCTTTCTATAACTGAATTGAAAGTCTATTCCACATACCAAACATACAATAGAACATGTAAAAGTAAGACACTGATATATCCTCGAAAACTTTAACACGGCAAGTTTATTCTAACATGTCTATCAAACGTATTTGGATAAATAAAATGGAAGGCTTCAAAGCCAGCTCACAAAATGTATTTCATGCCCCCGAAACCTTTCATTTCCGTTCCTTTCCCTTCAAAACACAACTCGCAAACCGACACTAATATTTGGAAATAATAAGTCCAATAGGACACTAACACACAGTGACAGTATTACTACAACTCTGCACTCATCAAAAAATAATTTCCTAATATTCAAATTCCAATATAAAGTACCATAAAAATAAAACCTAGTAAAAATCAAATAATCACCATAATATATATAAAAAAATAGAAAAAATAAATAAAAAATACTTGAGCAGGTGTAGCCATGAGTTTAGGAGAATCAAAGATATCCAAAAAAGGAGGTGAATCAGAGTGAATGGGACGATTAAGCAAAGTTTCAGGAGAAGTAGCAGCTACAGAAGCAAGCTTTGAAAGAAAAGGGTCATTAGGGTTTAGAATTGGGATTTTGGAATTGTTTGAGGCGTTAAATTTGATGGAACAAAACGGCGTCGTAAAGTTTCTTCTTCGAGTAGTAGTAGAATATGAAGAAGAAGAAGATGAAGAAGTTGGAATGGAAGTTAGCATAGGTAAACGCAAATAGGTAGCCATGTTTGTTTGAAGGAATGGATGAGGGAATGTGATTTGTGTAACTCTATCAAATGTGTGGGTGTGTGTTTTTTATACTTACAAAAAAAAAAAAAATAACTTGCAATAAGAAGTTTAGAGTAAAATATATATTGTCAGTATAAAATTTAACATTCATGGTAAATAGTTTATTATTTATTTATATTTTTTTTTGAAAAATTAATGATGATTAAATATAAATTATAACGATCCAGTAAGAATCTATAAATAAAATCATACACCGTTAATGATTAAGTTTTTTTTAAAAAAAATTAGTTTATTTATTGGAAAATAACTTAATTGCTTGTTACAAAAATGATATACCATTAAGGACGAGCAGGACCCAATCGTACCTATTGACTAATATAGATCAGGCCCAATTATTGGGTCTGAGTTCAGGTTTAAAAATTACATTTGATTAGTATTTAGGGTCAGGGATAAGCATGATCCGTCTCGTCTCATGGTCACTAACGCTACGAGTGAGCAAGACCTGGCCCGACCCGTGGACTCGTCTTAACCTAATAACTTAGGCACGGGTCTGACACGTCCAAATAAATAAACAAAGACAGACTCAGTTAAAAGGGGCAGACCAGTTGTCAAAAAGTGACGGGTTTGGGTATATGTCCGGGTGACCGGACTCGTCCCTTATAGTAATATACCAAGAATAGTTGAACATGTATCTATTAGTACCTATTATGTTTAGCCCACATAACTCAAATATCTATAAACACACAACATATCCACACCACTTATCATATGATCATTATTCCATAACATTTTTTCATTGTTTAATTCTCCTAGATAGTGAAGGACACTACGCGCTTAAGAGTTAGTTACAATTCACATGTTGTTGTCATTTCATTTGTTGTTGTGTTTTTATCATTTATAAGAACACTTCAACTTATGTTGACACTTGACAATTTAAATTGATCTGAAATTTTCAATGTCTTGTATAATTTTCAATCACGTGAGTGTGATAGTTTTTAGTTTGAATGATGCAATTCAGGTTTGTAATTTATATACTGATATATGTGGGATGCAGGTTTTAGTTGAATTTATATACAGATTGTGATAATTTTGGTTGTGCATGCTTAAAGATTTGAGAGAAAAATATACGTTTGTTATTTTGTTCCCTTACGGGTCTCATCCTTCAATATTTAGGGATGGATGAGAGACATGTTTAACTCATCTCACGTTCACCCCTAACTCATGCATCATGATTATGTGTCATTATTCAATTGTGTATAAAGTAATGACATTTTTTTTATTGAGAGTATCATTGACTCTCTAATTTTTTATATTTTATACATAATTAACAATATATATGCATATATTATTTCATATATCAAATTATATATTCATAACTATAAGTAATATTAAGAAGACTTTATATAAAATGAATATGCAATATATCTAATCGAGACTAAGGCCATGTTTGGTTTCAAATGCTGACCCGATCGACAATTAGGGTCGGATTAGCTCCGGTCTATGGTCAAGTTTGGCTTCAAATGTTGACCCAGTCAATAATTAGGGTAGAGATAACGTCGAGTCTAGGACTGAGTCCGAGTTCAAAAAAATGACATTACTAGCATTTAGTGTCGACTAAGAGACAAGTCTTACCTGGTTGATGCTCACCCCTATTATCATTCCCTCTCTTAACAATTTTTTTTATGGCAAGGAAGGTAAATGCAAAAAAAAGAAAAAGGAAGAAGATGTCATTCTTAAAATTGAATAGATGTATGATGTAATGATGAAATATTTTGTAGGAATATTGAGTGTAATTTTCTGTAAAATGTAATTTTATTATATAGTGAACCGAATGATGAGGCTGGTAAATTCTTATACCCAGTGTTTAATCCATTCATTAAAATTTGTTTTGCTTTCAAAGTAACAGTTGTAATGATGGGAAATGTATACATCTATTGTTTCACACTTTATGTCATTCTATGTTCCATAGATATATGATTGATTAGAAAAAATATATTTAAGTTAAAATTTAATTATAACCAATAATAAGTTCATAATATATGAAATAACACAAAGTATGGAATAATAGATGTGTCCCGATTATATTTGGAAAGTAGGTGGTGAGAGAGTATCATTATTCTTTTCTTTACATTCACTCTCACCACCATCTCTTTAATTTTAGTATGTGCTTTTATTCACGCAATTGTTTTTAAACTTTAATATATATTGTTTTTCTACTAATCCCATTTCATCATTTTGAAAAGCAAAATTTGTTTTTAGGTTTTATAAATAACTAATTCATTGTTCTCTCTAAATCAAGCACATATGAAAAGGGAGAAAAATAATGCACAAGAATAGCTTATCATCTCCATCGATAATTATAAATGGATAATGTTTTTTTTAAAAACTATATCCTTCACCCAAATAACTTGTAATGAAAGTTGACAACAATTATAGATAAATTTATCGAAAATATATTCTAAAACTACCATTTTAAAAGTGACTTTGTGTGATCAACCTAACTCCGAATAGTTATTTTTCTAAATTTGTTAAACTAAAAAATGTGTACATTATATGTAAAATACATTGTATACCAAAATCAGATTTCCAAAATGAATTTTAAAGGTAGTTTTACTTAATATCCTTAAACAATTTTTCCTTAGTATCAAGACAATAATCTACCAATTATACTTTTGTCTCCTAATCTAAGGCCAATATTTCATATTTCTATATGAATAAGGATTTCAAAAAAATTCAGATTTTTCGTTTAGTTGGAGAATAGATACTCAACAATGATTTAGGTATGAGGATAAAAGCCAAAAATAACAAAACATTCTAATAAACAAATTTCAATAACTTTTTAAATATTAGTTCTATAATAAACATTTTTTTAGATTTTAAGACCCAATGTTAACAACTTCACATTTTATATTATAATTACATTTTTTTTTCAAAGATTGTTGGAATAATGCATTACTCTATCACACCAATAGACCAAAATTCAAGGTATTTTTTTATGGGCTCAGTGAATTAAAGTCCAAAGTTATTGGACCATAAAATATGTGTCCAAATTTAAAAGCTGACCCACTATTAAATATAAATTGATGAGTTGATTGATCTATGAATCACCTAACCAAACCAAAAACATTAAATCAATACATTGGTCATCTACTGATGAAAGATCTCGTTAGATTTCTAAAATGCCCAAAAAGTTAAATGTTCATTTTCTATGAGTTACTATCTTCCTCTTTTTAATTAGTCATATAATGAGTTATGATATTATAATTAATAAGGAAATATGTTGATATTCTAACTCCTTTTTATTATGATAATTAATTAATTTGATTTATATGTTTATTAAATTATTTATGATTCACTAATTTTAAGCAATGCTCATTATGGATATAAATTTGCATAAATGTAAATAATAAATTTGCGAAAACATAATAATGAGGCTACAAATATATGGTCGAAACTGTCTTCCTCTTTTCAATTAGTCATATAATGAATTATGATATTATAATTAATAAGGAAATATGTTGATATTCTAACTCCCTTAAAAAATAACTGACAATGAATTTATTTCAAAATAATGATTTTAATACAAATTATTAAAAAAGATCTTAAAACGTTTGCAATTAATATTAACATATTCAATTTCATATTATGTATAATTGATTATGATAATTAATTGATTTGATTTATATTTTGATTAAATTATTTATGATTCGCTAATTTTAAACAATGCTCATTATAGATATAAATTTGCATAACTGTAAATAATAAATATGCGAAAACTTAATAATGAGGCTGCAAATGTATGATCGAAACTGTCTTCCGCTTTTCAATTAGTCATATAATGAGTTATGATATTACAATTAATAAGGAAATATGTTGATATTCTAACTCTCTTAAAAAATAACTGACAATGAATTTATTTCAAAATAATGATTTTAATACTAATTATTAAAAAGATCTTTTGCAATTAGTATTATTTAATTATTTTTAAAACTGAAATAGTAGTAATTCAATCTTACTAAAACATTCTCAACTACTATCATCTAATTATTTTTAAATTTTCAAACGTTAAATAGGATATATAGTAATTGCACATTTAAATAGTAAATCTTAAAACATTCTCAATTAATATTATTTAATCATTTTTTAATACTTAAATAAGATGAATCCATTGTTACTAATAATATAATGAGTTATGGTATTACAATTATTAATGAAAAATATATTGATATTCTACCTCGCTTAAAAAACAATAGACAATGAATTTAGTTCAAAATAATCATTTGTAATACTAATTATTTAAATAGATCTTAAAACGTTTTCAATTAATATTATTTAATTATTTTATTATTTTTAAAACTCGAATAGTATGAATTCAATCTTATTAAAACATTCTCAATTAATATCATCTATTCATTTTCTAATTTTAAAACGCTAAATATGTTATGTCGTAATTATACATTTAGATAGTAGATATTTAAATATTCTCAATTAATATCATTTAATCATTTTTTAAAACTTAAATCAGAGGAATTTATTGTTACTATTAATAGAATGAGTTATGATATTAATTTTAATAAGGAAATTTGTTTATAGAATAAATCTATTGTTACTATTAATAGAATAAGTTGTAATATTAAAATTAAATAATTAAATGATATTCTATTTCGCTTAAAAAATAGACAATGAATTTATTTCAAAATAATCATATTTAATACTAATTATTTAAAAAGATCTTAAAATATTTTCGATTAATACTATTTTATTATTTTTAAAACTGAAATAGTATGAATTCAATCTGATTAAAACATTATCAATTAATATCATCAAATCTTTTTTTAAATTTTAAAACGTTGAATGGGTTATGTCGTAATTGCACATTTAGATAGTAGATCTTAAAACATTCTCAATTAATATCCACATTTAGATAGTAGATCTTAAAACGTTCTCAATTAATATCATTTTTTAAAACATAAGTAGGAGAAATCTATTGTTACTATTAGTAGAATGAGTTATGATATTACAATTAATAAGTAAATTTGTGGATATTATTTCAAAAAGATCTTAAAATATTTTCAATTAATATTATTTAATTATTTTTAAAACTGAAATAGTAGGAATTCAATCTTATCAAAACATTCTCGATTAATATCATCTAATCATTTTTAAAATTTTAAAACACTAAATAAGATATGTAATAATTGCACATTTAAATAATAGACAATGAATTTATTTTAAAATAATCATTTTAATACTAATTATTGAAATATATTTTTAAACGTTCTCAAATAATATTTTCAATTATTTTTATAACTTAAATAGTAGGAATTCAATCTTATTAAAACATTTTCACTAAATATCATCTAATCATTTTTAAAATTTTAAAATGTTACATGGAATAGTAGGAATTACACGTTTAAATGGTAGATGTTAAAACTTTCTCAATTAATAGCATTTAATCATTTTTAAAACTTAAATAGTAGGAATCCATTATTATTATTAATAGAATGAGCTATGATATTACAATTAATAAAGAATATTTTGGTATTTTATTTCACTTAAAAAATAATAGTTTGATAATAATTATTTAAATAGATCAAGTTTTCTCAATTAATATTAATTAACTATTTTTAAAACTTAAATAGTAGGAATTCAATCTTATTAAAATATTCTCAATTAATAACATCTATCTTTTTTAAAATTTTAAAATGCTAAATATAACGCATTTAATTAGTTGATCTTAAAACATTCTCAAATAATATCATTTTTTAAAACTTAAGTAGTAGGAATTCCTTGTTATTATTAGT
>NC_032024.1:17727037-17753407 GCF_001865875.1 Lupinus angustifolius
TTGCTGCTTGAAAAATGATAAACAATAAATTTATTTCAAAAGAATCATTTGTAATACTGATAATTATTTAAATAAATCTTAAAATGTTCTCGATTAATATTATTTAATTATTTTTAAAACTTAAATAGTAGGAATTAATCCTATTACTAATAAATGAGCTATGATGTTACAATTTATAAAGAAATATGTTGATATTATGTCTGACTTAAAAATAAAATTACTAAATAGAGTTAAAAATAATAATATTATATCCATTATATGATTATTTTTTATTATTATTGCAACTATCTATATTAATACTTTTTTATATTTTTATTTATGAATTTGTTCATATCACAAAGAGAAGAGAGAATTGCCTAAATGATTAATATTTTTTAGAATTAATTTTATTGTGATAATAAAAGAGTTACATTTGTCTAAAATTTATTTATGGCTTAAAAATAATATATTTGATTTGATTATGATAATGAATGGATTTATTTTATATTTATTTCTTGATTTATTTTTGATTACTTAATTTCACGTCATACTCATTTGGATATAAATTGGAGACAATGATCATCATGTATATATTTTTTGATAATGAATTGTGTTTAATTTATTGCAAAGCATGTTGAAAAGTTCACTAAAATATAACATAATAGAGGTTGACATTGTTCTTTAAACTTATATATTTTTATTTTCTCATTTCGGTCTGTTTCAAAATGTTATCTTTTATTTTGTCTGAGAAATATAACTAATGTCGTTCATTGAAGTTCAGTACTTATATTGATAAAAATATAATCATTTTATAAAATTGGACTTGCATCAGTAATATGAGTGAAACATGTGATCTTATGATGTGAATGTACGAGTAATATGTGTGTTTTAACTATACAAATGTGCGATTACTATATGTATTCTTAATCATATGAATGCACATGTAATATGTACATTCTTAACCATGCGGCAAAAGTTACGGCCCGTGCAAATGCACGGGTAACTTGCTAGTTCTAATTAAAGACAAGAACTAACCTATTTTCCCATCTCTAACACATTTTTTCTGTTCTTATCCATATCTTCACTAGGAGAAATTCTTCATTAATTAATAATTTTCATCTTCCCTATTACTTATCATTGTTTTTTGATAACTTACCTTATGAATAAGAGTAAAGAATTCAATGACCACGAGGAAAAAATAACATATAAATATTATAAAATCAATACAATCATTAAATAATAAGAGAAAATCTACCTAATCTTTAACTTTGCTGCTTGTCGTTTTGAAAAATATAAGATTTGTAGGGCCAGCATAGTATACCTAAGATTTGGTAGTGTTTTTATTTATAATTTTCCATTGTTATAATTAGGAGTTGGAATCCATAACCAACAACTAAAGCACTGTAAATAGAAAAAATGAGGAATTAATAATTACAAATAATCTATCCATTAACTCTTTCCAACTTCTCCTTTGTATTTGTCTTTATTAACTTCTAATCAAATTCTACTAAATAAATCAACAAAACATTAATTTAGTGATTAAGATCTTACTAGATCTTTATAGGAAGCACATTTGTTACCCAAAAATTGTGTCACTACAGTACCATCAATATATGATTGGTCGAAAAAATGTATTTAAATTAAAAATTAAAAATTAATTATTTTTCTAATCAATCACACAACTAATGACACATATTGATGACACTTTTATGGTTATGTGATACTTGCTGAGAGAGATAATCACACAACCATAAAAGTGTTGGGAGATCTTCATCCATATGATACAACATTCCTCCATGGGTTATTAAGTGAAAGAAACATATAAATGAACTTGACACCACATCTTGACCCAAAACCCTAAGGTATTAGGTCTATGTGTTCATCTACTTATATGCTCTTTAACTCATCCATTTTTACCCAATGTGAGACTTCTTCATTCACACTTGGAATACCCAACATCTCCCCCTCGTGTGTGAATTCCCTTCGAGTATTGGATAACACCAGAGCTCAGCTCTTTACCCACTTGTCCAACTGTTGGCTTATCCTTTCATCAAGGGAACACGCCGCCTTGACTTCTCGTCAAGAAGACTTTCGATACAAGGATCCCATATGGATCTAACGACCACTTGTCGCTTCAATACTCTGTTGAGCCGTCGAACCATCGGCTCTCATACCACTTGTTAGGAGATCTTCATCCATGGTATACAACATTCCTCCATGGGTCAAGTGAAACAAATATATAAGTGGACTTGACACCACATATTGACCCAAAACCTAAAGGTATTAGGTCTATGTGTCCATCCACTTATATGCTCTTTAACTCATCCATTTTTGCCTAATGTGAGACTTCTTCATTCACACTTAGAATACCCAACAAAAAGAAATGGTTCATTACTCACATGGTGAGAGAATATTATTAGTTATACAACAAAATTCTACCAAATAATGATAAGTAATTTTCTTTTGAGTGCAGCACCCAAACAACTTTATCTTTACTTACAATTTTATATTAGTGACATAACACCACTTCCAATTTTATTTGTGTTTTTTAGATTATAATTATAAGTTGAAAGATATATGTGAACTTATAAACTGAAAAAATATTTTTTTTTGTTTTTTTTTGCTTATTTTCTTGGTTTATTAACTTTTTTCTTAAACCGAGCTCATTACCTTAATAATTGTAGTTGTTAAAGAACATAAAACCAAAAAAATTAAAAAACAAACTCAATGTAAAAAGTCATTGCCCTATTATTCACTATTATTAACATGCCCCTTTTTCCTATCAGCTACTTTCTATTACATTCAATTTTCTCAATCCAATGATAACTATACAACTTGAAATAGATTAGTTAATTTATTACATATAAAATAATAAGAGTATAAAAAAAAGTTCACTATCGCAATTTAATTACTTTAATTGGAAATTAAATCTCCTTTATATGTCCAAGTCCAACAAATTCGCAAAACTGAGTATCCTTATAAAATTAAATTCTACATGTGATTTTTATTTACATCGTTTATCATTTATTTATATTACTTTTTTGAAGAGTTATTAATAAAAAAATATGAATAGTAAATCATACATTGATATAAAATTCATACATTATCATTTATCAGTATATATATATTTTTCTTCTTATAAACTATTAAACTACTTTATACTGATTGGAACATACTCAATAAAATCAAACTTCTGTTTTCACTTGAATCAAAACATTTTTTGGGTACCGTTGGTATTTCCTTGACTTATGGCTAAATAATTAACCTCTTTTAGTGTGTATAACTATCTAGCTATCTCTCGCAACAAGTGTTGTTCCTAGGAATTGAACCTTTAACTTTTTGATCATCTTAAAATCCAACGAAACCTTAGATTACTATACCAACTTTATGTTGGTACTTGAATCAAAACATTTATAAAAGAATAATATTTTTTGGAACAATACTTATTATTTTGGTCCAAAATATTAAAAGTAAAAGGAGACAATTCAAACATGGAAAGGGAGGCATTTTAATATGCTCAACGCCTTAACTAATACCAAAGCATGGAAAGTGAGGCATTTCCTTATTTTTAGTTAAGCACACACTTGCACGTTTCATCCACAATAATCATGTTAAAAAACAAATGTTGACAATAAAAATGTTTAATATTTATGCATTATATAAGATTTATAACCTTCAATATATCATATACTATTTATTATATAAATTTTTTAAGAGTCAATAATAATTAAACATGAATGATAAATGATGAATGATAGAATGACAGTGCATAAAATTTATGAACTATCAGTACATAAATTTTTTCTATTTTTCTAAAGAAAAAAAATAAAAATAAAAATTACATTAACACTATTGAAATTTAGTGAAATTATATATACCATTTTTTTATTATTACACATACATAAATCAATCATAATTTATATACATAATCATATCATATTTAAAGTAAAGTTTTCCGTACAAAAAATAAATAAAGCTAGTTGTTCTGGAGAGTTCAGGAAGAATATCCAATAAAATTCTACCTTATTATATGGACCCTTATTATTTCAAAAGTCTTTTATTTGAACACACAAACAAAATACATATTGTTTTAAGATCATTTTCAACCATCATGTTCACACTCCACCACTTGTGCATATTTATCATCCTCACAAATTGTGTCATTATTATATACTAGCGTGTGGACCGACACTCTGTGCCGATCGACCCGCATTGTTACTTTTTTTTTTATATAAGTATAAAAAATAAAACATATAAATTCAATAAATGTAAATTTAAGAATATAAGATGTAATAATTGATATGATATACACAAAAAATTTATAAATTTCTCGTGCATCTAATAATTTATCATGTGCTATTGTTATTAATTTGTCATGTGCTATTGTTTTATATTTGGGTTGAGAAAGAGATAAAATAAAAAAGAATGTGTGGATGAGTAATAATGTATTGATAAAAATATAAAAGCAAAATGTGGAAGTTTCCATTTATTAAGGAGAGAAGTTAAAAAGGATAAAAATGGAATTTAAAAATTATACCATACATGATGGTTATTACTTGTTTTACCTTTATTAATAGTATAGATGAAATAAATGTTTATTAATATAAGAATATATAAAGATGAAGTTAGAAGTTATAAAATAAAATTAGAAGTTATAAAATATGAAATAAATGTTTAGTAGTATAAGTATATATAAAGATGAAAGTATAACATATACAATAAAATTAAAAGTTATAAAATATAAAATAGGAAAACCCAAAATAACTTCATGAAAGTTAGGTTAGGTTTTTCCTTTATTAAGTAGTATAGATATAGATATGCAACTTATAATTAATATATTTGAGGTGGTTATATAGGATTATATAAATTATGTCATGATGGTGGTTACACCATGTTTTGGCTTTATATATAGTATAGATGTTATCAGTTATGATTAATTAGAAATATAATTAATTATTAATTTTTAATTTAAATATATTTTCTCAACCAATCATATGCTGATAGCATATACACTGACACAATTTATAGAATAACGGATGTACTCTCCATTAATAGGCATTGACCATCGAAACCATATATTTTATCCCAAAGTTTGTATTACTCTATAGACTCCTTATTTCTCATTAGTAAAAAAACTAAAACATGAATTAAATATAATTTAAGTCTATATTTTCTCACCAATGAGAATAAGAAAGTATATAGAGTGATACATGTCTTGAGACAGAAAATGTACTCCCTAACTATCATGGTGACATTTTTCATAAAAATTAACAACTAATAGATTCATTGTTACTAACACTTTCACTATCCATCACCAGCATTATTTTTTTAGCATAGATTAGATGTCTCAAACTATGTACCAAATCATGTCATATAGTAATGAGTATATGTCATTTTAATTAAAAAAATTAAAACATTCACTATTTTTCTATTTTTGATTCATTATTGGGAGATAATTTTTTATTAGTACTATTATGGGTATCTTCTCGCTTTTTTGGGTAAGGAACTAATCCCTTTCGGGGTTCGTGACTGCCTCTTCCAACAAATTTCGCTCACATGAATCAAATCATCGATCTTGAGGATCTAGATGAGACCTTATACTACTAAATCAATACCTTATCGGTATGTGAGACATAATTTGTAACATAGACCGGAACATATCTTTATCCATCATTCTCGGCCAATAATTGACATATGAAACCACCATTTTTTAGATACTAACAAATCACAAAATTTATAATTTCCATAACCATCCCTACTATAAAAGAAATAGAAGGAGGAGGGAAATGAATGAGATAAAAGGAAAGAGAAAATTGAATATAGAAAGAGAGAAAAAAAAGGGAAAAAAATATGAATTGGGTGTTGCAGTGAGAACTACAAATAACATTTTTGATAGAAGTTATTGAGAAACAATATCACGTAGAATATGTACTTATTGATACTAATTAAAGCAAACCCATTTCACATATATTTTCATAATACAAGCCAATACATTGGATGAATAATACAAGCCAATACAAGCCAATATTCTTCCCAAGTACATATTATTCATTCAAACACTTAATTAACCTTAAGACAAACCCACATTATTTATTTATTATTTGATATCTTCTTGGTGATTTTTGATCCTATGCACCAACAAGATAATCATCAACATGTTTGGAAGATTTGTTTAAGAAGTCCAAGTAAGAATATGGTGGTTCAACATTCTCATTCACCAACTCATATTCAATAGTCCATTTAAGAAGGTAACTACCATCATCTTTTTCATTAAGTTCCATGGTGAGTATGAAAACCTTGTATTGTTGACCCAAATCATCATCAAAGAAGCTCCATGTTATTGTCTTTTTGTTTTCATCAATAGCTTCAATTTTCTCCTTATGTTTTACTGGCTTACCATCTATTTCACAAGAAATTAAGCTCAATAACAAAAATAAAATGTAAGAGAATTAGAAGATATTTGATTAATGTTATTTTTTGTAGAATAAATAATGGTTGTTGCTACTTCAAAATGGTAATATTCATAGGCTCAAAGGTGTTAGAAAACAAAATATATAAAAAAATTAGTGATTTTTGGATGAGTAAATTAAACACTGGATTTTTTTTACTACATAAGTGTTTGGATGAAATTAATTTTTCTAAAATATTTATGCTGAAAGTCTAAATAAGCATAACTCTATATTGATAAAAATATAACATAATCCTATAGCTTTTTTGGGTCAAAATAAACATAATTTTCTGAAACTACAATTTTGGGCATTTATATCATCTAATAATTTGAACCAAATTTACCATAAAATTAATAAATCATTCATATGATGTTTACACATCAATATAATTGAAAGGTGAATTAATTACCTATGATGAAAGTCCAGTTCTTAACTGAACCAATGGTGTGCCAATCTCCTTCATGAATATGAGCTTGATGCACTCTTTCACAAATGTTTTGAACATGGCTCAGATTCTTATGGAAGAGATTGAACCATTGAGAAATAGTTGCTTGAATCCCAAATTCAATACTCACTTTACCACTAAGAGCCATTTTTCAAATGTAACAAACACAGTTATTTAAGATATGAAGTGCAAATGTTTAGAGATGAGTCTTACTCTTTAATAATAAGTAGGTTACCCACTATTCAAACTCAATTATTGTATACCAACGGATATTGGTTCAAGTAGTACATGCTTGATTTTCCTTAAGCAATGTTTTGAGTTCGAGTCTTGTGGATAAAAAATACTGTTGGGAGAGTTAACCCCACATACTTGTGAATATTTCCGGCTTGGACATGATTGCTTACACTGTGAGGATACATGTGAAAAATAACAAAAACTCAATATTTTGGTTTATCACAAAGAGCAAGTCAATGCACAAATCTATCACCAATTATGGTTAGAGAATATATAAATGTATGTAATTTTACCATCACAAATAAATATATTATTTTCAAGATATCAATCGATAATATCAAGATTACAAGACAAACAACCTTACGTTACACTCATAGTAACCCTTTTGTATTTTATTTTTTATTGAATAAAATATAAGTTTCCAGGTGGCGCATATTAAAAAGAATATGATTTCTCAAAACATCCAATATATATTGAATGAAATATCAATTTATGAAAATCATATAAAAATTAGGCGCAATTTTTCCTGTAAGGGATTTAATTATTTGCCCTCTTTCCATGTAGTAATTCATACAATTGCAACGAGGAATAGATTTTATGGAAATAATATTTACTTTTTTTTCCTCCGGATATTCATATTCGATATGCAAACAAATTCTTGAAAATTTTAATTACGTTATTATAATTTTTTGTCATATATTATAAAGTTATTTGTTTAATCTAAACATAAATTAAAGTACATAGGTTCCAGAAGATACTAAACCTAGTTGCTACAATTTTATATTTTTAAACTAGAGCTTTATTTATATGACAAAAATGTTGCATGAGGAAAATGAGTACGTAGAAAAGTGTAACCACTATAGTAAATAAACTCAATTATTGGAATGTGACCAAACTTTCTGGTTGATATTTTATATTTACTTATGATTATAATATGTGAGATTATTAACTGAAAAATAATTTGACACAACATCTATACTATATATCTATACAATATAAAAGGAAAATTACAGTGTAACTACCATTATTATATAATTTTTATTTTCCTATTTTGCCGTTAATATTTTTTAATTTGTACAAAAAAATCATATAATCATATATAATCACCATCAACATATTAATCACTCTTACCTTAATTTAACCGTTAAAATAAGAAAAATATAATATAATGTGCACTCGGTAAAACATATAATATAAATTACGGTTAATATAAAAAATATTCTAACTCATCAAAATAAAATATATAAAACTTAAATATTTAATACAAAAAATGTAGATCAACAGGCACACAGTACGTGTCATTAGTGGCGAATCTTGGTCAAAATTTATAGAGGACAATAATATTTAATTAAAATTTATAATTAAAATTAATTCAGTAACAATAAAATATAAATAAACATACATAATTATTTTTAAGTTTCAAAATTACATATTAATTATGAAAAGTTTCAATAAATTTTGTCAACCACCATCTCTCAACTTCTGAATCAGTTTTTTTTTTGAAGTACAAACTAACTACATATCATTAACTACATGTTGAGACTTTTGCTACAAAGCTTCACAAATATAATATGTGATCACCATAATCTTTTTCATCAAGTATAAAATCAATATGAACTCAAATGAAGTCATAATATTATAAGTAGCATCAACAACTACGTACACATGTAAAATAACTTGATTCATTATCTATAATTTTAAGAAAGACCACACAAGTTGCATGATAGATACGCTACAAACCATGGTTTTAGTATAAAGTGAAAACCATGATCTATCCATGAAAATACTCTTCAACATGTGCAGGTTAAATTGTTGTTCCATATAAACTATAAACCATGGTTTTCATTTTATTTGTTGTATTAAACATAGGCTGAAGAAACCATTACATATGAATTTGTATTAAAACAATGAGTGTAAGATTTATAACGTGGCTTCAAAATCTTCACGACAGTAAGAAATTTTTGCCAAAAAACAAAATAATATCACTCTTCTCCTACCGATTCAAGTTGGCCATGGAAAAAATCAGCGTTAAAAAATAAATACAAATTAGCAAGAGGAATTTCAATGGTAGATGGAGTCAAGTTCTTGAAGCAGTATAATTTCTACAAAAAAAAAAAATATAATTATATGTAACCATATCATCCCTTTCACCTTAAATTGAACATCTATATTTATATCTATATTATTAATAGAGTTAAAATAAGTTTTTTTTAAGAATATGTTTTTTTAAGCAACTGTGCTATAGCACAAGATATATTAGAAAAGGGAACTAAAAGAGAGTTACACAGAGAAATTACATGTTCCTAAATATGTAATTAGGAAAACCAAGTAAGTTCCTATTATAGTCATTCATAATGAAAGTAGGGATTGAATTCCAAGTTGTGCTATTCCTAGACTTTGCACCAAAAGAGGCCAATTTGTCAGCACAAGAGTTGCACTCTCTATAAATGTGAGTGATTTTCCAATGTAACAATTCCAGAATCTTAGTACACCTGTGCCACTTGTTGTGTAGTTGCCATGGGGGATTAGAATCTCCTCTGAAAATTTTCACAACCAAAACAGAGTCAACTTCCAGCCAAATGTTCAACCACCCTTTCTTGTAGGCCAAGGTAATAGCTTTAATTGCCGAATAAAGCTCTACATAGAGGGCAGACTGGATATTAAGATAGGAGCCAAATCCTGGAAGGAACACCCCTTTGTGATCTCTAAATATGCCACCTCCACCCGCATGACCAGGACAACCGAAAGCTGCACTATCCGTGTTCACCTTGATCCAATCAACCGAGGGGGCCAACCAGAGAACTTCAGTAATCTTAGGAGCAGAGTTGTAGTGGATACTGACTTTGAAATGCTTTAAAATAAACAGATCTTTGAGAGAAGGATTTGCAGACATTGTAGAGTAATTGTCTGAAATAGTTGTGTCCCTGATTATCCTAGCAATTGTTTGGTTGAGAGAAACCACTTTGTCCTCGAATCAAATTTGATTCCTCCAAAACCAAATAGTAGAAATTGTGCTGACAGAACATATTAGCAGAAGTTGTTGAAGTTGCTTGCTGAAATTGTTGTTGCATGAGATGAATCACCATGCATGATATAATTTCTATATTCCATCTTTATCATTTTTAATCCATCTCCTTAATAACTAATAAAAACTTCCACATAATGTTTTTGTTTTTTATGAATACATCATTATACAATAACACATGAAAAAATATCTAACGACTCTATAATCATTTTTGTCTCCTTAAATTTATATTTTTATTCAATTTATATATTACACTTCTTATATTTATACACTCTATATCAAACAAAATAAAAGTGCGGATCGACACGCTAGTTGTAATAAAGACAAAACAATTATAATATAAAATACACTCAATAAAAACATTACAATATAAAGTACACTTAATATAAAAAAAGATTCTAATTCTCCAAAATGAAATATATACAACGTGAATACTTAACATTATAAAATAAGAATGTGGGACGACATACACAAAGTAGTAATACAAATGAATGATGAATGATATAATGATTATCTATAAATATTTTGACTAACAATGCATACATATTGGGAGCATATCTTATGTCCCAAAAAGTGTAACATTTTATGTGTCCCCTAATTGTGATTGTCTCAACAAATATTTAAGTTAAAAGTTTAATAATTAAATATTTTAATGACTAATTGTAATTAATGATACATTGAGTGACACACTTTCTAGGATAGAAGATGTCATCTCATAAATATTATACTTATAAATAAACCATAATGCAACACTATGCAATAAATTCAATAAATTCAATAAATACAATAAATACAATAATTAATGTAATATTATGCATAAGTACGTGACTCTGCCACATAAAAATGAAACAATATAAATCAATCGCTCCATCACATCCATAATGCATTAACACAATGGAGCCTACTTCCTTATATGCACCAATAGCGTATAGTACCAATGGTTAAAATCAAAGTCCCAAAACACATAGGACATGCATAATTGAGTGCCTTAATCCAACCAAAATACAAACTTTAATGTTGACCGTGTCAGCCTTTGAAACCTAATCTCACCTTAGACGTGATTAAATATAAGCTATATTTTTTTTAGATAAAGTCTTCTCAATATTTTACTTATTATTATGGATATGTAATTTGACATATGAAATTATATATGTATATATATATATATACTATTAGTATTGCATATATGATAAAAATTAGAGAATCAATGACAATTTCGACCAAAGACAAGTCAGTATTTGTACACAATTACATAGAGACACATACAAACATGATGAGTGAGTGACATGAGATGCAATCATACCGGATCATGTCTATCCCATGTACAACCCTAAATATTGTTTGGGTCTAATTTTTGAACCCAAAGTCAGCCCTAAATCCGATAAGACTCTACTCTATTTGGACTCAATCATGATCAAACCCAACCAGGTTAGTGAGAAAGGTCGAGTCTTGCTTACCCCTAAAATAATAACTGTAGTTATGGATGTGCATGGTGAATGATAAGATGTCCCAAACTTCTCTCTTGCAAGGAATGCCTTGGGTTAAAGAATGTCACATGTAAGATGATACCCTCATTAATTCCATGAATTGTTTTATACCCTAAAATTGTTTGATTATTTTATTGTTAATAAAAAAGAAAATTTTTTATTTTATTTTTTGTTATATGTAACAAAATATGATCTTGCTACTAAGTATGCCTATGAGCATAGGAAATATTTTGGTCCAAAATGTTAATAGTAAAAGGAGACAATGCAAGCATGGAGAGGGATGCTTTTTAATAAGCTCAAAGCCTTAACTAATACCAAAATTATTTGAATTTTAAATCTCCACTATCCACAAATCTAAACAATAATATACATTTTAACATTTTCTTTAATCATTTCCATATTTTTAGATAATCACACACACGATACACTTTTCCTCCACAATCATGTTAAAAACCAAATAATAACAATAAAATGTGTAATATTTATACATTGTATGTATACAAATTTATATACATTTAGTTTACCATCCATTTATATTATTTTTTAAGATTAAATGATAATTCAACATTAATGATGAATAAAGCAGTGACAATATATGAAATTCATACACTATTAGTACATACATTTTTTTTTCCTCTTTTTATAAAGAAAAAACAATTAAAATAAAAAATTATACTAGAACTCTTAAGATTTAGTAAAATTATATATGTCATTCTTATGTTTTTACACATACATAAATCAATCATAATTTATATACATAAGCATATCATTGATGAAAAAATGAGTGTAATTACACTAATCTCTCATGAGGAATTGAGTGTAATATTTTATTGTAATTAAGTTAAATTACTCCACTGCTTGTATATTCTAAAGTTAATGTTCAAGTAATAGGACTATATACTATCATATTTAAACTAAAGTTTTCTACTTTTCCATACACAAAATAAATAAATAAAGCTAGTTGTTCTGAAATAAATAAATATGATACTTACGAAGACTTATCCAATGAAACTTCAACCTTATTATATGAAACCCGTATTATTTCAAGTACTTACAAACAAAATACACATTGTTTTAAGATCATTCTCAACCATCATGGTCACACTCCAAGGAAAGAGAAAATTGAATTCTAAATTGAAGATAGAAAGAGAGAAAATAAAAGAAAAAAATATGAATTGGGTGTTGCAATTGGAACTACAAATAACATTTTTGATAGAAGTTATTGAGAAACAATATTATGTAGAATATATACTTATTGATAATAATTAAAGGAAACCCATTTCACATATATTTTCATAATACAAACTAATACATTGGATGAATAAGTAGAAGAACCAAACATCCTTATTCTTCCCAACACATTATAAGTGCACATTATTCATTCAAACCCTTATTTAACCTTAAGACAAACCCATATTAATTATTTTATTTGATATCTTCTTCATGATTTTGGGTCCTATGCACCAACAAGATAATCATCAACATGTTTGGAAGACTTGTTTAAGAAATCCAAGTAAGCATATGGTGGTTCAACATTCTCATTCACCAACTCATATTCAATAATCCATTTAAGAAGGTAACTACCATTTTCTTTTCCATTAAGTTGCATGGTGATTTTGAAAACCTTGTATTGTTGACCTAGATCTTCACCAAAGAAGCTCCATGTTATTGTCTTTTTGCTTTCATCAATAGCTTCAATTTTCTCCTTATGTTTTACTGGCTTACCATCTATTTCACAAGAAATTAAGCTCAATAACAAAAATAAAATGTAAGAAAATTAGAAGATATTTGATTAATGTTACTTTTTGTAGAATAAATAATGGTTGTTACTGCTTTAAAATGATAATATACTATAGGTCAAAGGTGTTTGAAAACAAAATCTATAAATCATATCTATAATGATTTTTTGGTGAGTAAATTAAACACTGGATTTTTGTACCATAGAAGTGTTTGGATGGGATTAATTTTTCTAAAATATGAATGTTGAAAGCATTATTATTAATACGATATTGTTCATCAAATTGGTCAGAGTATTGGTATAGTGATTCAACCAATGATTCACTAATTAATTAAACTACATACCTGTGGCCAATAGATATATATATATATATATATATATATATATATATATATATATAATATTAACATTAATGTTGAAAAATCAATAAAATAATAATAATTTTTTTTTTATTTTCATTAAAAAATTAATTTTAAATAAAAATCGGGGCGATATGACCGATACAGTTCAACCGAAAACCGACCAGTATGATCAATTTTAACCGGTATGATTATATGATCAGTATAATTACTATATTGTACCAATATCGGAACCGATTTACCGGTTGAAACGGCGGTACGAATAGGTTTTTATAACATTGGTTGAAAGTCTAAATTAGCATAATTTTATATTGACAAAAATATAACATAGCCCCATACCTTTTTTGGGTCTAAATAAACATAATTTTCTGAAGCTACAATTTTGGGCATTCATATAATCTAATAATTTGAACCAAATTCAACATAAAATTAATAAATCAATATAATTAGAAGCTGAATTAATTTAATTACCTATGATGAAAGTCCAGTTCTTAACTGAACCAATGGTATGCCAATCACCTTGATGCACATTAGCTTCAGGAATTCTTTCACAAATGTTTTGAACTTGGTTCAGATTCTTATGGAAGAGATTGAACCATTGAGAAATAGTTGCTTTGATTCCAAATTCAATACTCACTTTACCACTAAGAGCCATTTTCAAATGTATCAAACACAATTTTTGAGATATGAAGTGTAAATGTTGAGAGATGGGTCTCACTCTTAAATAATAAGTAGCTTACACACTATTGCAAACTCAATTATTGGATCAATTCCAAATATTTTGATCCATATTTTGGTTTATGAAAAAAAGAGGGAGTCAATAATGTTATCAGATTATTTTCAGGATTTCAACCGATGACTTCTAGGTTACAATATAAATAACCTTATGTTTTGTCGAGACTAACCCTTTTATATTTTGCTTTATATTAAAATAAAATATAAGTTTCAAGATGTAGCATATTGAGAAGAATATAATTTCTCAAACTATATCCAATATTATTGAATGAAATATCAATTTATGAAAATCATATAAAAATATAGGCGAAATTTTTTCTGTAAAGGATTTGTCTGCCCTCTTTCATTATTGTAATTCATACAATTGCAAATTTGTAATGAGGAATAGATCGTAAGGAAATAATAATGACATTTTTTCATATATTATGTATGTTGATTAAGTATCATATTCAATATACAAATTCAGTTAGATGATATTTATATTGATAGAGAATTAGCTTATCTATAATTTAATTAGTTTCATTTATTTGAGTTTATTTATAGTTTATCTTTACTTGTTAGTTATTATTTGAGTTTATCATCCATATAAATTAAACTTGTTATTGAAGGAAACATAGTTTAAAAAACTTATCAATCCAAAATAAAAAAAATAATCTATATAAATTATAAAACATACACTAGATTCTATTGAGTAACTATATTTTTACTGGCTTTATAATTTTTTAAGAAGAGTGAACTTCTATTTAATTTTAATTGAGAAATATTTTTTTTTTGATAAACAGTGCGGCAAAATAGGCCATAGTTTGTCCCTCATGGTTTCTGAAAATGCCACCACCAGCTGAGGGACCAGGGCTGCCTCTAGCAGCACCATCAGTGTTGATTTTAACAGTTGCTTGAGCAGGGGGCAACCAAATCACCTCAATTATTTTAGGAGCCTTGGAGTAATTTATTCTAACCTGAAGGAGTCTAAGCAGAGCAAAGTCAGAAATGGAGTTGCTAGCACACGCCTTGGAATTGTTACCAGACAAAGAGATGCCCAGCTTTATCCTAGACAAAGCTTTAGATAAGGATATGATTGTGTTGTTGAATCTAGCCTGGTTCCTGCAAAACCATATTGAGCTTATAGCATGAATTATGGAGGCTGTGATTGCCAGTTTGACTTGATCACTCCACTTCCTTTGAGTTAACTTCAACAGGTTTGGCAAGGAAGAAGTGTCTAGAGCAGTGTCCAGAGTGGTGCTCAGCCAATTCCAAACATAAACAGAAAAAGGGCAATTGAAAAACAAGTGTGTGGCAGTCTCCTCCTCTTTGTTGCATAAGCTGCAAATAGAAGCCATAACACAACCTCTTCTCTTGAGATTATCATCAGTAAGCATCTTGTTGTTGAGTAATCTCCAAGCAATGAAAGATTTTGAAGGAGGAATAGCATCAGACCAGAGGATAGGACCCCAATTGTGTTGAACTGAGCCAGGATTGAGATGAAGATAAGCATCCTTGGCAGAAAGAAGACCATCATTGGAACTTTTCCAAGCCAGTTTATCAGTTTCAGAGTTTGGAATGATGTTGCAAATCTGAGAAGTGAGGTTAGGATATTTAGAAGTCAAAATGTGAGGAATGGTCCAAGCTTCATTACTGATGAAATCAGCCACAGTAGCTTTCAGGTGGTTATGCAGATGCAGAGGAATGTTAAGAGTGTCCACTAAGGGCTCCCCTAGCCAATTGTCAAGCCAGAAGTTTGTTTTTTGACCATTGCTAATTATCCAGACAGAGTTCAAGTGCAGGGTATGCCAATTAGCCTTGATAGCAGACCAGATTGAGGACTTGAAGTACCTGTTGGAGGGAGTAGGATTAGATCCAAACCTGTCCCTAAAGAAGATAGCCCATTCATGATTAGAGCTGATCATTTCCCAAGCTAGCTTTAGCAAGGCAGCATGATTTATCTTTTTCAGAGATCTAAGACCCAATCCACCATCCTTGAAAGGAAGGCAAACATTCTTCCAAGCCACAGTGACCAGCTTCCTGTCCTCAATATTACCAGACCAAACAAAATTCCTTATGCAATTATCAATGTGCTTAAGCAGAGAAGTAGGCCAGGCATAGATTTTGAAGCTGTAAAGCAACATGCTTTGAATTACAGATTTAGGATATTTAGAAGTCAAAGTGTGAGGAATTATCCAAGCTTCATTACTGATGAAATCAGCCACAGTAGCTTTCAGGTGGTTATGCAGATGCAGAGGAATGTTAAGAGTGTCCACTAAAGGCTCCCCTAACCAATTGTCAAGCCAGAAGTTTGTTTTTTGACCATTGCCAATTATCCAGACAGAGTTCAAATGCAGGGTATGCCAATTAGCCTTGATAGCAGACCAGATTGAGGACTTGAAGTACCTGTTGGAGGGAGTAGGATTAGATCCAAACCTGTCCCTAAAGAAGATAGCCCATTCATGATTAGAGCTGATCATTTCCCAAGCTAGCTTTAGCAAGGCAGCATGATTTATCTTTTTCAGAGATCTAAGACCCAATCCACCATCCTTGAAAGGAAGGCAAACATTCTTCCAAGCCACAGTGACCAGCTTCCTGTCCTCAATATTACCAGACCAAACAAAATTCCTTATGCAATTGTCAATGTGCTTAAGCAGAGAAGTAGGCCAGGCATAGATTTTAAAGCTGTAAAGCAACATGCTTTGAATTACTGATCTAACCAGCTCAATTCTTCCCATGATTGAGAGCAACATCCCTTTCCAGGTGGCTAACTTGTTGGTTATCTTATCAGCAATCCTTTGCAGATGGATCCTTCTTGGTTTGCCAAGGAAAATAGGCACTCCTAGGTAGTTTAATGGCAAACTACCAGCAGAGAAACCAAGCACCTGAGCTATGGAAGCAATCTTCCTTTGAGAAGAGTTTGTGGAGTAGAATTTACTCTTAGCAGCATTAACACATTGACCTGAGATATTGGAGTAATTATTGAGCAGTTGCTTAATTTTGAGAAGCTCTCTTTTTTTTCCTTTGCAAAAGATGAAGATATCATCAACATAAAGCACATGAGAGGGAGTTTTAATGCCCTTAGGACCCTCAATAGTGCTAATTTGCCCATCCACTAATAGCTTGGACAACCCTCTACTCAGCACATCTTCAGCAATGCAGAATAGGAGAGGAGATAAGGGATCACCTTGTCTCACCCCTCTTGTGCACTTGAAAAAACCAACCATTTTGCCATTCACATTAATAGATAGTCTGGCAGAGTCTAGAATAATTTTAATCCAGTTTCTGAACTTGTGGTTGAAGCCAAACTGCTTGAGAGTAAGCAGCAAGAAATCCCAATCAAGAGTGTCAAAAGCTTTCTTGATGTCAATTTTAATGGCTAAGTTTCCACCAAAAATTTTGTGATCTAGGAGATTTATAGCCTCAGAAGCTAGACATATACAATCATTGATTTGCCTATCTTTGATGAATCCTCTTTGCTGATTAGAGATAATTTTAGGAGCAATGCTAGCCAACCTATCAGCCAGCACTTTGGAAATGATCTTGAATTGGAAATTGGCCATAGCAATTGGTCTAAAATCATCCATTTTGTCAGCACCTATGACTTTTGGTATGAGCACCACATTGTTAGAATTCAAGTTAGGCAGGATATAATCTTGAGTGAAGAATTGAAGGGTGGCTCTACACACATCAGGACCAACTATGCTCCAGAAAGCTTGATAGAAGCTGCCACCAAAGCCATCAGGCCCTGGGGCTCCATCCCCATTCATATCAAAGACATCAGCCTTGATTTCATTCTGAGAAGGAGTGGCTGAGATTCTAGAGTTATCAGCATCATTGATCAAAGCAGGAACCACATTACTAACCATATCATTATGCACAATGCTATTGGGAGCAGCAAAAATATCCTTGAAGTGGTTTAGCACCAAGGTTTCCATAGCAGATTGATCAGTGAGTAAGGAGTCACCTGATCTGAGCATTGTGAGAGACTTTGAAGAGTTCCTGATCTTAGTGATTCTATGGAAAAAACTAGTGTTTCTGTCTCCACTGGTGAACCAGTTTAGTCTGGATTTCTGCTTACAAAACTCTTCCTCAATAGTTAAGGCTTGAATGAGAGTCTGCTTAGTCTGGATTTTTGCTTCCAAAACTCTTCCTCAATGGTTAAGGCTTGAATGAGAGTCTGCTGAGCCACTCTATCCTCTTCCAAGTTATCATCATTAGGACCATTCCTAGCAATATTATCTTGTATTAGGGCTACTGCATCTAAAGCCAAAGTCACCTTGTGACTAACCAGACCAAAGACCTCAACATTCCAGACCTTGAATTCTTTCTTCATCAACTTGAGCTTCTGAGACAAGATGGACATACTGCACCCAGAAATGCTTCTTTGCCAAACTTCCTCCACCAGTCTAGAACAATCCTGGTGGTGTAACCACATTTTCTGAAATTTGAATTGGGCTGGAACCCCTAATTGACCATAATCAGAACACAGCAGGATGGGGTGATGATCAGAAGAGATCCTAGGCAGGGTACAGCAGGCAACTTGAGACCAAAAATCAATCCACTCCTTGTTGCACAGGCTTCTATCCAGTCTTTTCTCAGTTAAGGCATTCCCCCTTCTTCTATTAGACCAAGTAAAAGCAGAGCCTCTTGTCTGCAAGTGTATGAGGTTAGCAGAGTCAGTGAAGTTTTTGAAATCAGCACAAGGACTAGAGGGGGTTAGCCTCCTTCCCCTGCATTCATGATTACCCAACACCACATTGAAATCACCAACACAGCACCAAGGACCCTGGTTGGTAAGAATCAAAATCCTGAGTTCCTCCCAGAGAATTCTTCTGAGCAATTGAGTAGTACCACCATATACAGCAGCAATAAACAAGTCTTTGCCATCAATAGGGATAGCCATAGAGACCTGCTGGATGGAGTTAGAGATTATTAGAGGAGCAAGATGCATCTTGCAAAGCCCCCCAAATAGAGGGAATGAGGGGACCTCTATCATTTTCAAAGAAAAGTTTGAGGTTCAAGGAAGTCCAAAACCATTGAGGAATGCCAGTCTTATCTATCATAGGCTCAGCTAAGAAAACCAAATCTGGTTTATGAGAAGAACACAGATTTTTTAACACCAATTGAGTTTTTTGATTCCCTAATCCCCTACAATTCCTGTACCACACTATCATTGGTTTGAAATTAAGTAGCTGCCCCTGCGGGTGTTGTGAACCTTTTCCAACTTATCTTTTTTCTTCTGCTTTTTCTTTTGAGATCTGGAAATAACATTTGTGAACCTACTGTCATCATCCACTTCCTCCTCAATGTCCTCATCAGCCCAAAGCCTGCCAAGCAGCCTCATGTCATTAGCAGCTCTAGGATTGCTCATTTCTTCGACCATTTGACACTCTACTGCCTCATTGAGCTCAATTCCAGCCAATTCAGTAGGAGCAAGTTGATCTAGACCAGCTAGAGAATCTTCAACCACAGTTGGTTCAATATCAGCTATATCCTCCATATTCTCACTGTCAGATTGATGTGTCATTGGAGTATCCTCCACCCTAGTAACCTTTTGAAGATTGATTTCCTCATTGTGGTTTATTTCCAAGTTGATGACAAAATCCTTGTCAGTGCTCTTTTTGAGAATCTTATCTGGCAATTGCTTCTTTTTTGGCAGGGGGACACTAGTAGGGATCTCCTTCATTTTCTTCCTGCAATTGGAATGCAGATGACCTATTGTTTGGCAACCTGTGCAGAACTGAGGGAGCTTTTCATGTTCAATTTCCACAAAGAAAGCATAGCCTTCTCTTTCCACTAGGATCTGGTTGGGCAACTCTGCTTTCAGATCCATATCAACTAGCACCCTTGCAAAGTGTCCAAAGGCTCGATTGTTTGTGGCATCATCCAGGGAGATTGGAGCACCTATCCCCCCTGCAATAGAGAAGATGATTCTAGGGCTCCAATACTCTTGAGGCAAACCTATTATTTTTACCCAGCATTGAACATGAGAGAACTTCTGCAGTGCTGGGTTAAAATTAGGTGTCCATAGGTACAATCTAAGGTAGCCTGGACGAAGATTCCAAGCCCCTACAGCACAAACACTTCGCATATCCTCTAGGGATGAGAATGAGAAATCATAGTATCCCGTCCCAAGGATATCATGCTCCATTTACCTATGCTACTCCATAAAGAGCTTAGTTTAGCCTTAATCTCTTCGAACTTGAGAAGAGCATCTCCTTTAGCTAGAATGAGCCTCCATGAAGGTGAGTTTTGCATCTCTTGACACCTTCCTGATAGTCCTCTTCAGGGATCTTGATAGCAATGGCTTCACCTTTGATGCAAGGTTGAGGCAGCTGAGATAGTGCAATGTCATTTGAGTTTTTTAAAGCTTGGGCAAATGACTTTTTCATGTGGGTTGAAGGAGGAGGAGAAGGTGGGTTCACAGTAGGGCATTCAGTGCCACCTAAGAAGTTCCAAGGAATGAGTGGCGTGCCAACGTTCATTGTGGCCATTTAAGGACTTCCAAGAAAGTTGGAGGTGGAGAAGAAAGCCCTAGCAGAATGTTTTCATGCTATTGAATTCTCAGAGTGTTTTCCTAATTGAGAAATATTATAAGTCATCTGAAGCTACAAAAACAAAATGGTGTTACTTTATCATACTATTTATAATGAAATCATACCATTAAATATAAAAACAAGAATTTCTCACTACATTACTTTTATTCAAATATAATATATTTATTTGATTTTTTCCCACCAAACACTAAACCCTAAATTCTTGCGGAGTGATAGTTGGAAAGTTTAGATTACGTAGCTGTATAAATAAGAGAGAAAAACCAAACGATAGAAAGTGTGAGTTTTATATATTGTTATTGCGTCATCTATTATTTATATTTAACTATTATTGATTTTAAGAAAAAAATAATAATACAAATGAATGACGGATAATATATTGATTATGTATAAATATTTATACTAACAATGTAAAATATTACACTTTATAAATAAATCACAATGCAACATTATGAAATAAATGCAATATTATGCATAAGTGATTCTGCCACATAAAAATGAATAGAAAAAGTATATGCACTATCGGTATAAAAGTTTTATATACTATCAATCTATGATCTATCATTTATTTTTAACCATTATTAACTCTTCAAAAAATATATAAGCGAGTGGTGGATGATATACTGAGTATGTATAAATCTTTACACTGACAGTACATAGATATTAAACAATATAAATGAAATTGCTACGTCACATCCATAATGTTAGTTTTATATATTATCATTTGCTATCATTTATATTTAATTATTATTAATTTTTCATAAAAATAGTAATACAAAATGAAATGATAGATGATATATTAATTGCATATAATGTATCATACTAAAATAAATAAATATTACACTTTATAACTAAACCACAATAACAACATTATGCAATAAATACAATAAATAATGCAACGTTATGCATAAGTGATTCTGCCACATAAAAATAAAACAATATAAATCAAATGGCTCCATCACATATTCACAACCATAATGCATTAACACAATGGATCCTACTTCCTTAAATGCACCAATAGAAAATAGCACCAATGATTAAAAAATCCCCAACCACTTAGGACATGCATAATTGAGTACCTTAATTTTACCAAAATACAATGAGATGTCAAGGATATTGTCCACGTGATTCTCAAGCATTTTTTTTACTAAATAAACTAATCCAATATTAGTGTATCATCTTTAATAATTCTAAACTATTTTGAACGTTTGATCTATGAGTTTTAACTACATTAAAATCTAACTTGTAAACAAACACTTAGAGAAAAACAAAGAGATAGACGAGAAGAAGCATGTTGTGGTTGAGGGAAGGGGCGATGTAGAGGAGCATGGGTCGGGTAAGGTTTGTCTCTTATCCGACCCTAAATGTTAGTAGGGTAATTATTTGAACTCGTACCTGGCCTTAGACCCAAAACTAACTCAACTCTAAATGTCGATCAGGTTAACCTGTAAACCTGAACCTAGACATGATTAAACATAATGCGTATATCTTTTAGGTAAAGTCTCCTTCACATTTTACTTATTATTATGCATAAGTAATTTGACATATAAAATTATATATGTATATATATTGTTAATCATGCATATATTATGAAAAATTAGAGAATCAATTATACTTTCGACCAAAGAGATATCACTACTCTATATAAAATTGAATAGAAACAAATACAAACATATGAGTGAGTAGTCATGAGATGAGATTGTACCGGGTCATCAATGTCTCCTAAATATGATAAGAATCTACTTTATTTGGACTTGATCATGATCGAACCAAATCAAATGAATTAGTAGGGTCAGGTCCTATTCATCTCTAAGATGATAGTTGTAGTTATGAGTGGGCATAGTGAATGAAAGAATAAGATGCCCCACTTCTGTTTTTGGGATGACATTGGCCAAAGAAGGTCACATGGCAATAAATAGATATGTTTTTTTTCCCTTTAAAGTAAGTTGCTTTTAATTTTATTCGCTATAAAAGAAATTGGTCAAATTTTTTTAGATTTGTTCGTTTTAATTTTAGTCTCAATCTTTGCTAAGAGTCGGTTAAGTGCTTATGTGTAAGGGATCAAGCCCAAAAGTTTAAGGGTTTATTTGCTTTAACTATTTCATATTTACATTTTCAATAAAATCAAAAAATGAGGGTGAAAATATATTTGAATTGTTATTTTTATTTCATATTTCAGGAAACATAAGCTCTATTTTAAGAAATTCTGAAAATGGAAAAAAAATTCTAACAATGAAGCACTAATACTTTTTGAAAATTTTAACACTTTTGTTTTATTCCAAAAAAATTGATGTTTTAAAACACCAATATATATTTATATTTTATTTTCAAACTATACCCTTATTTATAATTTATGTTTTCACATTTATTTATTTCTAAATCAATTTTTAATGTGTATTTAATTTGGTTATTTTAGTCAAATGATATCAAATTTTGTATCATTTAATAATTTCTTAAATTTTATGCATAACCTTGAACATCAAAAAATAAAAGATATAGAATGGATGCAATATATTTTCAATTACTCTCTCCACTAATTAAGAAAATGTCCAAATCAACCAATGAATATCTCATTCATTGAGATACTACACATCTTCACAATAAATTTATTTTTTCATCTCTAAATATAACAAATTTTCATCACTCTCTTAATAGTATTGTTGATAGGTGTAATAATATATGAATTTGTGATGAAAATTGTTACCAATGAAGACCACGACCTGAATTAAATAATAGAAAACATGTATATTACTAATTTATTTTAATTTTTACTTTTTAGAGAGCATTTACAAGTGCATGATACTCGTTATACCTTCCATTTATATTTTTGTAATAGCTAATAATCAAGTTTAATAATTAAATATGTTCAATGTATTGTTAAAATAAAATTTGTTGAAAAAGAAAATGCAAATATAAAATATGAAGACATCCTATAAAATCAATAGTTTAATTATTTTCATGATTAAAATTTAAAATTAAATAATTTACAAGAGTAATTCTCTTTGTTTGTGAAGTTTAGAACAAAGAGTCATGACAACGAAAATAATAATAATAATAATAATAATAATAATAATAATAAGTATGTTTTGAAAAAATGAAAAGACGAAAATAAAAATTGTTTTCTGAAACTAGAAATGGAAATTGAAAATATTTTTAGAAAGCAATCATATCTTAAAATATATTTTCAGGACCAAATCAAAAACGTTAACACAAGGATCAAATTAATAACAATACAAGTTAACCAACTATACTTAAAATAAACAACTTCAATTTAAACATGCTTTGATAAAAAATCACATGACCAAAATCAAAGCACCTTATTTTAGAGTAAATTCCTTTATTTTAATTTTTTATTCCCCCATTAACCAAAGTCTATTGCGTACCAACATGGTAAAGGTAAAACCCAACACATATATCAACAAGGTATTAGTTTAGTGATGCAAGATCTAACTAGATTTTCAAGATGTTCAAAAAGTTAAGAATTCAATTCTTGAGAACGACACTTGTTGGAATCAGCAACCATAAACCTCAAAAGAGATTAATTCATTACCCAAAAGGGTAAAACCGTGAGAAAATATCCTTCATAGTATCAAAAAAAACCTAACACATCTATACCCAAAAGTGCACAATATATATGAAAGGTTAATAATTTTCTTGAATTTGTTTTTCAAAATTCACAAGTACTCAACTCTTAAAAATTGTACTGGTACAAATAATATCAGACTATCAGTTTTGGCAGATAATATAAGAAAGAAAAATGTATACACCCATAATATAATTTTTTTTACAATATTCCATCTAACATTCATTTTTAATCATCATTAACTTAATCCTTAAGTATAAATAATACAAATGAATAATAAATGATATACTAACTGTATATCAATCATTACACTGATAGTACATAGATATTACACTAGTTATATTAGTTGTGTACCAAATTTATTTTATACTAGCATGTTGACATGCACTGTCGTGCCTGTCAACCCGCTTTCCTATCGTTTGTAATGTATAGTTTGTATTTTATAAATTCAAATATAATTTTTTGTGCTAAATTTACGGTTGAATTTATTCAATTGGTCTAATATTCAATTTTTTAGATACACTTTTAAAATAAGAAGATAATAAGGATAAAATAAGAAAATAATATTATATGGTTTTTTGGTAGAAAATAAAAAGATATTGAGGGCAAAACAGAAAAACACAAATTACACATGATAGATGGTTATTTTGTGTTTTCCCTTTATTAATAGTATAGATAATATGTAGGGGTGGCAATGTGGGCCGGCCCGGCCCAGCCCGCCATTGGCCTGCCAAAATAAAGGCTGGCCCGGCCCAGCCCGTATTGTTAAAAGGGCTCAAAATGCCAGCCCGGTCCATATTTTGCAGGACTGGCAGGCTGACGGGCTGCATAATTAAAGCTTTTAGACAAAAAATAATCAACAAACTTGATAGATGTCTTTTAAAACAAAAAATCACAAACATAAGTCTACAATATTACAATAACAACATAACATCTTAGCTTAAAACTTGTAAATTCTAAAGAAGAAACCAGTTGCCACGCCCCTCGCACAGCACTGTGTCACACACTTTAGTTTTTTTATTTTTTAACAATGACCCGTCGAGTCAGCCCGGCCCGGCCCGTCTAAAAAACGGGCTACTAAAACGGGCTGAATATGGGTTTTGGGCTAAAATCCTCAGCCCGGCCTGCTAAAAATAGCCATCTGAATGGGCTGGCCCGTCGGGCCAAGCCCATATTGCCACCCCTAATAATATGCATGTAGTAGATAATTTTTTTGTTCAATATCAATCACACACTCTTTATCCATGGACCACTCGTACTTAATTCCCACTTGTGCCCCGGCAAAACTATGAATGATCCCCTATAAAAATATTAATCATAATTAACCTATAAGTCCTTGATGATTACGGGAGCACATCCTCTATCTCACTATTTGTGTCACTTTATGTGCCATCAATTATGATTTCTGAGATAATGAGGTAGGCGATGTGAGACTTACTTTCCAACATGCCCCCTCCACATAGGTCTGCCGCACCAGGCGAAGAATTACCTTTCACCCATTACACTAAAGGACATCTTTTAGCCCATGAAACTGGAAAGAAATTGGACTTTGGTTCTGATACCACTAGCAAGATACTCGTGCATCAGCGATCCACGAGGCAATACTTCTTTGCTGCAAGATTAATAACACATATTACATGTACATTTATATTGTTAAAAAACATATGTTACTTGTGCATTCGTATTGTTAAGAACACACATGTGACCCATGCATTCGCATGACTAAAAACACACATGTTACTTGTACATTCTCATTACTAAGAAAACAATGTTACTCATGCATTCACATAGTTAAAACAC
>NC_032024.1:17753507-18052376 GCF_001865875.1 Lupinus angustifolius
TTTCAATTTTAAATACGATTTTTTTAATGAAAAAATGGAAATCAAATCATTATACTAAATGAGTTTTTTTATTAAAAATATATTTAAAAGTTATAAAAAACTTCAATTTGGAATTTGATTTTTCAATTATAATAGAGAAAAATTAAAATTCAAAGAATCTGAAATATTAAAATTCATTTGGTAAAGTGTTACAAAACTTTGATGAGGTGTAACAATGCAATTATTCTTATATTAATAGTAAACGTTAAATAATATACATAGATTAGTGTAAAGAAATAATTTAGATGTGAAAAATGATTTCAATCTCATCTAATGTTCAATGTCTATTACATTTTAACATAACAAAACATATATACGGTAAACACTCAATTTTGGTAGAATAGCAACATAGACCAATCGCTAATTATTATTAAATTATTAACATATAAAATATATAAAAAGTAAGGATAGTGTGGGAAGGTACATAATAATAACATGTGACATGAATGAGTTTTTTTATTTTATTTTTTAATAACTTAGAAAATTTTATTAAGATGGAAAAATGTGAGAAGAATGTGACATGTGGCATGAAGGAGTTTTTTTTTATTATATTGTTAATAGGTGTTAAAGTTTCATCTCAAAACTAATGGGCTATAAGAAGAGTGACCCAACAGATATTTAAACCATTCCCAAGACAATGAGGTAGGCAATATGCGACTTGCTTTCCAATACAAACAAATGGTTGTTTCAATCGGAACAGACAGTATTGCTTAATGTGAAGATACATACCCAAAAGATAACTGTGAAAGGATCTTTGCAAACCAGATATATGAAGCATCATCAAGCCAAAGCTGGTTGAGAAAAATAATACCAATATGAGAAGGACCTGCAAGAGGTACTAATAATCCTAACCTTGCAACAAAGTTATCAGGAAACATCTTTTGCATTTTCAAATTCTATGTAAACCAAGATACCACGAAAAATTCGAAATGCGAAATAAATCGGAAGAATATGTAGAATTAGGAACGTAAAGTTGCATACTTGATAGTTCTAATCCTCTTGAGTCTTGAGCCATAAGATATAGAACATTTTCATCACTAGGAATGAATAAATGTAAACAATTAACCTGTCTACCCATCATGGAAAGAAAAATCATAACATTGGTTTGGTCCTTAATTTTAGGTTGAAGATAAACATCATATTCATCTAAATACCACATGATATATGGTTGTGTTCTACACCAAAGAAACTGTCAGTAAGGTTAATACATTCCATACTATCACATCACATCACAACACTTGTTTAGCGAAAAATCGAAGAAATATGGCCAAGGACTTGAATCACTGAGCCATTACAATGAAATCATCAATGGCATCAACTTGTCCATTAATTAACCTAAAGTTCATGATTACATAGGGGGACATGTCTTCTGAGATCAATTGAGTTTTTTAACCTATGCTATACAATGAAAACTTTTTAGCTTTACCTCTTCCAATGTATATTTGAAGCTATCTGGGTATATGAAAATTTAACAGCTTCCAAGTTAGACCCTGCAATACAATTGAAGCCAATGTAAATAGCCATCAATTTTATGGTGCATGTATATTAGCACATGTATATGATGCAGGGATATAGTCATATGGCAATTAAAAAAACAGATAAAAAAGTATGTATAGCACTTCAAAAAAATGTACAGCTTAGTATTATTGATGAATATAAAATTTAAGGGTACTATAATTAACAACTAAAATGTTTTATTAAATATAAATGCGTTATAAAAATTAACTTTAAAACATTCAACTGTTTTGGCATCTTACACAGCTTTTCTTTATGTTCTGTGCATATTGTTGAGTTAAACACTTACAGAGCATTTCATGTGTTTTCCCTAACAATTGTATGTGTTTCAACACATTTCCAACACAATTGTAGGTGTTCCAACACATTTCTAGCCCAGAATATTCTGGACAATAAATTTTTATTAAAAGAGAGGGATACCTGGCAGGTCTCTCTCTATATATATATATGGAAAATGGCAGATTTAATCACACAATAGAGTACAAGAAAACAAGTAAGATATGACTATTCAATCATTTTAATTTCTAGATGAAGAGTTATTCGCTCAAATAGAAAAGGTTTCAAGAAACAAACCATGTTATGAGTAAAGAAAGCCATTACAGTGAGTTCTGAGTTACTGGTCTTCATAGTATGGTGGTGTTGCCTGAATGTACTGCTCATTACCATCACCATCGTCTTCATCATCTTCTTCAGCATCGACCCAGTTACTGGGAAAATGCTGTGAAAAGCCATGATCGTTATTGCACAGCATATCTGAAAAAATGAATTAATTATATTAGTTACTAGAACAACAATAACAACATTAGTTAAGCTCATTAACCATCCCAGTTAACTAACCTTGAGGCTCTTGTTCACTACGCTTTTCAGTTGCTTGACATCTGATACATTAGTCAAGGTAAAGACTTAAACTCAACAACTAGTCAAATATAACCATGATAAAACCTTCAGCAACAATCTCAATAATGGAAAACTTGAGCAAGAAGGTGCAATTGGCTATTGCTTTTTATAAAAGGGATTCAAACATGAAAATCATAAATAATCCAAATAAAGGGCTTATTCCTGAGTTCTTGTTTTAGCATCGCATAATTTGCAACTACCCCATAAGAGTTGGCCATATAGCAGTTGGGAAGAATTGCAGCCTTTGTAATATTAGTGACCATAACTCTGAGGGGACAGCAAATCATTATGCTGGAATTGACAACATATTGAGGCAAACAGTGACATCAAGGATACAAATTAGCATCCACGGGGTTATTTCCTGCAACTGACGTTACTCCTGAAATACGTATAGTACTAATCCTTTGAATTTCCCTTTGTTCATTATCATTCGGACTTGTTCCTCCTTGTGCTTGCCTTTCTTCCAAAGCACCACCATTTTTAATAGCGCTTGCTGCAAATTGGAAAACCTAATGAGAATTTAGATCAATCACATACCATCCAACTCAATATTGATGTTACCTGAGAGATCCGACCATATACGGGTGTGGTCAGATTGAGGCTCAGATGCATCTGTTCTGCAGTTATCTTGCTGCATGGGAGATTCATTTCTTTCTTCAGTTTGAGCATGTGTTCTGGTAGCTACATGTGGAGGTTCTGAGGCAGTGCCTTCATGAAGCTGAGAAGTTAACATTGTAGCCAGTACAAGGGTAGCATCGAAATTTGAGTTAGACCCATCTTCAAAACCAAATTTAGGTGCCAAGAGAATAGGCCTGCTTACCAAACACATCATTCAGAATTAATGACACATCATAACTATCAAATACTTGCATAATAAATGGATAGCAAGTGACCCAGGTCTTTTTCTTTATTTATTTAGTTGTTGGAATAATAATATGTAGCATGTTTCTCATCTGTAAAATCTAAGACAAGTTTGTCGTTGCAATTTTTTTACACTTCCTGAATTCTATTTGGAGTAGACTAGGCTATGAGATGTGCAATGACTAATAAGTGATACAGTAATACACACAACCTAAAATGGAAAGTGTGCAGTCATATTCTTAGGAAACATCATGCCATCAATCATACACCTTATTCTGGATGAAGTAATAAGGGTAAATATTGTTTACGAGACTAAATACATCTTACTCGCCAGCTTTCTCAAAAAGTAAATGTATGTCAACTTCACAAGACTCACAGAATGAAAGAAATGCCTGCAGAGTGATGACAGAGAAAAACACCATGTGCATTAAAGAAAGGCTAATTCAGACCCAGAAAGGGAGAAAGAATAACATAAATCATGTAAGAAAATAAGATAAAAAATTGGATATCAAGTGGATACACTCCTGTAAACGGTATCTAATGAAAACATAAGGCTTGTGTTACTATACCTTCAGTTCTTTTACACTGAATGTCACATCTATTGGGTCTCCAGAATGAAAATACTGCAAAAATTCCTCTTTAGGATCTATCCACAGTTGGGTGTGTAGCGCCGAGTCATTGTCTGCCATGAAATCTTTGTGCGTGAATATACTGTTTTGTAATATATTTATATACAAAAACACCTTTACCTTTAGTTGGATCAATATAACTTCGAAGTTCAACAGCCTTTCCACCAATTTCATTTGCAGCATCAGGAGGCAGAGAAGCAGGTTCTGTAGCAATGATAGTGATCTCTGGAAGTGACGACTGAAAATTGCCAAGTAACCTGTTCAGATCTCGAGGCCTCACGACAAAGTTGCTAGGAAACTTTTGCCTATCAAGCGACAAGTGTTGTATGTCAGGTTCTACATTGCAGGTAATCCAATAGGTTTTTTTCATACCTGCAATGATAAATAAGAAATCCTTTTTAATCCACAATAGGGTATAATATATATATCATTGAATGATAAGAAAAAAACAGTATATAGAATGATGAATATGCCTAGCACCTTGTACATGGCGCATCAAATAGCGAATACTTAAGTCCAGAAAAAGATTTAAATTATTACACCGTAGAATTCATTAAAAAAAACAAAATGGCACTATACAATTTTAAAATTTTATATACCAGATTTCATAATCTCTAGACGGAGTTATATTTAGTCATAGGTTGTAACAACTAACAAATCCCGAACCAGATCACCAAGGTCAAATTGTAAGCTGATATTGGATGCAATTGACATATTAGACAAGGTTGAGAAACATTGAACGTTACACACAGCTCGCTCCAAAATGTCATATCGTATCATCGTCTAAAAACCAGATTAGACATCATAACATGGAAATTGTAGGTAACTTTAGTTCAGAAACCAACTACATTATCTAGCTTGTCACAAAACACACATAAATAATTAGTCCCCACGGAAACCCAATCCAATAGCAGTCGCAGACTGATGATGCACGAACACGTGACGCGACATACAAGACACAAGAATACCAAATTCTGAAAATTAAGGGCACAAACACACCTGCCATAATTTATAGTATGCTAATCGTATTGTTTCCGGATTTTTTTAAAATGGGTCACATAATATCAAGTGTCATACAAGCATCAGCCACCAAAATGTTGTGCCCATAACTTAATAGTTTTCTCCTGTTGATCAACAATTATATAGCAACAAAGATCGCATATATATATAGTATAGTTAGTTTACCACTGTAGCAATCCAAAATCCACATCACTTTAGGAGCATCCGGATCAGGCAATTTCACAGTCAAATGATCGATATTTGAAAGAGGTGTCCTAAGAACAGCACAAACAGCCTAATCAAAGCAAGTGAGTGAGGATTCTCGATTTTCAAACCTCGTTATTATTAAATCAAAACAACAAAAGATCATTCCGCACCTTCAGAAGCACGCTACACTGCACAGGGTTGTTGGAAACTGTATAGCCATCAAAGAATCCAGATTTGAATATTATGCATTGATATGCAGATCGCGATGTATTGATAGTGTGGAAAAGAAGCTGCAACAAAAAAACAGTTAGAATGCTCAATAATCACCATCCGACAAGTACATTTCAGTAGCATTTGGTGCACGGAGAACATAATGAAACAAAACAAATTCTCTTTGAATCCATTTATTTCAACCAAAACATTTTACTCCGTAATCTTTTGCCTGGTTATAATCTAAAAAGGGCAACCCAATACACAATCCTCCAACCTAGTAAAGTCCGAGGAAGGTATTTGTACATTCCTTTATGAAGGCGAGAGGTTGTTTTATTGATTTAAATTCACAACCTCCAGGTTACAAGGTAATTACCATTGCAGCAAGTCTCACCCTCAAAAGGCGAGTTCATGACACTAGGCTGAGTCCAAGGAGATTAAATATATACAGTCTCGTTATTTTCAAGATTTGAACCTGTAACCTCTGTTTATATATAGTTAATTTGTACAAAAACATAACAATAACATATTTTTTGCACAAGCGAGATGGAAGTGGAATTCAAGTAGTAAAGAGAAATCATTAAAAACTAACAAATTATATATGAGTGGGATCCACTTACTCCCAGAAAAACTTAATCTTCGTCATAACCATCAGTTTTATTGATATCTAATGATCTAGATCTACTCACTAATTCAAATCATTGGATTTCCCTGTAATTGAAGTTTAAAATAAATAGATTTCTCCCCATTATATATATATATATATATATGAATTAAAACGGTGAGTAAAATATAGTTTGAAATAAATGAAGTAGCAAGAATAATTGAGAGTAAATAATACCTGAGAGGAAGAGGCTTGGATAGCGAGTTCATTACCAATACGAGCGAGACAAGTGATGCATCGTGTGAAGGTCTTAAGACCGTTATCGCTCAATGTGAATTCCATTTCTGTCACTGATTTCTCTCTCTCTCTCTCTCTCTAACGTAATAACACAAGAGAGTGTGAAAAGCTACGATCTAGGGTTCGCGCTTTCTTGGCGGGAAGAGGTGAAAATCTCAAATTTTATATTTACATTTAATCATTACTTCACTTTTAATTTAAATCATTTCAAATTAATGATGGATATGTATTGACATTTTTTTTGTTTCCGAGCATTGTAGACAAATTTGTTAGAATCCGAACATCCAAAAATACATGAAACTATCTTCCCATATTTTTTCATTCAAATATCAGTTTTATATATTTTTATTGTATTGTCATTTATGTTTACTTATCATTCACAATTAAAAAAATAAGTAATATAAATAAATGATAGATGATATGTTAAATGTGTATAAATATTTTTGGAAAATGATATATCCTCATACTAAATCTTTCCACCCAGAAGAAAGTGACACATGTCACAAAGTTTTTAATACTTTATTTATTAATTATTGGTTTACAAATGACATGTGTCACTTTCTCGTGGGTAAGAGAATTAGTAGGAATGTCACAAAATAATACTTTATTTATTAATGATTGATTTACAAATAACATATGTCACTTTGAGGATTAGTAAGAGGTCACAACTCACAAAATGATACTTTATTTCTTAACGATTGATTTGCAAATGACATATGTCACTCAGGGGTATGAAAATTAGCAGAATGATATAGTATACTAGATATTTTTACACTAACATGACATAGATTGGGCCGGACCCGGGCTCGGGCCCGGGCCTAGTGTACTTTAGTGACAGGCTCAATTAACCTGTCCCCATTCTTCGCTTCTATTTCTGGGCACAGAAGAGGGGTTTATGAGGGGGTTTTGAAACCATACTACACTCACTGTTCTTCATTTCTCTTTTCGTGGTGAACAAGATTCTGAAAATTCGTCATGACCCATTTCATGGTATTGATGATTTCTACATCCAACTCTTTTATTTATCATTTATTATTTGTTATAACCCTTAAAGTGTGTAAAAAAATCGTTTTTTCGCTTATTATTGAGACTTGATGGCAGAGAAATTTTCGACATTTTAACAGAAGTTCTATCGTTCGATCTGTGGTAATTGCTGTTGCTGGTTCAACACTCTTGTGCTGCAATAACAATTCTAATATAAGTGAGTTGATAAATTTAATTTTTTATTTTATTTGGGTATTGCTATGTGCAAATTGCTATTTTGTAAATTGAAAATTGATTTTTCTTCCAAATAATGATGAGAACATATATCAGTGAAGGACATGTTCCTGTTAATTGGATCCTTTGCAGCTGCAACTCTATGTATTTTCTAATATGGGTATCAATTAGTTATGAAATCAATTGCATAAAACCGATTTTTCGCTTAATGCGTATGTGAGTTGATTAGTCTCATACAAGATTTGGATACTGTTGCAGAGGTTCTGGGTGTCTATTTGTTTAATCTAAGATTTTCATGCAAAAAAAGAAATGAGTTTGATAAAAACTAATTGAATCTCTATTACTTGAGTTTTTTAATGAGTGCTATATTTTTCAGCTTCTTGAAAAGTTACACTTGCTAAAAATATTTTCTGTTTGATATTTTTTTTATGTTTATATAATTATACAAACGGGTTCTAAATAAATGTTACTTGGGTGTTTTATTATCATGGCTTCAAATTCAGGAGCATCGGTGGCGGCGCGGTTCCCTTTGTCATTACAAGATTACTTGCCATCAACATGGCCGGTGCAAAGTGATTTGTTTCCTCAACATTTGCATTTTCCTAGCATATCTGGTTTGCCCTTAGCACCTACTCTTTATTCTGTTTTGATTTCGGTATATATACATATTGTCATGTTTTTGTTACATTTAGAGCTGAAAAAATGTAGGATTATTTCCGGTCAATTCTTATAGAGTCAGTCCTGTCCCTTCATCCGACATAACTAAGGAATATTCTGGGGCTGTTCATGATGGGTCAAAGCCATGTGGTTGTTTCGGCAGAGATTCTATTGCAAATGCGGCTGCTAAAGTTGGCCCTGCCGTTGTTAACATTGTAGTTCCACAAGGTATTCATTTTTAGATATTTTGACCTTTAATGTGGCTTTGAGGTAACCATTAGGGTTATTCATCAACCATGTAGAATTTCATGGTATTACTGCCGGAAAGGGTATTGGCTCAGGAACAATCATCAACAAGGATGGTACAATCTTGACATGCGCTCACGTTGTGGTTGATTTTCAAGGGCCAAGAAGTTCATCGAGAAGGAAGGTTTGTCGCATATCTCTTAATGGTTTACATGCAACAATGTTTTGGTTGTTTTCGTTTAGCTTTCTGTGATGCATATCTTGTAAAAGTTGTATATTTCTCAAACACGTGTCAAGTGCATTGACATGTAGACAATATCAACCTTGATGTTAAGGCATTTTTTAGGAATTCTGTGGAAGGTATTACAGTTATTTCTTATTAAAGTATCACTTTCTGTCAATCATTTTAGGCTTTTCGTGTGAGTTTTTTTAAATTACGGCATTCATTTCCTCCCACTCTCATTAGTTTAATAGTCTAGCTCCATGAAGACATCAGATACGTATATAAAATTACGAGTATGGACCGTAATTTCTGGTCTTGCAACCAATGTCGATCTTAAAATATCAACTATACTACAGGTTGAAGTCACTTTGCAAGATGGAAGGACATTTGTGGGTAAAGTGGTACATGCTGACCAGCATTCAGATATTGCTATTGTCAAGATCAATTCAGAAACCCCACTTCCAGAAGCGAAACTTGGTTCTTCAAGTAGGCTCCGTCCCGGAGATTGGGTAATAGCCATGGGCTGTCCACTTTCCCTTCAGAATACTGTCACTGCTGGTATTGTAAGGTGTGAAGATAAAAAAATCCATCAAATTACAGCCGTCATTTACTGTATGATAATCTGAGGCTAAAGCTATATTGCTGATTACTGAAATCCAATGATGATTTTTGTATAGTTGCGTTGACCGGAAAAGTAGTGATTTGGGTTTTACTGGCATGCAGAGAGAGTATTTACAAACAGACTGTGCAATTAATCTGGTACGTCTTTCTCTCTTTCTTTCCACACGCTTTCATAGTGTACATATCAAGTCATAACTTGCACGGTTGATCAATCTGCTTGTACGATTTTATTTATGGTGTAGGGAAATTCTGGAGGGCCTCTGGTCAACATTGATGGGGAGGTTGTTGGCGTGAACATAATGAAAGTGCTGGCAGCTGATGGGTTGGGTTTTTCTGTACCAATTGACTCTGTGTGTAAAATTATAGAGCACTTCAATAAAAGTGGGTATGTTATTGATTTTATGCTTAGTATTTTTTTTTGCATATATGTTGATCCATCACTAATGCACCGGATCCCATCAGAACTCCACAGTTAAGTGTTCTTGGTTGAGAGTAGTACCAGGATGATTGACCTCCTGGGAAGTCCTCGTGTTGCACCTCTTCCGATCCCACCTAGTGGGATAAAGGCTTGGTTGTTGTTGTTAATTTGTTAGTTGGGATCTGCCATGTTGAGGAATAAACATTATTAGATGTGTTCTTCAGGAGAGTAATACGGCCGTGGCTTGGGCTAAAGATGCTTGATCTTAATGAGATGATTATTGCCCAGCTTAAAAAGAGAGATGCATCATTCCCTAATGTCAATAAGGGCATTCTTGTACCGATGGTATGTTCCTAACTTTCGTTTCTATTTATCCTGCTTCCTACTTGCTGAACATGCCACTTTCAGTAAAATGTTCTTAAAATTCGTGTTTCTGTAATTCTTTGAAGTCTAGATTCAATTGGCAAATCTTCAAACTTGTTTTATTTTTCATGACAAAGTGGTTCTAGAAGTGATAGCAATGCTTTGGCCAGTAACAATATTCCTCTCTTTTAGGATTTCTACTTTCCAAAGGGACCACTCTAGTGAATGACTAGTGAGGCACAAGTCAGTTCAGAGTCACATGCTTGTTATATGCAAACCGGGTGCATTCTTGAGCATTTTCTCGATGAATTTTGGGCCCCCAGAATTAGGGATGAATGTATACTTGAGAAAAAGGTTAGGTGAAACTTGTTCATTATTTAATGTAGTATAGCCCATACATTTCATAAGAAGATTGATATGGGTATAGCAAAATTGAAAATAGAGAAAGAATGATTATTTTTGTGTGTGCATGGGATCAATACTTGGTATGGGTAGATGAACATTACGCGCTATTCATGTTCTAGTACCAGATTTAGGACTAATTTTGAACGTCATGGAAAATCTATATTATGAAGAACAGCTTTGGGCATTGCATCGTCAGGGCACTCTTAGTTTCTTTTCTTGATTGTGTCGTTGTCTCAAATATTATATACTTGACTAGAGTTATGTTTTTTCGATGAAATTGGATTGACTATATTTAAGTCATTGGGTGAGTAAGAGGTACTTGACTTCGATTGAGTTATAATAGGTCATTCGAGGGCGAGCATTCATCAGTGATCAGGTTGAATTGTAGACTTGCTTATCTTCATTCGTTATCCTTCATGGGAAACTTAAAGACAAGGGCTGTCATGACCTCTAATGTTTTGTTTAGTCGGTGGTGGAGAAAATTGATCCGGGTTTTGAAAACCAAAAGTTGGCACGAGATTAATGCAAAATTGAAACAATGGTTTGGGAGAGGTGAAGGCCACTTCCTGCATTTTCGGATGAGACATATGGCAAATATGCATTTCTGCTAATGAATTTATTTACTTGTAATTAATGTTATGCATCGAAATTACTCTCAGTATATACTTGTTCTTTGCTAGGATAGCATTATAATACATGAAATTACACGCTTGTCACTAGGGAACTTCAATGTTTTTTGAATAGGTAACTCCGAGGTCCCCTGGTGATCGAGCTGGGTTCCATCCTGGCGATGTTGTCGTTGAGTTCGATGGGAAGCCTGTCGAAAGCATGAAAGAGGTATCCACATATTCTCTATACTTTTGTTTATTATTTAATTGAAATAAGATGATTTGATAATTGCAATTCTAAACAATTGGAGCATTGAACTACAGTTTGATGTCTCTTTGGTGGTTAGAGTTTTCAGGTTTGTTTACTTAAACTTTGTGCTAAAACTAAAAGTCAAAAATCTAGAAATTAAATGAAATTTTAGAAAAAAAGGGTTTAGTGAAAGAATGTGATTTGAATCAATAACTTGTGTTCTTATTGTATAGAAATATACAATCTTGAGTTGCTCGATTTGCTATGCTTTGAGTTTGCACTTTATCATGATGGACATGATTTATGATAGAACATTATTGCATTGTTCCATCCATATAGCCGATTTCGCCTAGTAAAATTAAGGCTCGGTTGTTGTTGTGCAGGTAATCGAAATAATGGGAGATAAAGTTGGAGTGCCAATCAAGGTACTAGTTAAAAGAGCAAATGATAAATTGGTGACTTTGACTGTGATCCCAGAAGAATCCAATCTTGACATATGATACTATGGTTTTATTAAGATACACACTCATGTATACAAATAGATGGTGCCATTTATCTCTTTCCATGTCTATGTTGTAAATGCTCAAACTTTACTATCCTTTTTGGAAATTTCTTCAGATTTTACCAATTGTTTTGGTAGTTACTTGAATACTTCAATGAATGCATTTTTATGATGAACCTGAAATAAATTCATTTGGTTAGCTTAATTTCACATATTATTTTTTAGTCATTGTTTATAGAATTTTATACATAATTGAATACAAGAAAGTGAATAAACAATTAGTGGTAATAACAATAAAAGTCAAAATCAAAATCACAAGCACTACATAGGGGAAGCAATGACCATAAATACAACATTCCTAAAACAAAATAAGGTAGACACAATTAGCATACATCCATGATTCTTTACATGATAAGGTGTGATTGTCCAACTATTCACATAGCCCCTATATATACAGAGAGAGGGAGACTGAATGACTCAATAAATAGGGGTCATACCCCCATAGTAGATGGTTCAGCCACGCCCGGTGCCACAAAATGATTGAGAACTAGGACTGCTCGAAATGAGTTATGTTCATTCTATTTGTTCGTTTAGAATCTGGACTCCATTATATATATATATATATATATATATTTCATTTTCTTCTATCATTCCTTAAGTCCCACAGGTTTGATCCCGTAGAATCTGATCCATTTTCTCATTGAGCGAAATGTAGGAAATAAATTAGATTTGGTTTTGAATCCGGAGAAAATTCAACACGTACATGAAGTAGATTGAGAGATGAGTCTAAGGTTCAAAGAAAGGTTTTAGTGCTCGAATAATTAAGATTTAAAGTTAGCAATGGTTACAATTACATAAAAATATCATGTATTTGTCTTATAATTATAAATAACTATTCAAATAAGATTTAAAAGTTCATATTAATTATTCACATTTTTAACCATAACAATTATAAGAAATCAAATTGGAGTTTGGACACATAAAAAAACCTTTAATAAAAGAAAATGTGAAGTTTAAGAAGAAATGGATCTGATATTCTATGTGATGTCTCAACCCTAAGGATTAGTTTGAGAATTGAATTTTGAAGGGGAATGATGATAAATGGAAGATTTGAGAGTCATAAAATACACTTGTAAGATGACTTCTAATTTTCATTTTTCTTCAAGTTTAGTCTATGAGAAAAACTTATAAATAAAAAAATAAGCGAAAACAATCCCAACCAAACATGCACAAAGTACTTCAAGTTTTCCCTTTCGGATTAAATAAACATTAAGTTAAACTAAACTGTTTATTACAACGCTAATATCACAAGTTCCTTCCACTGTTTTCCCGTTCTAATAGCTTCCATCTAAAAATTTACAACATTACATATATATATATATTAAATATATACATTGGTTGGCAAGCAGAAAAAATAGGAGTGAGGATAGATACCGTGTATCAATGACTTTTGACCTTGCCTATTTTATAATCAATGTATTAATTTTATCAATATATATATATATACATATATATTAATCAATATGTTTTTTTATCGAGAATAACGTTTTTTTGCCTAGCAAAACCTAACTAAGTCTATTTCCTACTCTACCCAAAACAAATAATGAATTGTATTATGCCATTCTTAATCCTAACACAAATAAAAGCACAGGGAAGGGAAACAACAACATTGTTAACATTCAATTTCTTATTACCTCTTCATTAACCAAATATAACTTTGTAAAATAAAATAAAAATGGCTGATTAGTACAGAATGTAAATAGGTAATTCAAATTACCAATAACAAATTCCAAACATTAGTACATGCAATACAAGAAACAAGAAGAAAAAAAAAGCAATTCTAGTATATTCTCATACAATGGCACAAGCTTACAAAGGTGTAGCACACTTGAGCATATAATGTGCCTTCTGCGTTTGATATATCAACAAACTACACATCACCCTTTAATGTGATTTAAAATATTAAAAAAAACAAGTCTAGAAAACAAAAAATAAAAGGTAATTATCTAATAAGATGGTATTATTGGACATGATAATGCATCTATTTTTGGAGCCCAAGAACCTCAAATAAAACCACCCTCAGATAGTTTTCAACTCCAATATTTATGAACCCCACTTTTCCTCTTCCACTATTGTCTTTATTGCATTCTCTGGTGCAATTCATTCATAATCCAAAAAGGGTGAAATTTCATGTATTTGGATGGATATGGTGTGATGTTGGAGTATGGTGCCATTTTTTGTCAAAGTTGATGGTAAGGCACATAGCCTAAAAAACCAGAAAGGTTATTCACAACATCGTTGCATCTCATTAAAAGGCTTATCATCTGTTGTGATATATCAACTGTGGTTGAAGTAGAAGTAGTAGTAGTAGTAGTAGATTTTGCAGTGGTGTTTATAAAATTGGGAGTATTTCTGGGTGCCAATGCCAATTCAGAATTATGCAAATTATGTTGCGGGGTTTTACTTAACTGTGTTGTAGCAGGGGGTGTAGGCAACAATGGAGGTTGAGAAGTTACCAAATGAACAACATTCTTAGTATTAAAATCCATTGCAATAGGAGATGCTCCACCAGCAAAACTAGCATTGTTGATGTTTCTATTACCCATTATTAATGGCTCCACCTTACTACTACTTTCTTCTCCACCTAACATGAATTTTACACGTGGGTTTCCTTTATTACTACCGTTAACTATTGACTGACCAGACTCGTCGCCGGTAGATTTCTTCAGGCAGGATTTGAGCTGGGCTGTTGGCTGTGGAAGAGGTTGCCGTGATAGGTGATGAGCTGCAGCAGGATCCTTGAGCCGTTGTGTTTCATTGGCAGCACCATTGTCTTCCCTAGCTTTGGCAGCTATGGAGACTTCAGGTGTAGAATCCTCAGATTCCCGGAGGAAGTACCTCACACCCGCATTGCCAAATAAGGATGGGCTTGCTACAGAATATTTATATGCAGACAGTGCATCAGCCCTATACAAGAAAACAACACGGCATGTAGAGGACTTCCAAAACACGCGGAAACCGGATTGATCCATTGGGCCAAAGCGAACAAACCTTGCCTTCAGCTCTGCTACAGATGGAAGTGATGTCTGGGGAGGAAACTTGATAACCAGCATGGTGGGCTCAACTACTTTAGCTGGACGCTGCACTTTCCTGTTTAATTCTGGTTTCACTAACTTGGGTGCAGCCTGGGACATGGATTCTTTTTCCTCTCCTCTCCGAGCTTCAGAAGTTTTCTGACTGGCTGCTGCCTTCTCTGCAGCTAGTGCCTTTAAATCTGTGATCTTGTTCAACCTCTTCGCAGCAATTTCTTCTTGACGATCAGAGGGTGCCCTTTTCCGTCCAGCTTTTGTAGGATCATCAGGCCGAACAAAGTGTTTTGCAGGTTTTACAACCGCTGTAGCTCTGACACGATCCCTAGGATTGTCAGATGCCTTGACAGTCGAAGGAGATTTAGCACCAAGAGCTACAGGATCTTCATTCTCTGTTGATGGTGTTGAAGACAAGCTTTTTTGGTAAACAAGAGATCTAAAGTGCAAAAAGAACTTCAGAACAACTGCAGGGATTTTCCTTTCAACATCATGAAAAGGATCCAAAGCAAGAGCATGCAAATCATCCAAAAGTTGCGGCAATTCAAAACTAGCATCCCCTATGGTATCCATGGGTGGCAAATTATGGGAAATAAAATTTCCTTGCACTTGTTTTGCTTGAAAATCCTCTCTAGGAGCCATAGCAGTTGACACAGTTTTTTCTGAAATGTGTACAGATTTTCCAGTATTAGAATGCTTCTCCAGATTTCCTGAGGCAGGTTGTAAATTTAAATCTTTTTTCTTTTTCTTCTTTCTCTCCCCAGTAGCAGAAGTTTTAGAGTTCAAGTCATCTGCAGGTCGCTTATGACCTTTAGTCTTCTTCACTGAAGCAATTTCATGATGCTTCGCTTGATGCAAGTCATTTCCCCCATTAGCAAAATCTGGCCCACACTGTTTTGCATTCTGATCAATTACGCTTAGCAATGGCACCTCCCCAGATACATCGGATGTACCCAAGCTTTTACTTGAAACATCATCTTGTTCTAAACTATGGGTCATTTCATCAGGAGACTCCTTCACCGTAACAAGATGAGGCTCTACGTCAGAGGAAATGGCTTTCGATGCAAGGCCACTGCCATCTGGTTGAGTCCCATCTATTAAAGCTGCTTTGGCATCTGAAGTTGAAGTCACAACATCATGACTTATAACCCCTGTATCTTCATGCTTCTCTAAATTATGAGGCACTGCAGGCACTGCAGGCACGGCAGGAGCTCCCTTTTGAAGTACATCATGCCCAGTTGCATCAGGTGTTTCCTCCTTGTATGATATCTGGAAGGAGTTGCTTGGATCACTTCGTCGCTTAAAAAGATATTTATCTTTTTTCATACCGTCCTTAACTTTAACAGATTTAGTAGTGTTCTTCCCACTACCCAAAGCTTCACCTGTCACCATTGGACCACTCAGAGGAGCTGGAAGAACAGAACAAAAAAACCATTAAATCAACATTTACATCCCTGTATAAGTCACTTCAAAATCATCCTTATATAAGTAAGGAGATAAATTGTAACTTACAAGAACTTACAATGTAAACATATATTGATGTTTTAACCGAATAAAATGCAAACAGCCCAGTTACATTACTGCTATATATGAAGCCTCACCTTTCATGTAAACTTTTGCAAAGGTACAAAGAAACTTAATAATATTAACAAGGCTCCATGAGTTCAAAAGTTTGCATTAGAGCAAGTAAGAAGAACATTAAATTAAACAACCACCAAGGCTAAGGGGGTGGGAACATGAATCAATTGATGTATGGGCAGATGGGCTCTATAAAAAACATCTTTTCAGTAAAATCTTTTAGAATAAAGCTTGGCATAACGGTTTCTCCAAAAGTTCTCTTCTGCCTTCCTCTACCCCTTACTATCAAACTATATACTATTTGAACCATTTCCCCATGAAAGCCTCAGGTCTTCTTCTCACATGAGTCATGATAATACCAGCATAGCCTTTGAGTTTCTGTCATTTAATCAGCAGGAGTTACTCTAACTTCAAATAAATTCATTCTAAACTTATCTCTCTCTGTCCTGTATCATGCACCTAAATTTTCATCCTAACCTTATCTCTTATGATGGTGCCCATCAAGAACAATAATTGATCATATGATTCAGTTACAGAGAAAGCTTATAAAAGTAATTAGATAATGTAAAATCATGCAATGAATGTACCAGCTACTGACCATAAACATCAGAATGACTAACATTTATCATATCAAAATGTGGACCTCCAATCTCCACAATACCAAGTATTGAACAGACAAGACCAAACCACAATTTACAGAATCAAGGAATAGCTGAACACAGATATCTTCACACCAGTCAGAGTCTAGCTTAAATATCTACAGGCAAGTATTATGTCTCACGACTTGCATACTATTGATTGCCATAGTCCTTAGCAATAGTTCTACAAAGATTTAATCACCAATTTCATTGTTAACAGTGACACGAACACACATAAATGCATTGCAATTATATTCTGTGTCATATGATTCCCTTGCCTATGATATTCGACACATTTACTAGCAGAATTTGAATATCAACACGTGTTAATTGTCCAATAAAACCTCCCCATATGCTACTTTTCACCTGAAATACAATAATAAAAAACTTCAATGAGGAAGTTGAACAATATACCTCTAGAAGGCTGCCTAGCATGCTGTTTATTTGTATTATTCTGAGGTCGTGATGTCTGCAAACCAAAAGCCTGTGCATAAGTCTCATCATGTTGCTCAAACACTGCCTTTCGATACGCAAAAGCTATAGCCTTATTCTTCATATACCCAATGCTCCCATGGTCACCATCACGTGGAGACAATGCCAACTGCTTTGCAAAAGCAAGAGCCTCACTCGGCCTGAAGCTACTCCTGGCTTTCCTAATTTCATTATTCGAATAGAACCCTCCAGGCTCATAATCCGGCACATCTACAGACAAATACCCTTTAACATCTGTCCGACGAAAATTATCAGTATTCCCACATCTACACACCAATCCAAGACCACTCCTTCGGCTCGCTTCATCAACTGCCTCCTCCAAAGCCTTCAAGAAAGTCCTCGAATTCGTCTGCTGTGATTTCTCAGCAAAATTCTGATCAAAATGGATTAATTCAGATGGTTCAAACCACCCATAACTACTATCTCCAAAGAATGCCACCAATAAATTCCCTTCCCTCTTAGTTCTACACACTGAAGGCGGCACAAATGCTTCGTTATATATATGCCCAGGCCACCATGGATGAGCTTTCACCTTCCCCCGAACCATATCACCAATTTCAAAACCATGACCTAAATCACTATCTCTCATTCCAGCAACATAATCATCAAATTCGGATAACAACGATTTCGATTTGGTATCAGAACCTGAAAACTTCTCAGTTCTATTGTTTAAATCATCGAATCGATCAACAGTTTTTTGATCTGAAAGTTCAAAATTTACCTCTGAAGAAACCGTAACCCTAGAATCTTGGGTCTCTGAGTCGAGAGAATTGGCATTTGGAGAAACCGTAGATTGGAGTTCCGTCACCGGAGAATCGGGTTTTGGATCGGCGGTGATGGATTGTTGATGTGGGTGGATTTGGCTCATCACTGAAGAAAATGGAAAAATGGAGAAACACTACGCAGAAGAAGAAGAAGAAAGAGAAAATGTGTGAATTTTAGGGTTTAGATAATGTGTGACAATTATATCAAATAATGTAAATAACATTGTTATGGGAAATCCATTAACCCAATAAAAATTGGAAAAAAAAAATGTATGGTAACTATAATTACCAGCTTCGGTCGACATTTCATGTCTTCTAATCCGCATTCTTATTTCTTAATATTAATATTTCACTTTTTATATTTTATTTTAGACAATTATCACATTTTTATTGAATATACATGATATTATAATTTATGTAATTGAAAAATATGAAAATGAATTGTGATATTATTGAAAGATTAAATTGGTAGTTTGATATTTTTGGTATTTGTAGCTTTCGTTAACTTCCATTAATATTTTTTTATTGTGTGTGAAAACATTGTAATAATAGTTTATTAGAAGGACAAAATATGTAAGGTGAAATTATAAAATATAGATAGTTAGAAGATGTTTTACCTTTATGTAGTACTAGTGTGTACATGTACTTCGTGCTTGTCGGCGAATATTGTGTGATACTATATATTCAATTTTTATATATTTCGTTTTTTGAATTAAAATGTATTTCTTGTGTTCGGTGTACTTTATATTATATTTTTGTATGTTTATGATAATGTTTAATTTAAGGTGAGATATGTGGTTAATTAATATATTGGTGGTAGTTGTTTAGGATTATATAGTTTTATTGTAAAAATTAAATAATATTAAGGGCAATATAGGAAATGAAAATTACACCATGAGTGAAGTTATTTTAAGTTTTGACTTTATATATAATATAAATATATAGTATAAATATGTATTATTCATAGTTAATTATTATCAATTCTTCAAAAAAATAATATAAATGAATAATAAATGAAATATCGAATATGTATTAATCTTTACTTTAACAATGTATAATTTTTCAGATTCTATTCCTGAGAGAACTTATTGAGAAAAACACTAACACAATTCCTTAATTATATGATGATAAAATACGTAGTAGTAACAAAATAACCCACCATTGTCTCCAATATATCAACTTCTTAATATTCTATAATAAATAAAAATTGATAAAATATTGTTTCCTAATTTTTCATAATTGATATAATTTTTGAGAAAAAGATATACATCGACAATGTTGACGTTTTTTACATCGTCATTGTATCATCTATCATTCGTTTTTAATTATGTTTGACTTTTCAAAAAAAAAATTATCAAAATGAAGAGTGAATGATGTAATGATTGTGTATAATTCTTTACATTATCATAGCATCAATATTACACTCATAATTTTTCTTGGTTTCCTTCTAAAAACAAATTGGATTTATATACTTTCTTGATTTCACATCTATGTTATTCAATATATATAAATATACTGGAAACAAATATAAATTATGTTCTTTATTTTCACCACTTAAAAGCAATATTCTGTATTAAGAGTATCTTCATAAGTTTTATCCATTTGAGTCATCATAAAACCAATCTACATTAAATCACATAAACACTAGTCATTTAATGTTTTTACAAGAAGTTACTTTGCTGGTGGAGCAATGGAAAAAAACTTATTTTCCCTCTTTTTATGCTTTCACCTATCATTTTTTTGGTTTATCACAAGTATCCTTGCACTAGAGGCAATTATATCCGAGCCGGGAACATCCACAGGTACGTGGGCTAACTCTCTCAGCAGATATTTTTTTCATCCACAAGATTCGAACCCGAAATCTTGATTAAATCCAAAATATAAGATCAATCTATAGTTTCATTTGATAATGTACTCACTCTGAAATCTTAATAAAAACATCAGCAAAAATGGCATAAAGCACAAGTTGTCTTAAAATGCATTGTGTTAAATATTTAAATATTTTGCTAAGATCTTTGTAATTTTATTGAGTTCAAATTAGTCATTTTGTGATTTTAGTATTTTTTTTGGTTTCTTATAGGTATTCTTACACTAGAGACAGTTCTGTCCGAGGTCGGAAATATCCACAGGTATGTGGGGCTAACTCTCCAAACATATATTTTTTTCATCCACAAGACTTGAATTCGAGACATTGCTTAAAAACCACTATGTAGAAAGTAAATTTATGTCATTAGGTGAGTAACATGCGAATTTGGGATGATAATGAGTATGTGTAAAATAGTAATAGACTTCACATCATTTATTTATATTTGGACTCGTTCTTATCTTAAATAAATGCGGATATTTATAGATTATTTGGTACCCATAAATTTAGAAAATATTAAAAAATAATTTAATTAGGAGAAACTTATTCAATTAGGTATCTATTTCTTATAATCACATATGTAATTAATTAATTTTAGGCGAAGAGAGGAGGAACAAATAATAAAAAATACAAAAAATAATTCAAACATAAGTAGATAACATTAAATTGTTAATTAAATATTCAAACATAATTTTTTTATGATAACTATTTAATTATATTAGAATTATGATTAACAACATAATATTACCTTCATAATTAACATGATATTATAATAATGTTACTATATATATGGATCTAGGAATTGCAGTCCGAAATACCTCCGATATGGATATGACATTATCCAAATTCCGATTCAAAAACATATTTTAAAATCTTCACCTTATTATCTATGGGTCCAAAAAATACATATTCTAAACTCAATCATTAGGAGTAGTACATATAGCTACCCTCATTTCTAGTGCCCATTCTCATTAATGTGTTGAAAGAACAATATGGATTATTTGTCATTAATGGTGTTTCATTCTCTGTCTCAAACCAATCATATATTGACACATGAATAAAAGAAAAAAAGTTAAAAACAAAAAATTATAAAATGTAGCAATCTAATTAATTTAGGTTAGAGATTAGGACACCATTTGGGACGGGTGATCTCTGTCCTTGAAAGAAGGTATATCAAATGAAATATTTAAGGTGTGTCTCTGTTTGGCTAATTAATTAATAAAAAGAAACATGTTATAGGATCTTATAAATAAATCTACTTTTAGCGCACCTCACTCATGGACCCATTAAAAAATGAGTATAATATATATGTATTATAAGTATAAATTTTTTTACAGAATTAATACATAATCTACTATTTATTTTGATGACTTAGCATAAACCTTTATACTCACAATATATAAATATTATACTTTTATATAAAATAAATTTGATACATAGCTAATAAATGTAGCCAAAACTGAAATCTAATATTTTAGTCGATTTAGTAACTTATACAATAATGTTTACTTTATTCATAAAATTAAGATAGATGACCCACATAACATGCATCTATGTTTAGTAGTTCATGCATTCAAAGTTGGACAAGCATCATTTGTCTCATAATTTTCCTGTCTCACTGTCTCGGATCAATCAAACTTCACGAAATAATATTAATTTTTTAATTTTTGTTTTTATAATTTTTCTTTTTAAATGAATGAAACTTTCTCATTGGCTTGATACACAAAATGGGACATGAATGGGCATCAATGTCTTTGATAAAATACCTCAATTGTATTTGTCATCAATGTCTTGATATACACTAATATCTTTTCAATATACCTATATTTCTAGTAGTCTAAATTAACAATATTTAGTTATATGAACTATTAAGCATGCCTTTTATATCTAATAGTCTATGCCAATAAGTTAAGAGTTATAAAATTATAAGATTAGTTTTGTCTAGCCAATAAAGTAATATGCATGAGATGACAAGTAATACAAGTTTATGTTTAGAAAATGTATCAATTGTTGAGTTATGCAAGTTCAAAATTATTCAAGTAAGAGACTAAACATTTTATTTAATAATCATGCAATAATATGATCAGACTTAAAACATGCATTAGACACATGCAAAAACTCAAATATAATTAAAACTTGTGTTACATAAAGCTTATGTTACATTCAAACCGAATAAGGGAGTATACATAAAGCTTATGTTACATTCAAACTGAATAAGGGAGTATTTAGCTACTCGTATCCACACAATGCAGGTAAGATAAGGATAATACATAAATCATAGGGTGGTAGAACCACTCACAAATGAGTATAAATTAACTTTTATAGTGCTTATAGCCTTATACTTAATTTCTATGATCTGAGTGAGCTAAATTCTCTAAGAACTTAGGAAATATGTATTACAATTCGAATATACCATGTGAATCTCTAATGGTTCGAGTTTGAAGTCTTTAAATATTGTTTGCTTGTTGGCTTCTGTACTCAGTGCACCGCTTGTGCGTTGATCGCAACTCTTCATCTATGCACAATCTTTCAGTGCATCAGCCTGCGTTGGGCGTAACCTCTACACAGAGTGCACCTCCTTTTGCGTTAAGTGCAAATAGTTGTGCTAACTGTAAAAGTTATATAGGCTAATTGATTTAATTCTTTGGCTCATACGCTCAACGCATAAGTTGTGCTAAGCATGGGTCTTCCTCCGTTGGGCGTGCCTCTGGCACTGAGCGTGGACCTCAGATGTTGTCTGGTCCACTCAAAGTGATCCTAAGTTGAATTTGGACAAGTTTTGTCCGAAAACTTAGCTTTTATCGATTATTTCTCTGGATTAAGCCCGAAAAGCACTTCATAGATGATATTTGGACAATTAAACAAGTTTGTATCATGTATATTTCTATCTATTTGAGTTAATGAAGTAGTTAAAATGTCCTAAAAATGAATATATACTATATGATCAATTTGTCACTTAACATGTATTAATCTTTTAAGAATAGTGATTAATTGGTTATAGAATATTTTTGTTGGTAGTGTATGTATAAAGTATAGACGTGCTAGATTTGATCTTTGTCATGTTAGTATGCAGTAGACTTTGGTTAATGGTGGGGAATAAAATTTAAATAGAGGAATTTACATGAAGTTTGGAAACTTAGTCCCTCTAAAATAAGGTACTTTGATTTTGGTTCGTGTGGTATTTTATCAAAGCCTGTTTAAATTGAACTTGTTTATTTTAAGTCTAGCTGATTAATTTATATTTTGTGGTTTATCTTTTTTCTCCTTTTATAATGTGTTGACGTTTTTTATTTGGTCCCAAAAATATATTAGATTTTTGGGGTTGATTCCTTACACATAAGCACGTAACGGACTCTTACTAAAGATTAGGACCAACATTAAAATGAACAAATCTAAAAAAACTTTGACCAACTTTCTTTTATATGGAATAAAATCAAAAGCAACTTAAAGGAAATAAAAACATATTTATTTATTGTGACAAAACTCTTATTGTATAAGCAAAATGTTGCATGTGACTTTCTTTGGCCCACGTCATCATATCCAAAACATAAGTGAAACATCTTATTCATTCACCATTCTCACCCATAACTACAACTATCACGGATTTTCCAACTATAACATGTTTCACCTGGTCCATCTCTTTTGACAATCATTCGGACTTGGTAAAGGTTGTTGCGGCACCTGTAGCAGGACAGAGGACTGATCGCGATGCCCGCAGACCAATTTACGATGTCTCCGTCGCTGACGTTCGTCAAGCAGGCCACGTGGATTGGCCAGGGTCTTCTTCGGCTAATGATACCTCGATCCTGAAGCCTTCAGAGTATCTTTTTGATAGGCGTCTCTATCTGTATGGGAAATTCGCTGCTGATAGATCCCGCCCAATGTCCTCCTCCTTCCCCGCCACCTTCCAACCCGAGGGAGTATACAATGACAACTTTCGGACACTCATGCCCGATCGTGCGACTGCCTCTTGAACATCTGATGGCGCTTTCTTTAAGTGTTTGTTTGTGAGTTAGATTTTGGAAGAAAAAGAAAAGAAAAAAAATGTTTCAGAGCCTTAAAATACATACGTGAGATGACTTTAAAGTTTTCTTTCCCCTCCAAAACTGAAATCATAAACAAACCTTAGCAGAATTTATGAATGGCTAAGATGATATACTAATATAACAATTGTATTTAGTGTAGTTGAAAGTCATAGATCTCAAACAATGATTGAGAATAATTTGGAATAATTAACATGATACACTAATATTAGAATAGTTTATTTTGTAAAGTTCCTTTATGAAAAAAATGCTTGAGAATCATGCATGTGGACACCGAGGGCAGTGCATATTTGAGATTGTAACACATGGTAGAAATAATGTTTCAATGATCCAGATTTTTGTTTTTTTCTAAATTAAATATTTTTAAAAAAGTAATCTCTCTTACATTCCCAGTACTGGAGAGTACAATACTGGAGAGGAATATATTTCGTGGACACAATATCCTTGAAAATCCCAATGTATTTTGGTTGCATTAAGGCACTCAATTATGCATGTCCTAAGTGTTTGGGGACTTTGATTTTAATCATTGGTGCTATTTGCTATTGGTGCATTTAAGGAAGTAGGATCCATTGTGTTAATGCATTATGGTTGTGAATATGTGATGGAGCCATTTGATTTATATTGTTTCATTTTTATGTGGCAGAATCACTTATGCATAACGTTGCATTATTTATTGTATTTATTACATAATGTTGCACATTGTGGTTTATTTATAAAGTGTAATATTTATTTATTGTAGTATAAAACATTATATGCAATCAATATATCATCTATCATTTTATTTGTATTACTACTTTTTTAAAAAATTAATAATAAATAAATATAAATGATAGCAAATGATAATATATAAAACTAGACACATTTTTTTAATCTTATTTATGTAAGTAGATGTTAAAGTTGTGTGGATGAGATTACGATTATCTAAGAATGATGTTTGCTAGGTTTGATGCCTATATCGAATTTGAGGCTTCATATATATTTGGTACCTAACTTCAACATTATATAATATTTTTTAATAGTATATGGTTTTTTATATTGTCATTATATTATAGAAATTAATGTCAATGAATAATATGCCAATCGTATATATATTTATTACACTAACAATATATTATATTATTCTTTATTTTATATTGTTTGTGCGGGACAAATTAACAGTAGTCACACTTATTGGTTAGTTTCACTGAAAATCAAATAAATATATTCTACTTGAATAAAAATATTTTACAGTATTGGAGAAAAAGTTCTTGTTTTTTCATTTAATGGTAAGATTTTCATTATAAGTCAAATGATAAAAGGAATACCATTTTGTTTTTGTAGCATCAGAGATAATATCGATTCATTATATTTCTCAATTAAAATTAAAAAGAAGTTCAATCTTCTTAAAAAATTATAAAAACCGGTAAAAATATAGTTACTCAATTTTGTTTTAATCAAAGGTAAAATCTAGTGTATGTTTTATATAGATTATTATTTTTGTTTATTTTGTATTGATAAGTTTTTTTCAATTAATTTCCTTTCGATAATGCTCTGGTTTAAAAATCTAAAGTTATAGCAACTAGGTGTAGTGTCTTCGGGAGGTTGATATGCTTTAATTTAAATAAAAAATAACTTTACAATATATGACAAAAAATAATAATAACATAACTAAATTTTCCAAGAATTTTGATATTGAATATAACACTTAATTCAATCCATAATAGCTGAAAAAAGTAAATATTACTTACAAATATCACATTGCAATTGTATGAATTATGAATTGTGACTTTAAGTTCATCGATTCAAGTCCTAAAAACAAACTCTTCATTAAAAATATATATTATTTATCTATCATTCTTTAACTCCACTTAGTAAGAGTCTCGTACGATTAATACGTTATTCCTCCTAAACAAATATATGGATCAAACTATTTGGAGTTGATCCAATAAATGAGTTTACAATAGTTGGTAAGCTTCTTATTATTATTTAAGAGTAAGACCCATCTCTAAACATTTGCAACTTCATATCTCAAAAAATTGTGTTTATTACATTTGAAAATGGCTCTTAGTGGTAAAGTGAGTATTGAATTTGGAATCAAAGCAGCTAATTCACAATGGTTCAATCTATTTCATAAGAATCTGAACCAAATTCAAAACATTTGTGAAAGAGTGCATCAAGCTCATGTTCATGAAGGTGATTGGCACACCATTGGTTCAGTTAAGAACTGGACTTTCATCATAGGTAATTAATTAACTTTACAATTATTTTGATGTGTAAACATCATAGGATATATTTATTAATTTATGGTGAATTTGTTCAAATTATTAGATGATATAAAGAGATATAAAAAATATCTCGTATATTAGGAGATATGTTATCTCATACAACCACTAAAATCGTGACATGTGTCCAATTTTTTAGCTTCTAGAAATATTTTTGTAAAATATATTAAATAAAACATACTTCATAATTTTAGTGGTTAGAGAAATATATTTTAATTTATTGTAATGCCCAAAAATGTACCTTTAGAAAACTATGTTTATTTTGACCTAAAAAAGCTATGAGGATATTTTTTTTTTGTGACTGTAGAATTATGCTTATTTAGACTTTCAGCATTTATATTTTAGAAAAAGTGTTTAATTTATTCACCCAAAACCCACTATATATGATTTATATATGTTGTTTTCAATCACCTTTCAGCCTTTGAATATTATCATTTTGAAGCAGCAACAACTATTATTTATTCTACAAAAAATAACATTAAACATATATCTTTTAATTCTCTTAAATTTTGCTTTTGTTATTGAGCTTAATTATTATTGCTTGTGAAATAGATGGTAAGCTAGTAAAACATAAGGAGAAAGTTGAAGCTATTGATGAAAGTAAAAAGACATTAACATGGAGCTTCTTTGATGAAGATCTAGGTCAACAATACAAGGTTTTCATACTCACCATGGAAGTTAATGAAAAAGATAATGGTAGTGCACTTTGTAAATGCACTATTCAATATGAGTTGGTGAATGAGAATGTTGAACCACCATATGCTTATTTGGATTTCATAAACAAATCTTCCAAACATGTTAGATGATTATCTTGTTGGTGCGTAGGATCAAAATAGTGAAGAAGATATCGAATAAAAAAAAGAGGGGATTCACTTACTCGTAGCTACTCCACTTCTTAATCATTTATTATAGGAAAGTCCAATATTTTAAATTAGTGAGTGGTTCTTAACCAATAGATTTTCCTAAAATAAATTACTAAGATGTTGAGTAGCTTTTTTCGATTTATTCTTAGAGTAAATGGATTTTGTCTTAAGAGCTTGCATGAATAATATGATAATATGATGGGAAGAATAAGGATGTTTGGTTCTTTTACTGATATTTATTCAATGTATTGAGGGAAATGGGAAAGATGGTTTGTATTATGAAAATATATGTCAAATGGGTTTGCTTTAATTAGTATCAATAACACATATTCTATGTGATATTGTTTCTCAATAAATTTTATGAAAAATGTTATTTGTAGTTTTCATTGCAACACTCAATTTGTATTTTTTATTTTATTTTTTCTCTCTCTTTCTATCTTATATTTAGAATTTAATTTTCTCTTTTACCGTCTTAGTTCATTTTCCTCCTCCATCTTTTATTTCTTTTTTAGGATGGTAATAAGTAAAAGTAACATATATCACAATGTGATAAGTATTTACCGATGATTGAGTTATAAGGGACATGTATTATTTATTATTGGTATGAATATTTATAGGAGTATATAATATTATCCTAATAAAATATCTCCTGAAGATAACTTTATCTTCTTAATTTAATTCATGCTTCAATTAGCTGCGAAAACAACAGGCACAATAAGATTTTCACCCAATTGAAATGCCACAATTTTAATGTAATCAACTTTCCAATGAGATCTAACTTTTATTTATGCTAATATGGAGTTTATTATTTTCTTCATGTTTTATTGAATGTTTTACAAGAGGTTACTTTGGTGGAGATAAATAATTCAGAATAATATTTAAAAACTGAACATTAGTCACATTTTGTGATTTTACCAAAAAAACCACTATATAGAATTTCCATGTGTATGAAAGTAAATTTAGTGGCATGTGAATTTTCAGTTGTAATCACTTATCTAGAAGGTTATGGGTTTGAGTCGTGAAAGACTCATTTTTGTGAGGAATAAAATATTGTAGGGAGTATTTAAACTTGTGGGTAACACACTCGGTATATTCATAGATCTGGAAGTCGCATGTCAGAATTAGGAACATCATGCTTGAGAAATACTTGTGTAGAAATGTATCTTCGTAGAGAAACCAATAAAAATCTTGACAATATATTAAAAAAATTAATTCTAATTAAAATTTAGTCTTAAATGAGTACCAAAAAACATAAATATACCTTTCTCCAAATATGTCGTTTTGGATATATCTCCACACGAGTTTTTCTCCACCAGCTGCAAGATGGTATTGCTTTTTTTTGTTTTGTTGTTGCAATGCCATTGGAATCAATAACTAGCAGAGCCATTTTTGCAATTAACAACACAAATATAATCCAAATTCATCAAGAATAAGGGTTAATAATAACTAATGAAACCATGTAATCATTCCCAACCATATACACTATGTAGTAATGTAACACTACAACAATCAACAGGATCAAAATTCTGTTGCAATCCACTATATTTCATGGTACAAAGTTTAAAAGTTGCAGATATAATACATAAAGGACTTGTACCTTTCAAATTTCCCCTCTATAACCTCCAGATCCAAAATAATCTTTTCTATTATTTGCAATCACGACGCTCTTCTGATGTTCTAATTTGGGACAATCACGGATTCGATGACCAAGACCACCACAAAATGCACATCCTTTGACCCCACTTATGTCTGTGATTGCTTCATTATCTTCCATCGGATCATTCAGCTCAGCTAAAACTGGGGGAATCCTCTGTTTTGCTTCTTGCAAAAGATGTTTCAAATCAAGCAATGTTGTCTCACTTTGATTCTTGTTTATAAACGTTGTTGCTATACCGGTCTTGCCGCATCTTCCGGTTCGTCCAATCCGATGAACATAATTTTCGATTTCAGCTGGCATGTCATAATTAATGACATGCTGAATATCAGGAAAATCCAAACCTTTAGATGCAACATCAGTTGCAACCAAAACATCTTTCTTTCCAGCCTTAAAAGCGGAAATAGCATACTCTCTCTCCTCTTGATCCTTCCCTCCGTGAATAGCCACCGCTTCCACTCCTTTCAAGAGAAGATATTCATGAATGTCATCAACATCAGCCTTATTCTCACAAAATATTAAAACTGGCGGCGGTGTTTTTTGCAAGCACTCGAGGAGGTAAACAATTTTTGCTTCTTGCTTAACATACTCTACCTCCTGGATGACATCGAGATTTGCTGCACCTGCACGTCCCACATTGACAATAATCGGTTTCACCAAAGCGCTTCTAGCAAAGTTCTGAATCTTGGTTGGCATAGTGGCAGAAAATAAAAGAGTCTGCCTTTGAGCTTTGAAGTGATCAAAAACTTCTCTAATGTCGTCTTCAAATCCCAAATCTACCAATCGATCAGCCTCATCTAACGTTAAATACCTGCAGTTGTTAAGATTCATTTTCTTCTTGGCCAACATATCCTTCAATCTCCCAGGAGTAGCAACAACAATATGAACACCCTTCTTCACAATCTCAAGCTGTGATCTCATATCTATTCCACCGATACAAAGCAAAGGCCTAAGCTCCGGATATCCAGCTTCCTTCAAAGGTGTCAAGAAATCTTCAATCACTTCATAAGTCTGCCTAGCTAGTTCCCTCGACGGACAAATGATCAATCCGAAAGGACCCTCTCCAGGAACAATAGGCATCATAATTTCCTCCTGCATTGCCATCATAATCATCGGCAGCACAAAGACCAGAGTCTTTCCCGAACCTGTAAATGCAATCCCAATCATATCTCGCCCGGATAAGATAACAGGAAGGCCTTGCACCTGAATTGGCGTTGGTTGCACAATCCCCTTGACTTTCAACTTGTTCAAAACCGGCTCCGGAAACCTCATGTCCTTAAAATTCTTAATTGGCGGTGGAATGTTATCACCATCAACTATTATATGCCACTGCTTTCGAATCAAATCACACCCCTTTTTTGACATCCTTCTAATCTGCAAAGGCGGCTTCCACCCTGTAGGCAAAGGTTCAGTATAAGTGATTCCCTTAGCTAACTCACGAACAGACATAAGAGTTTTCCTATCAGACAAATTCTCAATCATCTCCTTCTCCTGTTGAACAATCTGCTCCGTGACACTAATCTCAGGTTGTTCTCGCTTCAACTGCGACGCCTTCTCTAGAAGGGTAGGTTTAGTTTCAACTACTTGTTCTTTCTCCAAATCAGCATCGGCGACAGCAGCAACCTTCCCTTTGCGTTGAAGAATCTTCTGAGCTTCCATGGCACGGCGTTTGGCCACAGGCACATACTCCTCGTAATCATCATCTACTTCCATTCTTGCTGCCAATTTGACTTCTTATGATCCTATTTATATTTCAATGAGAAATCAAAACAAAACAAAAAATGATGAACAAGAAAAACACTTCCCTTTAGAGTGTTTAGAACATAGTTACATAATTCTCTATTTACCCGACATACCACATACCGAATTCACCACACCAAGTAACACATATCAGGTTTGTCATAAAGGTCTGGTAAAATTAATATAAAAAGTGACGAATTCTATACCCAAGTGAACCATGTACCCGTACTGACCATGGTTTAGAAAAAAATGTGAAATAAAAAACATGACCGTCTCATTATCTCAAACAAGGAAAATCAAACCAAACCAAACCATTGATCACTAATACAAGAGAAAACCATTAGAAATTAGATTAGGGTTTTGAATCACCCCATAAATTCCCACCTCTTGCAAACAATTAGGGTTTTGAGAATTTGGGGTTTCAACAAAATAGCTTGCAAAGTTCAAACTTTAGCCTAATGGGGCTTGAAAACATAAAGGAGAACAAATTCAGATTAGAATAAAACAAAATTTTCTATATCAAACGATAAAAACAAGAGAAAAAAAAAACGAAGGTGATGAAGTTAATGAAGAAGAGAATAAAAAGCCTTACCGAAAGATGAAATGAAGGTAGAGATTCACAGTAGAAGAAACAACAAAAGCTACTCTGCACTGGTTTTCGACGATCAAAGGAACATAGTGGGGTTTATGACGATCAAAGGAACAAAAGCTAATCAGTTTGGTTCGTTTCGGTTCTATGGATTTCGCGGTTTAAACTGGAACCGCTTACCTAATGAAGAGGATAAGAAGAAGAAGAAGAAGAAAGGGAATAAAAAATGAATTTAAAATTACATCATGATAATAAAAATAGAGAATAAAGTATAACATATTTCATATTTATTCATTATATTAATTTTGAAAATTTACCCATAACATTATATTAATTTTGAAAATGGTCAACTAAAATTATTTTGGATACTTTTGTGGAATTTGTAATTGCAATTATAATCTCTCAATCCAATCCTTGAATTTGTAATTTTGGATACTTATTTTTTATGTTGAATTTTCTTAGAATAGAAAGAAATGTGGGATATGAGAGAGTATATTTTGTAAATTGAGAATCAATTTTCTCCTTTGAAAAGCTTAACCAAAATAGTTTTCTCTTTTGTGCCGGCACATATGCAATATTTATGTCCAGTGCTTATAGAAGTCAAGGAGAAAAACTGTGAAATAAAACAAAATAAAAAGACTAGGAAAAGATTGGACTATTTTGGAACATTTGTTGTTGGATGGTTGTAATTTAAGGGCTTTATTTTATTTTTTATTTTCAGATCATTGTGACTTAAAGTTTTCTGCTGAAATGTTTATTATGACTTTTTATATTGATGTTGCTTGCATTATAATACTTTAATTTGTTGACGAAGGCAAGTTATGATAGAATATTATGGTGTTGTTTAATGTATATAGCTTATTCTATCTAATGAGATAAATGATTGGTTATTTTTATTTGTGTTATAATGAAGAGTAATGTTATATCTTCCTTATAAATGTGTCTCTGCTTCGCATATCGGTGTCCATGCACATTTATTGTAGATGTCTCACCCTCTACTTTACCCTCACCACTTTCCCTGAAAATTTACGTGGATAGTGTAGTTTGACTACACTATCACACATTTGGTATATGTTTCAAAATATTTACGGATGTAGTGTATTTTTAGGGAAGTCGTGGATGGTATCCACGACTTTGGGGGAAAGTCGTGGATGGGATCCACGATTTTGGGGAAGTCGTGGATCCCATCCACGACTTTCTGACATATTCTCTCTCCAATGAAGTCGTGTACCCTAAACACGACTTCCATTGTATATTAATAACAAAAGATCTATATAGCCTAGTTACTCCCTTCTCTTTACCTTTTACACTCTTCCATTGCAATCTCTACATAAATCAATGAAGGTTATCCTTAATATTCATCTTTTTTCCCATTCATTATTATAACTAAGAGGGTCAAATGGTTATGCACTCTTATAATTTACAAATATGGTTTTTTAGGGTACGTTTACAAGTTGGTTTTTGGAGGATAAGAGAAGAAATGAAAAGACTTCAGAGCCATGAAATACACGTGTAAAGTGACTCTCAAGCCTTCCCTTTTCCTCCCCTCCAAAAATCAATTCACGAACAGACCCTTAAAATTTGTTTGCGAGTTAAATTTTGGAGGGGATGAAAGAGAAATGGAAGGTTTTATAGTCATCTCATAGATGTTTTTCGTGCCTACCAAGCCTTTTATTTCCATTTTTCTCTCTCCCAAAATTCAACTCACAGACACATGCTCAAAATTAATAAGATACTCCAATTTAGGCAATATTGAAACTTTGTCAAATTGTTTTATTTAAATGTTTATATGCATTTATATTTTCTTTGTATCATTCAATTGATTATGCATTATTGAAAGGGTAAAAAAAAAAATTTATTACTAAGAGTATTTCCTCAACTTATGGGTAAAGAACTAATTATGTTTGTGATGTGGTTACTTATCATAACAAGTATCGCACTCAGGAATAAAACATTTGACCTGATTTGATATCTGATGATCTAATTAGGTTTTATACTACTAAATTAATATCTTGTTGGTAGAGTATAAATTTGTTGATATATCTTTAGGGAAAGATTTTTCAAATGTTATGGACAACATATTGTAGTAGTCATGAAAAAATGTGCATTGAAATATGGTCGGTTTTTATTGAATTGAATGGTTTTGACTTTATTGCATTAGATCAGTCCACGTATTTTGTATAACTATAAGTAATGAGGATGATTGACATTGTTGAATTTATTTGATTGATTTAGTTAAAAAAGGGTGATTTTTAGGATTTTGATTTACAGTGTTTACATTATTTTGTAATAACCTTTTAATAGCATCTAAATTGTATTCATTTTAATTAGTTGATAAATGAAACAAGAAATTGATAAAGGATTGAGGATAAGGCAAGAGTGTGTGGAAAGTGATACGTGATTTAAAAATAATGAATTCAATTTTTTATAAATAAAATCTCAAGAATGGTAAGTATTTTTTTTTATAATTTTGCTTACAAAGGATGATTGCATGTTATGTTTAATATATACATGTTTATAGAGGATCATTGTATGTTATTATATTAAATATAGATACATGCTTAATATATATACATGTCTTTTGAAATTGAAAAAAAGCCCAACCCACTCACCCATTCTACTCAACACTACCATCTCATCACAAGGTCAATTTCGTTCCACCTTCCCCTTTCTCGAATTCATCTCGCTTACCAACAAAGCGTTGATATAGTGGTATAAGGTTTATTGGATTCCTAGAATCGAGAGTTCAATTCCTGAGAAAGACATTTGTTAGGAATGACAGCTACAAACTAGGGGTGGTAATAAAAACCGAACCCGTCGGTACCCGCTCGAACCAAACCCAAATGTAACAGGGAAAACCCGATGTGATTAGGTTCGGGTTTTACCCGGATTTAAATTTTAGGTTCGAGTTTGGTATAGCAAAATTCTAACCCGAACCCGCCCCAAAGTAAGGTAATTCAATTTAAAATTGAATTTTCTATCATTTGCCAATTGTTTTTAATTTCTAATGTTACTTTAAATACTATTGGATCTTCAAACATAAAAGAAATGAAATAATACAAGAAAAAATAGAAATGTTAGAGTAAAATTACACGAAAATAATATCATATTTTCCTTAATTCTTTATCGTTTCGGGGTTTTTTCGGGTTCGGGATCGTATTTTTATTTTCAATCCCGTTGAGTTTGGGTTCGGGTTTTGAATTTCGGGTTTGGGTATATGCAAACCCGACCCCGCCCCGTCCCATTACCATTCCTACCACAAACCCGGAAAAGATTAGTTCCTTACATACAAAAAGTGAGTGGTCCTTAGCATTACAAATGAAAATTCATCTTACTCACATTTCATTATCTCATAGTGCTTCCAAGAGGCAAAGCCATCCTTTTCTCCATATTGTTTTCTTAGTAAATCTATAGTTGAAGTTTTGATTTGAAACTTGCACTTCTTTTGCCTATTTTTCACTCAGCGGTTTTCCATTTACAAACAAAAACTCACTCAACATCAAAATTTACCAACAATCTACTTTTGGTTCCGACCACTAGAGTGGAATAACAAGGGAGTGCATGAATCTAATTTCAAGCAGATTTCTTGATTAATCACAAGTTCACTATATATATATATACATAAAGATTCAACTGAGAATAATTCTCATAACAACTGTGAATGATAAATCTGCTTAGAATTAAAAGCTAATTGATAGTAATATGATCTATTAAAAAGTAAAAGAGTCATGTGTAATTACCTTTTAATTTTGACTATTCAAATCAAATCTAATAGTTTATATTAATCATTATCATTTCTCACTACAACAATTCTCACATGTGCTGCTTCCCCTCTCTCTCTATATATATAATATACATTTGGAATTACACAAAATGGATTATAGAAATAAAATGTAATCATATATGCCACAAGTTATACTACTAGTGTGGAAAACAGGGTGTCAGAACCATTCTATCATGCATCTTGGATAGAAGCCTTTATCTGCAGCAACATGGGTGGCAGCCAGTAGTTCTTTCTGAATTTTCCGCCTCTCGTAGAACACCGAGCATGAAATCGACGTGCACTTCACGCTATTTTCCAGAAGCCGGTCCCCGCCACCACAGTGGTGACATATCTACAAGAGAATATGCAACAACTATCACCAGAATAGCATAATATTTAAGAACTTGACAGAGGAACAAGAAAGACAGATTATTGATATAATAGAAACTTGCATCAATCATGACCTGAGATAGCAGAAATTGTTAAACAGGTGATGTAATTCAAACGAAAACTACTAACAATAGTGATGCAAAAGCTTATAATTTTCAATCAGATTTCCTCCATGAATGAAATAACCTATATAATCTCCTTAGCAAAAGAAAGAAAGGAGAAGAACTACACAACCTCAAAAGAATCCTTGATACAATTGATGAAAAAATATAGGAGTATACTTACAGCAACAAGATGTTGCATCTCCTGCTCCAACTTCGAAGTTTTACTAATAAGTGCAGTCATAGCAGCTCCTCCATTTTCAGAACATTGATTGCATAAATGAGCCGACGCCTGGACCAACTCACCACAAAGGACACAATGTTTTGAGAGGTAGTAATAATCAATCCGCTTTCGATGGGAATTTGAAGTGAAAGTATGCTTTACAGAAGCTACCCTAATAGGGCGGGGCATCTCTGAAAACCAGTAGTTAAGGTCAGCACCGAGCAGCCCAAAAACCCGCTGTAGAGCTGGTATTATTTGTTTATTGATGTAATATAAATCATTTATTCTATATGGGGAATCAATTGCCAAAACTTCCAATGGATCGACAACCATATCAGCAAGTCGGGCACCGGGCTCTCCATGGACTACAACATAAGGTATTCTCTCAGCATAACGTGGTCCTGCCCTACGATCAACCCTCATTGCCTTAGTGGCCACAATTGCAGCAGGAGGAAGTGATGAGATCCTAGCACTGTATGTACCCAAGCGAACCTCCTTAGCAAAGACGAAATCTTTAAGGGAGAATCTGCCTGAAAGAATCCTCTTCCACTGACGTTGCAAATAAGTCTTTACCTGCAGGCAGCAAATAAAAAGGTGAATCAAGAAAAATATCGAAATTCTTTATGATGTGATTGCTTGAAAAATGAGGAAAATTAAAAGAGCATGGACCTTTTACTGACATAATTTCCTTTGTGAAACTTATAGCAAAAAAATATATCAGGATGCATGAATACAACATTGAACTGTTACATTTAATGAAATGTAAACAGGAAAGATGAAATCAACAAGCATTTATACCTCAAATAAATCCTGATGCTCAAAAAAACGTCTCAAAGACTTCTCCATTATCTTTGCAACTGCATCACATGTGTCCCTGCGAACTGTCTCAATACCTTTAGCATCAAAACTAGGTTCAATTTGATCAGGGCTTTCATAACTGTAGCCGACATATCGCTTCTTAGTAAGGAGGAAACAAGGGTGATAAACTTTCTCCATCTTCAGGGTGACAGGACTGGGATTCATAGCAGTGATAGCAGAAGCAATCTCATTTCCAATTTGGAAGGATTCTTTGACAGTACGTCCTTTAAGGAGGACAAACATACTGCAAAAAACACAACCACATTACTAATCTGTTTACTTTTCCTGTAAGCCCTGCCACTTCACTAATCATTTCTTGTATAGTAAAAACAATCATGAAAGAAATCGCGCTACAGCAAAAATTAGACATCAATGACTATCATTCAGTTGTTAATGAATCCCATCTAGTTGTGCAAGCACACCTTTGTTGGAATATATTAATAGAAAAGGAACAGACACATTTCATTTTCAAGAAATTACCAGTGAAAAAATGATTTTGCGATCATGCAATTACAAACAATCATCTGTTTTACAGACACAAATATACCCTATATGCAGGCCTTCCATATAGGTGAAAAGTTGAAAATACAGAAAATCGGTGTACTTTGTGAAATAAAAGAAGTATTGGACGTGATTCAGGTAAATCTCAGGAAGTAAGGAGAGGTTTGTATACTTTACTGTAATTAGAGACAATTAGAGATTTTGCACATCTATACCTATCAGTGTCTCCATAAATAACTTTAGCATTCCACTTTTCGTGCAGATTTACAAATGATATAGCCTTTTCCAGTGTACTACGGCCACATTGAACAATACTGTCAGCAAGTTCTGCACAAGGCATGCGACCACTAAATCCAGCAGCAGTGTAACCATAAGTCACATTTGATATGAGCTTCAAAGCAAGTTGTCTCGCATTAAATATCTGAAAAGAAAATTTTACTACTTCGTAATTTCTATTTACATTATGCATATAAACAAACCATATCATACATCACACATGAAAGATGCAATTAAATTTAGAGTAAAACGTTATATTGGTCTTCCAAAGATACAATGACCACAAGTTGGTCCAAAGAAAATAACCAATCAAGTCCCTAGAAGATAAAATGGCCACCATGTAGTGTAAATTTTAGTCCCTGAAAGATTCATATGGTCACCAAATAAGTCCCTAGAAGGACCATTGTGGTGGCTATTTTAATCTTTCAAGACTTATTTGGTGGTCATTTTCTTTGGATGGCTAACTTGGTGGTCATCATTGGAGGACCAAATTGATGTTTTACTCTTAAATTTATAAACTGCAGTAATATATGAACGTAAATATATTTAGCATGAATTCAGTTCGAAAATTTTCATAAAATTACTCAGTCTATCATTTAGAAAAATCCTGGAATTTTTAAGAAATCCCCAGACTGAAATGGGCCATAATTTAGTTAAAAATTAAAATCATTTTTGCTTTATGAAGTCTAGGCAATAAAAAATTTATAAAATATAAAAATGATACGTTAAGAACATAGATCTAAGCATTTTGCATGGTCTTTTGTCCTTACAAATACTAGGAGTATTACAAAAATATACTGGGCAACTAAGTCATTAAATTTTAATTCATATCCCTACCCGCTGAAGAACTTGCTCTGAAGGAGCCAGTTTTTTTATTGCCTGTTTCACCATTATTCTAGTTGACAAGATTTCTTCCAATAAGCGGGGCAACACACCTCTGCGAATCTGTATGAAAGTACAACACAGATTAACATTACTTTTCTCAACTAAGATCACTTGCACAACTACATGAAGGATGAAACATTTACTGTGCATAAAAATAAGTTAAAAAATCATGCTAATGGAGTTACGGGGAAAGGTTGATATAATAGTTTGAAAAGAAACAACTATTTGCACTAATCTTGAGAAAGTGAATGCTGGGAGTGGGTATGGCTTTATGGAAAGTGATAGGCTAAACAGAAACTGGTCTAATAATTTTCGGCGATTTACTGTTATGTACATTGAAATATGAAGGAGATGGATGGTGGTAGGTCAAAACTCAAGACTAATCAATAAATGTAAAAACAAAAAGAGTGACTGAATTACATTGATTGATCAGCTAATGAGGAATTAGCCCCATAATTTACATCAATTTACAGTCATGGAAAATCTGGCATTGATTCATGCTCATTACTATTAAATCCAGGAGTACAAAAAATTAAGGATTTAGTAGACTGAATCACCTTGGATGGTACAAACATAACACCATTTGGAGTCAGCAAGATTTGATCTTTCAAATTCTGCAGAACATGCTGCTCTGGTGAAAATGAACTAACCCCAAGTGTGTTAGCCTTTGATGCCACAACTTTACCAAGACATGTACAAAAGCAAAGGTTGTATGCAATTATCATGGATGGATAAAGAGACTGGAAGTCCAATACAACCACAGGATCTGAATAAAATCCTGATTTTGGTTCCATTACTAGAGGCAGGCACTCCATGGCTGGTTGAGAAGCAACCTAATTGTGACAAAAAATAAGTTGTCAAGCCCTTGGGTACTAAAGAAAAAAAAACATTTACATGACTGAAGATTTCAAAAGAACCCCTGGAATAACTAAACTGCAGCAACTACACAAGTATATGTCTTATTTTGTTTGGTTTTTGAAAGGATCACAAACAATTGACATTATAATTAGTTATCCAAAGATAAAAAGCAGAGGATGGGAATAATTTGTGGGAACCTGTTGCTTTCCAGGGGAGATAGCAAGATAATTCTGTGTATGAGCCAACCTCAAAAACATGGATTCAACACGATATTGTGAGCCTCGAGAGAGAACAGAAAAGAAGTCTATGCCAAAGACACGAGCAAGTTCTGATGTCCGATTCACCTGCAGAATAAAAATAAACAGGAAATGAGGAAACACTACTGAAGTACAACTTATCTTTTGGATCCCAAACAATTTATAATAATGCTAATTAAGTATTCCTAAGAGCCATAGGTTCATAAAAATAAGAGAATCTATTAATGTATCATCCATCAGCTTCAAAGAATGAAGCTTCAAATAACATCAAAACTATGTGTACATGTTTTACAATTTACACTAAACAAACCTAAAAAGTAGAGACTAGGTAGTATAGTCTAGCCAAAACAAGCATCCAGTCTATGTGCATATATATCCTCATCAAGAAAATCCACATTTCGGCAATAAACTTATCATGCAACTGTACCATATCAAGTTGGTTTAATATCTCAAGGTTCAGCTTTGATCTCTCCGTAACATACTTGATACACTGATATCTTGCTTGTCCAGGACCACTTGAAAACCATTTTGTCAGCACTTTGTGGTGAATTAAAGGGATTTTCCGCCGCAGTACCGCTTCAGCTACAGCTTCAATTGAATATAAATTCAGCTTAACTTCTCCACGGATCAATCGCCATACATTAAGGACAATTCTGCCACCTACATGAACTCCACTTGCATGCGTTCGTCCCCATTCATCCTCAATTATTGAATCTTCTTGTACAAAAGAATCTAAAGTAGGGCTATCAGAAATTTCCAGTTCCAAGATAGCTTTTCCAGAAGTTTTTGTAACTTCAGAAGCAACCCAAGACTCACATGGAGTGCGAGACAAACTATTAAGTAATCCTAAACCAAGATGTGAAGCCCTCTCCGCAAGAAAACCAAGAGAACCCCCTTGAATTTCCCAACCCATCAAAATATCTGGGTCAGATGAAGAGACACACTTGATAAATTCTTTTAACAAGTGCTTTTCATCAGTGAAGACCAATACTTTGCACCCTGATAAGCCATCAAAACTTCTGCAAACCAATGAAGAATAAACATGAATAACTACTTTTAAATACATGAATAGCTGCAAGAAATATAGAGTATACCAGTGCATAAATTTTGTCACCAATTGATACAGAAAGATAATGAGTAATAGCTTATAGGTGATACAAAGAAGTGACATTATCATACCTATGACAAGGTTCAAATTTACTACGCAAAAGAACAAGAACTTCAACAGTAGGCTCATTATCATTCTGAAAACCTAGAGCTACAATGTTAATGCCATCAAACTGAGGATCAGGTAAAAACTCTCCTCTTGATTCTGCAAGAACCTACAAATGTTGCAGTCAAGTCAAACCTAATGTTCATTTTGAACAAATAGCTGACAAAAAAACTTAATTTAAAATTAAAAAATCAAAGATTATACTTGCCCTGAAAGAATTAGTACATTTAATAGCAAGCAATAAAAGAAAAAAGAACCCCTAGTATGATAAAGATTCTGATATTGGTCTCAGCAGGTAAGAACAACTTGCCGACTACTAGAATAAGGTTGGTTATTGAGTTATTATTGTCATCACTTTTAAGCATAATCAGGAATGTGGATTGATAATTCAATGCTTTTTGTTTGTGTGCAATCAATAATCACAAAATATTAAGCACCTAATTATTAAAACTCCATATACCAAAAATACTTAAAATCAGAATTCAACATGCAAATTTAAGAGACAACTAAGAAATCTAGAAGATATATACACAATTTAGGAGGAACAAAAGAATCAGGAAAATACTAGCTCCAATACCTCTATACTAAGTAATGTCAATTGTTGTCCACATCCAGCACTGGCAGGGTCTCGAAATCCAATTTGACTTAGAGGGGTAAAACTTGATTTCCTATCGGGGCCTGATATCTGAGAAATATCTTGTGAGCCATCTAGGCATGCCTTCACTCGTTCTGTTTGTCCCCCACTACTGTGTGGAGATTTCTTTTCTGCACCAGCATCTTGATACAGCTTAGGCCCAAGAGGAGGCCCAGAAGCACATTCAGGTACAAACTTGTCCTCAGCATCAGTTTCTTGAAACTTTTGATCTGGAATATGCCCCCCAGGTTAGCGTAAATTAGTATAACCAGATTCAGTAGTATACCCTTGTCAAGATCAACAAGCTAAAGAAAAACCAACAAATTTTTCTGATAAAACAACAAGGAATTGGTCGGCTACATGGATCGAACGACGTCATAATATTCTCTCATAAACTATGTCCATTGACAAGGAATTGATCTCTAAATCTTTCCTAAATATTTCCCTTATGTTTTTTTTGGTCTCATTTTACCTACAGAAATTGGGCTAACCTCCATTTGATCTACTCTCCTTACCAATGCTTCTAACGGTCCCCTAAATACATGTCCAAATCACTACAGGCACAATTCTTCCATCTTTTCTATAATAGGAGCTATCCCAACATTCCCCCTAATGCATTCATTTCTAATCTTATCTTATCCAATGTCCACTCATTCAACACAATATTCTCATCCCCGCTACATTGAATTTATTCTCTTATTGACATTTGGTCTCATATAACATTGTGTATCTTATAGATGTGCAGTAGAATTTCCCCTTCAGCATGAGTGCCACCTTTGATGCACTCCATCATTTCATCCACCCGCTTGAATCCTATGGTTTACATCTCCCTCTGTTTCCCTCTTGCATTGTATAATTGACCCAAGATACTTAAATCAGGTGACTTATGGTATGGTATGGTCTTCCATCATGACCTCTAGATGATTTACCAATGAGTCACTTATATCCCAATTCAAAATTCCAAATTCATTTTTCTTGGAAAAAAATGTTTACCTTTCATATAAGAAGGCTTTGTATTTACCTTAGTGAATTTCCAAGAGCAAATAATATGGGTAAAAACAAATTACGGCCAAGTATGAAATGCAAATATGTTTTAGTGATACCTCTCTCATCTAGCCATCTATGCACACTAACTGCGGAAGGAGGCAAAATATTAGGTGTTAATAGGTACAGGGGAGAGCCATCATTTTGATAGTGAGTGGAAACACCCTCTTTCCCGTGAGACCTAGGGGCTGCAATTGTAACAAACTTGTTCCAAGTTTTCATCTCCTTCCAAGTTTTCATCTCCTTCCGGGACTCCTTTGCAGAAAAGGGGAGAAAAACATCTAGACCATTCCCTTCAAGGAATAAACAAAAGATGGTCAGAAATTTCATTGAACAGCAAAAAGATCAGACCAGAGAACATGGAAGAAGATACAAATTCAAAAATCAGTTTTCTTCTCAAGAGATGGATACTGGTTATCCTGCAGAGACCAGTATTCAATATATACTAACATTCAATGTAGAAAACAGAAATAGAGACAAAAAATATATAAAAAAAACACACAAAATGAGTTAAAGGACATAAGGTTACAACCTGGCATTTCATCACAAGCTTCCTCATCCAAAGAAAAACGGGTATTAGAGATGGTTGGCAAGGACTTGAAACTTTCAAGTTTTTTATCAGCCAAAGGGGTTATCTTGCCTATGGTTATACCCGTTAATTTCACCATGTCATTACCCTTCATGTCATCAACAATGGGTTCTGAGCCAATAGTCTCACGCATCAAATTTTCACCATGCTTTTGATTTTCAGTAAGTAGTACTTGCATGTCACTTGCAGCACTTTTGCCCATAGCATTCTCAAAATATTTTGTCTGATCATGTTCCACGAAAGGCATGCTTCCATGAGAATATTTGTCTACACCATTATGCTTGCCAGAGACTTTATGATTAATGCATGCACAGTGTACACATCTGGAATCTGCACAGTCAGATTGCTGACATGCCTCAGCGCCACTGATTCTATTATCAGCATCAGCTCTCAACAGAACATCTGAAAAGGATTTTGGAATATAGGCATCAGAAGCTACAGATTTTGCATATGCTGTATCAAACATAAGGTTTTTACCCCTGCAACCCTCTGAGTGGTCTATGGAATCAGTCAAATGTGTATTTTCAGGATTGCATGGTCCTTGGCAAGCTAAAGAACTTCTATTTGTGGGGTCCCTTAATACTGAACTTGTTTCTACACTGTCCGTTTCATGTTGACCAAAACAATCATCTTTTGGATTACTAGCCTCAGTAGCCCGTAAGAAACTATCACTGCCAGATGGATGTGGTTTCTCACACATTAAATTACCATGATTGCTAGGTTTAAGATCAAAATTATTCTGAAGTTCTGTTTCATCTCCATCAGTTTGCATTGTATTGAAATCCAGCTGTTTTTTCCAAAGGCATGTGTTTGATCCCTCATGCCTGTCTACAAGAATCTTTTTAGTTCTTCCAGACTCGCATTCAGCTTGTTCAACTCGATGGGATCTCTTTCGCCTCATCAAGTCACGTAAAGAGCGGTTAACCAATTTGTTTCCTTCTTTTAATTCTGAAGCACTCTTGCCCACATATCTTCTAATACAAGCACTATTTCTAATGTCACTTCTCATCGAGTAATCTGAGTCAGTAGAATCTCCAGATTCGCTTTCAAATAGATGAGTCACACGCAAATCAGCAAGTTCTTCATCATTATTAACCTTATTGGGTGTGAAAAAAGGCAATGACCCCCATTGTTTAGTCCTTTTAACTTTACTAGCTGTACTTGTGTCAGTACTGTGCAGTACATGGAACTCAGATGCCATTTTGGATTTACTATTTATCTCTAGTGCAGTAGAGGTTCCAGCCAAACTAGTGCATGGACTTGAGAGCTCATCAGCAGGACCAACATGGGGCATCATACTGATTGATGGAGCCTCAGTAGGATGAGTGAGATCAGATGGACTAGAAGGTTTTTGCACATCATCAATTGAATCTAGAATATCCTGACACTCCTTCTGGGACTCGCTTTCATAAGCCATATTCACTTCCTCCAGCACCTTATCAATAGTTGAAGCAGGTAAGAAGGGACTCAAGATCATTTCACAAGCAAGCTCATCATCAGAGTTTATATCCTCCACAGCTTGAGAAGTTGCAAGCCACTTGAGAAGATTTTGTGCTTCCTTATCTGCAGCCTGAATGGCAAAAAACAGAATTACAGGTGATAATTTCAAACGACAATACTGTTTAAAAGAAAGAAAAGTGAAAGTTGAATATTGCGAGACAAATCAAAAAGCCCTTTGGCTTCATTTTGTCATGTAGATGTTCCTGAATTCTTTTTAAGAAATATTTATAAACAAACACATTTTTCTTATTTCTTTGAAATTCCCTTTCAAAGAAATAAGAAAAATGTTTGTTTATAAATATTTCTAATGATAGAGATCTTGATTAATGATAGAGCATTATGGTGTCATTCAATCCATGTAGCCGACCCCACCTAGTGGGATAAAGGCTTGGTTGTTGTTGTATTTGAAAGTCTAATATGATTATTTTTACAATTCACAATTAAGTATCAGTAGATGCCATTGCAGAAAACCCAAAATATGGAAAAGGTTAATCTTTTAGGACAAAATTTAAATAACTTCCATCAACTTTCATATAGGATGTAACACATGAAATCATTGAGCCTCGTGTTCAGCATTTACTTTTTGAGTGGTGAAAATTGCATTTCCAGCTTTATTATTAATGCATATGAATGAGCATCAGCAGAATACCAAATTCTCATTAAAATTTGCACTATTTTTGTAATCAAGATAAAGACTGCTGTCAATAGGCCACATTAATGGAGATAGGTGATCTCATGCCAGCATTTGAAAAAAATATATGAAGATTTAACAATGAAGAATCCTTCTGATTAGAACTTTTTATAGGATCCTGATTGCAAGTAGAGAAACCGAATAACCGATCATGGCAGGGGAACTGACATTTTGTGGCTGTTTTGAGGGGGGGGGGGGTACTTTTGTTCTGGATAAGGCCACTCTAAGATGAGTTTATTTCTAAAGTGAGAAAGTAAGGGTGGATGGACTTAGAGACAAGCTCCAATTAGAGAAGTTTTTTCATGTTGTTATTTTGTAGATGACAGTGACACTGTAACGGATATAGACATAATAGAGGAGAAAACACTCGGTCTATGAAATAAAACACTAAATAATAAATACTCCAACCCCTGAATAATGTTATCTGCTTAAAAAGGTAATTATTATGAAATGTCCTGTTATTCATAGAAGATATTTTACTACCTTTGTGTCCAACATTCCATTCATTTCAGATGATTGCATTTCATTAACAGTCAATAATTTGAGACTGGTGTCAGTCTCTTCCTCATGGAAGTTGGCACCTTCAGATAATGAACATGGTGGTGATGCCAAGCCTATTATGTCTGTTTCTCTGCAACGATTCAAGGGTTCTCCATCAGTATTATTAGGTTTCACATATAAGACTTACCAAATTTTCAATCATGTAACAATGGCAAACCTCAAATCCTTTTGAGAAGGAGTCAAAGATAAAGAAGTTTCAGCTTCACTGCACAATCGAAGAAGTTTTTGCTCAAAGTCAAGACTACCATGAAGAAATTTCATAACATCTTCTGGGAGTGGTTTCCCAGGATCAGGAGGCATAGTAGCCTCATGGTTCCCAGACCTTTTCTGCTGTTCCTAAAACAATGCAAGGCAATTAATTTAGCTAAAATCAATATAAGATAACATGTAAGGTAGCTGTATAGAATGACAAAGAAATAGCATACCTCCCATATTGGTACAAGTGACTGAACCATTTTGACATCTGAGCATGTCTGTGAGAGAGATGAATATATCTTAAAATTCTGATTAAGAATCTCTGCAAGAACAGATTAAGCCTTTATCATCAACAAAGAAAACATTAGCAGCAGACATCATTACATATTAAAGTATATATGTATGCATGTGCATAGTGATTTGTGTCAGTATTGCCATGAAACCAAACAAACCATCTACAGAAGCATCCCCCTCAAGCTCACAGATACTTTGACGTCTAGGGCAGTGAGCCTTATCATTTGATGAAGCACCAAAATCACTAGTGGTTGGCCACGTCCAATCAGGCGGGACCATAGAAGATATCCACACCTTTGCATCTAACCATACATCAGCCCCTGGATCTGCCTAGTGAAAAGATTGTGATATCAAATTTAAAAATAAATAAGGGATATATCAAAACAGACAATAATTAGGTGGTCAAACAAAAGAAAAATGCATGAAGGGTCCTTGAAAGCTGAAAACATGCAAGTCAACTCACCCTTCTATGATGGTTATTGATATTTAATTTCTTCTGAGAAGAGTCTAGTATGGGAAGGCGGAACTTCATCTTTGATAAGTGCAAATAACCCATGCCATACAAGTTGTAATCAACCTAACAATTTAAAAAAATTAATATATCTGCAAACATGAGACAGAAAAAACTTAACCAAAAATGTGTGAAAGGATTGTGCATTTGGACAACTGCAACAGATAGAGATAAGTATTTAGCAACCAAGTCCCTTGCTATAAGGAAATCAAATGAGAGCATTGATTGACAAGCATTTAGCTTACCTAACTCAAGAAGCCATTTGAAAAGGCATAAAATAAGTTCAAAATTACCAAAATAAAATGTCATGTACTGCAACATTAGCAGAACATCTATTATCGAAGGTTGCATAGTAAAAACAGAAATCTGTTAGTCCATCATTGATTAGTTCTTTAATTGTATCACAACCAATATTTTACGACATGCAAGCACAAGACCACTTACAAACCCACCCAAGCTACCAACCATATAAATAAGGAAAAGAAAACAAAAGTAGATCACATCGAATTCAATAGGTGAATGCAGACAGATTTTCAAATGTCCAGAGAGTGATACGATGCCATGTAAACAACAATAATGATTAATTTAATAGAAAATGCCTTAATAATATTTTCCTCTTGAACTTATCAAAATTGTTCTTTTAACAACAAAAAATAGAAAATCATTTTCATGTTTGGCTACATTGTCATTTAATATACTACAATAAGCTTAAGTTATAACAATTCATACGAGGTACATACCAGAAACTGAAGAACAAAGGGAATGTGTGATTCATGAGGCTGTAAAGTTTTATCAAGAACAGCACCCTCCTGAAAAGGAAATGTCATGATGAAAGCTTGTTCACTGTAAAATGAAACTAAGATGTAATAGTTTCAATGAAGACTTAGGATCCTGAGTGATATTCTCGTATTCTGAACAAACTGAAAACTGAGGTACGAGAAGATTAGCTAAGTATAGGCAGTGTTCAGAAAGTATACCAAGAGAAGATTAGCTGCACGGGCGACGTCTTGTGGATAATATCTTAAGCATCAGTCAAGGCTTCCAATAAATAGATTGTTTTCTTTTTTCATAAAAAGGCTTCGCATAATTTAAACATACAATCATCCTAGCTTGTAGATACTAGTGGCATAAGCATGCAACTATGCATGTGAAAATATATTGCAAAAAGAAAAAAGAAAATGGGGTACAATATCTGGATACAGGTATATCTTCACAAATAACTCCTCGAATGAATGATAACCATAAAATTTCCTTGCTCGTACAAGGCTACAACCATGTACATGTTGTCTTGTGAAACCAGCACCACCTTTAAGCTGTAATAGTTGAAATGAAATTCATTGATGCCACATATTGAATATAATAAACTATAAACTATACCATAAGCATTCAAACAAACACACAAAGCACAAAATAGTTAGTCCAAAACTTATTCTAACTCGAACAAGGATACCTTCAAAGCTTTCTCAAGAGAAGCAGCTACTTTACATGTGTATGCATCACCTGGGCATCAAGAAAAATGAATTCCCACTAGTAAGTCACTAAATGAACTGAGATCTAATTGAAGCATAAATACTAAAGAAACTAAGATAAATAAAAGTCATCAACACAAGAAACTAAAGGAGCGAAAAGTGAAAATTGAGATTTGCACATACAAAAATAAAATATTCAATGTAAGTAATTCATTTGCTATAACTACTAGACAAATGAAATAAAATTCAAACAGGTTACAAAGAAACAGTTAATAGATAGAGAACAGGGTCCATAGATCCACGAATTCTTAACTTGCTGTCTATTACCTTCTTGGTCAAGTTGAAGTGTTATATCTGAACACGGCACATACATATAGGGTAAAGCCTACAAAGAACAATAAGGATAAACAATTTAAGTTTAACTTAACTATACTAAATATGAAAGATTAAGAAACAGTAACAGCATTGTATAATAATAATAACACATAGGAAGAATACAAAATTTCACAGCTAAGAAAAACTATGCCAGAAAATCTAATCCCTGAGAATTGAAGAATCTCACATGGTCCTCAACAATCTCAAAACCCGATCAAATTAGTTTTTCGATGACAAATCTTGGGGACACACTAGTCCGTGCCCGGGGACTACTTTGACCATCATTTGATATTATTACCGACTAAATTCAAATTTCATTTCCTGGAAACAGTCTCTCCACTTGCGGGCTAAAGCCGTATAATATACCCTCCGCGGACTCCAACTATCTGGGAGCTTCGTATACTGGACCGCCCTTCTCGGGGACTAAATTAGAAGTGCGATTTTTCCTACGAAGTTGACAATTTTACTCTTCACTCTAATAGTCTAATACGAAGAACTATAACTTCGATATTCTATTTAATAATTGTTATAAATTGAATTCAGTAGTAAAATATAAACAAACAAAAAATCATATATAACATAATCTCTTACTTTATGTATATGCAAACAAGTTTTTTGGCCAGAAGGAGTAGAACCATAAACTCTTATTACAGGAACCTCTTTCACTTTTCCACCTTAGCATACAAAATCAAACACAAATAAAAAAATCAACTAAACAGAAAAATTAGTGAAACTTCAAAACGCAAAATGAAGACTGAAAATCAATGTCGTTTTGATGTCGTACCATGGAAAGTGCTATAACATATATCCAATTCTGAAATTGGCGGTGCCATGTAATAATCAATGGAAACAATTCGAACACTGAAAATTTCTGGATTCAACTCTGAATCTGACATTTTTTATTTATTTTTGCTATCTTCAAATCATGAAGAAGAAGAAGAAGAAGAAAACATTCATCAAAATAAGAGAAAATTAAAAAGGGAGGGAAATTTAATTTTAATTTATTTTGGTTATAGCTTATTACAACTTAAAGCTTCTCGCTCAAGTTTCTTTTAACGCGACGGAGAAGGTTTGATTTGGGCCTGGAAATGGGCTGGGCCGTTTAGAGCCCAAACTACAATCAATTAGTTATTTGGACCTTTCATTAATGAACAATTTGAGTTTTGAGTATAATATGTATGTATTGTGAGTGTAAAGATTTATACATAATCAATATATTATCCATACATTACTACATAAATATTTTTCTCATAAAACTTTTTCCTCTTACATGAACTTCGCAAGTTCTTTTTTGGAAATTTTGAAAACAGTCATCATGGTTAAAGGTTTAATTCGAGAACAATACTTATTAAAAAAAATAGTCATGCATTCTCGAAAAGAATTAATTATTTACTCATAAGATAGGGTAGTTTTCATGCTTAGTTTCATAGTGGATTTTTTTGAAAAAAATTATTTTTTTCTTCAAGTACATTTTGATTGCCTTCAATTTTTTTAATACATGTGAATTTCTAGTTGGAGCTTGTAGTTTTTAACCTAGTAAATAAGTTATTAGAGTTATTTGATGAATAAAAATTAAATGAAACTTGTATCTTTTAAAAATGAGTTTGAACCGGATTGAGTCATGTTGTAAATTAATCACATAACTTAAAAAATAAGTGATACATATATATTAAATATGATTACAACTTATTCACAAAAAACAATACATAACTTATTTATGATTACAAATATGATAATAAGAAACACACTAGTCACTAGTGTATTTACATTCATTAAAGAATAACTATGCTCTAGCCTATATAAACACAAAAGTGGTACTCCTCCCATAATATAATTTATCTCTCTCGACCAGTAAAAATATAACATGTAAAAAATATTTTTATAGAAAATAATTAAATATGACATGTCATGATTTTAGTAGCCGAATGAGATAACTTATCTCCTGACAATACTTTATTCTCTTTTGTAAAATCACAACTCTTCAAAGTTTAGAAAACATGGACAAGGATCCGCTGTCCCGAACTCTATCTCATTTCCTGTCCCAGCCAATTGAAAAATGACACATACATAAAATAAAAATTAACAATTTTACATTATTAGATGCAATATTATTAGTCAGAAACAAAGAGACATGTGTATTTTTTTGGGACAGAAGATCCCAATCCGAGAAAACATAGGCATAGGTCATTCAAATTGTGACACTGTTAGGAATTCCCATACCAGTTAATCCACCTTCACTTGTAGGATAGAGTAAGGTATATGGTAACTTAACTTGCCCTACTCTATTTTTAAGTTCTTCATCATTGTTCCTTCTAATGATTCTTTCTTCAACTTGTGCTAGTTCTTTTCCAAATCTCTCAAATGCTTCCAATGGAACCAAATCACTTGTCCAATAAAGTGTGTTTCTTTGTCCAAGATAGACCTCATCAGAAGAATGTCTAGACAATATTTCTATAAGAGAAATTCCTATAAGACTTTGTAACTGTGCTGTGATTGTTTTAAGAAAAGCCTTGTTAGGAAATTCAACAAGTTCATCATATTCCGGTGTCCCTTTCGCTGGCATGAATCTTCGGCTTATAGTTGGTCGATTCGGGGCGTAACCCGCATAAGGGTATTGTCCGAAGTTAACTGCAGCATGGAGAGCCGAAGCGATCCATATGATAGTGGTACAAGTTTCTATTAAATCTTTGCGAGTTTGCAACTTTGGCCACCAAGGCTCATTTTTCTTATCACCGTGACCTTCTTCGCGTAATTCTTTCCACCAAGATTGTAGTTCTGAATCTTTCTTGAGTGTGTCATCATCATTGTAGTAAAAGGAGCAATAATCCTTAACCCATTTTTTTATAGCAAACCAAATCTCTAACCCATCAACTGCATAAGGGTAATCCTTAATCAATAGTTTAAGGCCATGTGGAGAAGTTGAATCTTCAACAACCATTCCTCTGAAAAATGCAGCTATATATCAGCTCATTATAATAACAAATTCATTTTGGTTCTATTCTAATGTACTTGATATATTTCATCCAAGTTAATGTTGAACCTGACCGCGATCGGGGAATCTCAAATCACCGTGAAGTTACTTTGTTATTTTTTGGGTATGGGAAGAGTAGAGGGTTACGAGTGAAGCCCCACGTCTTCAACCAAAACTTTTAAGGCATTAGTTTCACGAACCTTTTTCACTTATAAGTTTTTTAACTTTCTTCGCTCGTATCCAATGTGGGACACTTCACACTTAAATAAACCCAACGGTTAAAAGTGAGAAACTTGAGTTTTAAAAATTACATTAGTATTACATGCCACCATTGCATCCAAGGAAATTTGGTTATACACTTATGCTGATATTTTCCAAATTGGAGAAAGATAATGTTACATGTGTTAACATGATTTCGATACTCGTCGAAATTTGGAGCAAAGCTAAAAACTCGATTAAAACGGTTAATATTGAGCAATGATCAAGTGCATGTGTGGGTTTACCTCTTGATAAGATCTGCAGGCAGTGCTTGCTCAGGAAAAATCCAATCCTTATAAAGCACAGATGACATCTCCATAGCATACTTAGCTGGAAAAACTGTTGTCTCGACAAGTCCGCCTGCATTGATTAGGATTTGTCGCGCAAGTGCATTTATATTCATCGTGTCACGAAAGTGAGGATATAATAGTTTATAAATCGGGTGCAGCGCGCTAAGTTGCCTGTTTGCAGCTATAATGAATGGCTCAATCACTGCATGAGTAAGTAGCCTGTGACATATGTAAAGATAGCATCAAATTTTAATTTCGGTTATAAATGAACCAAGTTTGTGTCTAGTTTTTTCAGTAGAGATATACCAGTGGCTGATAAGTTGATGATAGCCCGAGTCGTTAACCGCTACGTAAGCTTTAGCCAATTGCCAGATGGAATTTCCGATGCCTTGTTCATCAGGCGTGTAAACGGTACTAATGACACCTAATTGATCACCTTCCGGATTTGGTAAACTCAACTCAATAGCTAATGGCTTTAAGGTCTCATTCCTTTGCAAGAAAAGGATTGTCCTACTGGCATAAACCTTTGAAGAAGTTGAGTTTATCTTTCTCAAATATGGCATCAGTGCATCATGGTAATCTAATATGAACAATTTCTTTTGTATAATTGCCTAATCAACCAAACACAGATTAATAGTGAATCAGAACACCAACTTAAAAATTAATTGATTTTGTCAAATTGGCTTAAAACAAAATATCATATCAAACTACAAAATTACCTCATCTATGGTTAACCCATCCAAATTGTTCTTAATGTGTTCTTTCCTTATAGTACTGGTTTGATCACCATAGACTTCAGGATCTAACTTTGTTGCTGGTGGGAATTCCTACATTTCAAGGGTGAAATCATAGTTAACCATCCGAGTTCGAAGTTGACTATGACTATATCGAATTCGATTCGTTTCGATTAATTAAAATCATTTAGCTTTCTTACTTCGAGACGACGAATTACAACAGGGTTTACACCAGCTAGCATCTCTCTAGCAAACTCTTCATCTGTTCTCCATGCAGACTTATCCTCTGCTCCAAATCATTAAGAATGTCATTATTTGTTTATTATAAGGAAAAAAAATAGACATGATTTATGTAGGTTCTTGTATGCAAAATAACATGTTAAATACCAACAAAGCCTTGGTCTAGTGATATAAGGCTTCACTAGATGTCGGACTTGACCGCGACCAAGGAACCTCCAACCATCGGCGAGTTCCATTGTCACCAAGATATTGTAAGAATGGAGAGACACAAATAAGACAACCACATTTTGAACCAAAACCTTAAGCATTAGTTTCATAGGCCTTTGCCGCTTATAAACTTTTTCACTCCTCCCCTCATATCTAATTTGAGACTTCACACTTAAATAAATCAAATAGTTTCGATTCCTAAAATAGATTAGTTCTTTACCGATAGGGTGAGTAGATAAGATACTGTTGGTTATACCAAAAAATTAATGAGAATTATGAAAAATACCTTTAATCACTTGAGGTAGTGGATATTTGAGGAAACCTTCACCATCATTTGGGAGAATTTCCTTGAACAACTCTTGAGGAATGTGATCCTTAATGTCCTTAAGTATACCCTTAGGTAACTTAATACCACCTTCATATAGTTTAAGGACATCCTCAAAGGTATCAAAGTCATTAACAGTGTTGTCAAATAGAGATTCTAGCTCAGGTTTGAGAATTTGAACTAGTGATTTTAGTGCATAAGCAAGAAAATCTGATAGTTTCAAGTGACCAAATCTTTCATCCCTTGGAACATAGATATCTAAGCTTTGAAGTAGATTCAACCTACTCTCAGTATTAATGTCTGTCAACATAACAACATAGTAAAGAAAAGGAAATCGAATATAGTCAGTGAAATCATGACATGTGTCATGTTTCATCATTTTTTACAAAAATATTTTAAAAAAATAAACAAAATAGCACACACGTCACATTTTTACTGGCTAAAGGAGATAAATTATCTCCTAATACGAGGAGATACATTATTCTATAAAGAAAAAACACCAAATGAAAATTTCCAAAAATAAACAAAGTATATATTCAAACACTTTTTCATATAACAATGCAACCAATATATAAAAGAAATTTATTATCTTACACTGAAATTTCACACCATATTTGCATCTGATTAATGATGTTTAAAGTTGTGTTTAATCATGTAAATTGTATGGTTGATGGATTAGTCATTAATCACTAATGTAATCATTAAACAACAACAAAAAACATGTAATCATTAATAAGGTTCGACTAACGAGAACAACATTTGTTGAGAGGAGTGGTCACGCACTTCAAAATGGATTAGTTCATCACTACGGTAAGAGAATACTTTTGGTAGTACAAAAAAAATAGTTTCATTTCCACAGTTTTATCCTCACCATAACTATATTAGGAAATGTGTTAAATGTAATACAACCACAACCTTAATTTATAATCATACTCATGATTAAAGACTAATTTGTATGTTATTAATCATAGATAAAATCATGCTATAAAAAAGAGAAAAAAAATATATGCATATATGAGTTTTATATCATTCATATTTAATTATCATTGACTCTCCAATAAAAATAATACAAATGAAATAAATATTTATACACTAACAATATATAGATATTACTAACCCGACTTTGAGGGTGGTCTACTAGTCCTTCCTCTCCTAGGGTAGGGATATTGATTGGACCCTCCTAGAATTGGACGAACATATTGTGGACCTTTATCTGGATCACCCAAATCATTGTAATATGCATAATCATAAACTCTATCCCATTCTTTAAGTTCATCTCTTCCATTTCCTCTTAAATTTTCTAGTTCTTGTTCTCTATACTTGAGCAATGGCATTGGAGTTTCATTTGGAATATATGTCTATAAAACAAAATCACTATCATTAATAACTATGTGTTACTAGTAATTAATATACATGCAAGCAACTTACAGGTACGTGTAGCGATAGAACAAATGTCAAGTATTTGATTCTTATTGGACTAACATCGGGTAGGTGCGATCATTCATGACCCACGATAATAAGAGGATCATTTTTAAGGTTTGGTGCCATAGTTTTACTTTATGTTCATTTGGTAGACAAAATTATTAAAACTTTAGCTCATCAAAATTTAAAATTTATAGATTGATAAATAGTCTCTAAAAAAATCAATTATGTTTAAAAACTGCCACACAAATTAAGTGTGAGAACCATAGCACAATTCTCTAGTACACCCTATAAAATTTTGTTTATAACTCTTTTTAGTAAATTTAGAGCCCATATTTTTTCTTGCACTGGGCCTCAAACATGTTAGCACTGACCCAGTATTTCTGAGATCGATACTTGTTAGGATAGATGAATGAGGATCACATGTCTCCATTTATATTTTACTTAGTGTACCAAGTCAATCACAAAGTTACATTCATTTAAGAAGAAAAATTATAAAAACAGAAATTAATATTTTAATATTATTTTGTGATGTTTGATTGGTCTGGGACAGAGAGACAAGAAAATTATGGGACAAGTGATCCTTGTCGAGGAGGAATAACTACACTCTAAAAGAAATTAGTTTATTACTCATAAAAGATGAAAGATATCATTGGTCACACAAAAAGAACATAACTATTTTTCGCTAAGCAAAAGGAATTTTATTACAAAAGCACAAGGGGTACTAACTCATTACAAAGGAGAAAGAAGGACATAAAAACTAGCAACAAGCTAAAATGCACATGCAAGAATCAATGCACTAGTTTGCGAAAATTAGATTATTAACACCAACAAAAGAAAACCAGGTTCAAGATCTAATATGGATTAAAGAATAACATAATTAAACTTTACAATGAACATAGGTTAAGAAAACACTAGCATTTATAATAATAGTTAATTATGTTTGTATGTTTACCTTATTGGTGAAGAAAATGCGATCTTTTTCATATTTATGTGAAGGGTATACCCAAGAGTTGCAAATAAAGTGAATATCACCTTGGCTTGGAACATTTTCAAGTGTCAAAGTTCTTAAGTAGAATTCACTATGATGATGATTTCTTATTAAAAATGCTCCAATTTTTCCAATATCTTCATCCCAATCAAATGTTACACTCAATGTTGATTCACCAGCTAACAAAGATGTATTATTTGTTGTAATCCAATCTTCCAAATATGCAGGGTTCCCTAGTTTTCCTTTCAAATCATTCCCTTCAAAATTTATCATCATCATCATAATATCATTAGAGAAATTATGTAAAAATAATACCAAACTTAATAAAATAGTTTGATGTTAATATATCCATGATCTAAGTGAATATAATTTTAGTTGATGGGAAGTAAATCAACTTTAAAAAGTGTCAGCATTGGAAGTGATCGGTTGAAAAAAAATATTTAACTTAAAAAATTAATTATTAAATATTTTTTCGACTAATTATTATTTATAATAGATAAATTTGCACACTTTATACGACGATAGATATGTTCTCAACCATGCAAGTCGAATAACTTTAACTTTAGGGGAAATTGCATTTATCACTTGTGAGGTTTGTTATAATGACACATTTATGCTTGTAGCTTAGAAAATGACATCCACCTTTCTTTTATTGCATTCAAAAAAAGGTTTATTAACAATAATTTTTAATGTATTTGTGGCAGATTTAATGTTAATGTAAAAAATAGAGGTCAATATCATTTTCTAAACTAGAAAACTTGTTAAAGTGAGAGAATAGTTTTTGTTATACAAAAAAAATATAAAATTATTAATATTACAAACAATAGGATTAAATTGAAATGGGATCTTATCTGGTCTAGGATCTTTCAGTACTAAAATATGATGAGAGTGATAAATTTATAAGTTTTTAATTTATTTAATTCAAAAAAAAGTTATACCCTTCAATTGTTTTACTGTCATGTGTTAGAATCTAGAGTTCTAGACTCGATACTTAATTATCATGTTTTTGTAAACACAAAAAATCATGTAAAAAGGTTAATTCATGCAAACATCATTCATTATAAAAGCATGTAAAAAGGTTAATTCATGCAAACATCATTCATTATAAAAGCATGTAAATTTAAAACTATTAACAAGTTGAACGTGGCTTTCTTACAAGAAGTCTTAGGTTGCATTTTTATGTGATTGAAGTTCATTGCTTGGTCTCTAAGAATGAGTGGAAAATAATCAAAAATCATTTTCCAAAGTCTAAGATGGAAAAAGTTTAAATAGTTACTCTAACATTATTCACTCAAGTCATACCTAAAAAACTAAAATAATTATTCCCTTCAAATAAAAATCTCTATTTTCGAGTTGAGTTTTCTCGGAAATTTAGAAAAAATAAAAGGCTTCAGATTCATCTTACAAGTTTATTTCATGATTCTAATATCTTTCATTTCAAATTATTTTATTTCAAAACTCAATTCACAAACAGACACTAAGAAAATGAGAAATAGATTATATTCTTCTGCCATAACCAAAGGAGCTAAAAAGTTACACCATCATGGTTATAATAAGCAAGCATGTATTAAAAATAAGAAAATGCTTATTGTCATATAAATATTCATAAGGCATACAACTTAAATAATGTGTTCATCTAAATTTTTTGAATCTTTGCAATTTTTTTATTTATCTCAATAATTCGTCATCTAGCATATGAAAAGATTGTTTCCGTTTAAACAATTAATATCAAATAGTAATTTTTATTTTTATTAAAAATAATATAATAATCATATAAATAACGGGTACACGTGGACACAGACATATCTGCTCATATGTACTACGGATATTTTTAAAACCTCATTTATAAAACATGTGGGTATCCGATTATAACTTGTACTCGTGCTCGTATGGATTTTATCCACGTGTACGAGTTTTTTTTAAGAAATGCTTACCAGGGTCAACATTGACGGCACTTATAAGTTGAAGAGAAACCCTTTTGCCCACAAATTCATGAACATCATCAAGAATAGAGGCATTGAAATCATTGAAATCCAACACATTTTTCTTCATCAACACCATTGTCCCTTTGATCTTCTTTTTCTTATCCTCACCATTGAAACATCTCATTATGTTGTGAAGCATATTTTATTTTACTCCTTTGAGAAACTAACTATAGCAAAATGTTCCTTTGAACTTTAAATAATGAAGAAAACACTTATAAAGTATTTATGTTGTAATGTATGAAATGTGAATGTAGGTGCAATCATATTTATAGAGATGGAAGAAAATTAAATAGAATCAATAACTAGTATAAGATATTAGTTGCATTCATAAATAGGAGGTTTCATGGACGTTAGTTAACATGAGATATTTTTTCTTCCCTTAAGTATTGAGTGTAGTATTCATGCAATGTCAGTATAAAGATTTATACACATTTACTATAATATTTATCATTCATTTATATTAGTCTTTTTTTTTTTGAAGAGTCAATATAATATAAATAATGGGCAATATAATGACAAAATATAAAATTTATAGTATGCATTTTTTTCTCAACTATATCTTTTATGGCACATTACAACTTTGTATTAATTTTCTTATTTTCTTTCTATGATCTCATCCCTTTGGCGTTTAACTCCTAAGGTGTTATATGGTGGTATTTGTCATTTTGCAATATTTTAGATGCAATTGTTTCTGATGAATTAATTATTAATCACTATAATATTTGACAATATTAATATAAATATTTATATAGAGTTAATATATTATTCACCATTTATTTGTATTATTATTTTTTTAATAGTTAACATGAATAATAAATGATGTAATAACGATGTACAAAACCTATACATTAATACCTACATGTTTTTCCTTCTTTGACAATTTGTACTCATTCGGACAGATGATTATTTTTTAGAGAAAAATATACGCGGTGAGTGTATGGATTTTATACACTATTATCGTATCATTTATCATTTATGTTTAATTATTCTTGAGTCTTAAAAAAATACTACAAATAAATAGTAGATGATATATTAATTATATATAAATCTTTACATTAATAATACATAAATATTATACTCTATTATTTAAGTATCCTAAGTTCAAGTGAGTATTAACAATTATTTGTTTAGCTCATCCTTATTTAATATTTTCTTGATTTAATTAAGTCTTGCAAATAAAGTAATTACTATATAAAAATATAGGACGTGTTAAAAAAACAAAGTAAATCTACTAAAATTTTGTATAATTATTACACCCATGTTTTTTTAATGTAACATATAAATAATAACAAAAACAAAGTAATTTCTGTAAAAAGATAATGGTGGGAACTTAATTTATAAGTTGAGTATCTTACACGTTCAAGTTATGTATTTATTGGTATAAACCTACTCTTTCCGTTTGGTGCATAATGTGTGGATACAACAGTGCCACTTTTCTTTTTTCTTAGCCATAGAACTCAATAAAACATGTTAGGTTAATAGGATTAAAATCTGAATTGATAATATGATTAAAGTCTTGGAAGCCGCTTAGCGTTCCCGGGGATGTAGGTACAATTGGTCGAACTTCGTTAACAAATTTTCTTGTTTCTTCTCTTCTATTTATTTTATGCACATTATTTGACTGATTGTGATCAACACTGCACAACGATCGCTTCCACTGCACAACAAGTGGTATCGGAGCCAATGGTTTAATGGCTCAACGGAGTATTGAAGTGACAAGTAGTTGGTAGATCCATGATGGATCCTTGTGTCGAAAGTCTTCCTGACGAGATGTCAAGGTGATGTGTTCTGTTGATGAAAGGATAAGCCAACAACGGTGCAAGTAGATAGAGAGCTGAACTCTAGTGTATCCAATACTCAAAGAAGAATTCACACTTGAGTGGGAGATGTTGGTATTCCAAGTGTGTGAATGAAGAAATATCACATTAAGCAAATATGAATGAGTTAAAGAGCATATAAGTGGATGGACCCATAGACCTAATGTCTTAAGGTTTTTGGTCAAGATGTGGTGTCAAGCTCACTTTTATACTTCTTTTACTTAGCCTATGAATGAACGTTGTAACCCATGGATTAATGTTGTAACTCATGGATGAAGATTCCCAACAACTACATTCTTTGTCCTTCGTATAGAAGTGATTTGACTGTAAAATTATATTTAAGGGTCGCAAGTTAAATTTTAGAAAAGAATGAAAAAAAGAAAAGACTTAAAAGTTATAAATACACTTGTAAGTTTGACGAATTTATTTTACTGATTACAAAGATTTAGAGATGCTTATAACTTTATTGTTTGTGTGCAAAGAAATGTTGTTGTTTTGTTAGATGCGGACAAGTTTATACATATGGCAAAAAAAAAGAGGATTTTAGTATTTTTTGTGGATAACATCAAATTATTAAAATACTCTCATCATCAAAAATCTTGTTACATAATGTTAATCTACTTCTTCTAAAGTAGTGTTTTACACATGTTAACAAATTCCTATAATAAATGATACCTAAATGATTCAAACTTTTAGATAATTTTAAAAATTTATACTCCATCCCTCCCAAAATATATCAAAAAATACAAAGAAAAATATTCAAAAATCAACAATCCTTTCATATAATTCTCATGATGTTACATATATCAAATGATTTGTTAAGTGTCTACAAATAAATGATTTGGGAGATGGTCCTATATACTCATGCCTTGTGGTAGTTGAGTCAACTTGGTTTCATCACTAGCCTTATCTTTTGATAACTCGATTTCTTATCATATTAAACGGTAGTACATCTTCTGTCTCATATTTTGTACCATTCTATGTGTCATGTGCTTGGTCAGAAAAAATATATTTAAGTTATAATTTAATTATTATTTTGACTACTCATATCACATAGAATGATACATAGTGTGAGACAACAAATATATACGCATATCAAACATGTATCTTAACTAAAACAATCTTCAATTCTTAATTACAATTGTTTTACACATCCAAAGTTATATACATATGTTTCATATTTCCCAACTTAATCGACTGAATTGACTTTAAATAATGTGAACTATTATTATTTTTAAAAACCAAACTAAACCTAGTTGAACCATTTGAATTAAAAATGTTACATATTATTCATTCAAATAATGTCTAATTTAACTATAGTCAAGATTAAACTATCTTCAACTTTTAAAACACTATTCTTAGCCAAGAAAGATCATTCAAAACATGCATGGAGGGAGTGTCCTACATTATCGTACTTTTTTCTGAGATTTTTTTAGTATAACCAATGATATCTCCTCACCTATATGTAAAAAACTAATTTCTTTCGAGTTGCGTAGTTATCTAAATCAATATAACAAACACAATCATCTAAATCACTAAAGTATATCTCAAGTACATTAATTAAAATGTAATTCACCAAACATTATCCAAAACTAGTTCCAAAATCTACACACAAAGTAGCTCTAGAACACAACAACAATCTTTTCAAAGATGCATCAAGATTTTAGTTAGAAGAAGTCCCTCCTCATGCATTCCATGCTCCACAATCTTCTCACCTTTCAGAGATTTTGTAAAATTTAACAGAATAACTTATCTCCTCATATCAGAAGATAAATTATATCCTATTGCCAGTAAAAGTATGACATGTGTACTATTTTGTTTAATTTCGGAAGTATTTTTATAAAAAATGATTAAATTTGACACATGTCATGAATTTAGTGGCTAGATAAGATAACTTATGTCCTTATATCAGGAGATACTTTATTCTCGAAAGTTAAACACTTAACATTAACAACATACAACAGAATATATAGGCTATGTAGCTAGCAAGAACACTAAGGTACAAGCTTCATGATTAATACAACATATGAGTAATATGAGGCAGAGAGTAATACTATCTGCTAGTGCAAACATTGCCTATGTCAGAACTCAGAACAATCCGGTGATCACTTTCACCAACCGTGATGATGTCCACTCTGACCGAGTCCATACGCGTTCATGTAATCGGGTTCGTGGATGTTAGCATCATCATGGTGATCGTGACCATGACCATGATGGTGATCATGATCATTATTTTTGGCTTCATCCAACAACTTTTGTATGTGGTCTGGGATGGCCTCTTGCTCAACTTTCCTGACAGACTTCGGCAGCGAGAAGATAAAGTTGGAAATTTTTTCAGCTATCTCATCTGCTGCATCCTCCTGAGGTCACATAAACTGCATTAGTTTCAGTAGCAAAAGGAAAAGAACATCGACATCATGTGGTGAAATGGTGATTTACGTGATACAAAAACTCGAAAGTAGTCGTGGTGAACGGAATACGAAAACAATAAGGGGGGTGGGGAAACATTTAACAGATTTTATTGATTGTAATCCCTAAGTGAGAACAATAATGTTTCATCGGCTGGATACTTCGTTTCTTGCCCATTCCTCAAACAACCTCTTCCCATCTCTTTCCAAGGTGATAAATTGTAGTGTTCGATTCCACAAGAAAAGAAAGCTCTGTTGAAGATTAGAATTCCAACTTGAGATTGAGCCATTAAGGTTATGTTCTCTACATGTAATTGATAGCACTATAGGAGAAGAACATGCTCAATTAAGCTCTTTCCTATTATCACTTTATAAGTAAAGGATTTTGGTGGCGGAAAATGATATATCCTCCTACAAATCCAACTACTACCATACGAAAAGTAACATTGCGTCACAAAGTGATACTTTGTTCATTAATGATTGGCTTACAAGTAACATGTGTCACTTTCTTGTGGGTAGGAGGATTCGGTAGGAGGATATATCATTACTCTTCGGTGGCAAGTTGAGTAGTGGCATCTAGCTTCTCTCACGAGGCATCTAATGCTGGATTTGTAGGCAAATTTTACCCCACACAGCAAAATTTGTACGCATTATGCAACACCTATTTTCTATGCATTCTCAAATCCAAAGAAAACCATACGAAAGAGCAAGAGAAGACCAAAGATGACAAGCGGATCTCTGAAGAAATACATAACTTGTCCACGATTTCAAATCAGTTTCCACTTACAACTATGCAGATGCACATATGCAAGTGCTTTGCATGTGTCAAAGTTGTAGCAATAAAATTGTTCTTCACTTCTTCCTTTGGGCGATTAGTAAAAACTTAAAAGGGAGCACAATCAGCACATGATTCATGCTTCGCCCGAGATTAGGAAAACCCCTTCATGTATTACAATATCCAAATTATGCTTTTCTAGAATGATGTGAAAATAATTGTTGGTCACATAAACTGGTTATGCAAAAAATAAAACATACTAGCTCAAATGCATGCAAAGCTTCATCACTAAGAATATAGGCAAGTTGAAAAGTTAGCGTTGATATTTTGATAGCAGTTTGCAATATTAAAAGCTTATATAGTTCCGTAAAAGCATCACAAGCTTCAGTCTTCACTCTCCGTTAAGTTAAGATGAATGCATCATTGTTACGAGTCACGCACATAATATCTTGAAATCTATGAACATATTGTACATCTGATTAAGGTTTAAGAATTACAAGGTCATGTATAATATCTCAAATTGTAATACTGAACTTATTGTAAATCTGATTAAGGTTTAAAATTCACAAAATGTAATACTGAACTTATTGTACATTTGTAACACAAAAGAGGAGAATCAAAAGTATACATTTTATTGAAGAATTCAGGAGTTAAAGGTGAAAGACGATTTAAAAAGGATGGAGAATGACAAAGCAGTTGGACCGGATAATATACCTATTGAGGCCTAGAAGGTTCTCGGATAGCAGGAGATTAGTTGGCTTACAAAGTTGTTTACCGAGAGTGTGAGGTCTGAGAAGAAGTCAAACAAGTGGAGGAGAAGCATTTTAATCCCTATTTATAATAACAAAGAAATATACAAAATTGTGCAAACTATAAGAGGATTAAGCTCATGAGTCATACTATGAAGCTATGGGATAGGATAATTGAGCGGAGGTTGAGACAAGAGACGCGTATTCCTGAAAATCAATTTGGTTTTATGCCTAGGAGGTCAATCATGGAGGTTATATACTTGCTACGGCGATTGATGGAAAGATACCGAATGAACCAAATGGATTTACACCTAGTGGGACTAAGACCTAGTTTTTGTTGATGTAAGAGTTAAGAACAACAGCAATAACCAGCTCATTCACTAGGAGGAACATGTTTGCTTCAGAATTCCTAAATTAATGTGACTAAACAATCTATTCATGACACAGACACACAAAATGAACAAGTACGGCAGCAATAAGACAAGCAATGATAAATCTTGTGCTCGCTCACCTGAGCCCACCGGCCACCAGAATGTGTAACAAAACTCGCCTGCGGCAGTGCACGAGCAACCCGATTCCCCTCATCACTCCATTCCTTAGACCAACCTTTAGACCAAAGCAATTGCATTGGCATACCTTTCAATCCATCAGAACCACCCCATTCTTCAACATCAAAGCTAGAATTCAACCTCTTCCCGATAGCCACAACCGCTTTTCTCCCGTCCATACCCTTCAAGAGCACCCTTTGCGCATCCGCATCCGCATCGTTCACACCAACCCCCTTTGAACAACACGAGTTCAACACCTTAGCATAAACAAAATTAAACCCCAAAAAAGCTTCTCTAATCAAAGGATACTCCAAAACACAAATAGGCAAAGCTCCTGAATTCGAAGTGTCAATAAGTGTCACACTCCTTACAAACTCGGAATTATCCGAAATCCAATTAGCACTCAAACCTAAAGCTGAATCATGCAAAACCAAATGAACAGGTTCCAAACCCAAAGTATTAATAACTTGCCCCAAAACCCTACCCATATCTTCAGGACCCAAATCAACAGGCTTAACAATTTTCCTCTTTGACATCCTAGCTAGAATCTCTTCATAAGGAATCTGACCAGTTTCCACAATTTGATCAAAAGCCCAAAAAACACCCTTTTCTTTAATTTCACCATAAACATACCAAAAAGTATCAAAAAAACCATTCAATGGTTCAACTGAAACAACCTCCATTGATTTTTCAGAGAACCCATTTCCCGGTAAATCAATTGCAACCACTTGCAAGCCCTTTGAGGCCATAAAGTTCAAAACTTTACGATAAGAGAATGAGCTTAAACCATACCCATGTAAAACGACGACGTTTTCTGAAGCTTTTGTTGAAGGGCTTTGTTGAAAAGTGAAAACTTGGATCGGTGGTTGATTAGGGTGGAGTTGAACCTTGACGGTGCGACCATTTGAGTAGTGGTGGCGGAGGGTGGTGGGTAATGAAAGGAACCATGATTTGGTATCATGGGAAGAGAGAGAAGAAGTGAAAAATGTGAAGAAAATAGTGATGAGTGAAATTGAGAGAGTAAAGTAGAACCAGAAAGAGAATGGGTCATTGGTTGTTGTTTTTGTTGTGGTTGATGATTTGGGTTTGGTTTTTTGTTGTTGTTTTTGATGTTGTTGTTGTGGTTTTGGATCTTGTTCTGTTATGATCGCCATGAACACTTACTCGCAAAGTTCAAGTTTGAAAATTTGTGACTAGTGAGTATTGTGTATAGATCGAAAATAGTGGAGTGTGGGGACACATTAGTATGCTTTTGAGAGAGAGTTCCATTTTTTATTTAGGAAAATGATATATTCTCATACTAACTTCCGTATTAACATTTCTATCCATAAAAGAGTGACATATATTATAGATTTATATTTTATCTCTATTTAATAATGATTGGTTTACAAGTAACATGTGTTATCTTTTCGTGTGTAAGAAGATTAGTATAAAGATTTAACAGGAGAATATAACATTACCAACAAAAAGCTCTTTACTCGCTAGTGAGGCTGATGATACTCCTTTTTTTTTTAATCTTTGCTTTAATATTTTTCTTCTCTTTTAAGAGGAATGTAAGGTAGACTACAATAAAACATTGATGTAGTAGTATAAGATCTAATTAGATCGATAAAAATAATAAAAAGTTAATGTTTGATTCGTGTTAATAACAATTGTTGAGATGAATAATTACATACTCCTTATATGGAGAGAGTAGAGAGATACTATTGATAGTATTAAAAAATAAAATGAAAGTTGAGCCAAATAGAATATTGTTCATTCTTTTTTCTATCAAAAGTAATTAAATATGATTATATCGGACATGTAATTAAATCATTTAAAATTGAAAATATTAGTCAAATAGGTTATATTGTGTTGTATCATATTTGTCAAAATCAATTTATGCATAAAAAAAGTTCATATTTACTAAATTTACAGAATAAGGAATCAAACATCAGATCAACTAGTAAACCATTTTAATATTAAGTTATATATTTCAAATAATAATATTTATATAAATATATTATTATAGATATTTAAGTTTTAACTCATCCCCTTACATCACACGGTGTAGATAATTTAATATAGCATTGCTTTAGCTATAAAAAAAAGTAGAGGGAATTTTTCTATTTATTAGGAGATATGGAGAAAAACTATCATGTCAATTATAAGAAAAAAACATCAATATTATTTAGTCTCAAATACAAGTAAAATTAGTTATATTTATATATTTTGAATACCAAAGCAATTTCCCATATTTTGGAGACTAGTCAAGAAATTATATTTGTTGTGACACTTAAAATATGTTTTTGTATAAAGTTTTATATTAGCTAGTATTTGAATAGAGGAGCGTATCAATATTATATATTGGACTTAAATTCTTTGTTTTAATACATTACACCATCTAGAAACACGCACTGAGAATTTGGGCTCATGAGTGTATTAGGATTTGCAATCTTTATTCTCTAATAATATATTGTAGTTGTTTAACGCTTTTAGGGGTGTAGGAATAGTTGGTTGAACCTCATCAACAAATTTTCTTGTCTTCTTCTCTTTATTCTTATGTTCTTTATTTGATTGCTTGTAATCAACCATGAGCAACATCGCTTCCATTGCACCAATAATTGGCATTATAGCCAATTGGTATATGTCTCTTAGCCTATGCGCCAAATTATGACAAAGGAGGGTGAATGACGTGTTGAATGGACAAGGTTTGTCAAAGACACCATGCGAGGATAAAGGGTGTAACACAGACATTGATATAACACAGAGATTGTAGAGATGCCGGGTCTAACATGTGCATTGGCTTGCATGTAAGGGTGTAACACGGTTACTGGTTGACATTAACGCAAGATCTGTGTTGTGAGTATACTCTTTATGACGAGTATGATAGTTCTTTTGAACTATGACTATTAGATTAGACAGGCTGATAGTGGTTGAGGCTTTCAGATGAAGTTTTATGGTTCAACTAGTTGATTATTTAAGAGAGCGATTATTGGTGAATTTTAGTGTAGATGTTTCATGAAATCGAAGTATGTCTTAGCAATTGAGAGATATGCGACACGTTCCATTCGATGGCGGTATGAGAAGTTGCACAAACAAGTTTAAAGAACTAGACTCTTGGTAACATCGTCAAAAATACTCAGAAAGACTTATGTTGAAGATGAGTATGCTCTTATATGGAGGAGTTGTAAATAAAATTAGGCATTAAGCAATGTGAAATGGAATATCCGCTAAGGTGAAGTTTTTTGTGTACATTTACCAAGAAGCGAGATATTAATCTATTTTAATCAAAATGAAGATTGTTGAAGATGCTTGAAATATATTATTGTATGAAGTCTCATATTGCCTAGTACTTGAATAGAAGAATATATCGATGTTATATATTGAACTCAAATTCTTTGTTATTACGTGCACCACACCAAGGGCATTTGGGCTCATTATTGTATTAGAGCTTGTAATTATTATTTGCTAGTAATATATTGGTAGCATCTCAACACTCTTAAAGACATGGTCACAATTGGCTCAACCTGGTAATAAATTCTCTTATCTTGTATTCTATTTATTATTATGTTATTTATTTGATTGTCTATAGTCAATGTTATGCAACAATCGATTTCGTTATACCAACTAGGGGTGAGCATGGGCCGAGTTGAGACGATTTAAGATTTGTTCTTACCTGACCCTGAATGTTGGTCGGGTCGTTTTTTTGAACTCGAACCTAGACCCGAAGCTAACCCGACTAAATATAATATATACTCATTTTACATAAAGTATTATCAACATTATTTATTATTATGAATATGTAATTTGACTTATAAAATGTTATATATATATATATATCATGTAAATATGATGAAAAAATTAGAGAATCAGTGATACTTTTGACCAAAAAAATATCATTGTTCTATACACATTTGAATAAAGACATATACAAACATAAAGAGTGAGTGACTATGAGAAGGGTCGGACCGGGTCATGTCTGGTCCCTACCCAACCTTAAATATTGTTCGAATCTAATTTTTGAACCCAAACCCAACTCTAAACCCGATAAAACTTAACCTTATTTGGACTCGATCATGATCGAACCATACCAGACGAACAGGTAGGGCCTTATCCTGATCGCCCCTAATACCAACAACATTCTAACTCATAAAATGACATAAAGCACTAGAAAATATTTCTAGATATATAAGTGTTAAGTTTAATGAACTAAAAAATAATGACTTTTCATTTGAAATTATATAATTGGAAAACTAGAGAAATAAATCATAATGATTTGTTCTAAAAAAATCAAGTTTAGACATAAACATTGTGCTATAAATTAACTAATTAACAAAAAAAGTCCATAAAATTATAGAATTAACAAAATGGCCCCGAAATTTAAAGTTAATTAATTCGAAACGTGAACAAAATTTGAAAACTAATATCCTGAACTTCTTTTCCCTCTTCTCTAACGTCTCTCTCTCTCTCTCTCTCTCTCTTCAAATTCCATTTTAGAGAAAGAAAGAGATTCATAGAATTCAAATGCAAGATATTTTCGGATCAGTTCGGCGATCACTGGTGTTCCGTGGTTCGCCGGAGAACGAAGAACCTTTGTCTTCTCTCAGAGGAACCATTGTTGACAAGATCAGTTGTTGCATTCGAAATTCTAGAGTATTTTCCAAACCGTCGTCATCTCCGCCGTTGCCTCCGCCGCCGCCGACTACGATACGATGGCGCAAGGGCGAGTTGATTGGATGCGGTGCCTTTGGTCATGTTTACGTTGGAATGAATCTCGATTCTGGAGAGCTTCTAGCAGTTAAACAGGTCAATTTTTATGTTAATATTTGGATTTGAACTTGTTTTGGTTTCTTTTGTTTGAACTAGTTGTAGTTTTAGCTTTGAACATTAATTCATTTCGTTGTTTTTTAGGTTCTGATTGCGGCAAGTAGCGCTTCGAAGGAGAAGGCACAGGTTTGTTGTTTAATTAACTTCTATGTTCGTGGACTTGTGATTTTATCATTGACTAGAGTAATTTGATGAAAGTCGATTATTGTTAACTATTCATATACACTTGGTTTTAAACTGTGGTTGTGATCATCACGATGAGGATTGGAGCCATGTGGTGTGAATTGTTTTGTGGTTGCAAGTTTGTTTTTGAATCTGATGCAATTTGATGCGGTTTTGTTGCTATGGCATAATTGCGATCCGGAACCACATCACAATTGCAAGGTGATGTGGCCATATTAGTGACTGCAATCACAATATTTGACTGTGGTGGTGGCTGCAACCATGATATTGTGGCTGCATCAGGTGATGCGGTCTGTAGTTTGAAACTTCTAGTCTACACAGTGCCAAATAATTGAAAGAGTAGTTGACTTCTGGACGTTTGGTTTTACTTTTTTGAGATAAGTAGAATTATTATGCTGTTGTTTGATTAATATTCTGCATACTACTAACAGGCTCACATAAAAGAGCTCGAGGAAGAAGTTAAGCTTCTTAAAGATCTTTCACATCCCAACATTGTTGTGAGTATCATAATAATCTAATGGTGAATGATACTGACAAGCCAATTAGTCCACTCAAAGTATCACTTGACTGAATAGTTTTCTTGTGTGTGTGCGCGCTGTAGAGATATTTGGGTACAGTTAGAGAGGAGGACACTTTAAATATTCTCTTGGAGTTTGTTCCTGGTGGATCCATATCATCACTATTAGGGAAGTTTGGATCTTTCCCTGAGGCTGTAAGTTTTACCTACCTAATTAATGTACTAGGTATTTCTATATGCGATATTATTTCCACTAATTCGTTCAACAGGTCATAAGAACTTACACAAAACAAATACTGGTTGGACTTGAGTACTTGCACAAAAATGGAATCATGCACAGAGACATCAAGGTGGCTTTTCTTATTGTAATGTATAGATATTCATGCTAATTTGGTTATTTTCGGTGGCTGATGTTCAAATATATAAATAAATTTCAGGGAGCCAATATCCTCGTAGATAATAAAGGGTGCATAAAACTTGCAGATTTTGGGGCATCCAAGCAAGTGGTTGAGCTGGTAAACTAAGTCGTATCTGATTCTCTACTATTATAAATATTGTTTTACCTTTGTGAAGGCTCTTCTCTTTGCATATTTGTTGAAGATGTGCGTTGTTTTGCTCTAGGCTACTATTTCTGGTGCCAAATCTATGAAAGGTACTCCATATTGGATGGCTCCTGAAGTTATTCTTCAGACTGGGCATAGCTTGTAAGGACATTAACCCTCTTCACATGTTTACGATATATTCTTATACTCTGACATGATTAAAACTGTGGCTAACTCCGCTTTCAAAGTTTCTTGTCATATGCTATTTGAGATAGTTATTTGTCAAATATGAATTTGAGTTCAAAGGTTATACCTTTCAAAACTTACTAATCAGCAGTCTATTATATAGTGTGATTGAGGCCTTGCTTAATTTTTCTTTTATTTAGTTCTTCTATGAATGTGCTTAACATCTTTTTCTGATGTTGTCTCTTTTGAAACTAAATCACGATATTTTCATACACTGATGCCTTTTCAGCTCTGCTGACATATGGAGCGTTGGTTGTACTGTGATTGAGATGGCCACGGGAAAGCCTCCATGGAGTCAGCAATACCAACAAGAGGTATCCCGGATTCTAACTCCTTAAATTCTGTTTGAGATGCTTTCTGAATATATACTAAAATAACAGACCTTCAGGTTGCTGCTCTCTTCCATATAGGGACGACCAAGGCTCATCCGCCAATCCCTGATCATCTATCTGTTGGAGCAAAAGATTTCCTGATAAAATGTTTGGAGAAGTATGTTACTTTTAATTTTCTCATGCTTTCGTTCTATCTTAGTTTGCTCTGATTTGTATAATAGCATAAATGAACTCTCGTCTCTTAAAATACATGCTGGGAATTTGATCACACTAAACGTTCTGGAGGTTTGTGAGGTGGGAATGGGTTTGGGAGAGGAAGTTCTTTAACTCCAAACATACGTTCCATAATATCAGCTGATTATAATATTTTAGAGAGAGATCATAATAAGCATATGTCTACTATTTTTTCCTTTCAAATTTTCTTTACTATTATATTATCTGATTATTTGACTACAAATGCTACATATAAATATATAACCCTTTTGTAGGGAACCAAATTTGAGACCATCAGCCTCAGAATTGCTGCAGGTGATTCTATGTTTATTTCCATTCTGACCGTGCATATGAAAGCTACAACTAGTATCTTTTTGTCCCATTTCAGTTCTGTTTTCACTTAATTGATATCATTTTCTTGCATTAAATATTCAGTTCACCCTAAGATTAACTGAGTTTGTAATTGGGTGCAGCATCCCTTTGTTACTGGTGAATCTGTGGATATTCCTCCTCTGTCATCCACTGAGTTGGTATCTATAATTCAAGTGATATTTAAGATGCTTTTCTGTGTATTTTTATAAGCCAATTTTTAAGGAAAATATTTTTTGCTTCTGACAGGGAAATTTTGAAGCTCCATCATGTGCCCCAAATGTTGAACCCTTGTAAGTATTGGAATGTTTTTTTCTAAGATTTGGCAGTATTCTTCTGTGGCACATTAATAGGTTCTTTATTTTTGTTGTTATTTGTTGATGCTAGTAAAATGGTAATATGATATTGGTTAACAAATGTTTGTCATTTATGTAGCCTTTGCTCAACTGAAGATTCTCAGGACCTGGGAAATAAACAGTTGTGGGGAATGAGCAATGATGATGACATGTGTGTGATTGATGACAAAGATGAGTTCTTTCAGTGTGGTGACAAACAAAAATCATCGATGCCAGAGAATATTGAGGTGCATTTAGGTCCTTAAAGATTGTTATATTTCATATGAAATTAATGACTTTCTCTAACCTTTTTTTTACATTTAATGTAGAGTTTCAACCCAATGTCTGATCCTTCTGATGACTGGGGGTGTAAATTTGATGCAAGTCCAGAACTGGACCATAGAGAAGTTCACTCGGGCATTGATGAAAGTTACATGCCACCCGGTCATTCGGGGGAAAATAACGGGCATAAAGATTTTTCCTTTCCAAGTGTGCCATCTCTGACAGAGGACGATGAGGAGCTCACAGAGTTAAAAATTCAAGACTTTTTAGCTGAGAAGGTATTGGTCCTTCTGCTGTCAACTTTTCTCGATCGTTTTCTCTAGACTACCTGTTGTGTCATGTTACGACTGTATGCATATATTGCAGGCTCTTGAACTAAAAAAACTTCAGACACCTTTATACGAAGAGTTCTATAACACTTTAAATACATCTTGCTCTCCCAATGTGATCAGTAGCCCAAGTGATGAAACTGGTTCCCGAAGATACTTGAAATTACCCCCTAAAAGCAGGTCACCAAGTCGGGCACCAAGTAGCACTTCATCGAAAGCAGTTGACAATGCTGGAAGTCCTGGAAGTAATGACAGGTCCTCATCAATTTTAAGCAATCTAAATGATCATGTTTCAAAGGATATTCCGGCATCTCCCCTTACTGAAAGGAGAAGACTGATAGTTGACTCCCAGCAAGATCCAAGTAGCCCGAGGTTTGTTTGTGTTAATTCTTTCTCCTAAGCATGGGCTATTTTCAGAAATTGAGTAATATAAGTATGTGTGTTGTTCTTGCAGTCTAAGCAATTCTGAGAGATTGAGGAAGTGGAAAGAAGAACTTGACCGAGAGCTTGAGAGAGAGCGAGGTTAGAAGTTGTTTAACCAGTTGCTTTGCTTCTCTTAAGTACTAATTTGATTATTTAATGTAAGCAAGAGACATAGGGAATTTACCTTATATTTGTCCTTCTGTAACATGTAACATCTAAGTTGTCTCTCTGTTGTGCATAATTGAAAAATTAATCTAGATACACCAAACCTAATCTCTTGTTGGGTATAATTCATTAATTTCTGTCTTGGAACAATGTTGCAGAAATGATGCGCCAAACTGGTATGGGAGCTTTACATAGGCAAAGAGAACGGTCGAGATTTGCATCGCCCAGCTAACAAGAGACGAGCACTTTCTCGAGTGGATTAGCCACCGAGACTCCGGGAGCGAAAACACAAGAATTGCTGCAGTTTTGTTGGGTTTGTTAATACTTAATGTTATATATCCAATATGGGTCTTTTGCCATTTGATACGTTCAGATTCTTCAATGTTCTCATATATCCTTTAACTTGTCCATGTTTTTGTTCCATGTAAAGCATTTTATGCAGTGTTGCTTGAAAATTATAACTTTGCTTTGGGGTTAAGAGATAAATGCATGTCTCAAGTTTATACCCAATTGTATTATGAATATAGAAATAATCAAAACTGTGTGGTAGAAGATTGCCTATGAATCAATTGCTTGCTCCTTTTCTTTTTCATTCTAGTAATTTTGATAATTGAAGTTTGATTTCTGAATCTTATTTCATGGTAAACACAAGCCACAGACTGAACCTAGTGATCACAAAAAATATTTGCTTAAGCAACTTAGCCTCTCTATAAAATGAAACCAATACATGAAATTTAAGTCACTTTCTTGTTTCATAGAATTGAAATACAAGACTCATAAACAACAAATATATAACAATGCTTTTTCTTAGTAGAATTAAAAACAATGTCTCACTAAACTAGTGTCATAGTTTGAGGACTAAAGACATTAACATAGGCATAGTTGGTATCCAAAATGTTAAAACCAATCAACATGTTGGCTTGAACTTTTGGGTTGCTTCTTTGGTTTTTGGTATCTGTTATTCTCAAACTTAGCTTTAGTTATGAGTGAATAAAGCATGTCTGCCTCAGCTGATGTATCATAGGGTGCACCTAGTACACTGCAAAATCAGACAAAACGAAATGAGAGATTAATGGAATGGATTGCACAACAAAGGTAGCATTCTATATGTTGAACTCGACCGCGACGCGACCTGAGAGGCTCCAACCACAGGGGAGTCCTATTGTTACCAAAGCATGGGAAGAATAAAGAGATGCAAGTGAGACATAATGTCTTAAACTAAAACCTTAAGGTAATAATTCTATTAGACTTTTCTACTTATACAGTCTTTCATCCAATGTGAGACTTCACACTTGAATAAAGCCAACAATATTTTCCCCTCAAGTGTGGGTACCACATAACTACCGGTCTGCTCCCCCTAAAGTCCATCATATCTCAACTGAACCATCGGCTCTGATACCACTTGTTAGATCCAATCGTGGTCGGGAGCCTTCAATCACAGGGGAGTCCCATTGTTACTGGGGCATGTAAAGAATGGAGAAGCACAAATGAGACACCATGTCTTTAACCAAAATCTTAAGGTAATTGTTCCATTAGCCTTTTCAACTTATAAACTTTTTCGGTCATCCTCTCATATCCAATGTGAACCTTCAAACTTGAATAAACCCAACACTATATGATAGTGAAGAATAAGACAAATGGGAAAATCAAGCAAGACAATTTTGGTGAATAATTAAGGTTACCTATCAAGTAGCTCCTCCAATATAACTCTTTGTGATGGAGTTACATAATGAATGCAACTTCTAGGGCATTGTCCAACAGCACATTGAACTTGGTAATCATCACCATGACCTAAAGTATTCATCAACCATGATAGTATTTATATAACTACCAAAAAAATGTTATTTATATAGAACAAGATAAAATATGTGAAGACAAGACATTATTTACATATATCCCTTGATCAAAATTAAGAAACTAAATCATATATAAGCCAAACACCTTGAGAAGATGCACGTGCTGTTCCAGTTGAAGAAACATATGTGAAAGCATGAGGGGATCTTTCCACACATGAATTTGAACACCCTGCAGAAATTTTAGATTTGACAAATGTAATGGAAGTGAACACATATTTGTTAATTCTCAGTTCCGAAATTCTTAAAGATAATAGAGTTGACATGCTTTCGTGTTAGATCTGTTGTTAAATATGCTAAAGTCGTATTTTAAATTGCAGTTGCAGTTACAAAGTTGTGGTTATTGTGATTGCAGTCATTTCGGCCGTTGCGATGCGCATTGCAGCCGTTGCCTTGTGAATTTTTTTTGCGATTAAAAAAATATTTTTGAACTCGATGTGGTTCGATGCAGACCGATACGGTTGCGCTGTGGCCTGATGTGATCGAATCATTGTGATTTGGTGTCACATCATAATTGCAGTGTGATGCAGTTGCACCGGCCACCGCAACTACAATATTGTGGGTGCGGTCCGCAATTTGAATCACTGTACTAGAGGATATGAAAATTCACATCAAAATTCAAGGGGAAAAGTGGCATAAACCCTACCTTTGCCAACACAGAGAAGCTCATTAACAAAAAGATCATAAGCTTCACACTCCGGTGTATCAAATGGATCTAAGCATTCCCTACAAATGCAATTTTGAATGTTAGTGTTGCAAAAGAATGCATATAGTAACTTTCAAAACATTATGGAGTTGAAATTAATATGGATCAAAGGAAGGAAAACCCACAAAGTTTGAGCTATTTACAATTCTAGTGACTAGACCAAAGTGGAACCTTCTTAAAAAATTTGGCACCATTTACTAGAGATTGTGTTATCAGCTTCTACAGCAGTGATGTGAAACATTTCAGCTCTTGCATGGTTGTTATATATATATAAACTTGATACAAGGTGAAATGCAAATCGGAATGTTCATCTTCTAATATCTATCAGATATTCAACATGATATCAGAGCTAGTTTTTTTCCGATGTACTATTCATTTTTCTCTTGGATTCCTCCATTTTCTTTGAAGTTAATTTTCTACCTCATTGTTCCTCAATGGCTACCTCACAGCAAAAATCAACCTCGTCCTTTGTTTCTCCACCACTAACTAGCTCAAACTATCATACATGAGCCAGGGCGATGTGGATCGCATTGCTAAGCAAGAAAAACTATGCTTTGTTGACGGCTAAACTTTTTATTATAAGCAAATGTTAGTATGTTAGTATTTGCAGTGGGTGAGACTCGATCCTTATCATTTCGTTCATTAAAACCTTCACCCTAAATTACCATGCCTTCTGCACTCAATTCTCTCTATCCGGCTTCGGAATGGTGCAACCCCATGGTCTTAACATGCCTTACATGTTCCATGTCTCTCACATTGGCACCATTTGGTTAGATAAAGCTTCCGATGTTTGCACAAGTGAGATGTTTCTGGCAAGGAAAAGCACTCCACATTGCTCGTCTGCGAAAAGAACTCTTCGCCTTCGCAAGGGGAATATCAGTTACTTTACAGAGATGAAGATTATTTGTTACGAGCTTTGCAGTTTTCTTCGGGTTCCTACTTGTGCCTGCAGAATTCTTGTGCTTGCCATGTTAAGTGCATCATCGAAAAGTTTTGCAACAATGACGAGTTCTCAACAGTTCGCTCGCAGAATTTGTCGAAATTCGATGATTCATGTGGTATTGGTCTTACACTGGAGCACTATCAAAATCTCACCAATTTCACCATCAACTCTTCTTCTAATTCTCATAACTCAAACTCTTTGACTTAAAATTTTCACAACTTGGATCCTAGATTCTGGTGCAACCTATCTATCTCTTTTTACCACACTTAATAAATTTCAACTATTTCTGCTAGTCCTCCTAATAGTTCTCATGTTATTGCATCTTGCTTTCGCACTACCAACAAAATGTTGGTCACTAGATCCCCAGGTAGATCAAAAGGTCAAGTGTTCGATTCTTTGGAGTGACATTTGTTGAGAGGAGAAATCACGCACGCCAAAAGGAATTAGTTCTTTTTCCATAAGATGAGGGGTACCATTAGTTATACCAAAAATCTTATTTTCGCACTGTCTATTTCGCCGATTCCTTAGTTTCATCCAATCTGTTACATGTTCCCCATTTTACACAAATTATCATATAATCCTTTGTGTCTACCTCTCTCATAACATGTGACAATTTCACATTCATAAGAGGATCCATTCCAAGGCCAGAATAAATAAAACAACTCATGTATGAAAATTAGAAAATAAGATTCTGATGTATTTCCTAATTTCAATACTGAAAATGTTGGAATCTAAAAAACTAAAGATTTACCTTTCAATTATCTCTGCTTTGGTGTAGTTGGATAGTATCTGCATCAACACCAAGTATTATGCTGCAAAATTCATCAGTATGCTATGTAGCAGCAATGAATAGAAAGAATGAAACCATAGTAATAGTACTTAGATCATGTTTGAATGAGATTAAAAAATGGTAAGGAAACATCTTCCTTTCTTTGAAAAAAGACAATGATTTGTTTACCAAACAAACAAAACTTTTTTTTGGGTATTACCAAGAGTATCCTCACCTTTTTGTATAAGGAACTAATCTCTTTCGGGGTTCGTGGCTGTCCCTTCCAACAAGTGTCGTTTTCAGGAATCAAACCTCAACCTTGGGATCCTACAACCATTATATATCAAACACATACAACAACCAAGCTTTTATTCCACTAGGTGGGGTCGACTATATGGATTCAACGACATTATAATCTTCTATCATAAATCATGTTCATCGACAAAATATTGACCTTTGAGTCTTTCTTAATCATTTCGCTCATGGCTTTTCTTGTTCTCCCTCTTCCTCTAGTAATTGGACAGCCTCCATTTGATCTACTTTTTTTAGGGGTCTTCTTTGCACATGTCCAAACTAGGGGTGAGCATGGGTCAGGTTGGGACGGGTTAAGGCATGTCCTTACCCGGCCCTAAATATTGGCCGGGTCATTTTTTGAACCTGAACCCGGCGCTAGACCTGAAGCTAACCCGGCACTAAATATCGACTCGGTCAGCCTTTAAACCCGACCCTAAATCCAATTAAATATAAAGCACACTCATTTTATATAAAGACTTCTCAATATTATTTATTATTATGAATATATAATTTGACATATAAAATAATATATGTATATATATATTACTAATCATGTATATATGATTAAAAATTAGATAATCAATGATATTTTTTACCAAAAGGTATCATTACTCTGTACACATGTAACTAGAAACACATACAAACATGATGAGTGAGTGAACATGAGATGGGATGGGCTAGGTCATGCTTGGTCCCCTACCTGACCCTAAATATTGACCGAGTCTATTTTTTGAACCTGAACCGGCCTAGACCCGATCAAACTCGACCCTATTTGGGCCCAATCATGATCGGGCCATGCAGGGTGAGCTGGTAGGGCCGGGTCCTGCTCGCCCGTAGTCCAAACCATCTAAAGCGTGACTCTATCATATTTTCTATAATAGGAGTTACCCCAACTTTATCCCTAATGCACTCTTTTCTAATCTTATCTTCTCATATTAGCAAACACGTCTAAACATAAAAATGATTCTACTATAAACGATCATAAAATATTTGATAAAAAGAGCGGCCTAGAATATAAATGAAAAGACTATTTCTAAGATTTGAACCCTGATCTCGGGTGGCAAGTAACCAGTTAATCCAAACACAATGTCAAAGAAAAGTAATACAAGTAGTAACTAGTAACCACCTGGTATGCCTGAATTACACTGAGAATCATAGCATCAGAATTCCCTTCATCTCTATTAACATCTGGATGAAACTGCTTCACCTTTTTTATTATAATAAGAAAACAGAAACAAACATCAATAAGTGAGGAAAAAAATGAATAAACAGATAATGAAAAAACATCATTTTGATTATTATATAAGTACTTTTGATCTAAAAGCAGCTTTTATATCAAAAGCAGAACAATCAGGATTAACTCCTAGGACATCATAAGCTGAAGCAACAGAAAGTGGAACATGGTCTTTGTCTTTGTCTTTGTTTCTGTAACTGAAACTAACTATTGTTGGGTTTTTGTTAACTTTGGTATAGAATTGAAATGGAGTAATAGTAATGGTAGTTCCAAACCATGATGAACCCATTACCATTATTTTTAGAGAAACACAAAAGCTACTTGTACTTGCTTTATTTTATATGTATCACTAGTTTTTACACTTCATTAGATTTGACTGATTTTTTTTGTTTCAGAGATGTATTCTCGCATCGGTGACAATCCTGTCCGAGCCGATAACATCACATATATGGGGGCTAACTCTTCTAGTGGGTATTTTTTCATCCACTAGATTTGAACCGAAAGAATCAAACATGTACCACTTGAACCAACACATGTTGGAATATAAGATTGTGTTTAATCTTATCCACACAATAGTATGAAGCTATGAATGTCTTGTGTGATTGTGAAATCAGAGGGTAAAAAGCTAGTTAGCAAAAACATACGAATTTGGATTTATCTAACTCAATTTTTTGTGCATATTTCAGTTATACTTTTTTAATCATTGGATTTCTTTTTTAACAGTTTAGATCTTAAGAAATAAAGTTAATTTTATCTCTCCAATTAAGATGGATCAAGTGATTAAAAATAATGACTTTAGAAGATGCATACAAAATTATAAATATTGAGTCAGAGAATCTCTTCACTTAATAATCAGGTCAATGCTAAAGAAGCACAAGAAAAATGTTGAGAATAAGATTTAATAAAATTGAGAGAATGTTACTAAAATCAAGAAAAAGTTAAAAGAAAATATTGGATCATTGATATTAAACTTATATATTTTTTCCAACACTTCTTACTAACCAATTATATCATATTTTTCTAGTTTTATATTACAAAATAATGTTTTATCTATGAAAATGTGAATAAATATTTTAGAGCAATATCCTTAAAAAATGAAAATTTAAATTTATCTAATTTTATTTTTGTAATAATATTAAAAAAATATGGAGTTCCCAAATTCGGCTGTGACCTCCAACAAAAATCAAACTTTAGTTTCATAAGTAAGCTATATGAATTAAATATCTTCTTTAATTGTTTCATTTGCCATTTTTTTTAGCTTTCCTTTGCCTCTAGAAATTGAACTAACTATCATTTAATCTACTTACCTTACCAATATCCTCTGCATATGCCCAAATAACATAAGGCACGGTTCTACTATCTTTTTGTCCAAATCATATAAGGCACGATTTTACTATATTTTTTACCATAGGAGCTATCTCAACTTTATCTTTAATGTATTCATTCATAATCTTATTTTATCTAGTGTATTTCTCCGTTAGTTTATTCCCATAGTTTATCTCCTAACCTTAAGTAAAAATCAAGGTTATTGGGACCGAACGGTCCGACCGGTCCAACCGTCACCCGCTTAAATAAACAGTCACATACACCCTGAAAACCGGGAACCTTTTCCAAGCCGTTTTGGGCCGTGGGAAAACCGGTCCAACCGGGTAAAACCAGAATAACCCAGTTGGTTAAACCAGCCGGCTATAAGAAATAAAAATAAAAAACACAATGCAGTAAAAAAACGTAACTGCACAGTGCACAACAATTCTTCTTGCATTATGTAAAACATGATATTGATAAGTATGTTATTCACGTATTTTAATTAATTATATAATATATGTAAATATATATGATAATATATAATATTATAATGTTGTCCAGTCCGACCGGACGGCCTAACCGGTTAGAACCTATACTTGACCTCTTCCGGTTTGATGTCCGGCTCGGGTTTCATAACATTGGTAAAAATAATAAAAAAGATCTCTCTCTTTAATACATTTGTTAATGGTAACATGCCTTGATCTTTTCACAAAGTTGAGAGAACTATTAACATACAACTTCACAAAATGTTATGTTCTGCATTGTAATTCCAACCATGCAAAGTAACTCTGGGATTAACACCTAAAGGGACCTCAAAAGATATGTTAACAGATAAAGCCTCTCCTGGAACTAGTGAGAAATAGTTATCTGAGTAATGAACAGGTAGAATTCTTGTGTCTTTACCTTCTTTGTATCCAATCTTTGAAGCATCATGAACAGAAAAATGAAGAAAGAAAGCAACACCAACATCATAACCTTTTATTTCTGAAACTTTCAAACCATCACTTTTCCCAAAAAAACTTCTATGTATCCTATTAAACCAACTCAATTCATGTTCTTTATCAGTGCCATTATGTGCAGCTTCCACTGAATCTGTACCATACAAACCATCCATTAGCCTAGCTGATGAACTGTGTTCATATGGTAAATCTTTTCGGTATTGACTTTTAGATGTGTTCTTCACTAGCATTTGAATAATGTAGGTGGAACCTTGTACTGAAACCTTGGATGTTATCATGAGAGGTATATTCTTCTTCCTATATGGTTCCAATAGCTTGTAATCTTCGCCCGAAAGGTGCAACCAATAGAAGTTTCTAGATATGATTCTATAATCTGACATGTTGTATAGTTTGAGGAGAAGAAAGTATGCAGGCTTTGGATTTTCTGACTTTGGATACTTCATCTCAGCAATAGGTTCTACTTTTTTTGGCAGTAAAGAGAGATTTTCATGAACACTGTAGTATGGGCATGTTCCTTCAAGATCCCACACTGAAACTTCAATAGCTACATTAGACAATTCTTCTGATGTAGTATTAACAACCTGTTTTAGGAACACGAAGTTATACGAAACCTTTAATGAACTGTTCTGTAATCAGTTCCAGGGAAAAAATGTGAATCATATTTGTAAAATGAGTCAAATTTGTTTATTATCAACTCATAAAACTAGAACTTTAGTTGGATACTTACCTCGATAAAATATGTAGCCAGATTAAGCTGCACATGAATTGGCTCCGCAGCGCATCGACAGCCGTAGAAACCTGCTGTTTGGTCAAGTAGATGATCATAGAATTGACCTCTTAAACCAGTCCAAGGATTTTGTGTCTTCCATATCAATAAACCTGTATATTTGGTCCACATTCGAGAAGTCCATCCCTCGAGAAGAGCTCTGTATTGTATGTAATTTACAAGTTGAGCCTGAGAAGATTATACGTTAAAACTTAATCGCCAACTTCATCAAAAGAACAACAAAGATAGCAGGATTGGAAAATGCATCATGAATGACCACCAGAATGAAAGTTTCCCTCACCTTCAGACAAAAATCATCGAGATCTTTTGCATCACCATAAAGTTGAATCTGATCATGAACCTTTGCTGGTTTCGAATAAGGAATATATTTATGGTATTCCCATATGGGATTTGGAACTTCTTCTACATATCCATTAGGAAGTTTCTTAAACAATGGTATCTGCCATCCTTCCACAGGCATCGTTGCTCTTATGGTAGATGCAACCGGCATTCCCACTGAACCAACCTCTGGATTGAATCCATATTTATAGAAGTCATCCCTGAAGAAACTTTCGGGATTTTGAATTTCGTAAGGACCATCGGTGAAGTTCCCCTTCCCATCAGCAAACCCTTCCCATAATGAACCTTGTATGTAAACACGAGTACCATCTAGATACTGGCTGGGATCCTTCGACATTGGGGACAATTCTCGTATAGGTTTACCATTTTCATCGGCATGTTCAAAATAAGGATGAAGTCTCAGATCAATTTTCAGAGCAGCATTTATATCATCTGGTGGAATTTGTTCATTTCCACCCACCCAGAGGGCAAGACTAGGATGATTTCGTAAAAGCTTGACCGTGTCTCTTGCACAAAACAAAAAAAGGTCATGATCCTGTGGACCTTTCGGATTCGATACTGGGACACCACGTCCATCAACATCTCCAGTAATCCAGAATTCTTGCCATACCTACAAGATTTAAACCAGCAATATGGTCAATTTTCAAAACCAATACTGTCACTAATGTAGCAGAAACATTGAAAAGCTATGATATTGTATGGGGGATCAAAAATTATCTGGAGAAACTGTATAAGTTTCTAAGCAAATCAAATCTACTGTGACCTTTTGATCTAGATGTAGCAGAACTTACAAAGAATCACTTCTTAAGAAAATAAAAGAACATGACCAGATTTCTACGTCGGGTCAGAACATCCCAATATCATAACCAGCACTACTCAACCAGAAAAGACAAGCCAATAAAACAATAAAGAGGGTCTGTACAGGCCGGGCCACAGCTTACCAGAAGGCCATAATTATCACAACATTGATAAAACTCTGGCCTTTCTGCCAGTCCGCCACCCCAGCACCGGATCATGTTGAAGTTCATATCCGCATGAAACTTGATATCAGTATTATACCGCTTCTTCGATAGCCGCAGTAGCCCATCAGACAATATCCAGTTACCTCCACGAATGAAAATTCGTTCCCCATTGACTTTAAACAACCTACAAAATAAGATGAATGCAGCAAACCATATACATCATCACTTAAGATCTTGAATTAATTCGACTAAGAAAAGGTAGAAATTTATAACATTGAAAACATATAAGAAGTCATCATACCTTCCACCAGTAGCATCATCGATATAGGTCTCAATTTTTCGAAATCCGAAGTGATGGCTCCACAAATCTGACTCACCAAATCCGATAACATCGATGACAATAACAACATTGTACAAAGATTGTTTTCCCATTCCATTGGGCCACCATAGATTGGGCTTGGAGAAGAAAAGCTGTTAATTCAGACTGTTAGCACTTGAACAGAAGCATTAAAGCGCACACCACAATGTATTCAAGTTAACAGGAAAAGTAGTAAAAGGATGGTACACAATATTGTCAATCGAAGATTACATATGTTCAACTTTAAACAAAAAAAAGAGGTATCGCTATGATCACTTGGGCTACGATTTTTTTCTTTTTTCTTTGGATCATATACAACAGCATAACCAGTGAAGGAGAGTAAGTAATAACTTAAAAATCTCAATATGTTGAAAATTGAAATTATATATCGTCATCAAGTTTCCCCCATCAGAACGGAATCTTTGTACCTTAGAGAAGTAAAGAAACATAAGAAACCACTTGCTATGTAGAGTACTTTGAAGCTTAAAACAATCAACGGTGTATTAAAGGCCATCAGATTATAGTCCAAGCTCGGATATGAAAGTTGAGTCCAACAATCATAATCACAGTAACTTAGACATATCTAAAAGTTAGACAAACTTACAAACCTATGCGGCACAATGACATGACATAATCCAGATGGAGATGGACAAGCATGCACAAAAACTGTCCAAGATCTCCAAGAGAAAATGGTGTGAAATTGGACAAATTTCCTCAAAGTACCAAATTTGATGAACAAAATGTCTTGTTAATGATTAAATTCTTCATGTGTTAAAGGTCTTGACAGACAGGACTAATCTTTGTCATAAGCACAATGAATGTTGTCACTGACCTCAGGAAACGTATATTGCACCCGCGATTTTGAAGGAATCGAGAGACTTTGAGTTTGAAGATGCTCTACCAAGCAAATGTCATCCTCAACTTCTGTTGTCACTTGGATACTCACGGAACATTCAGCTGTCGATAAGCTCCTATTTTCTAACTCAATTGTTGTATGCAGATATGCTCTTTTATAATCATCAGAAAATGATGAAACCAAGTGGGGATCAATTATTTTTACGGGCTGCACGAAACACATATTGAAATCATCGTACAAAGGTATCTTAGGAAGCAACACCAACTGTCATCAAAATAAACTCTAAAGAATGCTTCATCATATTTACTAATTGTATACACTGCGCTAAAAGAAAAATATGAAGTAGCAATTCCGATATCTAGCCCAAGCCTCTGTAATATCCTAGTTTGTGTTCCAGACATCCCAATGACTCCCCAAAATATATGTCATAAAGTCAATATATGATTGGGTTTCGAATTCAGCAATATTAAACCATGAACTACCGAAGAATAAGGGCGTACAATGCATCAAATAGAAAAAGATGAAGAAGACAAGAGAAAGATGGAATGAACTTAAAGCATTTAAAATAACTCACCCCAGTAACAGAAATCGAAACCTCATCCCATATTCCAGTATTCCTATCTCTGCGATCAAATTTAACATTTGCATTAGGTATGGATACATTTTATTTCACATGGCCTCTCCGTAGTTGAAATTCTCTTCAAATTCAAATAATCAACAAGCTATGCCCAAAAAGAATGATAGGTTTATAGTTCATGAAATTAACAAAACCGAAATATATTATACAACAGAAAGGTAATTACCACAAAACATTACAAATAATAGCAACGTCACCTTATAGGAGCCATCCAATCCCAACCTTCAACATATTGTGTGGTCACATCCTTTCCTATCTACAAAATGGACAAAAGAAATTGACTTAGATATTCCACAAGCGTTAACTGATTTCGTAAGTCTTGAACCGCTTAAATTGATAATGTAATACGAAAAGAAGTGATTTAAATTAATGGATAAGATTTATGAATTGAATTTCTAACCTCGTGATCACCTCCTTGTCCTCCCTCGAGAGGAATTGTCCCGGGATGATTTGGAGGGTGAACAAGAACAGCAAGCAGGTTATGACCATCAGGATGAATAATATCAGTGACTTCAAGAGAATGCCTTCGAAACATTCCTTTGTCTAAGCTAATTTCATGCCCGTTTAAATACACATCCGCATAGTAATTGATTCCACGGAAGTTCAGATCACAGTACTGATTTTCTAACTGTAAAGTGCCAAGTAATTAATGATGTCTATGAAGAAAACTTCTAGCGTAAACATGGATCGTTCAAGTTTGGGATAGTACGCCAATCACAACATTAATCACATCACTGATTATTAGTTGTTATCTATTAATTAGTAATATGATTTGTCTAATAGACTAATGCACTGAAAATTAGGTGCTCAAGCCTCTCCAAGTTTATGCAAGAAACAATCTATCCATCTATACAGCCCCAAAGAAAGAACATCAAATACGAAACCATTAGAATAACCGAGTTTAACTTCACCTCAAAAACTAGCTTATGGTAAAGGATGACCAAATCATTATAAATGTTCATTACTCTCTTCATAACTCGTATACTCGACCAATTTGAGACTTTAACACTTAACAAGAGCCACATTTTTATATTCAAATATGAAATAAAATCACATTAAATGATGCCATTTCAAAATAATGTCCTAAAGATAAGGAGAATATATACCAAGTTACAATGAAAGAACATCAAATAAGAAACCGTTAGAATAACTGAGTTTAACTCCACCCCAAAAAATTAGCTTATGGTAAAGGATGACCAAATCATTATAAATGTTCGTTACTCTCTTCATAACTCGTAAACTCGACCAATTTGAGACTTTAACACTTAACAGGAGCCACATTTTTATATTCAAATATGAGAATAAACCAAATTAAATGATGCCACTTCAAAATGATGTTTGAAATATAAGGAGAATATATATATATATACCAAGCTACAATGAAAGGTTGTGAAGAACCAGAAGGTGTAATGTTCTCTTCCAGAAACAGCAATATCTATGATTGACTCATTTTGCAATCCATAAAAAGGATCAGGTATTACTTTGTTCTTCACCAATGTCCCTAGAACACTGTCAAAGCCAATCAAGTCAAAGATCAATCAATCAAATAACCGGATTTCAAGCTCTAACTAACCATCTTATCATCAAAATAATCCAAATTCGGTTACTTCAAGTTTTCGCGGAATCCACAATACTGAAAACTCAAACTAATCCTTAAAAACCACAAATGCGGATCAAAGTAGTTTTCTTGTACTAATAAAGGACAAATTTGATATATTTTGATTGACTAATTGAGCTTTTTCAATTTTTCAAGAAACAATGATCTGCAAGAATTTAATATGTAAACACTGAATTTGTAACTCTTTTTTGATCAAATCATATATCATTCATATGTTAATCATCATTGACTCTCAAACAAATTAGACCGAAAGTGCGTAAACTTTAAACTCTAACTACAATCAAAATAGGTGTTAGCTAAAATAATAAATAAGTAAAAAACAATGCTAACAACATACTCTTTTCGACGAGAGCATATCCAGTGTTACTCCATGTGCTAGTGATTAGTTGAAAATAATATATTTAAGTTAAAAAATTAATCATTAATTAGACATCGTGTCTAATTGAGTATTGAGTGAGTCTCATGAATGTGGGACCCACTGAAACAATTAGACATCGTGTCCAATCTATTGAGTCCCATGGATGTGGGACCCACCGAAAACATGGTGTCTAATTGAGTGGGGTGGATCCCACTAAACTGAATTGAGAATTGAGAGAGAGATTACGTTCCAGGGACGAGAGCATTCATCCATGGTGGGATTGGAGAAGTAGTAGGAGGAGGAGGAGGAGGGTGAGTAGTGGTGAGTTGGGTCCCACTAAATTCAACCTCCGTGGACCTGGCTGCCAACCACCCTGAATCCAGTGACATCTTGCGGTGTTGCTCCGCCATGCAACCACCTTCTAATCGCCGGAACTTCAATTCAATACGATCAGATCTTTGACATAAGTGAATGATAGTCATGTATATTATGGAGAGAACACATAGTTACTAAATTGGACACTTCATTAATACACTTGTCAATAAAAAAATTTAGTTTTTCAGAGGCGTTAGGAACATTTACAAGTATGTGGGGCCAATTCTCTTATCGGTATTTTTTTCACCCACAAGACTCGAACTCGAGACCTTATTTAACTTATTTAAGAGAAATCAAATATGTACCACTTTAACCAAGGCTCGTTGGTATTTTGTATTAGAGATTTAACTAATTTAAAAGATTAAATTGTCTGGTTAGACTGAACGACTTTATATATAATTAATAGGTATATATAACATAATTATATATAAATGCAAACTTTTATACAATCAATAATTATGTTAATCATATTTGAATAATATATCTTAAGCTTTTTTTTGCACTGAAGTAAAATAAAATATTAGAGTAGTATTTCATATTTTTATTAAAAAAATATGTGAACTGTCTGGTTTACTTTCTGAGTTATTGCGGTTTAAATGGATTTAACATGGTCAGACCAAAATTTTCCCGATTCAAAATGATCTAATCCCTCATTCTGTTAAGATCGTAAATCAAAGTTGTTTTCAAGTGAAGTCAATGGTTTGACCATTTAGACCACCCACTTCAGTCAAGTTCTCATGATATTGGATGATATACAAAATATTTATATATCTCACTAGGAATATGAGTCTTACACTATGAAATACAAAATACTATTCTTCTCATTTGTTTGTTCATTATTCCTCACAAGTTTATTTTATATAGTGAATGAGAGAAATGTTTTATAACAAATATATGATAAATGATTAACTCTTGTCATATTTTCAAAACACTTCGAAAATGTTACCTCAACTTTCTAGGTTAGACTTTATAGTCTTCAAGGATCAAAGAATAATTGCAAGACGCTGGAAATACCATCACTGTATGTATTTATTAGATCATCTACTAAAGTTCAATAGCTATGTTCTCTCATCAATTAAAAATGATCGTCAACAAAAATAAACACATTCAAATGGGTGAGATTTGTGGGGAGGGTTGAAACCTCTCTTGATAGATTTGGAATGGTCGGAACGAATACAATTCTCTTATTCAAGGACTTGAAGTACATTTTTGAGGTGGAAGAACATTATTTGAATGAAGAAACTCATAAGAATAAGAAAGTTTGAGTTTTTAAATGGAAAGCTATATTGGTTTTATAGTTTTATTAAAATATTTGAACCCAATATAATTGATAATGCAAAATATATACTATAATATCATTTTACAATCGATAAAAATGATGGTGATGACTATTGTAAAATCAATTGAGGTTGTGGTAGAGATAGAGATGGAGTCGGAGATGGTAATTATAAGGACAATACCAACCTCGGAGGTAGTGAGGGCAATGAGCAAGGTGATTATGATGACAATAGTGATAATGGTAACAACGACAATGATAATAATAACAATGAGGATAAATGAAAGAATGACCCGAGGTAACATCAAGTGGCGGTGATGAAGATAATGAGATGAAAAAGTAAATGAATATTGATATGTTATGTTTTATTGTTATAAACAATATTTTATCACATTGTATAGTAAGATTTTTTCTATCATCTATTCAAACAAGATTTTGTTAAATAAATGAGATATAGATAGCAAATTCTTTAGTATTATGTCATTCCATTTTTAACAAACCAATTTCCTTTTTAAATATTGTTAGTATCCATTTGTTTGAAAATAAAAATAATATTAATTAATTCATCTTATATATTCTAACATGTGTTTTATTTCACTTCCTTCTAAAAGTTTTCATTTTAGAATATATTATAAAAAATAAATAAGACATATGTCAAATAATCAATAAATTTAATAACATAAATTATCTCACGATATGAGGAGATATTTTATACTTTTGAAAAAATGAGTAATTTTTATTTGAAAATTGGGTAAAGTTTTCATTCCATGGTTTCCAATGGTTTAGGCCCATAACATCATGATCCATAACAAATTGGGCCCAACTTGTGTGAATATTGAAGAATATAAGTAAACAAAGAATCCACACACATATATATATATTAAAGAAGAAAAAGAAAAACAATTAAGAAGAAGAATAAGAGAGAAAAGAAAGTGAGATCTATCTATTTACTTCTGAAGAGAAGAAGAAGAAGAAAAAATGATGTCAGGGAAGTATCAAACGATTGATAATCAACGTCTTCAAGGCGAATCTGTACCTGTTAGTTTTCTATTTTCATTATTTCAATTTCGATCTTCATTTTCTCTATTTTTTCATTATTCAATTTCTCATTTCATTGTTGTTTTTGTTGTTTCAGGCAGTTTCAGATCCAGATCCAGCTATTGTTACCGTCAAATTCGCAGGTACTATTATTTTTATAGCTTCAATTATAATTTCGTTCGATCCACGTAGCCGACTCGAGAGATAGTTGTAGTCTTAACTGTCGATGAATCATGTGTTTTATTTAAGCAATGTGATAATGCTTGATTATTGTGTACTGTGTAGTGTGAAATTTACTTTGATAGTTTGTATTACGATTAAATAATTTGAATTAATACATTTTCCGCAGTTAGGTTCAACTAGATTATGCAGCATGAAGCTAGATTTTTCTGTTTGTAATTTGAATCTGTTATTAATAGCATGGATATAGAAATCCTTCTATCTTCAGTGTTGTGGAGCTGTTTATTTTGTTGTAATAGTTGATCTGATTCTGATATCAATTTTCTGTTTTTTCCTTTGTAGATTCGAATCTGCAGACGTTTCCTCCATCTGGAGCACAGGGAAAAATTAGCGGTGGTTCTGGACCTCCTCGTGATGCTGATGGTAAGTTCTAGTCAAGATTGTACTCATTTTTTTAATTTTCTGTTTAATTGCAGACTTGTAGTAATTATTTGATTGGTCTTTGTTTCGTGCATGCATACGAGTTGTTTGGTACATACTACATAGACTGTTGTTGATAATATCTGGTAGATTTTAGTTTTCTATTGAATATCTTCTATATAGATTCAAAGCTTGCTAATAAATGTTTCTGTTGCTGTGTGCGGATTAAAAAAGGTGTTCTTCATTTTCATGTTATGTTACTTGAGTGACATATTCAAGTTTTTTTTATCTTGTTGAAAAAAAGAGATTGCTACAACATTAAAGGACAAGGCAGCTAAGACTAGTGTGTGAAATAGTAACGTGATTCATGATTTTTGCCCCCTTCAGTGAACTTTCTTCTGGATCTGTATGTGTGTGGCTATACTCAGATGCATTTGACCAGTATTTTTGTTTATTTACCCAGTATTTTTCTCCGACATATGTCTGGCTTGTTTGTGTTGAATTGTTCCGTTTGTTTTATGCAGATACATTTTCAAAACCTGTTTCTGGTTCTGAAGAACCCCAGCAGAGTGGTTGGCTTCGGACTTTTACAGTTGCTGCTTACAAACCGTACTTCGATGTTGATACTTCAGACGTTGTAGAAAGGATCAGATACTCACTCGTTCCATTTACGGGAACTTTTAATGAAAAAACTGCTAGCAACCCTGATTTGTAAGTTGACTTTGTCTTTTCCTTATTTAATTGACTGATACCGTGTTCTGACATTTTCCAATTATCATGGATATTGATTGTACCGTTTTAATGAAGAAAAGATGTAGCTAAATTGGTGTGGCCTGCCTTGTTGTGCTAATATATATGATGTTAATGAAGCACTATAACATGCTAGTGGTTTTGGTCTTTTGGGTTGTGTTTCCCCCTTTTTTGGGGAGTCCTCTGCAAGTCTTCTCATCACAAATTGAAGACTGATTTTTAAAGTATATCTCTGAAACAAGCATATTAAACTGTTTGTGATAAGCTGTATCACATATAAATTTGTTTGCTATAATATTAATCTGTTCGCTATAAATTATGGAGTTCTGTGCTCACACTTCAATGCTTTTAGCTGCTTCATCTGTTTAGTCCTTTTGCTTTGTATATGAAAGAGATGACATAATGTAAGTAAGCTGTAGGCTTTTCTAGTTGATCCCTAATAACTGGTGGAGAAGTGAACTTAATGATTAACAATAGCCAGTAACATTTATGTGATCTATAGAGCCATTCCTAAAAGCTTCACTGTTACGAGGAGCGAGAGTCGCTACTTTAAATTGGAGTTGAGCATTTTACGCACAGCTGATAGGGACTAACTCTTGCATCAATGCTGTTAGGTTGGAAAGAATGACCCGTCCACAATGGAGGTGGACAATCTGGACTTGTATACCAATTGATGCAGAATAGGAGAATGAAAGGAATTAGGAGTTTTCATGATATTGTTCCAGTAGATGGCTTTCGATATAGTAGTTGACCGATACATTGAACACAAGGAAAATCCTTGAAAGAAAATCGATGACCGGAAATATTTGTTGTAAAATAGCTTATTATAATCACTATGAAAATTACAATAATAGTGTCTTAAAGCCAATGTAACCTTGAGTTCACTATAAATGTACACAGATATGGACCATTCTGGATTTGCACTACCTTAATATTTGTAGCAGCATCTATTGGCACATTTGTGACATACATAGCGCACAAGGTGAAGAACAAGGAATGGGACTATGACATAAATCTGGTGACTTGGTCTGCTGGTTTGTTCTATGGCTATGTTACCATTGTTCCACTTTGTCTGTATGTAATCCTCAAATACTTCTCTGCACCGGCGGGCCTTGTCCAACTATTCTGTCTATATGGATATTCCCTTTTTGTCTTTATTCCAGCTCTGGTAAGTTTGTGCTTCTCAAATTTCCTTCCGTTTATTTGGTTAAATTAATCTTTAGGTCCCTACAGTTTAACTTAATTTTTTTAGTTCTATAGTTTACAAGTTTTTAGTTGAATCCTTATAGTACTTTTTAAAAAAATAAGTCCTCATAGTTAAATAGGTTTAATTAAATCCCTAAAATGGGTGGCCAAGTGTATGAGACTCTCACCTAGCGGTGTTTGGGGTGGGTAGATGTATGCAAAATAAGCGGAGAGACTATTTTAAAGATTTGAACCCTGGACCTCGCGGTAACTAAGAGTCTGTTTGTAAGTTGAGTTTTAGAGGGAAAGAGAAGGGAAAGAGAAGGTTTAGAGTCATCTCACAAATGTATTTCATTTCTCCCAAGTCTTTCTCTCCATTACCCTCTAAAAACCAACTCTCAAACATGTCCTAAACAACAATCTTATCCTCGTGTCGAACCTCACCGTCTTGATTATAAATTAAATCCCTATTAATTATAAAAATTGTAACCAAGTCCCTGCAACTAGTAATCACATGGACTTGTTTAAAACATTTTTGAAATTGAGGGATCTAAAATTTGTCTGTAATCATGATTTATAATAGAGTTATGACGTCATATTTTTCATATTGTCGATCCTGTCTAGTGAGAATAAAGCCTGGATGTTGTTGTAGATACCGAACAACAACGGTAACCCAATGTACAAGGGTCCCATCTGGAGTGTTGTAACCAGCCTTGCTCCTACAATCAGAGAGGCCGTTTGAACTCGGGATCTCGCGGTCATAAGAATGCAACCCTACTCTTCCGTGCTGAGATTCAATTGAAAAAAATTAAACTACAGGATTCTATTTAAAAACCTAATGAACTTGAATGGCCTATAGAATTGATTGAACCCTTTGATTTTAAGGAAGTATGAAATTTAACATTTTCATCTTAATGTATTCTCAAACCCATTGTTTTTGTACAGTGTATGTCAGTTGTGCCGCTGGAAATATTCCGATGGGTGATTGCCGGAGTGGCGGGGTTAATGTCAGCAACATTTGTGGCACTTAATCTCAGGGCACATATAGTCTCAGCAGGTGAAAGGTGGTTCTTTATTGTTGCTGCCATTTTTCTTTTACAGCTTGCTCTAGCTGTTGTACTCAAGATTTACCTCTTCACAGTATCAGTTTAAGAGTTAATTGGGCAACATGAATGAAATATATAATGAAGAAATAGCTTTTTTTGGCTTTTAATGTTTTCATTAAAAACAATTTGTAGCTGAGATATATAATTCACAGATTAATCCACTGTGTATTCTTTCATGTGGCAAATATAGAGGTGAATAACTTGTGATTTTCGTAACTAGAAGTTTACATGTTTGTCTTCTACATTGCAAGTGCAATGTCACACCTGGTGATTTAAATTGCATGCTGCAATTGCGTATGTAGTCATAATGTGGTTGTGGTTGTGTTGGCTGTATTTTCTCACAATTGTGGAAAATGCAACATGATTTCAACCATGATCTCGAGCGCAATTTAAAACTTTGACAATTTTTGTTGCAATTGCTTCAATTTTTGTTACAGTTTATATACACGACTTTAGGCTTCTGTGCCGAACAATTGTTACTGGGACTGAGTTATGCATGGAAGAGTATTTTGCATGGATAATCTCTTCCATAAAATTGAAATCTTTATAAGTCTCTCAAGTTAGATACAGTGGGCAATCACAATATTAATTATAATTATCATTTATAATTAACTAGTCCAGTAACATTGAAATCTGGTTGAAAAGCTTGGTAACCAAACTATATTTGAAAGAGTGTCTATTATTATTTTGGGGTGAGTTGTTTTAAGAGTTCAAATGGCTTTTAAAGCCTCATTATCAATGTTTGGTATGTTTTCTTGCCTTGCTAACTACTTACTAGTGCTTCATTAGCAAATTAACTTTTAGCTCACTCTTTAAGCCATGAACCTAATATTCAAATTTAAACCAACAAAGTGCACAATACTGGTCCCTAGTTACACTAATGTATATGAATTTAGAGAAAAACAGGATATAGGTTTATTAAGTATATTGATCTTAAAATCGTTTTTATATTCAATGGTCTGGATTTACACATTTTAAACAGAAAAACAAATCCCTGAAATTCCAACTCATGAAATTATGTTATGACCATACAATTATGCCTGACAAATTGTCAAATTTAGCAGTATTTTACATGATTTGGTTCTTTGATTTGTCAAAATACAGAGATTAGGCAGAAAATAGGAATATTTTATGTAGAGGTGTAGTTTGACGTTTATTACCACTTTTACAAAAATCGTCATTCATACACACGACTTCTATTTAAAATTTGTGGACACAGTCCACGGTATTACTTTTTTTAATATTTATTTTTTAAAGTCGTGTACCATAAACATAATTTTCATTTGTAATTAATGGTCTAGTAGTTATTGTTTTACATGGTAAGATAGAGATCCAAGTTACAACAAACACTCATTGTTTATTTTTTTTATTTTTATAACTTTGAAATATATTATTTGTACAAGGACTACAATGAATACATTTATTCTTAATATACAATAAAAATTGTATTAATGGTACACGACTTTAAAAAATAAATATTAAAAAAATTAAAATCATGGACTATGTTCACGAGATTTAAAAAAGTAACATCAACCTCCAATTCTATATGAAATAAATTTTTTGTAAAAATACACTATATTGTCAAGCGAAAAAATGTTAAGACATTCTCGGTGTCAATACCGCAGTGTACTTTTATTAGTTTGCTTCAGTTATTCTGAATTCTGAATAATCATTATCTAAGTATCTAACATTAGAGCACCAAATTAACACGACGATTATGCCCAAAAGAACTTGATTCCTTCCAATAGAATTAGGAGTGTGTTTAAGTAAATTGTTTAATTAAGCATTTCTTTAATAAGTTAATTTAAAATAAATTACAAAGATTTCCCCATAAAAATCTTGATGACAACTTACTGAAATAACCGTAAAAAAGATATTTAAAACAACCTAAACTATTCTCTCAAATTCTCCCAAATGTCACCATAATTACAATTATGCAACTTCGCAAATTTAATGAAAAAAACTATAGTCTTGAAATATTATTTAATGAATGAAAATGAGAGTTTATAATTCGATCTACTAATATAGAAGTCCTACATTATTATAGACGGAAAAACAATAGTAGAATGGGGAGAAAATTTGAGAATGATGCAATAAAAATAGTAAAAACAGTTTTGTTAAGAACACATTTATTTTAATAACTGTTTGTGTAAAACATCTTAGAATAACATTTAAGTAAAAAACGTGATATTATAGTAAAGTATTCTTATATCAAACACTGCCTAAATGCTAAATGTCTATAATCATATGTTAAAATAAACCAAGGTAGATATTAATGGAAGGGAGAACCATACATTATTATTTTAAAAACAAACACTTTTGTTTAGAATCTCTTTAATTAAAAGGTAGAAAAAACAAAACAAATTCATAACATGCAAGCTGGTCCATAGTGAAAAAAAACTATGAACGTGAGTGGTTCTCAGTTAAGAACAAAACACAAAATTGGCTGCAAAATGTACTACAAAACATGATTGAATAGTCTAGTACCAATTTTCCAGAAATTTTTCCACTTTTCAAAAAAACTTGTAATTGAAGTCATTGTAGATGCAGCGCGATTAAATTGAACACGTTTCAATGCCCTGCAACACAGAAAGAAATAACTTCAGAATCTCACACCATGGCACAAAATCTCCTAGCATTAAGGTTTGTGTCATTTTCAACCAAAACTAGAACATTGCAAACAAGGTGTTCATCTAGACCACCCTTGAGGTTTGACTTAACTATACCTGACAAGTTTAGGGTTGTTGTTACACTTATCCTCTCGAGATCCATGTTGTCGATACGCTAACCCTAGAGGCCTATGTTTTTTATCACTAGACTTATCTACCCCTTACAACATAAACCTCTAAAGATCTGTTTGCAGGTTAGCTTTTGGAGGATAACAGAGGGAGGGGAAAGGCCTGTGAGCGTTGACTCTGAAGCCTGTCATTTCCCGTCCTATCCCTCCGAATAAATAAATCAACATTAGCTAAGCATGAATACAATGAAGCAAGGAAAAACATTAGGTTTGTAGATTAATGAGATATAGGATATGCCAATTAAAGAAACATCTTGTAAAACTTCTACAAAATAGTCAGTGCAGCTATGTAGTTTGAATTGCAAATTGCATCACTACTATAGATAATTTTACTTGGGAAAGGAAAAGGACTAAAAGGAAGTGAAACAGGTTATAATGGTGAATAACAAAAGGGAACCACACCTAACCTTCAATTCTGAACTAACTCTTTTCATAAATATCATCATTCAGACTAAATATAATGCAACTAGGCCTTTGATTTCTTCCCTTTGGCTTCAGCAACTGGTTTGGACTTGAAAGGTAGGAAGGTTTTTCCACCCATGAATGGAATGAGGACTTCGGGTATCTCTACACCATCCTCCTTCTGGTAGTTCTCTAGTATGCAGCATATGGTCCTCTCGGTAGCCGTGAGAGTAGAGTTCAACATATGGACATATTGCTTTAATTGCTCATTGCTCTGCAGCGCCATAAAAGATACAAATATATCAACAACTAAAACTCAAAGCATAGGTTGAAGTCCGTTAAAGTCGAAATCAAATATAGTTTTGCATAAAGAACAACATGCAGCCAGTGCACAGACAAGGGGCTAAGTTTCTTAAGTTTCTTTGATGAGCTTACTGAACTACATAGGCTACCTTTACCAGCTTCTTTGATAAACTAACTGAAATAAGCTATATTATCATAAGTACAGATAAGCTTTCTATTAAGCTCTTCCAAACACCTCCTAAGTCCCCATTACGCAAACATGTTCGGATGTACCATCATCACTTTTGATCGACAAAATTTTTTGCTTTGGAGATCAGATTCACTTGTCAGCTAAATAGAATTTCGATGAAATCCTTGGGAAATGTACTCTTAGAAATTATAATATAGATTGCATATCAGTAATTTAGATTACTAGAAAAGTATTTTAACATATATCAGGCAAGGGAAAGGAATTGTCATTAAAAAAGTTGAAAACGTTAATAAAGCCATATAGGTTTACAGCTGACCTTCTTCTGCCCGTATCGAGTTTCTAATCTTCTGGATTGATAGTCTGTACAGTTTGAACAGGACACTAGCTCTCGATAAGTTTGAGATGCTGGAAACCATGCTTCCAAATCATACTTCTTTGCTGCAGCATCATTCAAAGCACCAGATACAATGGAAACAACTTGATATGGAAGGTTTAGCTGCACCAATAAAATTTAGTTATCGGAGGGAAACTAATCAAATGGTAGGTAGGTGATAAAACAGTCAATTTAAGTAAGAAACGAACACATTATACATCAATTGATATACAATTATGAGTTTATTAGATACACACTTTTACACTGTAGGTAAAAATAATCCACTATCCATGTGTATGTACTAATCTTAGCCAGGTTTGACTTGTTTTATAGTTCAGCATGTCAAACAAACAAAACATACGCCTATTCCTCATGATAGGATGGTAACCAGGGAGTCATTGGCCCTTTTCAAATTATATAGTTGAAGTGCAGAACTCATATCATCAGAGGCATGAAATTAAACATTTTGTAGTTGCTTAATGAGGGATTGGAACATACTGCTTTGTAGAAATCTTCAGAGTTTTTTAGCATCTCCTCATGCATTTCCCATGATGCATTGTCGTTTGGGCTAGTAAGGCAAAACTGCTCCACTTTCTCAAATTGGTGAACACGGAATATTCCAAGAGTATCCCGGCCATGAGACCCAGCTTCTTTACGGAAGCATGATGAATATCCAGCATATCTGCCGAAAGAGTATTCGCAAAGTTAAAGGCAATGTGCTTTACAGTGTTACATACAACGTCAAATTAATATTACCTTAAGGGTAACTGGGTAGGGTGGATCCAGTCATCTAAATGATACGCAGAAAGGGGCTGCTCTGCTGTTGCAATCAAGTATTTGTCATCTCCTTCGCCAGTTACCTACATATTAAATACTCAACATTACTCGGGTGAAAATTATGAACAGTGTTCAATGTCAGAATAGATTATGGCTATTAACACTAAAAGATTAAACATATTGTCTAACTAGTGGTTCAAGCAATGACGACATGTACTAGTCCAATAAACTTAACATAGACTAGATCACCAAGCTGTGGATATATAATAAACCAATCTACTTAAGAAATCTACCTTGTAAAGTTCTTCATCAAATTGGGCTAGTTGAGCACACTTTGACATGATGTCTTTTCTCATGAAGAAAGGAGTATGCAACAAAGTATATTCCCTTTTCTCCAAGAAATCAAGGCCAAAGTTTATTAGAGCTTGATTAAGACGAACTCCATCTCCTTTAAGATAGAAACCTCTGCCTCCAGCTATGTCAGCTCCTATAATGTATCAACCACCATGACATACAGGATTACCATAATTAGTGAATAAGGAGCCACAACAGCATAAACTTGTGAAAAAACATAGCTTTATAGATGATATGAATAAAAACAATACCTCTCTTTAAATCTGCTATTCCAAGGAGTTCAACTAGATCTACATGATTCTTTAGTTTAGGCTCAACTCTTTTCTCTCCAAAAGTTCGAACCACGGCATTGTTGGCCTCATCATTACTAACAGGAACAGAATCATGGATAAGGTTTCCAATGGTTTCTAATTTAGAATTCAAGAGCTTGAGAGCGTCTCGAACTTCAACCTCTTTTGCTGCTATCTGTTTCTTAGTCTCCTCCGACTCACTACTGAGCTTAGTTGTATCCCCACCAGCCTAAAACAAACACATTGCATAGAAAAATATATCAATGAATCTGAGTAATAAAGACAAGTATGTATTGATTACATTATTTTCGAAAATAGACACAAAATTGTTATGAATTTAGTCTTACGACTTGGCATCTGGAAATCACTGAGGACACTGCCTGGGTGGAAGTTCAGTTCAGAACTTTAGATTAATTCCATATAAAATATAAAATTTTGTTTCAAGTTTAACCTAATAGCAGTTAACTTCACTGAGGACACTGCTTGAGGGCAAGTACAGTTCAAAACTTCAGAATGATTCCATATAAGATAGAAAAAGTGTTTCAAGTTTAGTCAAACATGGTAGTGAACTTTACTAAATTATGTGAAAGCAGTTTCTAAGGGGAAAAGCTGTTTTTAGAGAAATCAATAGTTTTTCAACATTATTCAAAAAATTAAATAAGATTATTTAGAAATCAATCAGATTTTTCAAATGAAAGAACTTTATTATTAATTTAGCTATCGAAAAAATATTTTTAATCTGTAGAAAGACTTCAAACTTTACAAGTAAAGGTGATTTTCTACAGAACCTAAACACAACGTTCTATCTCAAAATTACTTTTTGAGCCAACCAATGACAAACAATGCATCCGGACTACACAATGATTAAGCTTAAAAGTTTGCATAATAGTCAAATACATAATTACATGATTCTCTCATTTAACTTATGTTTATAAATTTCACTAAGTTCGTCATAAAGAATGTATGATACAATTAACGTAAAACTGACCAACCACATATCCAAGTAAAGTGCATCGTGTACTAAGTAAGTATGGTCACATCACTCACATCCCTTAAAAAATGTCACATGCATTTATCTTCCAATTTCGATCATTCAAATAAGATCCGATGTTCAATATTCACTGTTCTCACAATAACAATTGTTCTCGATTTTAAATCTTCCGAAAGCAAACATATCGAAACACTATTATACTAGATTAAAATATATCAGTAATAATTAAATTAATCTAACAATCAATCCAAACAACTTTTCAAGTATATATTGACAAAAAATTCAAATCGAAAAACTGAGTGAATTGAAAGTAAGACTTACAATCTTGATTTTAGCGAATTCCTTGCTAATCCTATTAACGTCTTTGCGTAATGTCTCCAACTCGAATTGACCTAAAAAAACAAGTTCAAACAAAAAACGATCGAATCGAGAGATATATATAGAGTAAGTGAAAGCAAAAGAATTGAAGAAGAGAGAGAGTGTATACGTTTTCGCCATTCTTTGTCGAGGTTGATGACGTCATCGACGAGATCAACGCTAGCAAAACGGCGTCGTTGAGATTCACGAATGAGTTCAGGGTTGTGACCTTTTTCTTCTCTGAATAGATTGATGTCTAACATTTCTTCTTCTTCTTCTTCTTCTCTTTCTCTCTACGCCGCTTCTTCTTTTTCTGAATCTCTTATCTATTGGAGGCGCAAAAGGTTTAATTAGGGTATCCAATGTATCAAATTAAATGGTAACTAAATCAAATAATATTTTGACTTGAACCGAAATTTGAGGTGAATCAAACACGTATCATTTGAATCAACTTTCGTTGGTAAATAATATTTTTTTAGTTAATACGTAGGTTTCCTATGTTTTTATTTTCAATTTGAGTCATGTGTTTTTCTCACTCTCTTTTAAATCCACCACTAGGATATAATGTTCTTTATGACGGACAGTAATATGAGAAAAATATATATATAAATTAACAATGTAAAATATTTTATATTACATTATTCACTATTCATATTTAATTATTATTAGATTATATATTAATTGTGAATAAATTATTACACGAATAATATACACATATTACATTCTATATTATTATTATTGATTGTAAAAAAACTTCCAAAGATAATTTCTAAAAATTATACCCAAATAATTACACCCGTAAAGGTCACCTTCCATGCTTAAGAAAAACAAATAAGCTTATTTAAAGTAAAGACAAAAGTCAAGGATTAGAAAATGAGTCAAAAACTGAGCTGAACCATAGATCAGATTGGTAAGATTTGTTCGACTCAAATCTATACTTCAATTTAAAACAAGTTATATTTCTAACTCGATTTCGAGTCGATTGAAATTCACGAACTGTTATTTCGACTCATCCACTCCAAATGGATTGGTTGATCAAGAGTTTGCGAATTGTTTAGAACATCTCATTATGTCAATTGATTCATTTAAATCGTTCTCTTACCATTTAAATGGACTTTCTTTACCCTTTAGTGTTAGACATTTGTTATATAAGATAATCTATAATTCACATTTCTATATGTTAAGTTCAAAGTGGAAAATCCGAGCTCAATCACATTCAAAGTAGATTTCCCTTTTAAATTCGGGTTATACCAACAAGTTCGAACAAAGTTGCCATCTTTTGAAGGAGCATAGGCATTTTTATGATTAAGAAACCTGAAAATGTTCAATCAAATTTGAAAATTGATACATTTAACAAACTAAGAATTAATATTTTCAGTTTTCCAATAAATACTTCCAACAATTATAGATTCTTAAATATTTCACTAAGATCAATTCATTGCAAAACCCCTTTTTAAGGGGATGAGAATCACATGTGCTCATTCATGTCCCATCTGATATCTTAATCCAATGAGAAAGCTTTGCTCATTTAAAAAGAAAAATCCGAAAAACAAATTTTAATATTTTAATATTATTTCGTAAAGTTTGATTGGTTCAGGACATAAAGACAATAAAATTATGGGACGGGTAATCCTTATCCCTTTTAACTTGGTCCAAAATCACTTTTGGGATGCATAACTACTCTCTCACAACAAGTGTCTGTCAGAGGAATCAAACACTTTCTTTTGGTTATCCTAAAGATCGGGCACGACATACACTACCATATTGCTAATAGATCAATGCATAACAAAACCCTTTTTCAACAATTAATCACAAAAACTACTTATGACCCATCAACTAGAAGCATATTATGTCATAGTCATATGAGAAACCACAAAAAGAGTTACACAAACAACACCATACAAACCAGTTCCTAATTCAAGTTCCACACAACATTTACAAACAAGTAGAAGAAACAAATCCAAGTCAAATTCTACCTAAATAAACAAACCCAACATCAAAAACCCTATCATAGCAGCAACATTACCAAGCAAAGAAGTTGCACCAACAGCATCAGAAGCAGAAGCAGAAAAACTTCCTGTAGTAGTGTTAGTAGTAAGAACAAGAACCATCCAATCATGTTCAGAACCAAGCCCAGCTCCAGTATAAACTGAATTGTTAAGATACCGCGAATATCGATCGGTATGAGTGTAATTCGAAAGCACGATCGTGGGTTCCAATTTGGATACACAAACTGGTAGAACTACACCATCAATAGTGGTGTTAATGTTAATGTCACATTTGTCTATGTGTTTCTCTAAGTTTGGGATTTTAGGACTTGAAGTAAGACCAGGTGCATATTGATTCACATTTTCACATGGTTCATCTTCAAGATCTTCTGCTACTTCTTCAGCTAAACATGATGCTTTTGAAACTTTGATAAAAGGTGTGAGTTTTTGAACTTGTCTATAGCTATTGATTCCCTTGAATACACTATCTTCTTCATCTAATGAATTAATCAATGCATGTAATAAAACCATAGAATAAGATATAAATGAGAATGAAATTGTAAGGGTTAGAATGAAAATAAGTGGTGAATGTTGTATATTTGGATGCTTAATGATGTGTGTAATGGAATAAGACATAATTGAATTCAATGAAATAAAAATAAAACGAGTTTAAAATCTATGCACCGACAGTGTAAAAGTCAGCACATCATCTACCATTGATTGTAATACTTTTGTTTGAAAGTCAATGATAGTTAACATATGAATGATGAAGATTCGCTGACAGTGTAAAAATACTTATACTATCAATGCATACATATTAAACACAAATAAAATTATCATTATCATTTTTTTTTGGACATTTTATAATCAATATGTACATACACCTAACTTCTTTTTCTGGATAAGAAATGAGCTAAATGCAATTTTTTAGAGTAAAGATCTATTTTGATATACCAATTTGGTACTAAAAATTTGAAAAAACTCAAAATTGGTCCCCAACTACATCAAATATAGGTAAAAGGTCAAATTAGTCTTTTTAACATTTTTATCTACCGTAACGATTATTTTGACTCACCTTTACAATATTTGGTACTAGTTTGAGTTTTTACTTTTTCTGAGATCAAATCGGTAGATTGAGAAATACAATGAGTCCGAGCATAGAAGTATATATATCTAACCTAAACTGCTAATGTAGTTTTTTGTTGTTATAATGGAATGAAGTTAAAACTAAGTTGATTTCATCTTATTTCATCCCCACCCCATGCATAAAAGTTTGGAAAATAACAAAAATAAGATACCGAACATTCTATTCTATCTAATATAATTTTATGTTCAAAAATAATAATTAAAACCTAGTATGGTTCTATTCCATTTCGTTACCATTATCAATACAAAGCATAGAGGCATAACTAATGATCTAAATGCATAAGGGCTCGCTAGATCATCAGAAAGATCAAAAGGTCAAGAGGTCAAGGGTTTAATCCCTCAAAGTAACACTTGTTGAGATGAACAACCACACACTCCGAAATTGATTAATCCCTTAACCAAAAAATGTTACAGAATACTCTTAGTAGTAGAAGAAAAATTAACAGTTGAAGTATTATTTGTTCAGTTGGGTTATATATTTCTCGTGCATGCATGTATAACTATTAACTGAAATATAAATGATACATAATATGAAAGATAATTAATAATAATGAAATTAGATTAGAAAGTACAAGAGATATAGAAAGTTACCACCACACTTCACTGGAAGAGAAAGTAAGAGAAAAACAAAGAGAAGTGCAAAGAGGAATAGACCAAGTTTGAAAGAAGCCATGATGAATTTATGATCTGAGTAACAACACGTTTTTGATGAATTAATTGAAGTTGATAAAGTTGAGGAATATAGTTTTTGAAGATATGGACGAATAAAATGGGGTAGTGTGTGTAGTTAAATAGTGACATGTATGAAATGCTTGATCTTCCACGTGGCAGCCATGCAAGGTAACAACTAATAAAACAAGTTAAACACATGAATGAATGGTTTGGACCACCGACAATAAATGCTTACATTTGTAACTTATTTTGTTCTAGGTATATCATACTAAAGTCTTTTTTTTGTTTCTCACAGGTATTTTCGTACTAGAGATAATCCTATCCGAATCGGGTACATTTATAAGTACGTGGGCTAACTCTCCAAACAGATATTATACTAGAGTCCTTTAATCATATGTATTCATGTTAATGATCCATAATTTAAACACGTGTATATATACACATGAAATATCATGAAACCATTTAAATCCAATTGACAATTATTATGCTTTGACAAAAAGTTGGAGATAACCGGCCAGGCCCCAGAGATTTTCTTCATTAATAGAGAGACAAATATCACACAATAATAAACAAAATATAATATATAATGATATTTTTATTCTTTTATTTATCCAAAAATCGTATTTTTATCATTAAAAATATGAGAAAAATAACTATTTGCTTATCCATTAATGGAGAAGATCACTGTTCCATATTTATATACACTTAATTTGTGGGTCATTTTAGGGTTTTTTTTGCCACTTCTCTCTCCTGTGTCTTTCTCTTTCCTCTCTTAATCTCATTTTAATGATTTGGGGAAGTGAGACTCACAATTTCTATGACTTGTCAATTTATAATTGAGTGTGTATAAATATGAAATGTTGAAATTGTCTCCAACCAAGTTTTTCTGCTTTGAGAAAACAAAGCTAGTGATATAGGATTTACTTTTCAACATATTCCCATATAAACGGGAGCACATATGTTATACCACAAAGTGTGCCACTTCATGTGACACAGCTTGTAATTAGTTTAAAAAATATATTTAAGTTAAAAAATTAAAGATTAAATATTTTTCCGACCAATCATAAATAATGATGGTACATTGAGTGATACACTTTTATGGAACAACAGATGTCCATCCCACATAAACTTGTTATATTAGATGAATGGTTACCTTTAACTCATAATTAAATGGTATCCTCATAATTAAATGGTATCCTTACGGTAATCAGAGAGAAGTTGGGCCATTACTATAATAGCTTATTAAGGTTCCATCATATATTTAAATCATGCATGATTAAATGGCATTTTTAATAAATATTAAAATCACAATATATCTGATTAATTACATTGACTGCATTAATATTTTGGGTACAAATTGACTGCATTAATATTTTGTGTACAACAACCTATGGAAGAAAAAAAGCTGTACAGTGTGCTCATAACTAACAAATATGTATTGCAAAATTGGGCAAGATTGTCAAATAGTCCTTTCGTCCTAACATGCCGAGGATTTGTTTGTGAATTAAGTTTTAAAAGGGAAAGAAAGGAAATAAAAGGCTTTAGAGTCATTTCCCAATGCTTAGCATCGGCTACGAACCATCATGCTTGATCGATAACAGATTATATGTGACACAATTCACAATGTCCTCACTAAGGGAAGCAGAGAGATGCTGCTAAAATGAGGAAGCCTGTGATGAGAACAAAAAGATGGACAACATAAACACTTAGAACATAAAATGTTGTGTTGACAAAGAACCTAAATTCAAGTAAAAATACAATTATCCAATGTAAGTAAAATATTATCATCTGAATACAAGAAAACTAAACCAAGTAAAACAGTGTCTTATTACAGCTTAATAAGAGATAAAGTTTTAACTAGCACATTATCTACATGTGTTTATAGTTTGCATCCCAAGTAAACTATCAGCTACGCTTTCTGATTGCTATCCACCACCTTCCCCAACCTTCAGTTTTGACATTATCGGTTGATAACAGTGCCCGATAATCTGCGAGCCAGGAAATGTAAGCAATGTGAGACACCAGAGGAACTATGATCCATAACAGTACAGTTAAGGGTATAAAAGATCATGCAAGCTTGTCAAATAAATAAAAAGTTGAGGTTGAAACTAAGCAGAGTTTATTTGTTATTCTATGTTTTTAACTATTGAAAGAATCTGACAGATTATTAAACTCCAAAAGGGTGGTGCAGTGCACGAGGCTTCCACTTAGTGGGACCTGGGGAGAGTAGATGTATGCAGACTTACCCCCATAACTGGAGAGACTGTTTCCAGGATTTGAACCTGTGACCTTATGATTACTAAGCAACAACCTTATCGTTGCGTCAAACTCACCCTTTAGAATATTAACCTCCATTAAGAGAAAAAAATAGGCAAGTTGAATTTGAAGACTTGCAGAGTCAAATTTTACTATGCCATACTCAAATGAAAACTCAAACATAAAACATGAACTCAAACAATGGACAACCATTTACAAGGAGAGATGGAGAAGGGGTATAGTTCACCTTAGTTTTCATGACGAGTCGACAATGCAGCAGCTAATGATCTGGAGATGATGGTCGCTGGTCTTTTGGCTGCGGCCACATTTGTGGCGCCATGTAGGGATGAGGTTGCTGAGCATACATGTTTGGGTCCATCACAGGTTTGCCCATTATGACGCCGGGAGCTCCAGCTTGGGGTGCATGCTGAGGTGGCATATACATATAAGGAAGTGAATCAGCAGGCCCTGCAACCTGCATTGTTCCTCTTGGGATTGACGCAAGCACTTCATCTTTCAAGTCCTCACGAGGGACAATATCAACCAAGAAATCGAAGATATCAGTCCTTGTGATTGCTGCAGCAATGTCATTCTTTTGGAGGGTTCTCCTCTTGTTCTCCTCGGTGTGATTCCAGGAGCGCAGGGTTAACTCTAGTATGAACATTTCACATGCCCTTGCAAATATAACCGGTGCCTCAGCTGATATCATTCGGACATCCTCATCTGCTTTCATAATCTTCTTGATCCTTGCAAGGGGAAGGCTGTGATTCTTGAAATCAGTAACCTTCTCAATCTCCTGGTATTGGTTTGCCCAAAATTGTTGAAGTTGTTGTTGAAGTTGCTGCTGTTGTTGCTGATGAATATGCTGATAAGCAAGAGTGGGTTGCATGTTACCAGAAGACGTAACAACTGACCCCGGTGCCCCCATCATTTGGCTTTGCTGATAAGGATTAGAACCGTATGGTAGTTGAGTTCCACTACCGACAACCCCCATATTTTGGTTCTGGCCATGGCCTTGATGATCCATTCTGTTCCAAGTGCAATCAAACAAGTCAATGCCTACGCACCATGCATGATCAAAACAAGTCATACCGTCATTGAAGCAAATTAGTCGATTTATTAGTAAATATACCCCCAAGTATGATATACAATGCAACCATTAAAGCAATCGTGAATTCAATTATTTGCAGTAATGGAAATCGACAAAATCTCTAGTTCTCTACACCGGAAACAAGCATCTACTTTTCTTGCATAAAGCATTCAATTCAGTCTACTCATTCCTATCTACACCTGTATCCCAAACACAAGAACTTCGTGACCAGAAACACCTTTATGAAAGCAACATGCGACAAAATCAACAATTTACCAAGCAAACTAAAAATCAAATTTGATCCGTAAATCTCCCACAAAAGACCAAAATTCTTTCAATTTAAAGAACTGTTAATCAAATTTCATACTCGGGTTGCTTCGTAAACTGCTCGTTGGTTAACGCATGTTTCTTGTAAGATCAATAATTGTGCATAAGAATGAGTAGGACTAAAATGGATATATTCATGCTTTGTGGTACATAAGAATGTGCTGTTTTCCATGATTGAGAAAGCTGCATTGGAAAATCACATAATAATCTCCCAATTCAACTGAAGAACCTTGTGTAAATTTATGGCAAAACATAATATCCATCATCCAGATTTCCAATGGTTTCAACCATGTTCATGAAACAAGGAAACATAAAAAAAGGAAAAAACTTTTTTACTTTCCACTATTTCTAATAAAAAAGAGCAATAGAAAATGGTATTATAAGTGCTCAAAAAAATTGTTTCCTTCTGAACAAAAAATAACAAATATTGTTCCATTTTTAAAAAGAAGAGGAAAAAAATCACTGATAAATAAAACATAGACAAATTCAGAAGCTAAAAGAAAAATCATATCATATACAAGAGTTGCTACCTTCTCTAACAAGTGCTGATGATGTTGTGCTTTGAAGACACTGATAACCCAAAACCTGAAAAGGGATCAAAAGGAATAAAAATAAGAGAAATTCAAAAATTCAAAAATGGTAATAAATTATGATTGATTCAAAGATCTATAGCATGAGAATTGAAGTGGGTCGAACACAAAAAACTTTTTTTTAATGCTTTGAGTACAAAAAACTTAATTGAACAGAGAAAAATTTAGGGTTTGAGAAATAAATAAGAAAGGAAAAAGAGGGTTTAGTGAAGATTGAAGAATGAAGCAAAAGAAGAGAGACAAAGAAGTACGGAAAAGAAGATCGTTTCTGAAGATCAGAATTCAGAACTAACTATTTGCAGTGTTACTGTTCTTAAAGCTAAATTCTATTCTCAGATGTTACTTTATATATTTCTTTATAAATTAAGAATATTATATATGTTTTACTAATAGTATAGATATAAATAATACTTTTTTATTTGGGTCATTTATTATATTTACATAATATGTCAAAATTTTGTAATTAATTTCTCCTTTACTTTTTGATCCCACTCAAGAATATTATTATTTAAATGATGTTCTTATTTTTAAGAATACTCTTGACCATAAATGAGAATAATGATGTTGTTGTTTGTATGAAAATGACTACAATAGTGGTTGGTCTTATTGTTTTTTATAAATACACCCTTTTCTAGTCATGAAAGAAATAAGTTGTTTATTTTAATTTAATAGAACTATTGTATTAAAGTGGGTATAATGGATCACATCATTGATTATTATAGTTATTTAAATTTCCCCTCTCAATAAGAAATTTATATTATTTCTGTGTGATGCAATGAAATATTTTTAAAACATATATTAGCATAAATACATAAAATTAATTTTTTTTAAATATTAATAAAATACCATTTTTTATAAATACATCCTTGACAATGCAGTGAATAAATAAAACTTCATAGCTTAGATGTGTCTATAATGCATAATAAAATAAATTTGAAAATAAGTTACTGAAAAAGATAAACATTTTAATCTTTTATATGAATGTGTGTGAGACGCGTAAATCTACCCGAACAAAAGTTCGAGTGACTCAACTCTCTTCTAAAAAGAGATGCGACTATGCCGAAGAGATAATTATCCCAATTGAAAACATATATAGGTAACATTAAATATATAATGGGATATCACTGATTAGGCGGAATGATATAAAGCTCTTCAAGAATATATGACTTTGAGAATTCTAACAATTTGTTTAATAGATACAAATTATGTCTCAAATCAATATTATAAAACCATGAAATATTGTAGGGGAAACACAGCTTCCTTGATTTATTTGGTTCAGACCAAAGTCAATTACAAAAACGAACCAAATATAATTGGTTTCCTTTAGTTGGATCGTTTAGATTGCAACCGTAAACTCAAAGAATATATGGTTATGAATAAATACCGAATAAAAAATTATTCATCATCCAAAAAAAAGTTTCGTTTTAGTTAAAAAGGTTTTAACTTGCAGTGATCATTTGGGAATGAGAATGGGATGTAAATTGAAAAATTGGATTGAGTCAGCTTGGAAAAGGCTATCATTTTCTTCAAGGTGAAGAGGGATGAGCCACTACTTCCAAAATTTACAGGGTTCCTTATGGCATACGATATTTGTTATTTCCATAATTAAATTACATATTATGATAAAAGTAAATATTAGTTGTAGTATATAACTCGATAGTTAAAATAGTTGAATGATTAAATGTTACAAACAACTACCAAATTCCTTACCTTGTTTGAAGGGGCAACCACAAATCCCAAAAGAGATTAGTTCATTACCAAAAAAGGTGAGAGGATACCCTTGGTAGTACCAAAACAAAAACAACTACCAAGTTTCAAGGTCACGACCTGGCCGGTTTTGACCGATATTTTTGGGTTTTGAACGGTTTAATTGCAACCAGTTTTCCGTATGAACCAGCCAGTACAATCCGGTTTTTATAGGTGTGTTTTTTTTAGTTCAGACCAATGAAAGAGATAATTGAGGACAATACCAGAAGAAAATTTTGGTTGTTCAAGTATTCAAACTCTATTCATTCCACTCCTCCAAACATGAAAAGATGAAAATCCCTTTTCCCTATTTCTAGTTCATTGAGCTAAGCCTTCTATTGTATAAATCGAAAAAGGCTATAAAGTTACAGCAATAACATTAATTAACAAGACATGCAGGCATCATCTATATTCTGCTGGCAATTTGTAACCTGGTATGACTATTTTGTCAGCAATCATTTTCCCAGTCTTGGGCATGATGTGCCAGTGCATAGTCAAGTTGAATTCTTTACCACGCAAATTGCTTCCCTGAACAAGAAAAAAAGAGGGAAATTAAGTTCCAAATGAATCTGAAGCAATACATACTAATCATCACATACATTGGAGAGTTTTATACCTGATCAATGAAGCGGTATTTATTCGAAGTATGAGTCCAAAACTTTGCATGCTCTTTAGAAGGAATGATACCATCCCACAGAGATATCTGTAAAAAAAGTAACTCAAGGACCTAAGCAAAATATACCAGAGTTTGATGTGTAAAGACGGTGGCAGTCATGCAATGGCATTGCTATCAGAGTGACATGAATAGTATAAACAAACTATGATGCCCGACTGTTGTGTCAGCAAATAAAATCCAAGATCCATCAATCCCCTTCATTAACACGGCTTATTTTTTATCCTTTCCGATATAAGGAGCTGACAAGCTTACAATTTAAATATATATATTTCAAACTAAGATGCAAAGAAACGAATCAAACCAAACCTGATTCACAGCATTCTTTGGAGTTTCATACTCAGCAGCTAAAAAGACAAAGACCTGATAGCATATAAAAAGATGCAAAACTGAGTTGTGGACAGCAAATATTTCAGAAACAATAAGCATTTTATAATAGGTAAGGCACCTTAAGACGCAAGCCAATATGAAAGAACAGAGGAAGAGGAAGAGCAGACAAAATTGGTAATAGAACAAGACATGCATCACATCTTATTAACATTAAGCATTTTCATTCTTCCCCATCTCATTTTACTTCCCACGAAAACACCCATACTTTTCAAGAAGCAAAAGAAGAACAGACTACAAAAATTCATTATAATGAATAATGCAAATTCAAGTCAAGAACCTGTTTTGTGTTCCATGTGAAAAGTGACTGTAAATCTGCTGATATATTCAGTGTCAAGCTGACCTGCAAATTTTGAAAGGCAGATTGAACAATGAATAAATATGACATTTGAATATCAGATAAATGCATCACAATAATGTGGTTTATGACACATGAAGATATTAAAATCACAATACAATACACAGCTACAAATTCAGATCACATGCAGCTAAATATGCGCATGACAAATGTATAGTATGCAGCATATAATATGACAAACGGTATCTTTTTCAGTGCAAATAACACAATACAAATAAATATAAAATTTTGCCATGCTAGGCTTGTGAAAAATTGCCTTCTATGGAGAAGAAGCACCACTAGAGTATCAAGTATTTTTGACTTTCTTGAATAGTATAAAAATTACATTTTCAATCTGTGGAAGTTGGAACAGGCACACAGCATGTCAATCTACATTTACCCCTTCACCTTCATTTCAATATGTTCCCATATTATTTCAAACCTTTTCAATATGACATAATCTAACCATGAAAGTAGCCTCCCTACCAGGGTTTATAAATTCCGGTCCACAACTATAATTGTGGCTGCAACTTTGCTGTTTTGGTAGCCTACAGCATTGTTGTTTTAAATTGCAATTGCTGCCATATTTCCTTAAAAGTAACCACAATTTGAAACCATCACCCGTAACATATTTTTAACATATATTCTTGTGTGAAACTGTGAATAAGACTGCGTATATCTACCCTCTACCCTCTGACCAACTCATACACCGGAAAACCCTTTTTATTCTCGCAAATCGGAACAGTAGGTCATCCATTCTTAACTTGCTTATACTAAAGAATAGATTAATTAGATCTCCCCTTTCTCAAAAAGACCAGAACCAAAACAGCAAACTAATTATTCTGCTAAATTCAATTGACGATAACCATAAACTTAATTTCAGAAATCAGAATAGACACTAATACATTATAAATCTGAAATCAAATTAAATAGCATGTTTATTGACAAGTATACAGTGTAAAAATGAACAAAACTGTTCCACTTAATCCCGATCCGATCCTAAATCTGAGAAAACCTAATAATCAGCAAAGTAATTTTAACTGACAAAAATTAACAATAAAAATAAAATAATTTACCTCATCATTGCCGTTAGGTTGTTTTTGAAACCAGTTAATATTCAAAACCTAAAAACATGAAGAAGAAAAATGAAATCAAATAAAAGTGTTTAAAATTGAGGAAAATAGGAAAAAAGAAAGAGACCTTGACTTGAGCATGAGGAGTAGGATTGTGGAAGTTATCAGTGAAAGAAGCAATGGCGCAAACAACACCAAGAATCGTAATGGCGAAGGTTAACAACGCGTTCGCTCTGTAAAGGAACGAATGCATTTTTCTTCTCTCGTCTTTTTTCTGTGTCTGTGATGAAAGAAATTAGAACTGTAGTGAATATCACTCTGCTTATAACTAAATTTGATTTAATATTTATATACTATTAATTATACATTATTAATTATTATTTACTGTATCATCTATTATTCATATCTAATATCTAATTATTATTGATTCTTAAAAAAAAATATACAAATGAATGATTGATAATATACTGATTGTGATATGTAAATCTTTCGTTCGTACATATAAAACTTATAAAAGTAATATAGATGAATACATAATAAATATTATGCAGGCAATGTAAAAAATAAATTTGGAGAGTAATATTTATGCCCTATTAGCATACAAATTTATAGATAATCAATATATTATATATTATTAATTTTAATTTTCTTAACAATTAATAATTATTAAACATGAATAATCGATAATGTAATGACAATATATAAAATTGTTATATTGGCAATGTATATATATTTTATTCTCAAAACTTTATAGTTACATTAATATAAATATTAAACTTTTTTTCTCCAACTCTACCAATTTGAAGGAAAAATTAAATTAATATTTAAATATAGACTTAAAATTCAAAATAATCTTTAATATATATTAAAAAATAAACAAATTTAACTTATGTTTAATATTTTTCAGAATTATTTTAGGTTTTTAACTTAACCTGATTAATACAGGCAAAAAATTGAAATTGAAAATGTAGCATTGTAGCTGGGGTTTTTTGTTTGCGACATGTATCCTCGTAACAGAGGTAATCTTGTCCGAGCTGGGAACATCCACAAGTATGTGAGGCTAACTATTCTATCAGATATTTTTCTCATTCATACCATAAGACTCGAACCTAAAACATTGCTTAAAGAGAATCAAACATGTATTACTTGAACTACCATTCATTCGTATAAGAATTATTATTTGCGACTTTATGATTGGATCTCATATATAATCATAAAAAAACAAAACAAGCATCATTTATTTATTGTCTATTATTAATTGAAAAAGATTTCTAAAACATATTAAAGAGGCGTGATGTATCTTGAGAACAATTTCTTTCAAGCATGATAATTATGCAATTCTAAAAATATAGAAGGTATAAAATTTTGGGTCAAAAAATTCCGAAATGAATATTGACCAAAAAGAATCCGTAATAATTGTATTTTTTTGTTGAATTAGGAAAATATTTTAAGAGGGACATATGGCAATTTTTCTTATTAATTAGGAAGATACTAATCTACTAAAATGGGACCAAACATTTAATAAGAAATCTCTACATAATATGATCTCTAAATCTCATCCTTCCGTTATATAGTTAAGGAACTAATCTTTTTCGGGGTGTGTGATTGCGGATGAAGATCACATGTTTTCAACATTGTCTCATTCTCTATCTCAAGTCAATCATATATTAACACATGAATGTGACACCGTTTCAGATACATGAATGAGACACCGTTTTAAAAGCAAAAAGTAATAAAATGGAACACACTCTGATTGATTCAGGACATGGAATGGAACACCGTTTGAAACAAGTGATCCTATTTATGTGACTGTCCGTCAAACCTTTGACATTTTAGTCATATAAAAATATGACATAGTTTTATATCACTATACCAATGTTCTATTGATAAGTATATTAGACCGTTGGCCCAATTAAACTGATTTTTTTGTTTAAAAATGACCGTACTCTCTTAAATGTAGCTTAGTGCATTTAAATTAAATTACGGATTGACCTAAATTGAAGCAATAAACTTAATTTGTTGGGTCAAGTTGTTAGAAGCACAAAAACATGTTGGATTAATTTAATCCCCATAGATAGGCCTTTGGGCTACAATGTGCCTTTGTGGGCTTATCCCAATGACCCATCTCACAAGTAATATTTGTAATTTTATATTGGAATGTGTAAGCCTAATAAAGAATCAAGCCAACTTGATAAATGAACGAACAAGACATTAGTCTAGTTGTGTAAGATACTATTATATTTTTAAATAGATCAAAAGGTTAGTGATTCAATTAATGATAGTGTCACTTAGGAGGGAAATTATACACATAAAAAAGATTAGTTCATTACCTATAGGATGATGATATAACATTAGGTATACTAACAAACCAACTTGACATTTGTTCACAATTCAACTTATTATTTAGCTCAACAAAATTGGTTCATGAAATATAATTTGAACTAAAAATTGAGTTTGGCTCAAACTTAAGCCAAATGGTTATTATGTTTATTAGTTGTTTTAAAATTATATGTATAATGAATATTTATCAACATCTCAATGTGAACAACTTTTTCTATTTTAGTTGAATATTTAATATTTATAAATATTAAATAAATAATCATTATTCGAGCTAATCAATTGAGTCAATTCCACCTGATAAATTGAACTAAATTAAGAAAATTTATGCATATCATTGTGATTTTATATAAAAATATATTACATAGTAGCATAAAATAAGAATGTACACACTAGTAATCACAGAGAAAAAAATAAAAAAAATGTATGCATGCAGTTATACATAGATAATGTATGTTTTATACAATATTAGTATATCAATTATTTATTTTTTAATTACTATTGATTCTTCAAAAAAGTAATACACATAAATAATGAATAATATATTGACTGTATATAAATATTTACAAATTACATAGATATTATATTCATAACCATAGCTAAATTAAGAAGACTTATGCATATGATTGTGATTTTATATGTATTTTTTAAATATTTAACAAACTTGTACTTTATATATGTAAAATTGTATGTGCATCTCTATTCCCTTATACACGTGTCGTTTCTCAAACTTTTACTTGTTTCAAATTGAAAAATGATATTCAGTAACAGAAACGCTTCATCTATGTTTAGCAACAACGATTTAGAAGTTGAAAATAATTTCAGAGAAGGATCTAAGTGAATGATACTTTTTTGTTAACTACACACAACGTTAAAAGTTATAATTTTAGAATAATCATTTTAGAGAGTTTTATCAAATCATTACTTTCAAGCTAAAATTTTGTGAGAAATTGCATTATACCCAACAAAAAAATTTAGTTATGATTATAAATTATATGATCATTAAGATGAACTGCATTGATATTTCACATATTTATATGAAATCGAACTCATTAGAAGTCTTCCTAAACTATGCAATAAATCTCATTATCTTTAGGAGTTTAGGAGACCTTAAAATCTTTGCAATTATTAATTTGATGATAATGTCTAGATTTTATGTTGTCTGATTTTTTTATATAAATTTTATGGGTTGTATTTGTTGTCATATTATGGTGGTGTAAGGCTCCATTGGATCTCTAAAGTTGAAAATTTGATTTCTTAGAGCGACACTTGTTGGGAGGAGCACTCATGATAAGTGAGGAATGAGAAAAGGAAAAAAGAAAAGGTTACGAAGGGACTAGGGTGAAAACTTCTATAGATTAAATAAAAATCTCCACTATATATCAAGTTAATTGTCGGATCCGTCTCATTTGATTTATTTGAGGAGGTTTGAATAACCTCCACACAAAAACCTCCACAAAATGTAAAATTTGGTGTAGTAAATGGATTAGTCCCTTACCCAAAAAGTTGAGGAAATATCATTGGTAGTACAAAAAAATGGTTATATATCTACATTGATGTGGAAACTTTGTATTAATTTGTTGGTGGACCTAAACTTTCACCTTGTAATTTTGTGTTATTTTTCAAGTTCCTAGCTTGGTGTATATAATAGATGTGGAGTTGTGGACCTAAAACATTTTGAACTTTTGCTGCATGAGGACTAGTTTTAATTAAAGCACAAAGCATAGATTATAAACTAATTAAGTTATGTGGGTTATACCTTATGCAATAACGTATATATTTCTACTAATATGAACAATTTCCAATGGGTAGTTAACCGAGATATTTATGAGAAGAATAAAAGAGAATGAGGTTGGATCATTCACTCATTCTTTTTCCCCATAATAATAAAAAGTGTAATATTTATCTACCGACAATATAAAGATGTATCATTCACCATTCGTTTGTATACTTTTATTTAAGAGTCAATAATAATTGAGAATGAAGAGTAAATGATGTAGTAAAAAATTGTTACACTTTTCCTGCATACAACTTTTTCTCTAATAATTAATTACACAATTGAACTCAAATTTAGGAATCTCAATAGATAGGTAATTTGATGAATGAACTTTATTATCTTATTAAACTTGGCTTGGAAGAACCTATTTCTCCATCATAGATTTTATGTAGAAAAAGAAAGAATATTTGCAATGTCAACTTCATCATGGGACCCAAAAAAACAAACATGCAAATGAATGAATGGACATGACTATGGAAAAAGTTTACTCTAGGGCTCTCTTTATTTAGCCCCTATGTAATTTGGAATTTTGTTTAGGTTCAAAGAAGCAATTATTTTCATCATTAAATTAATCATGATGATAAATTACTAAATAGTAATAATTAGTGAAACAAAATTAGCTAACTACTTTCTCTTAGGGCCTAGAAGAGGGAAAGAGACAACATTTAAATTTAATAATTAGCAGAATGTATGTTTTAACCATATCAAGAATCTAATTTCAAGTTTCCTTAAATATAATTATCATATAAGTGAAACTATTATTTGGTTAATTGAGGGTAAATAATTTCTAAGGTTAGAGAGTGATTATAAGCCTAACGATAAGGAGGTTGCTTACCTTGTTAACTACCCGGAGGTCACGAGCTTAAATCTTAGGAACATATAGGGAGTTCTTGTTTTTGCTTTTATGGGTAAAAGTGTCATCTCATTGTAAATGAAAGGATAATATGTCACGAATAAGGTGTTAATCTAATGATGTAAGATCTGACTAGATCATCAAATAGACCAAAAGGTCAAGAATTTGATTTCTCGGAGTAACACTTGTTGGGAGGGGCAACCACATGTTAGTCCTTACCCATAAGATGAGGTGTATCCTTGGTTACGTTATAAAAAGATAATGTGTCATAACATGTGTATTTTACTTTTGTCTTTGTAGCACTTCCCCTGCTCGTACTAAAAAGAATCCTTACTCGATAGAATTCATCATTTGACAATAACCCTTCTCATGGCCATGTTTATGTTTTTAAGGTGAGAAAAAGATAATTTTTAATTAAGAGATAATGATAATGCACTAACAATATAAAAAATAATAATAATTAAATTTGACTCTCATTCATTATTTTATATTAAGAATGTTCTTTCATTTAAGAGTGCCTTAGACATTCATTTAAATAAACTGGAAGCACATACAACATAACAATAAGGATGATAATAATTAAACTTTTAAATGTTTTAATTTTATCACTAATAACTCTTACCAATTTGAACATAAAATTTCAGAACTATTATGAGTAACAAACTCTTGTAAAATTATTAAACCTATTAGGTAGTTTAGAATGGTTTTAAATTAGCCCATTGTGATGTTATTTTCAAAATAGTACATAACCATAAAGATACGTAATTTACCTAATAAAATATGTACATAATTTTGGCAATAGCTTAGATTCATCTCCATACAACAACAAAGTTACAAAATCACACACTTTAATTTTGTGGCATAATCCATAAAACCTATATTTTGTGATAGAATATATATTTATTTTGGGATCTAAGATTTGGTGAAACATCATGTAATCATAGATAAAGACCTATTATTGGACATGTCATTTTTGTTGTATAAATTCTCATACATATTACTCTCAATTATTTTTCTCCAACATGCATGCCAATAATAATAATAATAATATTTTCTACCTCAAATGGAAGGTATGAACATGTTTGTATTATTTGTCATTTTTGTTATACAAAGTGACAAGTGAGAACAATTCCCGATCACATGAATTTGGTCTTACAAACATATATAAATTATTAAAATTAAAAGTTAGTTATTAATTATATAATTACTTTTTTTAATATTGACCGTTTAAATAAGATTTAATGATCCGATACTAATTGTTTTCATTTGAATGTATAAACCGCTTTAGCATTTTCAGCTTTTGAAAAAAGTGGTTTTGTCTAGTAAGCCGTTGTTTTGAGATAGAAACCCTTGCATGAATGAGGGAACTGTATTGCACTATTTTGTGATGTAAGGGTTCAGTTTTGTGTCGTAGGGGAGACACATATATGTCCCACCCCGAAAATAAGAATCCTCTCCGATACTCGAAAGGAAAGTTGTTGTTTTTATTTTTTAAAATAAAAATGTTATCTTATTATATTTAAAATGTAAAAGTATTACAAGATCATGTTATTTTTTGTTTTACTTTTGATATATTCCCCTTTCCGATATGGGAGAGGATCGTCAACCACACATAAATCATATTTGGGTTCTATTCCAAATGAATGATGACAAAATCCTTTATATATGTCCTATGCAATGAATCTCAAAGCAAGCAAAGATATATTTGTTTTGAATAAGGACAAATACACTAACATGCAAGCTTAAACTATGTTTGCATTCTAGGGTTTTAGCTCTTTAATTTATTTAACTTATTATTTTTTAAAGGGAACTAGCTTATTATATTGGTTTATAGGAAAATTGAAAATTAATATTGTCACATTCATTTTTCCCTTTTTAATATTATCTTTACCTTTCTAACATTATTGGTATTCATTCCGAAATTAGATTGAATTTTGATTAATTTGATTAGAATCGAAATATTTTATTAAAGAGGTAAAATATCTTATTCTAGGGTTTTGAATCTTATTTTCCTTTAAAAAATAAGTTTTAGAAAACTTGAGAAAGCTTTCATTCCTATAACATGGACATGGAGGTAACTAAAAGCCTTGAGAAAAAAAATATTGAAGGTGAATATGGAATTTCACTGTGGGAATTATATTAATTTCTCAAAGCTATTTTGGATGGTGACATAAAGTAGGTAGGTAAGAATTTGATTAAAATTTTCTGGATGAAAATAAAAATGATTTTGCCTCTATTTTAGGATATTATATATATATATATATATATTATTTTCTTGTTGAATTTGTTTCTAAAATTGATGCATGTGGGTCTGGTTCAATGGTAGAGCAGAAGCAAAATAAAATAATTTTAATTTTTGAAACTGTAGTTAGAGACTTAGAGTACTTTTTAATGAATGCCGGATATTATATTATGTACTATAGTTATCAATTAATTAATTAATATTTATACAAGAGGGAATAAAGCATTGATTAATTAAGAAGACCCACACCAATGTTGTGAAATGAATCAAAAAGATTAAAAGTGATAATGATTAAGTTGTTGTTGGGAACAACTGTGTCAAATGTTTATCTGCTTCTATAGACTATAGTCTAGGGTGGCCAGGTAGATGGTGAAATAACAAATAAATGAATAAGTTTTCAATAAATAAATAAATAAATATATATATATATATACCACCATGTAAATGCAAAAATTAATAAAAATGTTTATTTGAACTGATATAATTTTTATATTCTACATATGTTCTTAACTTACCTTTCTCTCACTTAAGCAACATGATAAATTAATGTTTATGAAGTATTTTTATATTACTCCAAAGTTCCATATGAAGTTAGTTTACTTCATTTTTATGGGGTTACTTTTGTTTCTTTGATTTTGAAATGAAAATATGACTTCATAGTAGAAAGTTTACATTTTTCAAGAGGTGTAAAATCATAACTAAATCAAAGATTGTTGTCTTATTTTTGGAAGGTAAATTTTTTATAAGAATTTATAGTATGTAAAGATTGTAGACTTAATCTCAAATAATAAATATAGATACATAGATAGAGAAATAAATATAGATAAAATTTTAAAACTTCTAATTATTAAAAAAAATAACTACTAAAACTTGTCAACTCATTTTCAGGGAGAGCTAATCTTATTGGGTAGTTTGATTTGAAACTGCTTCACAACCAAAAAAAGAAGTGAGTTATGCGTCAGAGTTAAATTTGGAGATGGAAATCTTCTTTCGTTTCTCGACAGTGATGTAAGACTAAGCTCATGAGCTTAGTATCCTAGGTTGGAACAAGTTGATAAGAGTTCCTTTTTTACATCTCCATATCCCCACACAAGGGCAACGTAAGCTCTTTAATTTATTTAACTTATTATTTTTTAAAGGGAACTAGCTTATTATATTGGTTTATAGGAAAATTGAAAATTAATATTGTCACATTCATTTTTCCCTTTTTAATATTATCTTTACCTTTCTAACATTATTGGTATTCATTCCGAAATTAGATTGAATTTTGATTAATTTGATTAGAATCGAAATATTTTATTAAAGAGGTAAAATATCTTATTCTAGGGTTTTGAATCTTATTTTCCTTTAAAAAATAAGTTTTAGAAAACTTGAGAAAGCTTTCATTCCTATAACATGGACATGGAGGTAACTAAAAGCCTTGAGAAAAAAAATATTGAAGGTGAATATGGAATTTCACTGTGGGAATTATATTAATTTCTCAAAGCTATTTTGGATGGTGACATAAAGTAGGTAGGTAAGAATTTGATTAAAATTTTCTGGATGAAAATAAAAATGATTTTGCCTCTATTTTAGGATATTATATATATATATATATATATTATTTTCTTGTTGAATTTGTTTCTAAAATTGATGCATGTGGGTCTGGTTCAATGGTAGAGCAGAAGCAAAATAAAATAATTTTAATTTTTGAAACTGTAGTTAGAGACTTAGAGTACTTTTTAATGAATGCCGGATATTATATTATGTACTATAGTTATCAATTAATTAATTAATATTTATACAAGAGGGAATAAAGCATTGATTAATTAAGAAGACCCACACCAATGTTGTGAAATGAATCAAAAAGATTAAAAGTGATAATGATTAAGTTGTTGTTGGGAACAACTGTGTCAAATGTTTATCTGCTTCTATAGACTATAGTCTAGGGTGGCCAGGTAGATGGTGAAATAACAAATAAATGAATAAGTTTTCAATAAATAAATAAATAAATATATATATATATATACCACCATGTAAATGCAAAAATTAATAAAAATGTTTATTTGAACTGATATAATTTTTATATTCTACATATGTTCTTAACTTACCTTTCTCTCACTTAAGCAACATGATAAATTAATGTTTATGAAGTATTTTTATATTACTCCAAAGTTCCATATGAAGTTAGTTTACTTCATTTTTATGGGGTTACTTTTGTTTCTTTGATTTTGAAATGAAAATATGACTTCATAGTAGAAAGTTTACATTTTTCAAGAGGTGTAAAATCATAACTAAATCAAAGATTGTTGTCTTATTTTTGGAAGGTAAATTTTTTATAAGAATTTATAGTATGTAAAGATTGTAGACTTAATCTCAAATAATAAATATAGATACATAGATAGAGAAATAAATATAGATAAAATTTTAAAACTTCTAATTATTAAAAAAAATAACTACTAAAACTTGTCAACTCATTTTCAGGGAGAGCTAATCTTATTGGGTAGTTTGATTTGAAACTGCTTCACAACCAAAAAAAGAAGTGAGTTATGCGTCAGAGTTAAATTTGGAGATGGAAATCTTCTTTCGTTTCTCGACAGTGATGTAAGACTAAGCTCATGAGCTTAGTATCCTAGGTTGGAACAAGTTGATAAGAGTTCCTTTTTTACATCTCCATATCCCCACACAAGGGCAACGTAAAAAAAGGAAAGAGAGGGATGGGGTTTCTCTCGCTTTTGGCATAGCGGGCCCGACGGGAGATTCACACGATGGGCTATTAGCTCAATAGTAGAGCGCGCCCTTAATGATTGCGGGCCTGGACTAGACAATGATAAAATATTATGATGCTCCATTTAGAAAGAAACAACTAATTGAATTCAAGGTTACTTGTTGTTCTTTCATGTAGTTCATTTAATTCACAAGGTGTTAGTTTAGTGGTGTAAGGTCCTATTAGATCTCAGGATGAAAAGATCAAATTTCTGATTTCTGTGAGCGATATTTGTTAGAAGAGACATCCACGAATCCTGGAAGAAATTAATTCTTTACCCATAAAGTGAAAAGATACATTTGGTTGTATAAAAAAAATTTAATGCACATATTTTCTTACATCCTTCCTCTTTATGTGTGTGGAAAGGAACTCATTATATAATTGGTTTTCAAATCAGAATAAAGTATTTTCTTATAGCAATGAGGTAACTTATCTCCTTAAGTTTGATAATATATTATTGGTAATTTTTCTAATATATTTTAAAATAAAAACTTCTAAAGGGAGAGAAAGAATAAGAATGGCAACGAGGCGAATCGAGTTTACATATATCCAAACTCGAAATAGAAAACCCGAACCCGAACTCAACGGAACCCGTCAGGTTTCGTTTAACCCGAACAAAAAAAACCAAAAATTATAAATGTACTAAGAAAAGTATGATATCATTTTCGTTTATTTTTATCTAGCATTTCTATTTTCTCTTCTATTATTTCTTTTCTTTTATGTTTGAAGATCTAATAATATGTGAATTAAAATTAGAAATTAAAAACAATTGGTACACAATAGAAATTTCAATTTTAAATTGATTACATTACTTCTGGCGGGTTCGGATTAGAGTCTTTGTTTTACCAAACTCGAATCCAAAAATTAAACACGAAAAAAACCCAAACCCAATTACATCAGGTTTCCCTATTAAATTCATGTTTGGTTCGGACAGATAACTATAAGTTCAATTTTCATTTTTATCTCTAATAAAGAACATATATCAAATAATGAGTTAGTTTAAAGAGATATGTTATGTTTTAATGTAAAAAGATATTTTATTCTCTTTTCAAATATACCATATTATATATAGATACATAAATGAGGGTGAGGTGTTACAAAAGTGAGAGTACCCCCAATAATTTCCCTCACTTCTTCCTTATCTCTCATCCTTTTTCTCTTAAAACTTGTCTATTTTTGTTTGCTGACTAAACTTTATATAGTTTTTTTATGTTCAGATTATTATATAATCAACAATTGAAATAGTTTATAAGTAGAAAAAACCTATAAAATTATTGTTTTTGCTTTAAGATGTGTCCAACTTCTGTATTTCCATTTTTCTCATACTCCTGCTAACAACGAAACTCCTCGATGATTTAAGGTTTGGGGTCGGGTAAATATATTTCAAGTGCAAAGGAGTGTCCAAATTGTATATATCTTCACCACAAAAGCCCCTTAAAAACTTCAAAAAATACTCCTAAAGCTAGAAAACTCAACAACTTAGTTTCTTCTTCTGTAATGTGTTTACCTGAGGGAGAAAGAGATAGAGTGAGAGACATGGCACTAGAAGCAGTAGTGTATTCACAAGAATACCCTTTTGGTTATTATGGATCAAACAAAAACATCTACAACAACAACAACTTCAACAACCTCGAAAAACATGAAGATGATGATGAACAAGTCTCAAATATTACATCTTTTCTACAAAACAATATAGAAAATAATTACCCTTATGGAGAATCATCATCATCATCAATGTTAATACCAAATATGAATAATATTGATGAAGTGCATGTTCCTAATAATGATGATGATGATGATATTCCAATATCTTCAGTGGTTTCTAGACCAAAGAGGAGAAGAGTGAAAAGCAGAAGGAACAAGGAAGATATTGAGAATCAGAGAATGACTCATATTGCTGTTGAACGTAACAGAAGAAAACAAATGAATGAGTATCTCTCTGTTCTTCGTTCTCTCATGCCTCAATCTTATGTTCAAAGGGTACTTTCATAACTTTTTTTGTTCAATTCCACCAAAAGTTGCTTATACCTTGTATATATGTATTATTTTTGAGGTAAAGAATTGAAATTTGTCTAAGGAACTTTTGATTATAGGAAGTTTTGAACTTAAACTAAACTGACAAGTTGGTCTAAGTGGCAATGAATTTAGTTTTCCTTAAGTAAGATTTATGATAAAGCATTACGGCGTTGTTCGATTTATGTAGTTGATCCGACCTAGTGGAATAAAAGTTTGATTGTTGTTGTTGTAAATAATATCTCCGGATTAGTTGGAGTCTAATGCACTCTTCTGATATAGAAACATTTCTATTCAAGAAAATATGTTAAGTAGTAAACTAAGAATTACTTCTTCTAAAGGATATACTTCTACTATCACTTGTTCTACAAAATAATTTGTTTTGGTTTTTATATTTTGTGTGAAAATAATGGGTTTTCTTTAGAAACTTACGATCATAGATTGCTTTAAACATAAAATGAGTTAATTCAGATATATAATTTGTATACATGGTTATGATTTTTGGTTTCTTGAAATGGGTATGTTTGTGATTTGATTAATAAATGCAGGGTGATCAAGCATCTATAGTTGGTGGTGCTATTAACTTTGTTAAGAAGCTTGAACAGAGGCTGCAATTTCTTGGTGCTAAGAAAGAAATAGTAGATGGTAAATTTGATGCAAATAAAAACATGTCTTTTTCTGATTTCTTCACTTTTCCACAGTACTCAACAAGTGCTACTTTCTGTGAAAATTCTGAACAAATGAGTGAAGTTAAGTCTGGTATTGCTGATATAGAAGTTACAATGGTTGAGACTCATGCAAATCTCAAAATAAGATCAAAGAAAAGACCAAAACAGCTTTTGAAAATAATCTCTAGTTTGCATGGAATGCATCTCACAATTTTGCATCTAAATGTTAATACCAATGGTGAAATTGTCCTCTATTGTCTCAGTGTTAAGGTTTGTCTTTCTCAACTTGCTTTTCACTTTTTTGTTGATTACGTAGCTTGCAACAATTCTAAATGACACGAAAGAATACTTATCGGCTGTTATTGCAAATATTGTTGTAGGTTGAAGATGATTGTAACCTTGGATCAGTGGATGAGATAGCTAAAGCTGTATCCCAAATGCTGAATAGGATTCAACAAGATGCAATAATGTTGAATGATTAAGATCTCAACTTCAAACAATTTGCACAATTTTTTTGGTTCAAATCTTTTAAATGATAAATATTTCTCGGGCGAGTCTTAGCGTGATGGTAAGTCCGTTACTACGTGGCCTATAAGTTACACTTTAAAATCCTGGAAGCAACCTCTCGTTTGCAAGTATAAAGTTGTATGTTTTTACTTTTTCCAGGTCACAATAGGTGTGAGCATCGTGCACCCGTAATTTCTGTCTTATTTCAAGTTGTACCTAATTATTGTAACTTGATGCTTTTTTTTTAACATACTGATTTGGCCTTGATGTTGGTTCATTGGACTTGGAGGAAGTTTTTTTGGTTCATTCCTTTTTACCTATGTCTTTTTAGCCAGCTAGCTAATTTGGATTTTTCTCATTCTCTCTCTCTATCTTGTCTTATTTTCCCTATGGGGTCAAGGTAGAGAAGGTTGTAGTGTAATGTGTTTGAGACATATTTAAGTGTTTGGTCACTTCTGCCTATATGAATCGGGATCCTCTGTCATAAAAAGATCAACTTCTCAAGTTTTTAGTCGATGAGATTTAACTAAATAATATTAAAATATAAGTTTTTATTTTAGGAATTTGCTTTTTACTTAATTGGAACTTTTTAATTAGTGGATACGAAATAACAACAGATTTCAAGACAATATTCCTTCGAATGTGGATGAGCTATCCCACATTTTGTGTCCTACTGTGTCTCGGTCTAATGAAAAGTTATCATATATTTGAAAAGAAAAATAAAATAAAAACATAAAGTAACATTTTTATGAAGTGATATCACCTGTCCCAAGAAACTATGTATCTTCTTGTCTCTATCCAATCAAATTACACCAACTAACATAATTTTGCTTTTATGATTTTCTTTATTTAATTGAATGACGCATTGTCATCGGTGGGGGACATCATTAGGGACGCAATCTGGGACAGAAGATCTCTTTTCCATTCTTATGCTATTTGGTGGGATATAATTGATCTGAGACATGAGTACATAAAATTTTGGAGAAAGAGGATCCTGATTCATGTTCCTCCTACTTGCATTGATAATGGCACACCATATTCTTGTATTCACTCGTCATAATTTTTATATAGTTCTATATTAACGTTTTTTTAAAATTGAACCACATATTAGATTATTAATACCTACCAATGATGGTTCAATTAGTTCAACAAATTAAATTTGCAATTGAATGATAACTGAAAACATGATAATGTCCTAACTAGAGACACAGTGGAGTCACAATATGACCAATTTCTCAATTTTTTGAAACATTTAAGGAAAAACCTGAATTTGATTTTTGTCTCATATCCACAATATAGCTGAAATAATATAAGAGAAAAAATGTATGCACTAATAGTGTATGAGTTTTATATACTGTCATTGTAATCATATATTATTAATGTTAATGTGTATGTATACACTAACAACGTAAGTGTTTTTACCCTGTCAGCAAATCAACTACCATTGATTTGTTAATTATCATTGTCTCTCAAACAAAAATAATATACATCAATAGTGGATGATGTACTGAAAGTGTAAAAAATTTACAATGTCAGTGCATGAATTTTAAACTCTATTGTTTAATCAACAATGACTTTTCAAAAAAAATAATACAAATAAAAAACATATAACATATTGAATGCATATAAAGATTTATAGTAATAAGCAAGGTCATAGAAAAATGACCATGGTTGACATTGTAGTTTAACACATTTGTTGGTAATTACAAATAAATGCAACATAGACATAATTACAAGTGCCCTCACAATACATTAGTCATAAATCAACGAGTGTTGGTTCAAGTGGTACATGTTTGATTTCCCTTAAGTAAGATTTTGGGTTCGAGTCTTGTGGATGAAGAAAATGTTCGCTGGGAGAGTTAGCCTCACATACTTGTGGATGTTCCCGATTCGGACAGGATTGCCTCCAGTACGAGGATAACTGTGGGTAACCAAAAAAAATACCTTAGTCATAATAATACTAATACAAGGATAGAATTAATCTGAACTATATATACTATTGCAAGAGCTTTTGTTGTGATGATTTGACTCAACTCAAGCATTGATGTAGTAGTTCCTATACAAAATTGATTAAATGAAAAGTAAAAATAAATCACTTTTGCATCATTGTTCAAAAGAAGATAAGTTGTGATAGATTTGAAGCAAAAAGGTGAAAGGAAAGTAGAGAACAACTTCAGAAATTAGAAGAACTAACCTTGCTAGTTTCTATGCATGCAACTTTAGAAAAATAGTGCTATATGTATATTTAATCACAACAACAACCAACCCATAATTTCACTATATGGGATTGACCATATGAACCGAATAATATCATAATATTCTATCATAAATCGTGTAAATCGACAAAATATCGATCTCTAAATCTTTCCTAATCATTTAGCATATGAGTTTCCTTGGTTTCCCTCTTCCTTTAGGAATTGAACTAACCTTTAATTCATCTATTTTCCTTAGTAAAAGTTCTAATGATCTCCTCTATACATATTCGATCTTAAGCCCAGTAAAAAAAACTTTATCGAATCTCTATCACATTTATTACATATAACTCATAGAAGCAAATATATCTGAGTGTACTATATTATATGATAACATCATAAAATTCTCTTTTCACTTTTACAATTTTTCTTCTTCTATAAATAGCAATATACAAGTAAAAGAGTGCAAATGATTAGGGCATTGAAATTTGATGGTAAAAATAATGGCCCCATCAAAGTGTACGATGTTTGTTCCAATCCCTATGTAAAAGAAATGAAAGAAAGTTGGATTTGATAGTTGTGGACTCATCTAATATAGCAGAATCAATAGGATCAAGAAGTTACATTATTACACATGTTCATAAAAATAAAATAAAAAGGTTAAACATGTATGAACAATTTTGTTAAAAGCAAAGACTTTTTTATGGTTAATTTTCCCATTTGAGTGATTTGAGTAAGGAAATAAAGTATCTCGACAAATCTTTGTTTACGAAATGAGTTTTAAAGATGAAGAAAATTAAATGAAAGGTTTTAAAGTTATTTCATAAGTGAATTTCATGACTTTAAAGCCTTCAATTCTTTTCATTCCTTACCAAAGCTTAACTCATAAATCGACTTTAAAAATAATGAAATAATTGTCATTAATTATCACTTCTGAAAACTTAAATATTTAGTGAAGACAAATAGGTGAACAACTTTTTGAAGATGAAGCATTAAGGCAACTTTCCTTATGATAATTTCAAATATCAAAAACTATAAAATATGAGATGATGATTGTGCAATTTATGTCCTTTTCCATATTTATGTAATATCAGATTCTAAAAGTTTGTGAAGCCCAACAAAATATAATAAAAATAAAAATTCATTAATTGTTTATGAAGCTCCAAGGTTGTCTTTTAGAAGATTCCAACTATAGCACCATTTTGTTTGTATCTTCTCATTCTCTTGTGAGTAACATGCATTCAAAGATTCCAATCTAAATCTCTCTCTCTAGTATATTATTTTAAAGTTTGCTAGTGAAAAAGAAAGGGAATGAAGCAAAAGTGTTATTAAATACCATTTATACCAAGACATAAAAGATGGGTCTTGGATTAAAGTTCTAAGGAAATTATAGAAAACATACAAAAAGAGACACCAAGATTATGGATTCATTGCATGAATATTGAATATGAGCTTAAGGTAAAGGGAGTAATCTGTTGTGCCACAACTTTGTGTCATTCCATATGTTAGGAAATATAATTGGCTAAAAAAATATTTAATAAATATAATTTTAACTTAAATAAATTTTTTCAACCAATCAAAATTGATGATGATATAAAAAGTAGGATAACAAATCCTAAGGTAAAGGGGTAAAGAAATTAAGGTGAGTTCCTTTATTTGATCAAATGGGATAAAGCAAAAAGGGATAAAGTCTTTTACTAAAACAATGACAATCATCACAAAAGTAGGAAAAACATACACTAATAATTGAAGGAACCAAAGTGAATTTTAGTATATACCCTATGTTAGGTTCACATGCTTGATTACTTTTGATATTGATATATATTTGTATGTGAAGTTTCATATGAAGTTACATTAACCAAAACCAATATATTATAGCCTTTAAGTCATTGTGGAATGCATTTTAAATTCCTAATTACATATTCTTAACAATGACAATAAAGGTAACCCATCCTATATCTTTCTTAATGTTTTTGATTGAATGTCCTGAAAGAATAATAATCAGAATTCGAGCCCTAGACCTCACAAGTAAAATTCTCATGGGATATATAGTTCACTTCCATTGCTACAAATCACTTTTGGGTCGATCTCTCAACCCTTTTATTCTTTGAAAAAAGTTAATAATTATTCTTTGATTTTATACACCGTAAAAACTAATATTAAATTCAAACATTATTTATTTGCTAATTAAATTTTGGAAGAGAATTGAAGCAAGGAACTAGGAAAAGTTTATACAAAACTATGAAATACACTTGCAATTGAAAGAGTTATTAAGCCTTTCTTTTCTTTTTATTCCCCATCGAAAACCAATTGACAATCAAATCCTACAAGACAAAAAAACAACACAAGAAATAAAGATTGCTTGGTCTGGCCAAGAATAAAATTAGATGAACAAAATTTGAAAATTGTATTTAACATCATAAATATTAATCTTTATTCATCACTTGATTTTATTTTTATGCATTCATGTATTTCAAAATACATCTCACAATAGTAAGGTAGAGAAAAAAAATTCTCATATTTATTATACAAAAAAAAGAGAGCCTTGTGCATGTTTATGCATTGGTTACTTTATTGATTTTGACATATTTTCCCAATAAAATGAGAAAAAATAGGTAATATTTGATAGGGTGTTAGAACAAGACATGAAAAAAAAAGGATTCAAAATCTCAAGCAACTTGGTTAAGTCTACTCTTACCATTTGCATCAAAGAAAATTGGCAAAATGAATAATAATTTTTATAATATGCAACATCAAAAATAAAAAGTGTGAAAGAAGTCCAAAAACTAATTCTCCTATTAATGATCTTTCTAAATAAACCTCTAGACTCCTAAATTAAAAAGTCATTGAATGTTTTTCATTTTTTATTTTTTCACAACATTGACTGAATTTGCTTTTTATACAATTTTTTATTTATTTAATAGTGAGAAAATTGATAGAAAGATGTTAAGAAAATATAACAAAACTTGTACCAAAAGGTTGGCAAATATATCAATTCCATTTATCTTTCATATAATCTTTTATTTCCTAGCCTTATATTTAACCAAAGTGATAGAATTAGATTTTTGAGGCTCCCACTTAGTCGGATCCGAAGATGGTAGAGATACACAAACTTACTCTCACAGGTGGAGAAACTATTTCCAGGATTTGAACCTGTAACCTCATGGTCAGTAAGCAACAACCGTATCGTTGCGCCATTAATCTGATTCTTGAGTCATTCAAGTGACTCACAAATAAGATTATTATTTACCAAGTGCTCACAAATATGTAAACAATAACATTATTATTTATTTCCAAACATCCACAACTACTTGCACCTCTAATAAAGGGTGCATAATAACAGATTAATGTCAAAATGTTATAAGCACTTTTTTCTAAGCAATTCAAGAAAAAGCCAAACATATAATAAGTGATTACATTTTTATTCTTTTTTGTGAGAGAAATGTTAAGATATATGTAGCTCACAGTCATAGTAAGCCATCAACTTCAACTCACTTCAAAGCAGACTAGAAAAAAGGGAAAGGAAAAAAGTGATTATGGAAAAAATTAAGAGCAACAAATTTAGTGTTGCAAAGTGTAAAAGTTGTTTCCATAAGCAGAAGAGAAAAAGTGTTATACCTTTTCAGGTCTTAAGGTAGGTTGGTATTGGTACACCAAACTCTTGTTCTGTCAATTTTTTATAAGCAGCTTGCAATCTTCGAGTTACTGGTCCTACTTCTCCATTGCCAATTACACGACCATCGACCTTCACTACCTAAACGAGGTATCCGACAAAGTTTACAATCGTCATTTCTGCTAATAATCCGACACAACATGGATACGAGTATACGGCAAGTTTTAGAAATTATACGATACAACACAATTATGATACAAGATATAAAATTAATATAAGGTTAACATAGACGCATAAATATTAAAATCCGGGAACAATGTTTTAACACTTAGCACAGGCAACTTCAAACATAATAAAACGCAACGTTCTTCTAACTATTGTGACATTTTCATCTACAACGGAACAAAAACTGAAAATAAATCTAACTATTAGAACTACGTAAGGCGCGATTCTACCATCTTTTTTCTACATAAGTTTGCCATTGTGATCTCATTTATAACAATGAACATTCTTTTCATGTGTCTAATCATTTGTGCAGTTGACGATGAAAGGAGCCTCTCAATATTCTAGAAACATACCCAGCTTTTCGGGATAAAGTTCAATAGATAAGGTATAATAAGGCACTTACTGGGCTTAGTTCTCCCATTGTTCCGGTCGTCCATACCTGCAAGATAGCCTTCTAGTCACAACTCGACATAGATTTGAATATTATTTATCTACCTATATACATAAAGGGGGCATAAATTTGTGGCCGAAGTCGATATTGGAACAAAATGTGTTTAGAATTTTGTTTGAAATGGCAAATATTATATGTGAACCTCGTCTGCAGTATGCACTTCCGATAAGCTGATTCTGCGCTCCTCTAAGATTAACTGCTCCTTCACCACAAGATCCATTACCTGAAATTACGAAACAGAAGAGTTCTATCGATATAAGAGAAAAAGAGTGCTAACAGAATGACATTCTGAAAAGTACTACTTATAATTGAAATCGGTGCTCGGATGCCATCTTATACTGGGATCTGAACATACATGCTACTTTATATAAAGAAATTGGTTTAAAAAACCGGGTTAATTTATACAACTTACCGTTGCGCGTGTAATACCAGGAAGACAGTAATCGGCATGGGGTGTTAAAACACGACCCTTTTTAACTATGAACTGCACAAAGAAGAGCAACAAGATAAGTCAAGGTTTTCCAAATAATTAGATGTAGTCATTCTCTGTTGCAAGCCAACCCTGCTGCGAAAAGAAAAGCCCGTGATCTTTCTCGGAAGAGAGAACTAACACAATTTTGTCACCCTGTGAGACTATAAGGTGAAGATATACAAACAACATATTTGCCGAAATGTTACAGCCTGTCAGGTAATGATTTCATATTATTTCATCCATGCATTGATTTGAATGATTAGTCATTATCTCAAAGTCATTCATACTGAGATTTTTTTATTTTTTTTTATTTTGTATGTCAATGGTCCAAAGCTTAGGCTCCGAGAACAATCTCATTTCTACCGAATAAGCCTTAGCATATCATTATCAAAAGGAGAACAAAGACCCTTTTGAGAATTTCGGAAAATTGAGAACATACCATGTTAGTTGCATTGGTTTCAGATACATAACCATCTTGGTCAAGCATGATAGCATCATCTGCTTTTGCATTATTGCCTTCAATCTGCACCAGGTCAAATGATAACATTTACGTAACGTTACTAGAAATATCATCGAGAATTGCAGGATGCAACAAAAATACGGTTCCTATCATGTTTGTACCAGTTAATCAAATTATAGTGTCCTATAATTGCTTTTGTGGCAATGAATCGTCGATGCAACTCAGCATATAGGCATCGATAAGAAGCAGAAATTGCATTTATTTGCCGATATTAAATTATCCATAATACAGTACTATCTATTTCTGTGTTGACATTACTCTAAGGATTAACCTGTCAAATTTCATGATTAACTCAATAACCATCCTTGCCGAAATAGAAATCATCGGCTCGCAATAATAGTATTCCGTACATTTGGTTGATTACTACATGTAAAAATCTTGAAGAGCATAAGAAAATACCTTCGCAAGTATGTTATTGAGGAGGTTATTGTGATGAATCTTTGAATCCAAATTCTGTTAAAGAAAACAAGAAAGGAGAAGCAACAAAGTCAACTGAATGATCTAAAGAAGTGCTTGAACAAAGAGAAATTATTATAATGGCATGAAAATCATCAATTAAAATAGCTTAAAATTGATGATAAAAAAAATTAAACTAAATAGACTTCAAATATATTTTAGGCAAAACTAGTAGATTCGTTCTCCCGAGTTATTTTCTGATTTCAAGTTAGTCATATAAGTTTTTTCTGTTCCAAATAGGTTGTCCTCTCAATTATTTTTTATTTTCAAACAAATCCTTCAAGTTATTTTATGTTTCGGGTCTTATAAGTTATTTTTTCGTTATATTTGTAGCCTAAAATCTATTTTTTAATGGTGCAATTTCATAAAACTAGTAGAGAGGGATTTTGTATATATTTATCGGTAGGACCAAAATTGTGAGTTTTAGTTAAGAATTGAGAGTTGAGTAAAAATGTATTGGTAGGACCAAAATGAAACAAAAACAAGTTACAGGACCAACTTGGAATCAGAAAATAAACAAATCTACTAGTTTTACCTACTTTTTATTTAGGATACTTTTAGATATAGTCAAATATATAAACTATAGCCAAGTTTGACAATTCTAACTCCGGATAATTCGATTTTGAACCACTGCTAACAAAAAATAATATTTTTCTTTCTTCAATATGTCGACTCCCGAACTCGGATTCTAAGAAAGTGGCATTACTACTAAGATGATATAGCAGAAAAGTAGTGATATTTACTGTTACATAATATAGGATTGAATGTTCCATAGTAACTAAAAAATAATTAAAAAATAAATAACATCACTTTTGATACCAACAAGTACCCAAATAAGGAACTTACATTTGGTGAATTACGGCGTGTTGTAGCAGCAACAAGAACTATACCACGCGTATTGTCATATACCGGGGGCTTCCATTCAGCAAGTACTGCATAAGATTGAATGTGCGATATATTATGCCATGCACATTATCATTGTTACTCATTTTGTGCAGCTGTGAAGGGATATGAAGTTACCAATTAATGTGCATCCGTAAAGATTGAACGCCGGGCTCATCCCAGAAGTAACCTCGAGAGAGAGAGAAAAGCACTTTAATAAACTTTGAAGAATTTACAAAACTGAAATGATAAGTGAGAGATAGACTGAGTAAAAAAACCTTCTTCCCTCGTGTTAGAGAAAGACGGATGTGTGAATTGTCAAACATGCCATTTCTAATTAGAGTTTTGAATATTGCTTCCTTAATCTGCAAGTATCGGAACTCGTTATGATGCTAACCTAAACAAGACTAAAGATAACGGCATCTAGTGCTTTGCTTTACTCTGAAATAAATGTATCTTGAACTCACCTCATCTCGAGTTGGAACGTTTTCAAAAGCCAAGGCTTTTGCTGAATCAAACAACCTGATGAGAAGCAAGACATGTCAGAGATCGATAACAATGATGGAGAGCAGATATTTTTACGGGTCAAATCTTATATTAACAGTACAGAATATGTGACCTTCAGGTTTAGTTTTAAACCGATGAAACGTAAAACGATATTACATAACTGACAAATACACACACTAAGTCAAAAATCATTACTTGATGAGAAATGCACTAAAAATGTTGAGCTAAAAAACTCCTGTTGATGAATTTTATGTGTAATAATTTAACTATATACTTAGGTTGAAAAAGAGAAGCAGATACTACAGATGCAACACATAGCATGTGCAAAATGAATTTAGAAAAGAGCATCAGAGTACCTGTCTAGATGTTCCTCGAGCTTAAATACCTTTCCGTTATATACTCGGAGACCCTCCCAAACCGAGTCACCTCCTTGGACAACCGAATCAAACACCGAAACCTGATGGATCACAGGGTAACAATTAAAAACCATGAGAAAATGCACATCAATCACATAAACTAGAAGCCAGTGTGATGATACGAGCAAGTACCTTTGCGCTATCACGTGGTACAATCTCATCACCAACCCAAGCAAGCAATTTCTCATTTTCAGGAACCGGAAGATTGGGAGGAGGTAAAGGAGAGCTCAGAAGAGATGACTTTCTCCTCACATGGCGCCGAAGCATATTGTAAAGGGGTAAACTTTGCTCCAACAAATCATAGTGAGAAAACGGAAACGGCTACAAATAAGATAACAATACAGCATCAAATAACACTCTCGACTCTTCACAAAAGAAATTAAACTGGAATCATACTACAAAAAATAACCGCAAACCTGAGGATATGTTTTTGCTTCCTTAAAACAAGTAGATTTATGTACAGATGAATACCACCAAGGGGCCCAAACACCATCTACCGATTTCGGACCTGCTTCCCAACTGGAAAGTTTTCGAATTGTCAACTTGTCATGTGTGTATGCAAAATAATTACTGCATGAGATCAATAATAAGAACATTCTTCTATATACTCAGTAGTAACTTAACGGGTCTCATGTTTGTAGCAGATTCAATTTCCGCAAATGATCTTCGTCTCAATTTACCTCCCCTTATCCCTTACCCCCTACCTCGGCCCCATCCGGGGGTCATCTAGAGGACTCACATGGGCATCCAATACCAAGCCCACATGATGGGTCTAGTATTACCAAAAAAAATTAATAATAACGCTATGAATGGCTCAACAAAAGTTTCCAATTAATGGATGTCCGAAAAATACTGAACTCTTAGATGATGGCAACTTGAAAACATTGAAAAAGGATGACTAGAAAAAGACGTCGCATGGGTTTTCAATATCAACATATTTGAATATACACAGAATGTAGATAAGCACCATATGAAATATAGAACATAAAATCACTATTTTTGATTGCATTAAAGCAAGGAAGATAAGTTGAGTTTCAACAATACACAGATCATCCATCCACCATTTCACATTTCCGAGAAATAAACCCAATTATTTTTTCCTTTCAATTATTTATTATTTTTCTTTGGTTGAGGGAGCAATTTGAAATTTCTAAAATGACAAAAAATAAATCTGCATACTTGAGCATTTCAGGCTGGAAAGGAATCTTCAAATCATCACAAAGACCCCGAAGAGTAGTCTGCAAATTAACAAGATTATGATATTGATGCAAGATAATAAAAAATAACCGGAACAATGGGAGAATCAAAAGTGTTAAGAATCAAGCATATGCTCAAAGAGCTGAGATACCTCAGGATCTTGTTGAAGTTCTGCAGCGTCAATAACCGGTGGAGGCTTTCCGAGCTCACGAAGCTCATTGTATATAGAAACCAGCTCTGCCAAACCCAACTCAAAGAAAGATGGAGGGACAACCTTGTCAAAGGATGGCTGGACAAACAAGGTGATGCATACAAGAATCATCGGTCAGTGACGAGTGGAGTATATAAAACCGAATATCACAAGACTAACAAAGCATTTGCAAAACTCGTAAGTCTAAAATGAAATTCTTAGACTTCTCACAAGCCAAAAAAATTTCAGTGTAGATAGATCCGTATGTTTTGGACCAGTACTACATGTGCTTACGAAAAAAATATATGCGGAACTGACTTAATAAGTGAAAGACATCTTACCAATATGTCGAGAGGATTTCTTATCAGAATGAAGTGCTTTCCTTTCTTCATTAGATCATCTGTCAAACCTTGTAACCGTTGCTTAGACATATGCTGCAGGCAATGAAGTAATGATAAATCACGTAGTTTAAATAAACAAAAGTCTAGGTTTTGACGACTTATCATTTATTATACAAGTTCTATATCATTTATGTACGTAAGTATGGGTCGTGTAAATCGGGATGCGACAGTATGTATGCCTATGTATGACTTGAGAGAGTAGAATTAGACAGAGCTTCTGTGAAAAACCGATATGTTCTTTACCTTACAGAATCTGTACTTTTTCCTTCCTGGACCAAAAATTATGTCGTTAACAACCTTATTTCCATCAGGTTCCTGTTACAATTGAAACACCGACATTTCAGTATGAAGCAAAAGAAGAGAATATGCAATATACAATTAAATATAATCAAAGAAGAAGAGGTGTATCAGCACAACTGCAAGGTTTTAAAATATGGTCTCCAACCGCAACTAAGGCTGCAACATTGGGGTTTTGGATATCTTTGCAGCCACAATTACGAACACATTTTCCCAGAATTGCTGCAATTACAGTAAATGCAACATAACCACAGACACGATTTAAAACCTTCAGCACAAGAGCCAGTCATCTTAAACATACCAAGAAGCAACAACAGTGACTCGGTGAATAGAGATAAGCTAAACCGTGAAACAACGATGGAGTAGTCATAGCACAAGAAAATTACAAACATACCATTTTGGAGAGCACCTCCTCTCTGTAGGGTCTATCAACACCTGTTACCCGAAGGAAATGTGCATAGAGAGGTTCATCCAGCACTTCTACGTCATTCCTCTAGATACCACAAACGAAACACCGATAATCAGGCAAGCATCAAGCCAAAAAAACACGGAAACACCAAAATCAGAAGCATGATTTTTCATGCAAACCTCAATTAATAGCAATGCACAATCAAGAATAATTGTGTTGCCACAAATAACATCTATACCACTATCTATGTGAACCTTTGCGCCACTCGCTCTAATTGATCGAGAAAATAATTTCTTCTTTCTTGACCAACCGGATCGAGTGACACAAGAGTTCGCATAGATAATGAGTTACAGGTGAAGTTATCCTACAAGGAAAACATCAATTCTGCATGTAATCATTAATGGATAACATCACATTCACCATAGTTTGTGTTGCTCCTTGTGCAACAAACTTGCTTGTAATTAGTCAAAAATACATGAAACTATTGAAATTTTAATACATATTCCATTTTTTCTTACAAATCACAAGTCTTAAAAAAAGTAAAAAACTATGACCAATTCTTAATAAACAAACCATCTTCAATTAATTCAATATTATATCTCAAAGTTTGCAACTTTGCATGCAAAAAATGGAAAATCTGGAATAAAAAATGAAAAATAAAAAGTGGGTAAGATGAAAAAAAGATACCTGAGAAAAAGAATACATGAGACTAGTACTAAGGGATCTAGGAGCAGACCATGAATGAATCACTTCACTCTCTCCCATCTCTCTATAATTTTTCTCTCTGATATTATTAGTTTCAACAATCACAATACTAAAAACTCAACTTTCTAATTCTGACACAACAAGATTTCAGACAAACACAACCTTGAAATAGATCACTGTTTTTTTTATTTTTATATTATGTTTTATAAGATAATGATGATTATGGATAGTTTTGGATTTTTGTGTGCACGTGCCTAAATGGTTATGATATTTATTTATTGTGGGTACTATGTGTTACCATCTTTATTTTTTGTGTAAATCTATGTAATTATGTCACTTTATGTGTTTCTAAGTACTTCACCGATAAGTTAATTCAAGTGATACATGTTTGATCCCTTAAGTAAGGATTTAAGAAGCCAAAAAAAGTAATGATTCCTTCCCATTTTTTGTACTCCCAATAATGTTTTTTTGGGTAAAAAATAAATTCTTTTGGGGTTCGTAATTCCCCTCCCGATAAGTGTCGCTTGTCGGAATTGTATCTTCAATCTTAAAAATTAAGTGAAAATACAATTATTTTAAAAAATCATAATAATAATGCCTTCCTTTTTAATTTTTTATTCTTATTTTTATCATGTATTTTTAACGTTATTGACAAATAATCATTTCATAGTCTCATGAAATTATAAGTGACCAAATATTTTAAAACAAATTTGCATTCTTTAAATAAAAAATTATTTTAAAACGAAAGAAGTATGCCCCTCAAAAACATATTTGGTATATGCCATGTTTTTTTAGTAAGAATAAATTATAATATCACATTAAAAAATGTCATGTTTTCTAGTAAAACACCCTAAAAATCTCCGTAAAAAAATGTCATATGCCACCTAAACTAATATATATAACATATAGATACACGTAAGAATAATGTGTTATTGTGAAAAATAAAACCATTTAATATAAATAATTGAATTTTAATTGAATGGTTAAGATTAAAAGTTACATAAACTAAGTTTTAAGTCTAATCATTCATGAGTGTTTGTAATGTCAAATTTATTATTAAACTGATCTCAATTAAATCATCATCTATATATTATTATATTATATATAAATATATATGTAATGGTATATCATATATTTATATATTTACCCTTTAATATAAATGATGTTATTTCCTAATCAATTAACTGCATCTTATGTCTTGATAGGCATGTATAAGAAATTATATATCGAGTCTTTATTAATTATTAATGAGTGTTCAAGAGGGACAATATAATAACAGTAAAGTCTTAGAAAACTCATATTTACATTTCTTGATATGTCATATCATTATTTTCAATACAAATTAATTATTTTTAATTCTTTAAACAATAATATAAGGTCGCTTGTTATCATTATTTATTTCATTTGTCATGACTCATGACTCCTTACACACACACAAAAAACTAACCAAAAAGAAAAATGTATCCCTATACCTTATTCAAGTATAGCATGTATATCAAAGAGTTATTTTTTTTTGTTTGTATAATTATAATATTTCTTTAATTTATCGGTGCCAAATTAATTAATCTTTTTAGAGTATATGACTTTTCTTTTTAATAAATGTCTCATAAAAAAAATCAAAATTTTGACAATTTGGTTTATCAAAAAAATACAGGAGTCTTACCGATGCCTATCTGGATGTAATAAAAAAGATCTATTACATATTCGCCCTTAGTCAAAAGGGAACATATATTTTGCCTCACATCTTGTGTCACTCTGTGCATCATGAATTATGATTAATTGAAGAAAAAAATTAAGTTAAAATTTTAATTATTAACTATTTTTAAACCAAACAGAACACATAGTACATTGAGTGACACAATATCGTAAGATAGAACGCGGTCGATAATAACAAAATGTTACCATGTATGTCACGTGGTCCACAATAGTTTCTTATCATAATAGTTTTTTGTGTATATAATGTTGAAAGAATAACTTCCGTTCTTTGTATGATCATGACCTTGCAATTTTGTCTTCTAACCCTTTTAACATAAGACATAATTATATTTTATTCGCATACCTAATTAGTCATTTATATTTGTAATTAATCAATTCCGTATTAACTTGTACTCAATTTCACAAATTATTTTTTATTTTATTAAATAATTACATTTAATATATAATGATATATATAACAATTATCGATAATCTATGTTTTTTTCAATAAAAACACATTTATTTTATGTTATATAAGTTTTGAAATCTTGTATAGAAAAAATAAGTTTTGAAATTTATAGTTTTATAGATGATGTACTTACACAAAATAATTGATTTTACATATTATGAAATTATTATGTTCATTAATAAAATAATTTATGATTGATCATTATTGATTTTATTCACAAAAGTTGCCTTTCACAAAAGTGGTACATTCCAATAATTACAAATCCTCTAATTTATTGGGTACACGTGTTATGCACTAATTTTCTTTATCCATGCCTTCTTTGTACTATTTTCTATAAATAAGAAAAAATGTATATATATATATGGGTTGTATACATTATTACTACATTATTTATTATTCATATTTTATTATTATTGTCTTTTCAAAAAAATAATTTAAATGAATAATAAATAATATAATAACTATATATAAATATTTATACTAACTTTGCATAGATATTATATTCAAATATCATTCATGTTCATCATTCATGTTTTATGTTTCTATTCACTACTTTTTTTCAAATAAGAGTAAATTATATTAATACTCCTAATATCTAATTATATTCATATTTGTAGACATATAAGTTAGAGCTGATTTATATAAAGAGCGTAATATATATGTATTTTTATAATAAATATTTATATAGTCAATATATTATTTATTATTCATTTGTATTATTTTGTTTAAAAAATAATAATTTTTATAGCTTCATTAAATCTTATAATTTCAAAGTGATTGGTGTAATTTATTTTATTATTTAAAAACCAATACGAATCCTGGGTCTGGTCCCATGAATAATGAATATTGTGAAATTGTTTGAAAAGCATTGACCCATTTCAACCATTAATATTATTCACCAATAAATTGATTTCATCAAATATAACCCATTCCTTTTTGGTAAACATATCCATTTTGTAATAAGAATCAAACTTCATTAATGAAAGCATGAGAGTCTTTTCTATTTATGGTAAAGGAATATATAAGACTATAACTACAAATAATGAGAATATTTTATTAACTTTGAATGTCACCTTTCACAATAATATCAAAGACATTGAAATCATTCATAACTAAGTGCTGGAATTGAAAATGAGGAGTAGCAAAATATTACTACATAATCCATTAATATATTCTTATTATCAGCCAAAAGTAAAAGCAGAAAAGTATTGAATACAAGCTTAATATTATATAGCTCAAGATTATAAGTCAGATTTTCCACTTCAAAAGGGTAGCTTTATGCAACTCCAAACTCCAAAATATTAATTAAATTTAGTGTAAATATTTATTTTAGTCTCTCATATTTTTAATTTTATCAGTTTAGTCCTTCAAAATATTAATTTTTTTGGTTCATTCCTTTTTACCTGTGTCTTTTTAGCCAGCTAGCTAATTTGGATTGTTCTATTCTCTCTTTGTCTTCTCTTATTTTTCGTATGGGGTCAAGGTAGAGAAGGTTGTATTGTAGTGTGATTGAGACATGTTTAAGATATTTTATAATATTTGGTATGGACTAATTTGATTAAAAAAAGAAGACTAATTTGACCCACCAAATTTGAAATTTTTGGAAACCAGTTTAGGTCTTTTCTTTTTTCTCAACAACTAAATTAGTAAGGTCGAAAAATATGATAAACTAAAATGAGTATTTATTCTTAAATTTATATTATTTGTGCACTTATGGGTCCAACCAAATTTGTCCCTAATACAAACTTTATGTATCTCATCTCATTCAAAGTATATTCCATCTGTCCCAACAACTTCCATGGCTAAAAGCTCTTACATCAACAACGGATCATTAATCTCATTAGGTGTATTTAGATTCATGAATTAAACGACACCATATAAATCATGTTTATTGACAAAATATTCATCTCTAATCATTTAGCCTATATTTTTTCTCGGCCTCCATCTTTCTTTAGGAAATGGAATAATCATTTAGCCTATGTTACAAAACTATGTTTATGTATCCAAAAGGTGAGAAAATAGTTACACAATACTATGTACAGTTATAGCCATGCTCATGTTACAATTGAGCTTCAGAAAGTTTGTATAATGAGATCAGAGTCCATAAAACACCTCTCAGATTGTATACTTCATACAATAAACCATGAAATCTCAATGTATTAAATTATGCATTCTTAAACATAATCACACTCCATTTTACTATCAAAAGCTAACCCACGAAAAAAGACTAAGCTATTAGGGGAGGGTACATGAATGATTTTATATTTCTTACACACTCCCTTGTGTAAGAGTCATTCGGGCTTGAAGCGTCGAACACACATGCTTATCTTCACCATTTGCTAAAATTCGAAAGATTCGTGAGAAGAATTGACAAGATCAAACTCTAGACCACTTGAGCATAAGACTTTAATAACATTATATAAGCCAACTCTTCCAAGAAATTGTTAGGACTTAAGCACATAAAGAGAGTCCAACCCAAAAAACCATTATATTAGGTGGGAGAGCCTCATGACTTAAATACCATATTGATTTTACTATTCTACTCAATGTGGGACTCCTAACATTGCCGCCCCCTTTAAGGACTGACGTCCACAGTGACTTTCACTCTATCTGCACTAACCCGATGGTAGCCCTTTCTCTTTTGGCAGCTTCACTCACCTATCAGTGACTTAAGCCCATGAGGAGAGTCCAACCCAAAAGACTAGTCTATTAGGTGAGAGAGCCTTATGGCTTAAGTAGCACACTGAGTTTCCTATTCTACTCAATGCGAGACTCCTAATAGAAACTACACTCTTAGTGAAGAGCATATTAATGGTTTTATATATCTAAAAGTTTCCATGACAATTGAATAAATCTTTATTATGTATTCATGAAAGAGCTAGAATGCCATTGGTGGTTACAATAGGCTATTGATTTCACTATACCAATAGACAAAGAATCAAATAATGATAACAATAAACTCAATGGAAATTTAGAACTTGAGCTTGAGAAGGAATGGCATTTTGTCTGAGAAAGGAGGATCAGAGTACTTTCCAGTAAGAATTTGTGATGTGACCAAATTATTTGCAGCCTCTGTGTAATGAACTCCATCCCAGTTTATATACTCAGTGCTATCATTACAAGCTTTTGCGGTAATTGTCGTTCCATTAATGGTCTTCGTTTGCCCGCAAGAAACTCGACTGTCGTAGTTCAGTGGTGGACCTCCAGATCCACAACAAGCCATAATAGGTTGTTCAAAACCTGCACAAATAAAATAATCACACAAATTTTACTGTGACATTGATAGAACAGAAATTAACTTCATTGATATAGCTGATACTAATCCTATTTATGTTTGGCAACAAAATAAGGGAAAAAGTAATGAATTTGATTGAATTGAAATGAGTCAAAAAGTATACTTTTACTCTGAAACACTAACCATATTTAGAATAGTTTGCAATAAGATTTGATTTTATGGTAAAGATATCAACATATGTGACATTTGCATCTGGATATTGACCCTGTAATTTAGTTGAGAGAGCATGAAGTTGTAGGTTAAATGTTTTAGCAGCTTGGTTGTGTGCACTAACACATCCTAGCTCATCAAGTTTTGATGGATCAGTTCCAAATTTAGCAACATTCTGAGGTAAACATCCAAGAGGACCTGTGTTGTGTATCCAAAAGTACCTAGCTCCTTGGTCATACAATTTCTAGCATACAAATAACGAAGTAAGAACTTGTTTATGTTAATCTCAGTAAACTGTGGAATCAAGAAATTCTTCGAATAAAACGCATATAATTTGACACCAACCTTGACTCCAGTTTCAAATTCCACAAGAGTTGTTGGAATTGAGGCAAGAATTTGGTCCAATGTTTTTGAATAAAATGCACCAGCGAGATCGTTCTGGCCAATGTCAAACATATACAACCCTTTATTGAAAAAATCTTCGCTTGGGACATACCTATCAAATTTCCTGCCTGAAATGAAAAAATGTATTTAATATGAATGAATGAGATAAACAGCAAACTCAGTTATGCAGCTGAAAAAATAATGAAACTTAGTCAAATTTGAAGACATTTGATTACTGTAACATGGACCTTTAGAAAGCAATTCAAGAGCTCGAGCTTTGAATCGGAGGAACTGAGAGACCTGAATCCCAAAGGAGAAGGGGCAAATGGATGATGCTGTAGCTGGAAGAATAGTTGAACCTGCTGCTGCAAAGTTGCAACCTTTCTTAAAACTTGGTAAACCCAATGAATCCAAATAGGCATTTAGGAAAGGCAAGTCCATTGCATCCACTGCAACAAACAACAAAAAACACATGGAACTCTTATTAGGAAAATTTATGTGTATGGTAGACATAACCATCTACTCAAAACAGAGAAAACAATGTAGTTTGAAGGAGGAAAGAGATCATATTAATAAAAAAAGGCAGTCTAACGCAAGAGGTTCAAGTATGCAGCCTCGTAAGCAAAGAGGTTGTTTCCAGGATTTGAATCCATGACCTCGCAACCTTACCGTGGCGCCGAGGCTCACCATCTATTAGTATTAACAAAAAAAAGTTTTTGGAGATTTATTAGTTGGTATTACTAAAGAAATCGATGATGAGACGGCCATCCGAGTATCTCCCGGATGGTACATGGAAGTAGGTTTGTCCATTAGGTGGGTAAAGGCTCTCAATGCCAGCAGAGATAAGTGTGCCGGTATCTGAGTTTGAATCACCAAAGTTGAAAACTGCTGGGAAATTGAAGTGGATGGATTTGGCAGAAGTTAAACAGATGGTAATGATGGTAAGAATCTGAAGGAAACATGTTTTGGTGGCCATGGTTAGTGACTATGGAAAGTAGAGGTTTTAAGCCTTCCAAATTTGCTTGTGTTTCAAGCATCTGCTATATAGTTAATTATGTCACATCTATGTAAACAATATATACTTGTTTGGTGGACTAAACTTGCATTTGAAGTAAGTCATTATAATGTTTTTTCAATAAAGGTATGCACTAAAACCAAAATTAAATGTAGTTTTTTACTAGTGACTTGGTATGGAGAATAAAAGAGTAAATTAAAGTGAAAGCAACATGATACTTATCAGGCAAATCCCTAGCACTATGAAATGTCGTGATGTTAGTTAGTTCCATGAAAATAAACCAATAGATAATTTACTATCTTTTAGTATTTATCTTAACTATTTATGGCATGTGTTTTTCACAATTATTTTGACTCAAACACCTTTCATCATTTATGTGCTGTATACAAAAGCTTGCTGAGTCACTATCAGTGTAAGGGAGCACATTTGTTGTCTCATAAGTTGTGTCACTGCATGTTTCATGGTCCTATAAGGGAGCACATGTGCTTTTAAGTTAAAAAATTAATAATTAATTATTTTTCTGACCAATCATGGCTGATGATACATGCATTGACACAACTTATAGGACAACAAATGTGTACTCTCAGTATAATACCCTTACAAAAATGATTAGTTAAATAAGTTAATAATTATAAAGAAAAAATAGCAGTAGTCAGTGCGCATGAGACTCCCATTAAGTGAATAGTTTCATGATTTGAAACTATAACCTCCAAGTCACATCACAAACAATCTTATCGTTGTGTCGAGACTTACCTCTGGTAATAATCATAAGCAAAATAATTTGAATAAAGGAGTAAGGTATTATTACTAAGGAAATCCACTATGAGACGGCCATCACAGAACCTCCCAGATGGAGTTTTGAAGTAATTCTGTCCATTAGGTGTGACAAGTATAATGCCTAACCCTGCAGCAAGTTCCCCTGTGTCCGAATTTGAATCACCAAAGTTGAAAATTGCAGGGTAATTGAACTCAAATGAATTTGCCATAGCCAAAAAGATGGAAAATAAGACAACTTGAAAAGCAACATTTTTGGTAGCCATGACACTTAGTTTTCACTCCTATGAAAAGTAACTAACTACCAACCAGAAAGGGGTGATATAAATTATAGCTATGTATACAGTATACACTTTCATGATGGAAAATGATTCAGTGCCTTTTATATATATATATATTCATACCCAATTGGTTGCTTCAAATAGTTAACGTGGAGTCCCAACCAATAAAAAACAGAAAGACATTGCTTTAGATTGTGGAAAAGCAACTTAAAGCTAAGAAAGCTTTCCATGTTTGAATTACCATGTTATCCTTATATTCAAGAGTGAGACTTATACTTGGAGGATAAGTTATGTCCAATTAACAGTGATTACTTTTATTGATTACAGTAACCAAGTGCTAGTCCCTCTTAATAGACATAGTATAGTGCACGAAACTCTCACCTAGTGGGATGTGAGGGAAGATATATGTAAGAAACTTTACCGATGTGCCGAGTCTGAACAATGGAAGGGTAACAGAAACTTGAGAGAGCACTATTACACAAGCAAGGAAGTGGTTTTTTCTTCACGGGTTGTGTGGTTGTGTCTTGACTTGCATCTCCAAGGCATTTTATTGCTTCACCTCACCATCCTCTGGTGCTTAACTTGAACCTTAACCTTTACAAGCAATATTTCTGATGGGTTACAACCTAAGATTTGATAATGGATATGATAGAAATTACAACGGATAACAGTGCATGAATCACAGTCAGAGAATAGTGTACCTCTTAGTCTGCACAACTTAAATAATTTTAACCAGTTATCAAACCATATCAGTGAGACACAGGTTGAAACCCTGGAAACGATCATTCCATTTGCGGGAGTAAGGTTGTGTACATATACCCTTCACAGAGCCTACTAAATAGAAGGCTCGTGCACTAAGCTGCCATTTCTTATCAAATAGTATCAGTAACCCGACAACCAAGTACCGATTCTTGCATAAATTAATTCAAATTTATAAAACAATCAAGCATAAATTGCAACGAACTAGTTGTTTTTTAGTGAAGAGTTTCACATCTCTGAAGTAAAGAATGAAAATAACAATATTAGAAGGAAAAAAACTAGAGTAAATACTCAATTTAGTCACTCGTATATTTCGACCTTAACAGTTTAGTCATTCGAAGAAAGAAATGACCTACAATGGTCCCAAAAAATTCAAATGTAGATCAAATTAGTCCATACCAAATGTTGTAAAACATGCTACTAATTTGACTCACATTTGAAATTTTGGGGACCATTTTAGGTCTTTCCTTTTTTTAAGGACTAAACTAGTAAGTTAAAAAATATGAGCAACTAAAATGAATATTTTACTCAAAAAACTAATAGATGCTCAACTTAGCACTAAAACGCGTTACCAGATTTGCATTGGAGTTCTTACTATGTCGTCACTTTTTATGTTATTATTACGATTCCATTAGGACTAACGGATGAGTCCGGTAGAAGTATATAAGGTAAATGAGTGAAGCTTGTAATTGTCAAAACCTTCAGAATGAAAGTTTCGGAATCAATGCAGTGAATGCAAACACAATCATCGTCATTTGGCTTCTCTTTTGAAATCAAAGGCCTGAATCTAACACAAACTGTAATGTTTGACATGATTCTTCACCCGAAGTATTGTTTTCCCGCGATTTCTTGATTTTGAACCTGTAACTGAAAGAGATGAACAAAAAATATAGAGATCAACGTTGTTTTCTTAGTAGCTTCTAGTAGTGTTCATTTCATTGCTCATAAAGACATGGAAAATTAAAGGAATGCAAAATCTAGAAATGAAAAATTGAAACACTATATGAATAGAACATTCAAGTTTCAAGTTTCTGAATCATTTTCATAAAATCAGAATTCAGAAGAGAAAATAATTGAAGAATAATAAGGAATGTGTAGAAGCTTTGATCATGTACCGTTAGTGATGAACTTCAAAGTTTGAAATGAATGAAGTTTGCGTTAACTATGATGGCGCCAACAAATTTTAAATAGTAGGAGCGGAAACTAGTTAAATCAGAGCTCAATTCGGTTTAGTTTGACAAGAATTTGCTTAATTTAAAATTTGGCTTAAGTTTGATATGAGTTATTTTTTCAGCTCTAGTTTAGTTTGATTAAAGCTTACGAACGGTTCAGCTCAATTCAAATTGGTTCATTTGGATAACTAAAATGATTGATTCATTTTTAAAAAAAATATTGTACACGTAATATACATTAAGTTAGCTCATAAACTTAACGAGTTAAATTGTGTCAAAATCAAGTTTGACTCGTTTATTTAACGAGCTCAATCTTCGGCTCAGATTCAATTTATTTGGTTCAATACCAAGTTTGTTTAGCTAAATAATACGTAGAGTTTCAAAGTAATAACAAATTAGTTAGAGTTATTATGAGCCTACTATTAGGTTAAAAGTCAAGATTTCAATTTTTAGAAACAATATTTATTAAAAGGAGTAACAATACACATGAATGAGATTAGTTTTTCACTCACGTAGTAACGATCCTTACACTTTATAGATCTATGTGAGATAAAATTTTGGACACCTGATTTAATTAAATATTTTTTTAACTAACAAACATGTAGATCTATGGACATGGATAGTAGTCTAACTTAATCAAAATTAATATTATTTGAGTATTCTTAACAATAGAAATATGTGTACCGATAACATAAAAATTTAAATACAATTAATATATTATCTATTATTCATTTATATTATTTTTATTTAAAAAATAAATTAAATTAAAAATAATTAATTAATTATATATTGAGATTGTAAAAATTGTATGGATACATCTTTTTCTCCTTTTTCCAAGTCAATCAAATCAAACCCACAATAAATATCATTAATCATAATAATAATCGGTACTATTTATTTAGTTGTGGTCCTGATTGAGTGAAAGCGAAAGCAAAATTCCTCTTTTTAATTATTTCTCATTTTTAAATTATACTTTTAAAAAAGTATTATAACGAATTTTTAATGAATCATGTGTTGTCTAACAAGAATATCAATACTTTTTTTCTTCTATAACTATCCATCAATAATGCAAATAAAGTAAATGTTATTATACTTCAATCAAAGGATAATATCACCAAAATAATTGGTAGATAAAATGATTGCAGTCTCATTTAAAAAATAGTTAATTATACTGACACCCTCTGAGTTTTAGTGAAATTACTAAATTATCCCTACTTTTTTTACGGTTTAGATGTGTTAAAATGAGCTTTAATTTATGCCTCAAGTATAGTATGAATAAGTTGGTTATAGTTCTAACTAGACTCATTCAACCTATAACTCAAACATTGAACCAAACTCATTTGTTTGGTTAACCAACCTAATTGTGCTTAAGTAAAATAATAACTGTATTTATGATAATAAATATGAATAATATATTTACTCATGTTATTTTTTATGAAACATCACCTAATTATGATTTAAGGTATTTGAATGATAAGAAAAAAACTTAAACACCAATAATGTATAAGTTTTATACAATATTACTCTATTACACACCATTTTTATTTAATTACTATTGATTATTGAAAAATACCCCACATAAAATGTGAAATGATATAATAAATGTATATAAATTTTTACGTTGGCAAATCATAGATATTATACTCTTGAATGATTAAAATATGAAACAATATTTATTATTAATAAATTTTCAATATTTATATTTTTTGTGTATGATTATTTTATATACATTTAAGTTCAATTACAAACCACACCAAAAAAAAAAAAGATTAGTTACTTCATTCATCCAGTATTTAGGATAACTTGTATTAAATTGGTTAAATTAAGACTATCTATAGAGTCATTTTTTATTAGAAAATAAAATATAGTGAGAAACCACTTACTATAAATTACCTTAAAAAAAACATACTCCACCTATTAGCAAAAAAATAAATAATTAATGGTTTAAATTTATTAACTAATTCAAATTATATGAAAAATTAGATTTTCATAGAATGAATGGATAAAATACAAAACATATTTTTTAACTTATTCATTCATATAGTAAGTAGATTTATTCCCTAAAATATATAGTTATATTAGTAGATGATATATGTACTACTTTTTATAGTTTATATACATATTTTGGTAGAAAATTATTAAATGTGATACATGTCATGATTTTTTAGTGGATGTAAAGATAATTTATTTTATGTAAAGATAATATATACACATTCTATATACATATTTATACGGGGTACATTTGTTATATCACGATGAGTGTCATAACTTTGGTTGAAAAATATATATTTAAATTAAAATTTAATTTTTAAGCATGTTTCTGACCAACCACAAGTCATGACACATAGAATGACATTGTTAGACAACATATGTGCACCACACCTTATCTGTACATAATCATTATATCATCTAAATTTATTTGGATTAAACATGAATGATAAATAATAGACAAAACCTATAAAATTCTTACCTTTTAGTGCATACTTCTTTTTTTCTTCTTAGTATGGTTCACTTAGGTATCGAATTTGATTGTATTTTTGGTGAAAGACATAGGTAATTGAAATGGGTGTAGGTGTTTGGTCCTGGACAAGGTTCTTGTCTAGGTACAATCCTTCTCTTTCTCCCTCTTCTTCTCTTTCTTCTTCAAAATCAAACCTTCTATTTTGTTCCACAAACAACCTCAGATTCATGTCTCAACAACAACAACAACAACAACATAATCTTCTTACACCTATCATGTGTGTTAACGCTGATGATGTTGATTCTTCTCTTGTATTGGATTATCATCACATTGATCAAAAACTTCTTCAAAATATCGTTTATGATTCTCTTGTTTGGTCTTCACTTCATGGTCTTGTTGTTGCTGATAAATCTGTTCAGGTCAATTACTCTTCTATTTCCATTGCCTTATTACTTATCATTATTTATTATTATTATTATATACACTAATGTTTCTGAAATGGAATCAAATAATAGTAATTGTATTCAGTGACGGATCTAGGATTCGGGGGATAGTGGAAGTTGCATTGAGTGGTCCAAATTAGTGCTATTATGTTTAGAACCGATTGCAGATAAGTGTATGCAGTCTTACCCTGTAAGAGCTGTTATCGGGATTTGGACCTGTGACTCTCGGTCACTAAGTAACAATATTACTGTTGTCATTCTTGTTTTCCCTGATTGTTAATATTTATCTATAAATAAATAAAATAAGTGAAAATGGAAAAAGGGTGAGAGGCATACCTGTAATTATTAAGGAAATCTTCTAATTTTTCGTTAAATTAAACATGCTCCTAGATTCCGAGTTAAGGATTATTCTTCCACCTACTAAAATCTATGCACAACTGCCAATGTTGATATGTGTCTGGTATTGCGGTTTTCCTTAAGCATGGTCCTGGGTTAAAAAATGCGAGTTCTAAGTGCTAGTCCCACTCTGTTGTGGATGTACTCGGTTCGAACAGAATTGCCTCCCATGAATGATGCTTGTGGTGTAGTGAAAAAAAGTTCCTATGAAGCACAATCACTGAAATGGATATGGGGACACACCAAATTTTAAAAATTATAGAACTCAAGCATGGTGTATATGTTATATATCTAAGTTTAAAAATTGATGCAATGTCAATCAGTCAATGTGAAGTTTTTAAAACTATCAACCAATCATTTATCACTACACAAACGAGTTTTCGGGTAGTTATTAGAAAAGTTGATTTTTTTGTTAATGTGGTAACACATGATTGCTTGACAGTGTAAAAAGATTTTGTGCATTCTGATTAGAAATGATTTCATGGACATTATCATCATAATTGATATGGTCATGTCTATGCCTGTGTCTTAGTTGTGCTGGAGCTGAAAAAAGAAATGTGTGGATGTGTATTGTTAGTGTATCGTATTGGATACAATTCCAACATGAAGGCACATGACAAATCGAAAATCGTGTATCCGTGCTCTGTAGATGGGATCTTTTAGTGATACAAAAATTATGATATACTCTCCCTGTCTTGATATGGTATTGGTTTGAAAAATGCAGTAGGCATCTCTATAAGGCTACCTTGATAATTTGTTGAATTTGATGTCAACGATCTACGTGTTTTGTTTGAATTATAGAGCTCAGGAAGCGTTCCTGGTGTGGGCTTGGTGCATGCCCCGATTTCCTTATTACCCACACCATTTCCTGAAAGTCATTGGAGGCAAGCCTCTGAATTGGCCCCTATATTTAATGAACTAGTCGATCGCGTGAGTTTGGATGGAAAATTCCTTCAGGAATCTCTCTCCAGGTAAGATACTTGCAAAATCTCTAGAATTACCTTTTGCTGCTTGTTATGCAATGTATCAACTTGATTTTTGGTCCAGAGAAAAAGAGCGCATTGAAGTTTTCACCGGTGGAAGCTTTACTGTATTTGCTGTTTCTTTCATAATGCATTATTTTTTCAATTTCAGCTTTCAATAATTACTTGCAGTAGATTGCAGGGGCACTTATGTTCCCTTGGAATCTCAGTGGAACTCTTCAATTTATAACTTCAAATTTTTCTATCATGTATATTTTGTGGTTACCTTTAACACTTAAAAAATGGTCCTCTTTTAAACTCAGTTTCATTTTTTGTTTTAATAAGATTAACGAGTCTTTTTATCTCAATGCAGAGCTAAGAAAGCCGACAAATTTACCTCTAGACTTTTAGATATTCATTCCAAGATGCTAGAGATAAACAAAAAGGAGGTAAGTGTATATTTAGCAAGACACTTGTACCAAAAGTATTATGAGCAGATTAGTTTTAGTGCTCACTCTAGTTATTTTATTAGTACAAAATAAACTACAACCGTTTCAAACGTTATTTCACTCTAACTTACTTTAAGATCACACTCTATATCCTGTGGGATAGAGTAGAGTTATTTTAAAATTTTAGTATGTGACATGTTTGTTATCTTCACTCTAGTAAATGATTGAGGGTGAAGATATAAATTTGTTGTTGTTGCTTTTCGACGAGTCAAAAAAACTTACTGCTATTCTTTTTGCTCTTGTTATAATTTAATAGGATATACGGTTGGGATTACACCGTTCAGATTACATGCTTGATGAACAGACCAAGTCACTTTTGCAAGTAGAGCTAAACACTATTTCCTCTTCATTTGCCGGTCTTGGTAGTCTAGTGAGTGAACTTCACAGGTACATGTTTCAAACTTTGTGTATTGCTACCATCTCTAATTTATATTCTCTTCATTAATGTTTTAAGGTCTTTGTTGAATTATAGGTGTAGATTTATTCAAGTTTGATGTTTGACTTCTTATGATCCATATAGATTTATGTATACGTTAGGGATCCATGAAGTTTTTGATTGCTTATAAACCAAAGTTTATTTTGTGATCCTATACTAGATGCATGGATATTAATGAACATTTGTCCGTATTGAAGCTCTTCATATGAACTCGGATGATATTTTCATTTTCGGGGGAAATTAATGTGAAATGGTATCTTAATATTAGTTGCTTGTTTTCCAGGAGCATTCTTTCTCACTACGGAAAATTCATTGGACTAAATTCCGAAAAAGTTCCTGCCAATTCTGCTGCCAGTCAGTTTGCAGAGGCCTTAGCTAAAGCTTGGACTGAATTTAATCTCCCCGGGTCAGTTTGCAAAAATGAATAAAAATTCCTTTTCAGTTTTTTATGCTTCCGCTTTTGTTCTTATGCGTTATTTCTGAATGTATATGTACAGGGCTGTGATATTGTTTGTGGTTCAGGCTGAAGAACGAAACATGTACGACCAACATCTTCTTTCTGTAGCCCTTAGAGAAAGATATCCTTTTCTTATTTTAATAGTGATTATAATACAAAAGGAAAAAAAGGTTTCCATATAGCAGAGGCGACTCTTTGATTTGTATACTTAAGCTATCAAAAGTGATGTCATATGGAAAACTACTGTCGTTTTTTATAATTGGTACATTTTTCGGTTGTTGGTAATTTTCCTCAGCTTTATAACACACATGGTATTACAACCATACGAAAGACATTGGCCGAAGTTGATCAAGAAGGGGAACTTCTACCAGATGGAACACTTCTTGTGTATGTAGCCTTTTGCCTTGAAAACCTGTGTTTCTGCTATAGTTTGTGGCCGAATGAGATTTTGGCTGAACGTAGAAAAATTTATTGGCTGTCGCAGGGATGGACAGCGTATTGCAGTTATTTATTTTCGGGCTGGGTATACACCAGCTGACTATCCTTCAGAATCAGTGAGCAACTTGAGTTCAGTCTTTATCTATTTTTTTTTACTTTTGATACATTTAGGTTTTTTTTCTGAACTTAACTGGATCTGATTTACTTTTCTTCTTCCTTGCCTCATTTTTTCTATCCTATGGATTATCTTCTACTACCATAATATTATTTCCGGCTACAGTTGCTTCATATTTTAATATTAGTGTCTTAAAAACATTGGATTATAAAAAAAAGGTCTTATATACAATGAATATATCTTGCTCTATATGTAGGAATGGAGAGCTAGGCTACTGATGGAACAATCTTCTGCTGTCAAATGCCCTTCAATATCTTATCATTTGGTTGGCTCGAAGAAGATTCAACAGGAACTTACAAAACCCAATGTTCTTGAGAGGTATCTTGTAGTTGATATTTTTTCGTATCTTTCAAATTCTTTTCGTCATCTATGCTCTGAAGCAGTATAATCAATTCGGAGATACTATGTTTAAAATCGAAGTGTGCAATGTTCAATTGTTAGTTATCATGTGAAGTGCGATTGTAACCTTCCGAATTTCCTGCTCTTCAATCCATACCTTGAGTGGTTAAAGCTCTTGGATAGTTTGTTTTAGACTCTTTTCCTTAGTAAACTCAAAAATTTATCTCATCCAGTCTTCAATCATTTTCCTATCTTGTTAGAACCACATTCAATTCAGTTAGGTCCTTTTCACTTATTAATTTGATGTTTTTTTTTTTTGCTTTTATGTTTCATCAAGGAGGATATATTATCATATGTTCTTGTATTAATTTCTTTTTTGTTCTTCTAATAATATTTATTCTTTTGTCCCAAAAAAAGAACAAATATTATGATAGAGGAAGAAGGAAACCAAGAAAAACTATATGCGAAATGATTAAGAAAGACTTAGAGATCAATGTTTTGTCAATCAACATGATATATGATAGAGCATTATGACATCGTTCGACCCATGTAGTCAACCTCACTTAGTGGGAAAGAATTTAGAGTTGTTATCCGAGCCAAAAGTAGTTCTATTACAATCTTGTATATTATGGTTAATCAGAGAGTGGCTATGGAGTTGATCTTCCCTAAATCTGAGTTAAAACTGTAAGCAGGTTCCTCGACAACAAAGACGATATTGCCAGTTTGCGGAAAAGCTTTGCAGGACTTTGGAGTTTGGATGACTCAGATATTGTTAAGAAAGCAATAGAAAGGCCAGAGTTATTTGTGATGAAGCCCCAAAGAGAAGGAGGAGGTATTTTATACACCTAAACTTTGATTTCGTTCAACTGTCTTCCCTCTCTAGCTTTGTCGAAAAAACATCGAGAGGATGAGAAAAAACGTACTTAATGAGCTGTAATTACTTCTCAGGGAACAATATTTACGGCGACGCTGTGAGGGAAACCCTCCAAAATTTGCAGAAAGCAGGCTCTCAGGAAGATGCAGCTTACATACTCATGCAGAAGTTATTCCCAAAAACTTCTGCATCAATATTGGTTCGCAACGGAAGTTTACATAAGGAAAACGTTATTTCAGAACTTGGGGTTTACGGCACTTATTTAAGGTAACATTGCTTGGCTACATTTCTATCAAAGTTCCATGCATAAATTTCCTGAATGATTAATAATCAATTGAATGGAATTTGCAGGAATAAGGATCGAGTGATCTTGAATAACCAAAGCGGCTATTTGATGCGTACAAAAGTATCATCATCTGATGAAGGTGGTGTTGCAGCTGGTTTTGCAGTATTAGATAGTGTATACTTGAATTGATGGAGCCAATACCCCAAGTTATGTTGGTAATACAAAACATTATGTAGTTCATGGTTTACATTTTATCACTATAGGCCTCAAGTTTTTATATTTCTCTGTATTCCTTAAGGGTTCGTTTCCGAGTTCGGTTTTGGAGGAAAAGGAAGAGAAAAGAAAGACTTGAGAACTATGAAATATACTTATGACATGACTCTAAAGTCTTCTATTTTCCTTCATTCCTCTCCAAAACCGAATTCGCAAATGGACCTTAAAAGAGTGAATGAGGGGAATGCCACTTTGTGTCTTTTGCTTTTTCCCATGTGATATTGGATAATTTTATGTGTTTCCATAATTGTAGTGAATGATTCTAACCAATGAGAATTGATGAACTGTTTCATTAAAGGTCATTTTTCTGGGCATTTTGTTTCTTAGATATTCTACCTTGATCTAGGATAAGAATCCATTCATAGCTAAGAAAAACGTATTCGTATTATTTGAATATTGATACCATACATATATATATATATATATATATATATATATATTTATCTCTATTTATTCATACAGAGGCATTTAAAAATGCATCAAAAAAGTGAAAGTGTCCATGTTTTGATGTTTAAGAATGTTTTTTCCCATGACTAGAATGAGAAAGTTGTTTCAACATTGGTTGATTTGATGATTGATGAGAAAAATAAGGAAATAGTAGATGTTTGAAAGAGACATGAAGGCGATAGGAGCACATCTGCTGTCCTATAAGTTGTGTCACTAGCCTGTTATTGGTCGAAAAAATCTATTTAAGTTAAAAAATTAATAGTTAATTATTTTCCTGACCAATCACAATTGATGACACATGTAGTGACATAACTTGTGGGACAACAAATATGTATCCGAAGATGATAAGTACATGATGAGTTAATGCATCTTTGACTTTCAGGTGGCAAATTGAAACCATTCACCATCCTAAGTCCTAACTATAATGCACCATTATTTCTTATAAATTAGAAGTGACAAGTAAAGGACTTAACTTATATAGGGTATCATAGGTATTAATGGGACACGTAATCAATAATAAATTGACATTTATACACTTTTCTATTTCACCAAACTCATACTGTTAACTCTGTTAACTCTTCATTTTTTTTCATTATAAATTTTAATTTCATTTCATATTTTAGGTTTCTAGTCTTCTTTTCCATCAATTTTAAGGAACAATGTATTATGGTTTCATTATTTTATCTATTATCAATATCCATCTTCTCTTTATAACCCTAAAAGGGTAAAATGATTTATGCAAAGAAGTAATATATAAAATTTGATGTATTGACATGTTATTTCTAAAATGGAGAGGAGAGGCATGAACTTAAGTGATTTTATGTTAGTTTTGTCCCAAGTACAATAGTTTAGCATACAAAGATCACAAGCAATATGGTAATTTTACTTCACTGAACCATGAGGTTCCTTAAAATTAGGCTTAGTATGGTTATGAAAACATGATTGTATTGGTTAGTTTGATTGGAAAACCAATGAGTCAGACCTTGTATTGGTATGGTACAACAATTATATCGGTCATGTAATTATATTGGTCAAAATTGGCTGGTATGATTAAAGTTAGATATTTGTAAATGAGTCTTCTTAGTTTGAGCATGATTAGTATGGCCTCATTAGATCTTCGGGATAACCAAAAGATTAAAAGTTCAATTCCAGAGAGCGACACTTGTTGGGAGGGATAATCACACACCCAGAAAAAGATTAGTTTCTTATCCAAAAGGGTAAAAGAATACTTTTGATAGTACTAAAAAAAATCACCTAAACACTAATTTTCAAAGGCATAGCAAAGGTGGTTAATAATGATTGCAATTGATCTCTACATTGGTATAAAAGCTATTTTAAAATAAGTGCTTAACCAATATTACAAAGAAGCTATATCATTCCACCCATATTCATGAGCTCTATTTTCCCAAAAAGCTGAAAGCCTAAGCTCTTCAATGAGTTCTGCTTCTACTCTTTCCCTTGCTTTTTCACAAGTTTCCACACCCACATTGCACTTTTCTGCTTCCTTTTGGTATTGTGAAAAGGTTTTCTTTGTTTCTATTATTAACCTTTTGGTGTGTTCCAATGTCTCATTTGCTACAATTTTCTGCAAGTTTAGCTCCTCAGAGAGCATAGTTAGTAGATCTTTCTTCACTTCCTCATTTATAACTGGATCATCTTTACCACAAACTGCAAGATGATCCAGTAGTATAAGACTCTGTTAGATCCCCAGAAAGATAAAAATGTCAACTATTCAAGATCACTAATCATTAATCTAAACCAGTGTTTTAAATTGCGGTTGTGGTCGCGATTACTGCGATTGCGGTCGTTGCGGTGTAAATTATTTTGTGAGTCAAAACATATTTTTCACATCGATGCGGTCTAATGCGGCCCGATACGAAGGCTTGATGCGGTCAAAATGTGGTTGGATTGTGGCAGTCACTGTGATTCAGTATCATACTCTAATTGCGATGTGATATGATTGCGGCAGTCACTACAACTGCATCATGTGATGTAGTCCGCAATTTGACACACATCTAAACCAAACATGTATGGATTATGGATTGGATTACAAAAAATGAGAATGCCTTGGCTATATTCATTAAAATGGTGACTCAATATACAAGACTCTCACTTAATAAGGTATGAGGAAAGTATATGTCCATACCCTTACCCCAACACACAAAGAGACTGTTTTACGAATTTAAACTCATGACTTCATGGTCACTAAACACTTACCTTAGCATAGCGGCAGGATCTGACTACATTCATTATTTATAAAAAAGAACAATCTTGTAATTTTTATGTTAATAGAGAATTTTTTTTTTCCAAAAAGAAGATTGCAACTTCAAGTAGCAGTACTCACTTTCTCTGCAACATTTTTCCTAATGTGCCAACTTCAGATTGTGCACATGCTATGTAACATAGATATTCTCTATGCACATGTTATATAATCCTTAATTTCCTCTTACAAATTTATAATACATCACTCAATGTCTTGGAAATATAAATATTACTACATAATTTCTTTTCTGTTTCACTTGAAAACCAAGTTTGGTGCTTAAATAATAACTCAAAAATAAAACTTACTAGAAAGATCTAGATAAGATTCTTCAGGTGAAGAACAATAGCACTCACATGTAGAACATGAAGGAGTAGTCTCTTTCAACTTCCACTTAGATTTTGGTCCAACTATGAAAACAAGGAAACATAAACATACCCAAATCAAAAACCACCTCAAAAATCAATAGTGTTTGATATTTGATGTATACCCAATATTACACCTCACTTTTAAAAGTTAGGAACATATATATGGTATGAATTAATATAGTATATTATTTGTTATTTATTTGGATTACTTTTTTGAATAAATGATGATCAAATATTAACAATGAATAATACACTGATAATATATAAAAGTTACGGGCGTGAATGTGAGAGAATACCTTAATACAAAAGGAGTATTATGATCATTTATCTTCATTCATGTCCCATATCCCGGTAAAGTGAAAAGATATGTTTTTTATTTATGAAACTTAATAGTAATGAGAATTTGTTTCAGAAGAATGTGGTGGAATCTTGCATTATGAGAGTGAGGTTTGAGAAAGAATGAAAAAAATCCTTAGCATAAGGTAGTTTTACCTTAACATCTCAATGTTTATTCTAAAGAAAGCTAGGCTCCACATAAATAAATAGAATATGAAAATGGTCTATATTTATTATTCTAGCACCTAATTAAAGATTATGATAACTTGTTTTTAATGAAGATAATTTATTTACTTATCAATGGTGTTATTGTTTCTCATTGTTGATAAAAGGAGTGATATATTTTTTAAATTAGATTAAAATTTTAAGAATATAAAATCTATCCTTAGAAGTTTAGCATTAAAGTGGTATATATGACCAACGAGTATTGGTTCAAGTAGTACTTGCTTGATTCCCTTTAAGCAAAATCTCGGGTTCGACTCTTGTGGATGAAAAAAATATCTTCTAAAAGAGTTAGCCCCACATACCTGTTGTGGATGTTTCTGACTAGGACAAATGTCTCTCCAATGCGAGAATACTTGTAGGAAATCAAAAAATGTTCTATATGTGTATCTTCAACTTTAGAGGTTCTATCAATGGTCTATTTCATGTAAATCATGTTTCCAAATGGGACCATCTTCTTAAAATATCTCTTTTTGTGTTTCTAATTTCAACTCATGTCATGAGAAATATCTTCTTGAAAATAGCTATATCTTAGAGAACTCACTTCACAAACTACCATCATAAGAATTATGTGTGGAAACTATTTCTTATCTTGCTCAATGTCTTCTCAAGTTCATGCCCATATTAATTTCAAAGTCCCTATGTCAAGGTATTACTTTCCAAAAAATGTTTTACATCATGATTTACCTTTGCTTTTGTGATGCATTTTTAAGTTCTTATATACAAATAATATAAAAAAATAACATAGATAAACATAAAGGTATTTGATGCTTAAATATGAGTTTAGAATTTTGTTGTATAAAGGGCGGATTCATCATAGGACCATGTAGAAAATTGGCATATACTAGTATAACAACTAAGCCTTTATCTCACTAGGTGAAATCGACTACATTGATTCAACGATGTCATAATGCTTTATTATACCAAACATAATTTTATTCGGTTTTCTATGTGCCTTGTCACATGAACATATATACTATAATGTTTTAATTGGTTTCTAATCTTACAATATTTTAACTTACCCCTTTTGAAGATTGAAGCAAAATTTCACCATAGTCAAATGTTGTAATAGAAGATCATGGGAGAAACCAAGAGCTCAAATTAATTACTATGAGTTGCTTGGAATTTCTGTTGATTCAAATTCTAAGAAAATCAAAGAAGCTTATAGGAAGCTGCAAAAGAAATATCATCCAGATATTGTTGGCCCAAAGGTCATTTCTCACTTCACTTTAATTCAATCCAAACACAGTTTCTCTCTTACAATTTGTATTACTTTATGTGCGTCGACTGTGATTGATCAGAAAAGTATTTAGTAATCATATTTTTATCTTAAATACATTTTCTTCAATCAATCATAATTGATAATATATGGAGTGACACAAATTATGGAACAATAGATACGTTCCTGCCAAAAAAAAATTGTTTATGGATGTAATTTGGTAATCTTTTATCATATGGATATTGATTTTGTGCATTGTATTGGTCTACTTTTAGGGTCATGAGTATACTCTAATGCTAAATAAGGCTTATGAAGTTCTAATGAAAGAGGACTTGAGGAGAAAATATGATGAGTCATTAGGACAGATGAGACTAAGATTTGACAAAAACAACATGCCCTTGGGTTATAGCACATGGAAAGGACCTTTAAGATCACAAGCTCTATTTGTTGATGGAAATGCATGCATAGGTACTTTTAACTCTAAGCTTTCATTTTTTTTAGGTGATATTAGATTCAATAATAAGTTGGTCTAGTGGTGTAAGATGTCATTAGCAGTGTTGTTAGAACTGGATCGTACTTGATGGTCTGACTGGATTGACCGCTGACCGGACTTGAAAACGGTTTTGGTTTACCGTCTTACCGAGTGAGGGTTAAACCGCTTTGAACCTGGGAAATTCTGGTCCGACCGTGTTAAACTCGGTTAAACCAGACTAATAAGTGAATTAAACCAAACGGTTCACTTAAAGATTAAAAAATTGAACTCTACTCTAATCTTTTGTTTCACTTCAGTCCAAAAAAAAAAGATGTTACTTCAATGTAATTATACATGATTATTAATTATATAAAATTTTACATTTATATAATTATATATCTATAGATAAAAAGTATTAATTATGTATAAAATCATCTGATCAAACCATACGATTTAACCGGTTAAACCTAATACGAGACCTCTTCCGGTTTGACGTCCGGTTCGAGTTTCACAACATTGGTCATTAGATCTCTGGATAGACTAAAAAGGTTAAGAGTTCAATTCTTGTGAGCAACATATGTTGAGAGGGATAATTATGCACCCCGAAAGAGATTAATTCCTTACCAATAGCGTATAAGGTGAGGGATACCCTTGGTCATACCAACAAAAAGATTCAATAATAAGGTGAGCCTCAACACAATGATAAGATTGTTTGCCTTGTGACCCGAAAGTCATTAGTTCATATCATAGAAACATACTCTTGGCTTGTGAGAGTAAGATTTCTTACATTTACCCTCCTCAGACCTTACAAGGTGAGAATAAGAAACCGTTCATTACATTCAAGCTTCCATTTTAAGAGTAAAGAAAGAAGTACCTTTTTAATTGTAGGGTAGTTGACTTCCAATATTATTAGAAATGGAAACAAACTTTGAGTTCTTAACCTCATTACTTTATCCCTTCAACCCTTTTGTTACAAAGGATGCAGAGAATGTGTACACCATGCAAGCAATACATTTACAATGGATGAAGCTCATGGATGTGCAAGGGTTAAAGTTCAATATGGAGACAATGACCAAAATATTGAATATATATATATATATATATATATATATTTATCTCTATTTATTCATACAGAGGCATTTAAAAATGCATCAAAAAAGTGAAAGTGTCCATGTTTTGATGTTTAAGAATGTTTTTTCCCATGACTAGAATGAGAAAGTTGTTTCAACATTGGTTGATTTGATGATTGATGAGAAAAATAAGGAAATAGTAGATGTTTGAAAGAGACATGAAGGCGATAGGAGCACATCTGCTGTCCTATAAGTTGTGTCACTAGCCTGTTATTGGTCGAAAAAATCTATTTAAGTTAAAAAATTAATAGTTAATTATTTTCCTGACCAATCACAATTGATGACACATGTAGTGACATAACTTGTGGGACAACAAATATGTATCCGAAGATGATAAGTACATGATGAGTTAATGCATCTTTGACTTTCAGGTGGCAAATTGAAACCATTCACCATCCTAAGTCCTAACTATAATGCACCATTATTTCTTATAAATTAGAAGTGACAAGTAAAGGACTTAACTTATATAGGGTATCATAGGTATTAATGGGACACGTAATCAATAATAAATTGACATTTATACACTTTTCTATTTCACCAAACTCATACTGTTAACTCTGTTAACTCTTCATTTTTTTTCATTATAAATTTTAATTTCATTTCATATTTTAGGTTTCTAGTCTTCTTTTCCATCAATTTTAAGGAACAATGTATTATGGTTTCATTATTTTATCTATTATCAATATCCATCTTCTCTTTATAACCCTAAAAGGGTAAAATGATTTATGCAAAGAAGTAATATATAAAATTTGATGTATTGACATGTTATTTCTAAAATGGAGAGGAGAGGCATGAACTTAAGTGATTTTATGTTAGTTTTGTCCCAAGTACAATAGTTTAGCATACAAAGATCACAAGCAATATGGTAATTTTACTTCACTGAACCATGAGGTTCCTTAAAATTAGGCTTAGTATGGTTATGAAAACATGATTGTATTGGTTAGTTTGATTGGAAAACCAATGAGTCAGACCTTGTATTGGTATGGTACAACAATTATATCGGTCATGTAATTATATTGGTCAAAATTGGCTGGTATGATTAAAGTTAGATATTTGTAAATGAGTCTTCTTAGTTTGAGCATGATTAGTATGGCCTCATTAGATCTTCGGGATAACCAAAAGATTAAAAGTTCAATTCCAGAGAGCGACACTTGTTGGGAGGGATAATCACACACCCAGAAAAAGATTAGTTTCTTATCCAAAAGGGTAAAAGAATACTTTTGATAGTACTAAAAAAAATCACCTAAACACTAATTTTCAAAGGCATAGCAAAGGTGGTTAATAATGATTGCAATTGATCTCTACATTGGTATAAAAGCTATTTTAAAATAAGTGCTTAACCAATATTACAAAGAAGCTATATCATTCCACCCATATTCATGAGCTCTATTTTCCCAAAAAGCTGAAAGCCTAAGCTCTTCAATGAGTTCTGCTTCTACTCTTTCCCTTGCTTTTTCACAAGTTTCCACACCCACATTGCACTTTTCTGCTTCCTTTTGGTATTGTGAAAAGGTTTTCTTTGTTTCTATTATTAACCTTTTGGTGTGTTCCAATGTCTCATTTGCTACAATTTTCTGCAAGTTTAGCTCCTCAGAGAGCATAGTTAGTAGATCTTTCTTCACTTCCTCATTTATAACTGGATCATCTTTACCACAAACTGCAAGATGATCCAGTAGTATAAGACTCTGTTAGATCCCCAGAAAGATAAAAATGTCAACTATTCAAGATCACTAATCATTAATCTAAACCAGTGTTTTAAATTGCGGTTGTGGTCGCGATTACTGCGATTGCGGTCGTTGCGGTGTAAATTATTTTGTGAGTCAAAACATATTTTTCACATCGATGCGGTCTAATGCGGCCCGATACGAAGGCTTGATGCGGTCAAAATGTGGTTGGATTGTGGCAGTCACTGTGATTCAGTATCATACTCTAATTGCGATGTGATATGATTGCGGCAGTCACTACAACTGCATCATGTGATGTAGTCCGCAATTTGACACACATCTAAACCAAACATGTATGGATTATGGATTGGATTACAAAAAATGAGAATGCCTTGGCTATATTCATTAAAATGGTGACTCAATATACAAGACTCTCACTTAATAAGGTATGAGGAAAGTATATGTCCATACCCTTACCCCAACACACAAAGAGACTGTTTTACGAATTTAAACTCATGACTTCATGGTCACTAAACACTTACCTTAGCATAGCGGCAGGATCTGACTACATTCATTATTTATAAAAAAGAACAATCTTGTAATTTTTATGTTAATAGAGAATTTTTTTTTTCCAAAAAGAAGATTGCAACTTCAAGTAGCAGTACTCACTTTCTCTGCAACATTTTTCCTAATGTGCCAACTTCAGATTGTGCACATGCTATGTAACATAGATATTCTCTATGCACATGTTATATAATCCTTAATTTCCTCTTACAAATTTATAATACATCACTCAATGTCTTGGAAATATAAATATTACTACATAATTTCTTTTCTGTTTCACTTGAAAACCAAGTTTGGTGCTTAAATAATAACTCAAAAATAAAACTTACTAGAAAGATCTAGATAAGATTCTTCAGGTGAAGAACAATAGCACTCACATGTAGAACATGAAGGAGTAGTCTCTTTCAACTTCCACTTAGATTTTGGTCCAACTATGAAAACAAGGAAACATAAACATACCCAAATCAAAAACCACCTCAAAAATCAATAGTGTTTGATATTTGATGTATACCCAATATTACACCTCACTTTTAAAAGTTAGGAACATATATATGGTATGAATTAATATAGTATATTATTTGTTATTTATTTGGATTACTTTTTTGAATAAATGATGATCAAATATTAACAATGAATAATACACTGATAATATATAAAAGTTACGGGCGTGAATGTGAGAGAATACCTTAATACAAAAGGAGTATTATGATCATTTATCTTCATTCATGTCCCATATCCCGGTAAAGTGAAAAGATATGTTTTTTATTTATGAAACTTAATAGTAATGAGAATTTGTTTCAGAAGAATGTGGTGGAATCTTGCATTATGAGAGTGAGGTTTGAGAAAGAATGAAAAAAATCCTTAGCATAAGGTAGTTTTACCTTAACATCTCAATGTTTATTCTAAAGAAAGCTAGGCTCCACATAAATAAATAGAATATGAAAATGGTCTATATTTATTATTCTAGCACCTAATTAAAGATTATGATAACTTGTTTTTAATGAAGATAATTTATTTACTTATCAATGGTGTTATTGTTTCTCATTGTTGATAAAAGGAGTGATATATTTTTTAAATTAGATTAAAATTTTAAGAATATAAAATCTATCCTTAGAAGTTTAGCATTAAAGTGGTATATATGACCAACGAGTATTGGTTCAAGTAGTACTTGCTTGATTCCCTTTAAGCAAAATCTCGGGTTCGACTCTTGTGGATGAAAAAAATATCTTCTAAAAGAGTTAGCCCCACATACCTGTTGTGGATGTTTCTGACTAGGACAAATGTCTCTCCAATGCGAGAATACTTGTAGGAAATCAAAAAATGTTCTATATGTGTATCTTCAACTTTAGAGGTTCTATCAATGGTCTATTTCATGTAAATCATGTTTCCAAATGGGACCATCTTCTTAAAATATCTCTTTTTGTGTTTCTAATTTCAACTCATGTCATGAGAAATATCTTCTTGAAAATAGCTATATCTTAGAGAACTCACTTCACAAACTACCATCATAAGAATTATGTGTGGAAACTATTTCTTATCTTGCTCAATGTCTTCTCAAGTTCATGCCCATATTAATTTCAAAGTCCCTATGTCAAGGTATTACTTTCCAAAAAATGTTTTACATCATGATTTACCTTTGCTTTTGTGATGCATTTTTAAGTTCTTATATACAAATAATATAAAAAAATAACATAGATAAACATAAAGGTATTTGATGCTTAAATATGAGTTTAGAATTTTGTTGTATAAAGGGCGGATTCATCATAGGACCATGTAGAAAATTGGCATATACTAGTATAACAACTAAGCCTTTATCTCACTAGGTGAAATCGACTACATTGATTCAACGATGTCATAATGCTTTATTATACCAAACATAATTTTATTCGGTTTTCTATGTGCCTTGTCACATGAACATATATACTATAATGTTTTAATTGGTTTCTAATCTTACAATATTTTAACTTACCCCTTTTGAAGATTGAAGCAAAATTTCACCATAGTCAAATGTTGTAATAGAAGATCATGGGAGAAACCAAGAGCTCAAATTAATTACTATGAGTTGCTTGGAATTTCTGTTGATTCAAATTCTAAGAAAATCAAAGAAGCTTATAGGAAGCTGCAAAAGAAATATCATCCAGATATTGTTGGCCCAAAGGTCATTTCTCACTTCACTTTAATTCAATCCAAACACAGTTTCTCTCTTACAATTTGTATTACTTTATGTGCGTCGACTGTGATTGATCAGAAAAGTATTTAGTAATCATATTTTTATCTTAAATACATTTTCTTCAATCAATCATAATTGATAATATATGGAGTGACACAAATTATGGAACAATAGATACGTTCCTGCCAAAAAAAAATTGTTTATGGATGTAATTTGGTAATCTTTTATCATATGGATATTGATTTTGTGCATTGTATTGGTCTACTTTTAGGGTCATGAGTATACTCTAATGCTAAATAAGGCTTATGAAGTTCTAATGAAAGAGGACTTGAGGAGAAAATATGATGAGTCATTAGGACAGATGAGACTAAGATTTGACAAAAACAACATGCCCTTGGGTTATAGCACATGGAAAGGACCTTTAAGATCACAAGCTCTATTTGTTGATGGAAATGCATGCATAGGTACTTTTAACTCTAAGCTTTCATTTTTTTTAGGTGATATTAGATTCAATAATAAGTTGGTCTAGTGGTGTAAGATGTCATTAGCAGTGTTGTTAGAACTGGATCGTACTTGATGGTCTGACTGGATTGACCGCTGACCGGACTTGAAAACGGTTTTGGTTTACCGTCTTACCGAGTGAGGGTTAAACCGCTTTGAACCTGGGAAATTCTGGTCCGACCGTGTTAAACTCGGTTAAACCAGACTAATAAGTGAATTAAACCAAACGGTTCACTTAAAGATTAAAAAATTGAACTCTACTCTAATCTTTTGTTTCACTTCAGTCCAAAAAAAAAAGATGTTACTTCAATGTAATTATACATGATTATTAATTATATAAAATTTTACATTTATATAATTATATATCTATAGATAAAAAGTATTAATTATGTATAAAATCATCTGATCAAACCATACGATTTAACCGGTTAAACCTAATACGAGACCTCTTCCGGTTTGACGTCCGGTTCGAGTTTCACAACATTGGTCATTAGATCTCTGGATAGACTAAAAAGGTTAAGAGTTCAATTCTTGTGAGCAACATATGTTGAGAGGGATAATTATGCACCCCGAAAGAGATTAATTCCTTACCAATAGCGTATAAGGTGAGGGATACCCTTGGTCATACCAACAAAAAGATTCAATAATAAGGTGAGCCTCAACACAATGATAAGATTGTTTGCCTTGTGACCCGAAAGTCATTAGTTCATATCATAGAAACATACTCTTGGCTTGTGAGAGTAAGATTTCTTACATTTACCCTCCTCAGACCTTACAAGGTGAGAATAAGAAACCGTTCATTACATTCAAGCTTCCATTTTAAGAGTAAAGAAAGAAGTACCTTTTTAATTGTAGGGTAGTTGACTTCCAATATTATTAGAAATGGAAACAAACTTTGAGTTCTTAACCTCATTACTTTATCCCTTCAACCCTTTTGTTACAAAGGATGCAGAGAATGTGTACACCATGCAAGCAATACATTTACAATGGATGAAGCTCATGGATGTGCAAGGGTTAAAGTTCAATATGGAGACAATGACCAAAATATTGAGGTAAAGTACACATTGACTATTCAATTAATTTGAGTAATTGAAATTGTAGACCGCATCACGTAATATGGTTGCAATATTGCTATTATGGTGACCGTTGCAGTCGCATCAAACTATAATTATAGTGTGACATCGAATTACAATGATGCGGCTACATCGGGCTGCAATGCAACCGCATTGGACCACATTAGGCTGCATCACAATACATTAGACCACATCAAGTTCAAAAATATTTTTTTAATTACAAAATAATTCACAAGTTGTGTCGCAATCCGCATCGTAGTGGCTGGAATGAATGCAATTACAGTAACCACAACCATCACCACAACCGTGACCGTAATTGCAATTTAAAACACTGTCTCCAGCCATACGTGCAATTATGTACTTTACTAATCACAAAATACTTCACACTGCAATGGCCACAATCTGCTTCGTGGCGACTGCAATATATGCAATTGCAGTAACCACATGACCGCAATCGCAATTTAAAACACCGGTTCCAACCATACATGTAATTATGTACTTGTGTAAACTACTAATGTTGGATGATACAAGAAAAATCTCAGGTATCTGTTGAATCATGCCCAGTTAACTGCATATATTGGGTTGAGGCAGAGGAATTAGCAGTGCTTGAGTTCTTGATTCAACCTCAACCAAAGGAAGGTTATGGTATTTTTGGAGGAGGTTGGAAAAAACCTGAGAATGTTTTCAAAGCTGCAGAGTCATTTAGGAAACAATTGAAGAGGGAAGCAGCAACCAGACAAGATCAAAGAACTGGTAGAAATCATTAGAGTAAACCCTCGATTCAGTACTCGAAAGATGATAACTTTATCGGTTAGATACTTAAAAAAGATTCATGTCACCAAATAAGTCCTTGAAAGTTTCGAACCATCGCTACGTGGGCCGACTCTCTCGAAGGACTTAATTGGTGATATTTTGAAGACTTTGAGGACTTAATGAAACACAATACAATTGCGTTATTGCATCAAAAACCGAACCGATGACATCGTGATCTTTCGAGAACTTAAGTTAGTTTACTCAAACTAATACCTATGATATGTGTAGTGAAATATGTTGCATATTGGACTTATGTGGTGATAAAGATGATTTGTTGGGTCATTGTAGGAGGAGGAACTGATGAAGAAAGCCATGCTCAAGCTGAAGCTCGAGCTCATGCTACTATGAATATAAAGCTGGAAAGTTTCTTGAAAACTTGGAAATGGGTGAAAGAAACTTTAGGGATGGATATTAACTAAGGATAAAATATGCAGAAATTTATGAAAGAAATTTGGAATGTACATATAATGAAGGGTTTGGTTGTATATAAAGAATGGGATATGTGTTATGATCTTATTCTACTCATGTAGCTGACCCATCTAATGGGATAATGGTTTGGTTGTTGTTGTATATAAAGAACATGCTATTCATGTTTCTGATATTAGGAACATTGTGGATTACAAAATCAGAACACATTTGTAGTTGTTTAAACAAAGATTAAGCAAACTCTCACAAAAAAAGAAGAGAGAATGAAAGAATAAAGGTAATATGAAAAACTATATAGTGCCTAGGTATTATGCATGAATCATGAATTCATTGAGTTATGCTATTTTATTAACTGACATATTAATATGGATGTTAACATGTTTCATGAAATGTCGATATGTCCGAGTGGTTAAGGAGACAGACTTGAAATCTGTTGGGCTACGCCCGCGCAGGTTCGAACCCTGCTGTCGACGTTTTTATTAAACATCCTCGACTTTTATGTTAACTCGCTTTCCTATTAATGTGTAATTTGTACGTTATAAATGGCAAATATAGTATTTTGCGTTAAATATTTATAATTTGCAGTTGAATTTATTCGATTAGTATAATGTTCAACTTTTAAGAAGATAATGAGGATAAAATAAGAAGATAATGTTATATGACTTTTTTTGTAGAAATAAGAAGATAATGTTATATGATTTTTTTGTAGAAATAAGAAGATAATGTTATATGATTTTTTTCTAGAAATAAGAAGATAATGTTATATGATTTTTTTTTGTAGAAATAAGAAGATAATGGTATATGATTTTTTTGTAGAAATAAGAAGATAATAAAGGTAAAATAAGAAATCTTAAATTACACTATGGTGAGGTGATTATTTTGTATTTTCCTTTTATTAACTGGTATAGATTATACATAAACTATATGACAATATAAAACAGTAATTATTAAAATCAACCAATAAAATATTAAATGTATAGAACAATAATCATTAATAACACAATAATTTTAAAAAAGAATAAAAACAATAAAACTACTTGTCTTGCTAAAAACAATATTTAACGTCCTCATTAATTATGGGTCCTATCTCGTGCATTTTTTTTTTATATATGATAATTTGGATTTATTATGCATGTAATTATGGTGCAGGTTGGAATCTGCTGTCCCCAATTATGTCTCCAATCACGTCATTGGTCAATCACAATGAAGCAAAATTGATAAAGTTATGAATATTTAATTTTTTTAACTAACGTGGCATAATAGGATTGGTTTGAGACGATGTTTAAGACAGGGTTTAGGACAAGGTTTAGGATAGCATATCCTTGTCCGCATGGTTCATCCCTTTGTTGAATATGGATTAAGAGATGCTTGAACTTCTTCTAGTGTAAGCCCCTTAGTTTCTGGTACTAGTTTTGCTATGAATATCACAGTGAACCCACATATGATAGAGAATATGAAGAATGTTCCTAGTCAAACAAACATAACACAACAATTCATGTTATTGCAATTCTTCTCAATTTTTGTCCTTTCATATTTTCAGCCATTTTTAAGGGTAAGTTAGAGTTTGTTTGCGAGTTGAGTTTCTGAGAGAAAAAAAAGGGAAAAAGAAGGTTTCGGAGCCATCTCACAATGCGTTTCATGGCTCTGAAGTCTTTTTATTTCTCTCCAAGATTCAACTCGCAAACATGTCCTTAGAGAACAAGGAATCGAGACAGTGAAATGTGAAGTTACCTGTTGAACTCAAATTCATGAGGAAGTTAAAAGCATATGATATAATCCAAGAACATAACCAGCTAACTAAGGTTACTAGGCTTCCAGCAGAGCCCTTCACATTGATGGGAAATATCTGAAAAAGTGATTATCATTAAAGCTTAAGACTAATTATGATCAAATTTTCATTCGGAAAATGGAAGTGTTGGTTATGTAGTAAACAAAAGTGTAGAAAAAAATCGTGTTACGTAAAAGACTTACTTTCATTCATCAACAAAAAACATTATTTACACAATATAGAATGAAAAACTGATGCAGAAAAGAAAAAAACTCCTACTTGAATAACATAATGAGTATCATATAACTAATTCTATGAAATATTCCTAACAATCATATCGGCTCTTCATTGCCTAATGAATAGAAACATGACAGTGTCTGAGTCATTTTAGTCAAGAGTAAGTTAAACAACTTATTCAGATAACTTTTCTTCACTTGAAAGTTTACGTGAAAAATACGCGTATTTTGTGCATAAAATTATTATGTATGGCGAGAAATTGTCCGAATCAGTTGTTCATCAATACTGCTCTTTTTTCAGGAGTGATAAGAAAATACCTCAGACATTATAACCCAAGGAATTCCTCCCATACCAAGTGAGAAAGATCCTGTATAAACCTGTTCATTTCAAAAACTATAAGGTAAATTACCCTTTTTACACAAAAGATTAGGTGATATAGTGTAATATCCTTCTTACAAGTTGATAAAACAGAATAATGTATCTAAGTTTCTGATTTGTTATTTAGTCAAATTTATGAGATTTCACATTGCAGCCAAAGATTCAAATAACGGCGCATCAATGCATAAACATTTGCCATTGCGAAATCGTTACCAATACGCCGACGAGCGCGAGAATTGGACTAACTTCCTTCAGTTTATGCAGGTCCTGCATATAGCAAGCCTATGTAACTAAACCTTAGAAAATAACAACTTAATAGAACAGATTCTGTTATTGAAAGAACCTGCAAAAAGAACGAAAGCGCGGCAAGGAAGCATCCGAAGCATGTCCCGGATGCAGATACCTGTGTCGAAGTAAACATTTTGAATTCAGTATTTACTGTATAGATTGAGAAAGAAGAAACAAAAGCTGAACCATTTTACTAGCAAAAGTGGCCTTCTTCCAGATTTATCCATTAAAAGTACTCCCAAAGCTGTCATTGGAATCTATAAAGACAAACATGACAGAATAGTGTTAAGACTTAAGAGACTCAGAATCGTCGAGAGTGGCATCTATCTCATCCTACGAAAAACGGATGCAATACGAATACGAGATACAGACATTGACATGCTATAGACAAAAAAATAGCGAAATATGAAAGTATATATTATACGATATGTATCGGATATCAATACGCTAACCAGTTTGAAGGATCAGTGCTAGACAATGTCATCTTATATAGTAATAAGAAGATAGAAAGGACTAAATCGTATGAGGAGAATTAAGAACCTGAACAACAACCATCGCTATAGTTCCGATACTTCCTGAAAAACCTGTCATAGGTAAGATTTTTTGCTTTCATGAGAACCCTCTTATAAATAACATTCTCATATTCATCTTCTCTCATTTATCATTTGATAGAAGCATAAAAAAATATGTAAACATACCAGCAGATATAAATATAGAAGTTGCATAAAATGCAATTCCATTAACACCTCCAAACTGTTGTAGAATCATTAGGCCAATTCCTACCTAACAAAGTCACTAAATAGCATAAGAAAAGGTTAAGAAAAGGTGCATGAATGAACTTAGAAATCTCACAGTAAGTGACTTCAAATACTGCATTTGGAATAAGCCAATAATGCTAGATTCTTTTTGTTGTTGAAGGGATTCTGTATACTCCTACAAAACAATTGCAATGTATAAAATGCTTATGAAAAAAAATGCAATGTATAAAAAATTGGAGGCTTTGGTTGTTTTTTTCTCTTTCTTTCTCCCTTCTTTTGCTTCCTATTTAAATTGTAATAAGTTAACATTTAAAAGAAGTGTTGGACCAGACTGCGACTGAGGAGTCTCCAACCACTGTTGAGTTCCATTGTTATTGGGGTATGAGAAGAGTGGAGAACACAAGTGAGACATCACGTCTTGAACCAAAATCTTAAGGCATTAGTTATCGGTCCGCTCCCCCTTAAGTCCATCATGTCTCAGTCGAACCATCGGCTCTCTGATACCACTTGTTGGACCAGACTGCAATTTGGGAGTCTCCAACCAACGGAGAGTTCCATTGTTACAAGGGTATGGGAAGAGGAAGAATGGAGAGCTACAAGTGAGACAACACGTCTTGAACTAAAACCTTAGGACATTAGTTTCATGGGTCTTTCCTACTTATAAACTCTATCACTCCCCCCACGTATCCAATATGAGACTTCACACTTGAATAAACTCAACAAGAAAGAAACACTTATTAGTTATCACATACCCGAATTTCAGTGGCCTCTTCACAAATATCAGCATTCTTCCCCCTAAGGTGCTGCAAAGAAGATTCACTCCTTTCCATGTTACCAATCTTTGCCTATAGAAGATTGCAACTATCAGTTATATTTGTTTGTCTAATGGCATGTCATGACTAAAACCATTCGACAAAAGTAATGAAAATTTCTCGGTTGCTTATGTGGGTTGCGTCAAAGTCGAACAGAGACAGACTGAAAAATAAACTTACTGTAGCCATGAACAACTCACCAGCCACCTAGGAGACTCAGGAATAAAGGGTAGACTTAGAAACTGTATAAGACAAGGAATAGTTCCTGAGATAAAGACAAGAAAAATATAAGAAGTTCATCAAATTCAAACCATTTTAGTTACATTTTGTGAAAGCAAGACCATTACCTATTAGAGCCAAAATCCGCCAATTCAAGTATGCTCCCAAAAGATAAGTTAACGATACTCCGCAACATATCATTAACTGTCGGTATACAAGCAACAACAACTAAGCTTTTATCTCACTAGGTAGGGTCGGCTGCATGGACCGAGTTGGGTACACAAGCAATGAGAACAAAATGATAGTTGTAGAGATTTTATTGCTTTATGCCTTCACCTGATGAACTGCAGTGAAAGCACCTCTGAGATTCTTGGGTGTTATTTCTGCTACATAAACTGGTACCTATTATGGAAATGAAACTATCCATTTTCATTTCTTGAACTAAGAATTATGAAAAATTAAGAGTCACAATAATTACCACATAAGATAGAATTCCCATTCCACATCCTACCAATACTCTTCCAACATAAAGCCACCAAGCAACCTTCAAAAACCATCAAGTGTTTAATATCAAACAAGTGTACTCTTTGTAACACCATGAACTGGTAGACTTTTAGTTAGTTGCACTAAATCAAATTTAGCTGCATAAAAAAAGGATTATTGGAACATACATGTCCTGAAAGAGCCTCTCCGCTCTCGGAGTAAGACTGCATACATCTACCTTCTCCAGACCCCACTAAGTGGGAGCCTCGTTCACTAGGCTGCCTGCCTCCCTTTTATTAGAACATGCATGTCTGGAAACAGTCTCTGCGCTTACGGGAATAAGACTATGTACATTTACCCTCTCAGACTCCACTAAGTGGGAGCCTCGTGTGCACTAGGCTGTCTGCCTCCCTTTCGTTTGAACATACATATCTGGAAACAGTCTCTCCACTTACAGGGTAAGACTATATATATCTACCTTCCCTAGACTCTACTAAATCAGAACCTCGTACACGAGGCTGTCTGCCTCCCTTTTATTAGAACATACATGGATTCAACATTACATTGAGCACTTTTCATGACCCCTTCTTTGAAATATAATTTCACAATTTAAAAATACATGGCAAAGAGAAATCACAGTGTTGATTAACATGATTAAGAATCTATTACGTTTGTATTCATTAAACAATAAAGAACCAATATGACTGTTAAGAATATTTTCATCTACAATGTTGGAGCACTTATGTGACTCATTATGCTATTAATGTAGGAATTTATTTTTTCTGCATCAATTTTCTTTCTCATGCTGTATAAATTATGTATCTTGTTGAATAAAATCAAGCCTTCTATATCACATATTTCCTCTCTACACTTTTGCTTGCTACTTAACCTCTAACTAACACTAACATTAACTACACTAACTATAATAGTACATGGAACTTTACTTGGATCATGACTTTTTAGATATATGGAAGTAAAATGTAAGATATATAGAGAACTAATGATAAACCTTTGAGAATGCTATGGCTAACCATCCAAAGATACAGAATACCTCTGCAATACCCATGGCCTGCATTGCATAAGCAGAGGAAAAAATGAACATGAAACATTCCATATAAGTTCGGCCATGCTTCGAAAAATAGACGAAATCGCGAAACTTACAACGCGACGACCTGCATAATCTGCTATTCTACCACTTACAATGGCACCAATCATTGCTCCAATTGTCAATATTGAACCAAAAAGTGAGTACTGCATAAATGCAAAGAGTTTGAGTTTATGGCATACATACGCCCAGTGCACGAGGCTCATGTTGCGCCCGCAAACAGGTAGGTTGTTTCCAGGATTTGAACCTGTGACATCGTAGTCACTAAGCAACAACATTACAGTTGCGCCAAACAACAACATTAATATTTGTGTTGGCACTTGGACACAAATAGTTATCAATTCAAGTTCAATGTTCAATTAACAACAAATGACAAAACAAAGGTTTAGGATTCAAAGCTCAAACCTCAGCCACACCAAGATTAAGCTCATCCATGATTTCAGATTGAACAGGTGATGAATAACCCACCTGCAAAATTCATTAGTACTCATGTTACACTTCATTGATTATTCTGAATTTTGATAAATTCAGTTTCCAAATGAAAAACATAGTAAATAGGAACTTACAGCAGATCCAAAAACATAAGAACCAAAGACAGAAACAAGGGTACTAAGTATAAGAATAGGTGGCATAGAACAATTTATATTCTGATTTTGTTCCTCAACATTGGAAAGCAAGGGACTTGAAAATTGGGTTGGTTCCATTACCATGCTTCTACTCTCCATGATTATCCACACTTACAATGATAATGTTGGAGATGAATTTTGACTAAAGGTGAAATAATAGTCTTGTCTTTTCATAGTTATCTACTATGTGATAAGGATTTGTTGTCTTAAAATATGTCATCAACTTTTTTCCGAAATATTTAATTTACTTGTGTATAGTTTGTAATATGCATACTTGATACATAAGATAAATGAGATATGCAAGTATGGTGTTATTTTAATTTATGATACTATCATGTCATTTATGGAAAGAAGGTTATTTCTAATTACATCTAATATCTTTAGCATCACTATCTTTTTAGTGAAACCAAAACACCAAAAAGACAATTGTTATTTTTGTTACTTTGTGAGACCAGACAATTTTATTTTTGTGTTATGATTAGTGATCTGAAATGATTCTTTCACTTTTGTTGAAGAAAATCAATACCTAATTTACTGTTTATATCTTCATGTACTTCAAATATTTAGTTCCACATGTTTTATTTATCATTGCTAACTTTGTGTCGGTCACCTACATTTTTTTTTTCTCATATAAAATATATCATCTTCATATTATATTATTAAAAAATAATTTAAATATAAAAAAATGCAATATATAAACTCAATAGAGAGTAAAAATTTAAGATGATAACATGTGTTAGTTGATATGATATCTATATAAAACATATGTGAAATTCTCATTTTGTGCCTCTAATAATGATTAGAGAGTTGCTAGATGTTTTTATATGTTATTATGTGTTCTATTGATTTGAGTGCTGAATTTATTCAAGTGTGAAGTCTCACATTGGATATGCGGGAAGGAGTGAAAGCGTTTATAAGAAGGAAAAGCCCATGTAACTAATGCCTTAAGGTTTTGGTTCAAGACGTGGTATCTCTTCACTCTTCCCATGTAACAATGGAACTGCATGATGGTTGGAAGAGAATGTGCTTTTTTTAGTTCTGGATAAGCTTAAATATTTTATTCATTTTTAGTAATAATATTTTAATTTAAAAATACACTATTCCCATATTAGTTACAATATTTTTAGTTTTTATAAAAAACCTTAAAATTTAATTATTTAAGTTGATATTATTTATATACCACTAAAATATATATATATATATATATATATATATATATATATATAAATTAAATGTGATTTATGTATGTGTAAAAAGGAGAAGGATATTTTGTATAATTTTATGAAAACTCATGAATATCAATCTAATGTACTGTAAAAGAGAAATAATAATGAACATTGTTCTATAATTTGGGTTAAGAAATGTATATGATATATATATATATAGGTTGACAAATTCTAATAATTCAGATTTACTATGAATCACCATATTTTCATATAATGGATGAACAAAATGTAGAGAAGGTTTTTTGACTTATTCCTATAGTAAGTGAATTCACTCTCTATTTTTAAATCATTATTATAGTATTTTTATATTTAAAGTAATTCATTGATTTATCTTGATAAAATATTTAATGAATTGAAAAAAGGTTTTCTTAAATTATGATAATCAACCTATATATACACCACAAAAAAGTTGTTATTATAATAAATGAGAAAAATTAAAATTAATCATTATATTGGATTTCGTTTAAAGATCAAGATTTGAAAGATAAATACAACTTATTTTTTAATTGATCATGTAATTATCAATGCACTTTTAATTCTAATCATTTGTGTATAATTATATCACTGAAATTTATTAATATCATAGCTTTTATACGAAAATTTTATTCACTTGATTCACCAACCTATATCTATATATTTATATGTCAGCCTATATATTTCTAAATCAAAATTCAGCAACGAAGTTCGTTATTATTTTTTTTATCATGAGTTTTAGTGAAATTACATAAAAATATATTAGTATTTTCATTATTCATTAACTAAATTTTTAAAAATTTATAAATTTTATAGATTGGGAAGATTATAAATAATTGTCTTTATTGAATTTTGTATCAGAAAATTTAAATATATAATTTGATTTAAATTACAGAATGATAATTCAATGAAGGTTGCTTTTTTAGGTGAAGGGTTAACAAATGTTGCTTTAATAGTTTAATGTATAATAATTAAACCCTAAATGAATTTACTTTGGACATAAATACCAACTTAGAGTTACTTCTCTACTTTAATTATCTAACTAACCAATATTAAATTAAAACACTAGCTCAGTGTTTTAAAGGTATTGCAAAAAACAATCCATTTGAAAATTTAATACCTAAATTTATATTCTATCACGCATCCCTATCTAATTATCAAACAAGCCAAATGATATATAATGAGGATAAAATTGAGAAAAGGTTTAAAATAAATCAAACTTGTGCATAAGATTAGGGTATATCTTTTATTTTAAGTCAAACCCAAATGTTTTCATTATAGGTAAATATACTTGTAGTTTCCTAGTTTGAACTCAAGAACTCACTTTTTTTTATAAGCAAATATATTAGAATCAGCCATAAGGGGTGTCAACCCAATTACAACTTACAAAGAAGATCAATACAAGAGTAAGGATCAATACACCATTGAGCAAAAGTGTACAATTTAGCTCCTATATTTTTAGAAATCCACAACCAAGATCTAATTTGAATCGAACTCAAGAACTCACACTTTATCTTATAGTTTTACAAACTAAGTTAACTTTTGGGATAATAAGTAAGTTTATACCACAAAATATAAATAGAAAACAAGAGTAATATGCATAGTAAAGGAATTACAATATAGAAAGTATTTCCCCTATTTAGTTGTTCCATTCTTCAACCAATATCATCCAAAATCATTCCCTTGTTCCAATTAGAAGTGATGCACCAGAATTGTTTCCTGTGAAAATGAGAACTTGTCACAATTAATACTAAATAGTAATCTAAAAATAATGTTAAAAGAGGAAGAGTTTCTTAAACAATAATTGGATATTAATGATCATTTTAATTAGTGTAGAAGATAAAATTGATCTAGACAAAATATTGTAATTAATAAATTTGATGAAGTATGTTGTTGTATTGAAGAACATTACCTGAAAATGTAAACTCTCTCCTAACAAAATATCATATATAAATCATCAAATCATGATACTGGGGCACATGAAGTAATAAATGAAATTATAATCAATTAATATCTTACCATATCAAGTGTAGAATTGCTAGAAACTGCATGAGATAAGTAAAATTTTGGAAACATTTTGAAGTTAATAATGAAGAGTCAATTTGCAAATTAAACCAAAATAATGTAAGAGATGATTTGTTAGCATTTTCATATAACACAGTTAAATGGTTAAGCAAGTAGAGCTATAACACTTCTAGGAAACCCTAAGTGAGAAAAAATATATATGAATATTCTAATGTAAAGGAGAAAATATATATGAAAAAATATATGAAACCCTAAGTGCCCCATTTAAAATAAGAGGAGAAAATTGAAAGTTCAACTCAGAGAAAATATAATGAGGGGTAAAATTCATAATATAAGTATGCAAAGAAGAAAATGTACATATGTAAAATTGACTAGGAATTCATATTAAGGATGTAACATGCATAATCTATTTATTGATCTAAAAAGGTCTAATTGCTTCAAGGATTTTATAATTACAAAATCTAGAGAGTGTCTACATTCAAACAAAAAATAATAATAAGACACTTTATGGATAACTTAGGAATTAGAATCTTAGTTATAAGAATACATCATTGTTTTGTTGGAGTTTTACCTTCACCTTTGATGAATAGTACACTAGATTAAATATCAATTTTCTCATGCAAAAACTAGATTTCACTATATTGAAAGATTGGAAAACATGATTCATGCATCAATGTACAAAATAGATAAACCACATTTAGTAAATTCTCTAAAGACAAGACAAACCTTCAAACTTTAGTTAACACTAGCATTGTAGGGTGAAACCAAGCTCTCAATGTAAGTACCCCCTTCAATCCAAATCTTTGAAGTCCAAAACTCAAGATGTTTTAATGAATTACATCTATAGTTATACACAATGAACCTTCCATCATCATTGATTTTCAACATTATTTCATTGTTGTCCCACATGAACAAGGGTCTTGGATAATATGGCCCAATGTCCATATAAGAAATCTTGAGAAATATATTCCAAGACTCTATAACTCCATATAGTTTCATTTGCCACAAGACAAAATGGGCTTTATTGAAGTCACAAGAAAGACATAGGCATCCCCCTAAAACCCACAACTTAGTACTTCCAACATAGTCTAATGTAGTAACAACATTAGGCACTGAAATCTCCTCAAATGTCTCATTGGTAATGTCAAGAGAAACAATCACTAGAGATTTATCACAAGAAAGACATAACCAATTAAGAGTGCCACTCACAAATTTTCCATAATCTTCACTATAAGTATCTATATTGGAACATGGAAAAAATTGAAGGCTTTGCATATCCCTCCAAGATCTTGAAACACCCAATTCATAAACCTTAACCATGGTCTTCTTACCAATGGGATCACAATAGATTGCAATGGTCTTGTAAGTGTCATTGATATGATCATATCCAAAACCAAACAAAGTGAAACAAAGTTCATCAACATCACCAAATACCCAAGGGTGATCAAAGCATGGTGGGGATTGAGATTTAAATTTGGTTGATGGATTCAAATAATTGACACAATTATCATTTTCATAATTCATCCAACATATCAATCCATTGCATGATTGCACAATCTCGACACCAAGACACAGCTCGAATGATGACTCATCGAATATGGGTCGAGACAAATCATCAATTACAGATCGGAGAGAGGGAGACAACAAAAATTTATGATCCAAATAATAATCGATCCCCAATAATCGATGATTGCGGAGATTAGGATCAATGCTTGATCGATCTACATGCTTCTTGACAAAATCGGAACTTGAAATTAGAGAATTCCACAACTTACATACACACTTGAATTGGATGAGCGATTTCACCGGAAGCCACAATAAGATTTCATATATGAGTTCGTTCAAGAGTACTGGACATAATGGGTATGTCGTGTCATCCTTTGACGCTCGTCTCTTGCGGCTTACGTTGGTGGTTGCTTGAGTAGACATAGGTTCAGATGGGTTGCATGTTTGTGCTTACTATTTCTCAAACGTCTAGTGCTATTTTTTGAATTGCATAAGTCACGTTGAGTTGAAAGCTGGAAAAGGAAAGCATGAAAAGTGTTCAACGTTACACTAATATTTTAATCTTGTTAAAATGTATTTTGATGTTACAGGACAATTTTAGAATATTAAAAAATGAAAATAATTTGAAACAATTGCATATATACATATATCCTGAGTGATTCATAAATATTCGTATAGCAATTTTGTACGTATATCGTGTATTTCCTCTGAAATTCATTCTTTCCATTTCCTGTCCACTTTCTTTAATCTAATGATCATCAATTTTATAACAAAAATTTAATTCAATATTTGATTATTTAATGAAATTAATTAAGGTCAAAAATCGTATCCATTTACTAAGGAAATGCATACATCTATATATAAACATATATTGAAATATAGTATATACATTACACGAAAATTAAAATCGGGAAAACATTGCTTCTTTCAGATTGTTGACCAACCTCAGTATACCACGTCACATCCTTTATAATCTTGGGTAATTTTTTAATGCAAAAGTTTTTTGTGATACTTTTAAGTATATTATTCATTATTAATAATAATTGTCAAATATGAATATGAAATTCAAGTCTACATTCCAACATTTCTATTTAATCATTTCCAGTTTAGAATAAACATTTTGTATTATAATCACAACAATTGATATGGTTTCATCAAATAGTTAATATAATTATTAATTATACTTATATTTTTCTATTAATTTCATTTCATTTTAAGGATAAATAGTTCTATTTAGAAATACAAAATTATAATCGATTCTCTAATTACACCAAGCAATTTTTTAAGATAAGTATTTATTTTTAAAATTCATTTATAAATATGGGAATTTTATTTTATATTTAAAAAATTATTCTTCCGTATGCTTAATTGTGAATTTGAAATTATAATTTGTCTAAATTATTTCCGACCACATCTCTTTCAAATTATCACAACTTAAAATTAATTCAAATATATATTAATTAACTTTCTCTACATAAATCAAATACATATTATAGACAAATTAAATATTATAAGCCTTACTCTTTTGCACATAACTTCTTAAATCAAAATATTCAGATAAAAAGTACATGTTATAATTATCAAAATATTAAGATAAAAATTAATTATATTAAATCAAATGACTTGTAACTTGTGATTCAAGATTATGTTTTACTTTAGTTGATTGATTGTTTACAGATAATTTGTGATTCAAGCAATTACCAATTTCGTTAGATGTATATACTATGCACTTTGTCATAATCCAGAATGTAATAAGAAAAATTTGATGTATTCTTTCTTTTTGGCTCTCGCGCCTCTTCTCTTTCTTCTCTTTCTTTTTGACTCTCGCGCCTCTTCTTTTTCTTTACTTATGATCAAAATTAAACATAGTTTTTTATAGATCATATCTAGATTGGAGTACCACTTATTCTCCTGATCTTCTTTCTTAACTTTTAACATAGTTTTTCAAACAATATATATCAATTCAAAAAATCTTTTGACATTTCTACTATTTCAAAACAAGTTCTCTTGAGAATGAAACATCTTTTATTAGAAGTTTGAATGTGTTATGCTCATGCAAGTTATGAATCATGCATCAAGATATTATTGTCGAATTTATCAACTTCATAACTCCAAGATACCAAACATCTTACAAATTTCTAGACTACAAACATAGAATATAAACTAATCTACCAAAAGTCTTCATTGTTTTGTTGGTTATTTGGTTTGAAATCTCTTGAAAACATGGTCTCAAAATTACCATCATAATATTATTATGAAGACTCACAAAACTATAATACTACTACCACAATTACAATTGTGAATTATAATTTAAAATGTGGCCTTTAAATTACAAGGATATGTAGTGTCTAATATCAATCTTAAATTCTAGATGAGGTATCATGGTCCATTTCAGATAGAAGCTAGGATTTGTTAAATAGCCTATTGTTGGACCAGACTGGAACTGGGGAGCCTCCAACCACCAGGGAGTTCCATTGTTACATGGGTATGGGAAGAGTGAAGAGTCACAAGTGAGACACCACGTCTTGAACCAAAACCTTAAGGTAGTAGTTCCATGGGTGAAAGAGTTTATAAGAAGGAAAGGCCCATGGAACTAATGCCTTAATGTTTTGGTTCAAGACGTGGTGTCTCACTTGTGACTCTTCCCATACTTATGTAACAATGGAACTCCCTGATGGTTAGAGGCTTCCCGGTCGCAGTCTGGTCCAACACCTATAAACTCGAATTTCCATTTACTTCAAAGATAGATCTTATATTTCATGTGTCCTTATTCAAGTAGGCAATAGGAAATTAGAAGGTGGAAGAGGTCTTGTTACTAAAAGAAATTGGTCATATACTAACAGACAAATTTAGTGACAAAGACTAAAATTGTTGTAAAGTAATCCATGAGTATAGATATAATATACCTACAATGCTACCACCATAAAATGGTGAAAATATAATTTAAAGTACAAGGGTCATTTGCTAAAGAAAATATTGAAGTACAAGGTATAACTACCCTATCCATGAGAAATGCAATTGCTAGCTAAAGATTAGAACTTGTAATGACCATTTTTAATATGGACCATTTAGATTTTGTGCAAGTCCATTTTAGTGGTAGTTGGTACTTTTAATTATATATAATATGATTTCTTTGTAATTTTTGGAATAGATACAAGAATTTTGCATAGTACATGATAATATTCTAATTTTAGGTGAGCTTGTACAGTTTTTTTAATATTTGTATGACTATGTTAATTTTCAATGAAGTTTGATTTTATTTTGATTCGTGCATATATTTCTCTTATTATGCATTTAACTTATAATTTACTCAACATTTTATAATAAAATAATAAATTAAACTTAAAATATATATAATTAGGTTTTATTCACATTATTCATAATTATCAATGTTGAGAATGAAACATATATAATTTTCTGGGTTAATGGATTTTTACTAAAGGAGACAAGATCATGCAATGGTTTATGAAATGAGTTTTCATAATGATATTTCTATTGTAAATATGTGGAGTTGGGCATGCTTGTCATGTGTTTGATATAATGATATTTTATTTAGAAAAGTAAATATTTAACAGCGCCCGAAAGCAATGTTGAATGTCCTTATATTCTACTGCACTCACATAGACAACGTCCGAAAATATTATTGAATAACAATTTTAAATACTATTATTTTACTATGGCGTAGCAGTAATTGTTTTTAAACAATATCTTTTCAAAAACTCATTTCACATTTCTACTATTTCAAAACAAGTTCTCTTGAAAGATTAGAACTTTGAATTTGTTATGTTGATGCAAGTTATCATTCATGTATCAAGATGTTATTGTCTAATATATCAACCTCATGACTCCAAGATACCACACATTTAAGAAATTTCTAGATTAAAAACATAGAACATAAACTAATCTAACTAGAGTCTTCAGGTCTTCATTGTATTGTTGGTTATTTGATTTGAAATCTCATGAAAATATGGTCTCAATTACATCATAAAGTTATTGCGGAGACTCATAAAACCGTAATATTACTATAACAATTACAATTGCGAATTGTAATTTAATATGTAACATTTAAATTACAATGATATGTGGTGTCTAGGATCAATCTTAAATTTTCAGTGATGTATCGTGGTCCCTTTCAGATAGATGGTTGGTGAAATAGCCTATAAACTCGAATTTCCATTTACATGCATTTCATGTGTCCTTATTCAAAAAAGCAATGGGAAATTATAAGGTGGAAAAGTTGTTGCCACTACAAGAAATTTGTCACATACCAATAAATAATTTAAGTGATAAGGACTAAAACTATTGGAGTAGATATAATATACTTACAGTAGTAAAATAAACAATGGGTGTAGAAGGGTACAAGATATCTATAGATGTAAAATTAACCATGAGTGTAGATATAATATACCTGCAATGCTACCACTATAAGATTTATAAAATATAATCTATAGTACATGGCTCATTCGCTAAAGAAAATATTGAAGTAGAAGGTATAATTGCCCCATCAAGCTATGAGGAATGCAATTGCTAGCAAAAGATTTAGAAATTGGAATTACCATTTTTAAAATGGATCATTTAAATTTTGTGCAAGTCAATCTTATTTTCTAGTTGGTACATTTAATTATATAGGATATGATTTATTTGTAATTTTTAAAATAGATGCAAGAATTTTGCGTAGTACATGACAATATGCTAATTTTAAGTGAGCTTGTATAATTTTAAGATGTTAATTTTCAATATGGATGAAATTCCGATTTATTTTGTTTTATTTTGATTCATGCATATATTTTTATTGTACATTTAACTAATAATTTACTCAACATTTTAAAATGAAATACTAAATTAAACTTAAAATATATAAATTCTGGTTTTATTCACATTATCCATAATTATCAGTATTGTGCTACAATTGTGGGTATAAAACAATTATGATTGATTACTACAAATTACTCCGATCGAAGATAAACCATATGCATACTTTATACTAATGGAACATAAACCATGGTATTTATCCATGATTTATCTTCCATTAGTATAAAGTCTACCCATGATTTATCTTCTATTGGTATAAGATCTTCTCATGATTTATATTCCTTTGGTATAAGGTCTACACATGATTTATCTTTAACCAAAATACATTGTAGTGACAAATCATATTTTGTTTATATCGACATTTGTAGCATATCACCGATAATTATGAATAATGTGAATAAAACTTGAATTTATATTTTTTAAATTTAATTTAGTATTTTATTCTAAAATATTGAGTAAATTATAACTAAAATGCACAATAAAATAAATATATGCATGAATCAAAATAAAATAAAACTTCATCCACATTAATAATTAACATAGTCTTACAGATATAAAAAATTATAGAAGCTCACCTAAAATTAGCATATTATCATGTACTATGCAAAATTCTTATATCTATTTCAAAAATTACAAAGAATTCCTCTCATATAGTTATAATATAAGACAATATTTTGTTAAAATTATTGATGTATTTTGTAACGAACCAAAAGTAATGAATAAATATTAACTCTTATATTATTTGGACTTGTCTTCATAATATACCATTTTGTTTAACTTAATTTTACTCATCACATTTTCTGTTTAAAAAATCCGGAATTTCCACCACGTTTTTTAGTTATATCATATATCTGGAATTAATTGTACATAATCTTTAATTTTAATATATCATAATAATTTATTTATTTGTTGATGACATCATATCCTAATCTTTACCACAATGTTAAGAGAATATAGGAAGATATAATAAAATTAAAATACTAAGATTAAATATGGAATCATATTTTTGCATGCCTGCAAATAAATGTGGTTGCCCTAAACAGAATCGTTGATTTATATATTTTGTTTTGAAATTTGATTGCAGAATAAGAAGAAACGCACGAGTATACTAATTTGGCATGAGCTTAGTTAATTTGACTTATGATAAATGCGGTTATATTGAATAATAAAACCTTTGAAGGAGCTAGTGAGAGTTTTAGATTTGGTCAAAATTAGATTTTGGAGTTGTATGCAACATATTGATAAGTTTAAATTCGAATATAGTAAGTGGGGTATTTTTTCACCCTTTGCTTTTAAAAAAACGAACAAATCCAATTTTAAATAGTTGAGGGTAACTATAAAAACTTAATTTTGTGGGGGTAGTATTGACAATTTAAATGATCAAAACTCACGTATGGCTCGTATAATTGATTATAAATTTTAATTTTAATATTCTTTTAAAATATGTTATTTGTAGATAATTTTTCATCTAAATTAAGTTTAAAAAATAGTATTTCATTAAGGATATGTTTGCGAGTTAAATTTTAAAGGAGGAAGAAGAGAAAAAAAAGTTTTAGAGTTATCTCACTAGTGTATTTTATGATTCTTAAGACATATTATTTTCTCCAAAACTCAACTCGTAAACAGACTTTAAGAGTTATTGTGATATTGTATCATATTATGACTAACGATATAATTAAAATTTGAACACCACAGAAGAATAATTAAATTGACACAATACTTAACATTTTTTTAACCGAATGTGCATAACCTAAGGAGATATATTAAAGTAGAAAGTTGATTAAATGTAAAAGAGAAAAAATACATATTTCTAAATGTAGTCCCTCATTATTGTATGAATAAAGAAACTTTATTTATATTACAAATAACATTGTATCATCATCATCAATCACATACAAATATTTTCTTTACTCACTACTAAAGATTTTTCCAATATTATCTAACGCATTTTTAGCTGCCCTATTCTGTAAGATATCTTTCCTCCTAGTATCGTGAATGCTTTTCCCAACCAACTTATTATCAACAAGAACAAGGAATGTTCTAGATTTTTCCCATAAATCTACAAATTTAACCTTCTTGTGCCTTTTTTGACAAACGTTATAAAGCTCTGTCACTGGATGTGTTTTAAGAGTGTCTGGATCAATTAGAGGTTCCAGCAATCTTTCAAAAATCTGTGCAGAAAAAGAGAAAAAGAAAAATATTAAGTCATACCATGAATAATATCATATTCATAACAACTTCAATTAAAAAAAGGTGTTGAGAATATTTCTAAGTTGTTGTGTATAAAAAGCTTTGAAAAAAATCATGCTAATTTATAAGAGGTGTGGTAGAGATGAAAAAATGGTGATGATTAAAAAAAATTACATTTAAATGAAACATATTTATCTTAAAGAAACCCATATACACTACATGTGATAAATCAAGTAAAGTAGTCCACATTATTAAGGGAAGTTCAAACATGTTGTATATAACCTTTTGCTTCAACTAACACTCTATTAAGGAACATTTTTGTGTGTTACTTAATGATCCACTCCCTTTGATAAAAAAAATTTTAAGTAAAGGTGGCAGAGCAATCGAAGAACTATATTTATAATAAAGAGAGGAGATTTAATGAATTAAATTCTATAGTTAGGCAGTCCAGCCATGTTTCTAAAGAAATTATATGCCATAAAGCTTGGAACTTCGTGCCATAAAAAGACGGACTTAGGCAAAATACCAATATTAGCAAGTTTATCGGCACAGGAGTTTCCTTCCCTATAGAGAGCACATCTGCTGTCTCACGCTTTGTGTCACTCCAGGTACCACGAGCTTATTATTAGTTAGAAAATTATTTAATAATTAAATTTTAACTTAAATATATTTTTTCTGATCAATCACATGCTCATGAGACATGGAGTGACACAAAGTGTGGGACAGCAGATGTGTACCACTCCCTATAAATGTGGGAAATAGAAAAGTTTATAGAAGAGATTGTAGTGCAACATCTCAACCATTTGTTTAGAAGCCTCCAAGGGACCATGCCCTTTGAAGATATCAACCGTCAAGGATGAGTCACACTCAAGCCAAATGTCCAACTATTTCTTTTAGCAAAATCAACGGCCAACATAGCTGTAACCTTTGATAAGTTAGAAAGTAAAGCAAATCGTAACTTGGTTTAAATATACTAATCAAAAAAGAATATAGCACAATTTGCCACATGATTATTTTTAGGGTAATAAAAGAAATGAAAATATTTTAAAGTTATGAAATAAACTTATGAAATTACTTTCAAATCTTTTATTTCATTTCCATTTTTCCATTCCAAAGTTAATCTGGCAAACAAACCCTAACTAACTAATATATGAAAAACTATGATCCTTCCCTCTATCTTAATATATCCCTTTAATAATGCAATATTACATATCTGCATTGAATGTACAAAAGATTGTGAAATATTATTTTAATTAGCAGGATATGAATTTTTAGAGTTTAAGCAAAAATTAATTACTACGCACGTAAAGAAAATGATATAACCAGTGTGAATAAAGAAATACATGCATATGAATTATATTTCAAAAGGGATCTACTCACGTGGAATAACAATATGTTATTGTGAAAAAAATGAGAAGACTTAATATATACTATTAGATTTTGATTAAACAATTAAGATTAAAAAAATATATGCACATGACTATCATATGATCAATAATTAATTCTTAATCTTAACCATCTATAATTGATTGTAAGATCCAGATTTATTATTCTCACAATTTTTATATGAAAACTGTTCTTACTTGAGTAACTCCCTATTTCAAAAATATAGAAATTTAGAGTACCCTCCACACAGTATCAACTGAGTTGCCACAATCAATGAAGACAGCACCAATGATTGACTCAACAATATCAGCTAAATCCTTTGGCACTTCAACCAGCCCATTGGAATGCAAAGGGTATTCTAAGATCTCTTCCATAAATATGTTGATCTAACAAATAAACACAAAAACAAAAGAAAGTTATACTAAAACAATTATCATTCAAAATAAAAGTTCAAAACAGCAAAGAAATTAGTGTGAATATTGTTTGTTTGTGTATTAGGTTATCCAAATTAGCCTAGTACATCTTTCAATTTACTTACAACAAAGCTTCTTCATATTTTATCCATTCAATTATTGGGTATTAAATTAAAAGTATATAGAAGTGAGAAACATAAGCAAGATTCTAGAAATCCACTTCATTGTTTTATCCAATTTTGACTTTATGCATGGCTTTTTCAAGATTATACAGTGTATTTTTGCATATATAATGCATATAATAACTATAGAGCTATTAGATTATCCACTTAAAAAACATTACAAAATTTATTTGTTGTAGGAGAAAAATATTAATTTCTTTTGTCAAATAATATAACACTTAATATTACTATATTAACTTTTAATTCAAACAAATTATGCTGTAAAAGTACTATAAGCCAATATTTAGAATCAATGTTTTAAAAAGTGATTGTAATGGTTTCTTTTGATTAAGTTGCACAGTTACAATCGTGATACAATTATGGATAGTCCCAAATACAATTAAAATTTCATAATTCAAAACAAACACATATTATATTATATTATATTATATTAGTGATTCCTAAAATGTATATATTCTAAAAAGTTGAAACTTAGTGTTTATAACTTCAGAAATTGGAATGATATTATTTTTAATATGACAGCAATATATCACTACTGTGATAGCAACAAGAATACCAAAAACGAAAAGAAGTTCTTACTCGTTTATGAAGTAAAGGCTTGTTATGTCTCAAATAGTGATGAAACCCATGTTTAATAGCTACACGTGCGAGTTTCTCTGAGTCAACATTTGCAGCACGTAACCAAGTTAACAAACCCGGACCTAGATCTTGATACAAGAAGAATTGTTCCTTTGTTACCAACATGTTAAGCACAGCATCACCCAATAACTCTAAACGTTCATAGGAAAAGTTCTTATTGTATGTGGTGTGTGTGAATGCTTCTTCCAATAAACACTTATTCTTAAACTCATACCCTAGAATTGTTTCTACCTCGTCTAGGTTTCGTGGTGGTGGTGGTGGAAGAAGTTCCTCATTACTTTCTTCTTCTTCTTCTTGTTTCTCTTCCTTTATTAGGGAAGAGAAAAAAGAAGTGAGGTTTTGTGTGATAAGGTTATAAACATGAGATAAGAAAAAGTGAAGAAGCATTAGAAATTGAGACACTTTCTTTGGTGAATCAATTGGGGTATTTTCTTTCATGATGAAAGGTAGAAAAATGAAGGAGAAATAGTTTGGTGGTTGAGGGTATTTGAGGAATTTAATGATTGATGGGGTACAAGGAAAAAGAAAATAGATACGAGGAATGGAGGTGTTTGATTAGGATTGAGGTTGTAGTGTTCTACTATTGAGTACTTATATATATAGGTGAGGTGGTAACGGTTTTAATTTTGATGGTTGGTGTGAAAATAGGTTATTTGAATATATATATATATATAAATATTGAATCATATCAAAACAATTCTAAAAAAATAGATAGAATAATAAATCTTGAATATATAATAATATTTAGATTCTAGACTATATAATCATATCACCATAAAGTATCTTCTGGTATAAGAAGATAAATTATCTCCTACAACTACTAAAATAATGACATGTGCCAGATTTAATTATATTCTATAAAAATATTTCTAAAACTAGATTAAACAGTACACATGTCATACTTTTACTTTACAAGCAAGAAGATATAAGTTATCTTCTAGTATGAGGAAATAAGTTATCTCCTAGTATGATGAAATAAGTTATCTCATAGTATAAGGAGATACTTTATTCTCTAATCATATATGTATATCTAGACTTTTTTAATTAGCAAAAATCAATTTTATTAAAGATATACTTAAATGTATAAAATATTACAAAAATCACAGTATATAATAATCTTATATGTCAGTAAAAGAGATTAATAGTTCGAGTCTCATCCACATTAAATACTAACATACAGAAGAGGATCCTCTATCCCTAAAAAATCATGTTCTCATGTATCAAGTCAATCGAATTTTACCATATAATATAAAAAAGTTACTTTATATTCTTGTGATTTTTCTTTTTAAATAGATGACAACTTCCAATTGGGTTGTGACACAATGTGAAATGAAAAAGTGGGACAAGTGATCCTTGTTCCAAACATACTAATATTTGTCTATCAAAAAATATAATTAAGTATTACTTTATAGTAATATGATTGCTTAAAAAATTAATATATGTGTATATATTCTTTAGTCTTGGTTTTATATATATGAATTTCTTTACAGTAACACCTCTATATTTATATATATAAAACCAAGATTAACTTGTTTTTTTTTGTTTGTGGTGTTTTTGTTAACCCTGACCGACTAATTTTGTATATAGACACAATTTGAACCGGTTTTTTTTATTTAGTTCAGAGAAATTATTAATATGGGCACGCATACAAAGAATACAATCTTCTATTAATTATATTAGATTTATTTATATTGATAAATGCTTATATATCATTAATTGATGAAAAGGTACCAACGGACGTTGGTTCAAGTGGTACATGTTTGATTCCTCTTAAGCAAAAACTCGGGTTCGAATCTTGTGGATGGAAAAAATGCCCGTTGGGAGAGTTAGCCTCACGTACCTGTGGATGTTCCTGGCTCGGACATGATTGCCTCCAGTGCGAGTATACCCATGGGAAACCAAAAATTTTTGATGAAAAGGTAATCCAACGTGTATGCTAACATGAATGCCAATCCTCAAACCCAAGGAAATAGAACAATCGCCACAAAAAAGAGTATATTTTCCCTATCCATTGCATGAGTAATCTTCACACACCACTCTTTATGCATGAGGAATATAGCAATTTAGAGTGTACTTGTTAGAAAAAATTTTCAACAAAATCACTTATTTTATTAAAAAACATCACTTGTGATATAATGAAACATGTTTGCCTTCACAGCAAAATATAAAACTGATTATTTTATTTTTACAAAATATAATAACTTTTGATTTTAAATCACAATCTATAAAAAATTAATTATTTAACACAATCTAAATCCTTCTTTCTAATCTTGAACAAATGAGTTGTGCTTGTACTATTTGTAAGATAATGGAGAATAACAAACCAAATCATTGTTAACAAATTGATTAGCTTGTTATTATCCTAAAATCAAATTTGAAGTTGATATGTAAAGAAATTTGTTTAGATTAATTAGGTTGTTATTATCCAAAAATCAAATTTGAAGGTAATATGTAAATATATTTGTTTAGATTTTAGGAACAATTTTTGTGATATAAACAATGCAGTATTGAAGATTAAAATTCTGAATCCATTTCTTTACATGGAATCAGAGCTAACAAAAAAACTTTTGAAAAAAGTATAGGGCACACATGATGACTGAAGGTGAAAGTTTTGTGATATATTCAAAAACCGAATATGCTAAGAAGAAATAGCCTTCACCTTGGATACTTGATAGTGGGCATCGAATCACATGACAAGGAATTTTCAAGACCTGTGCAATGTGAAGGATATGTATGGATGTCTTGTTGGACTTCCAAATGGAAACATGTCATCTCTACTAAGAAAGGAACAGTAAAACTTTCTGAAAATTTAAATCTTGAACATATACTTTATGTACCTCATTTCAAATGCAACTTGATTTTTATATCATAATTTTCAGATGACTCAAATTGTAATGTTCAGTTTACTAGTAATTTGTGTGCTATAGAGGATTGAACCTCGAAGATGTTGATTGGTTCAGGTGAACGACGAAATGGACTCTATCTTTTTCGAAAAGTCTCAACAAAGAAGGTATGCAAAGTTGAAAGAATAAATAATGAGCTAGAAGTATAGCACAACAGGTTAGGAGAAAACTACTCAACTAATATCCAATGATAGTAGAAGAGAAATTAGTAATTTCAAGAATAAAGTCTGCGACACATGCCAAAGAGCAAAACAAACTAGAGAAATACTTTTATTGAATAATAATAAAGCTTCTCATATATTTAACTTGATACATTGTGATTTATGGGGTCCATATAGAACTCGTTTATCTTGTAGGGCTTCATATTTTCTTGCTATTGTTAATGATTGCTTATGTGTGGTGTAGATCTTTTTGCTAATTGATTAGAAATAAGTCACCAAAGTGGTGACAAATTTCTTTTCTATGGTAGAACATCAATATAACAAATTACTTAAAATTGTGAGAAGTGATAATGGAACAAAATTCATTTGCATGAGAAATTATTTTTTAGATCATGGGATGGTGTTTTAAACCTCATGTAAAGGCACACCTCGGAAAAATTGGAGGGTCAAACGCAAACATTATCATATTCTCACTGTTGTACGAGCTTTGTATTTCCAAGGTAATTTGCCTATTGATTTTTGGGGAGAGCGTATGTTAACATCAGGCTATTTGATCAATCATACTCCAAGCACTCTATGTTTCGCTCATAAACAACACACCAATGGTGACAAATTTGCAAGTCGAAGTCGTAGATGTGCCTTTGTGGGATACCCCTATGAGCAACGTGGTTGGAGAGTTTATGATTTAGAGAGTCATGAATTCTTTGTTTCACGAGATGCACAGTTCTTTGAAAATCAATTTCCATATCAATGTTCCAAAAATGAGAAAGAAACCTCTCATTCATTTCCTATTGATCATATGGTGGACATTAACCTTAATAACATGCAAACACCAATTGACCTTGCTCTCGACATGAGGGTATACATACTATAGCAACCACATGTGAAGCTTCTAAAAATCAAGACTTTGAATATTCACCTGCAAACAGTCAAATGGCTTATATCTCAGATGTCAGTTTTGTGATTCTTGACACCATAATGCCCATTAATCTTGATGAAAATTCATTACTTGGATGTGGGCATCGTGTAAAACAATCATCAACGAAACTTCAAGAGTATTTAACAAATACAGTGCAAAAGTTGAGTCATTTTCCTAGTTCATCATCTCCACCGTGTCCTTCAGGTTCTCTCTATCCTATTGCTCACTATGTAAATTGCGAAAAAAATTCATTGCCACATAGACAGTTCCTTACATCAATCACCATAGAAAAATAGCCCTAATACTTGCACGAGGCAATAAAGAATGTACAATAGAGACAAGCCTTGCAAGTTGAAATTGATGCAGTGGAACGTAATGATACATGGAGCATGCAATCATTGCCTATAGGGAAGAAAGCTCTCGGATGCAAGTGATTATATTGAATCAAGTACAATTCCGATGGCACCATCAAGTGACTTAAAGCCCGTTTAGTTTGCCTAGAAATCATCAAGAGAAAGACATCAACTACACTGAAACATTTGCTCTTATTGCGAAAATGGTAAAAGTGTGAACTATTCTTGTAGTGGCAGCAGCCAAATCGTGGGAATTTCATCAAATGGACATACACAATGCATTTCTACATGACGATCTTCATGATGAAGTGTTCATTAGCATGCCTCTTGGTTTTCCGTTTCCAACCGAAACATGGTGTGTAAACTTCGAAAATTAATATACGGCTTAAAGCAAGCTTTGTGTTGCTGGTTCACTAAATTGTCTCATGCACTTGTATCTTATGGATTTAAGAAATAATGTCTTGATTATTATCTTATCACCTTGCATCAAAAGGGGTTCAACTTGTTCTTCTTTTTTATATCGACGATCTAGTCATTGCTGGTAATGATCTCTCATCCATTAAATGGTTTAAAACCAACCTCAAGGAATGCTTTCACATGAAAGATCTTGGCACATTGAAGTATTTTCTGGGTATTGAGATTGCCACAATCCTACAAGTATTTTTCTCTTTCACCATAAGTATATGCTTGATATTATTTCTAAAGTTGGCCTCCTTGGTGCTCAACCTATAGGTGCCCTATTAGAACAAAATCATTGTTTGTCTCTTACTACCAAAACTCCTCTTACGAACCCTGAATGCTATCATCAATTGGTTGGTGATTGATTTATCTATGTTTTACACGCCCATTGCTTTCATTCATCGTTCACATGTTATCTCAGATCATGTAGGAGCCACAAATTGAGCACTGAGAAGGTGCCCTCAGACTAGTTCGGTTTCTCAAGGGCAATCCCAACCAAGGCATATTGTTTTCTCGCAACTGTGATCTCCAACTTCATGGATGGTGTGACTATGACTAAGCTAGTTGTCCTTTTACATGTCGCTCTGTTACTGATTGACTGGTCCAATTTGATCAATCCCATATATCTTGGAAAATAAAGAAACAACACATCATTTTTCGATCGTCTGCTGAAGCTGAGTATCGGTCCCTAGCAACTACTATATACGAGCTCAAATGGTTAAAAGAGATTTTTTCCAACCTTGCCATCGCTCATACCAAACCTATGATTCTCCACTGTGATAGTCAAGCGGTCTTGCACATTGCTAAAAATTCGGTGTTTCATGAACGCACCAAGCATATAGAAGTCAACTGTCATTTTTTTGTAATGAAGTTTTTGGCCACAATATTCTTCCAACATATGTCTCTACTACTGCTCAACACGCAAATATCTTCACCAAAAGCTTTGGAAGAACCACAGTTTGAATCCTTCCTAGACAAGTTAAGCATTCTGAATCTTCATGTTCCCACTTGAGGGGGTAATATGGTAATAACAAATCAAATCCCTGTTAACAGATTGTTAACAAATTAATAAGGTTATTATTATCCTAAAATCAAATCTAATTTGATATGTAAACATTCTTTTTTAGATTGATTAGGTTGTTATTATCCTAAGCATTCTGAATCTTCATGTTCCCACTTGAGGGGGTAATATGGTAATAACAAATCAAATCCTTGTTAACAGATTATTAACAAATTAATAAGGTTATTATTATCCTAAAATCAAATCTAAATTTGATATGTAAACATTCTTTTTTAGATTGATTAGGTTGTTATTATCCTAAAATCAAATTTGAAGATGATATGTAAATAAATTTATTTAGATTTTAGAAATAACTTTTGTTTATATAAACAATACAATATTGATGAATAAAATATCTGAATACATTTCTTTACATAAGAGGTTGGATTTGGGCTCAAAAGTATAGGTTTGAGCACCTCATACTTAATATTAAATCAATTTTATTACAAAAAATAATTTACATCCTTTTACATATGGTGTAAAAAGTCGGTAGCTAGGGACTCTTGCTATAATTCGATGCTTAAATAAGTTTTTGACAAATATTTTTTTCTTAGGACATGTAATTTGTTAAATATTATTTTAGCCTTGAAAAGGTAGGTATAAGATCGACACTTCATTCCTTCATTAAAAATATGTGATTAAGAGGTGATATGGTTAGTGGTGTATCATGTGGCAATCAGCATGAATCTATTTGGTAAAATTAACTTGTAATTGTGAACTTGCAATTGATATCTATGAGCTTGTAATTTATAATTGTAAAGGTAGTCTTGTAGTTGCGTAGATAGCTTATTAAAGTAGAATCGTTCAATAAAATTAGATTTGTAAGTAGCTAAAATTAGAAGGATGACAATATCTATTATTTATTTAGTTACTATTAATTAAATAATTATTAATTTAGGTATTAAATAGATAGATAATTTAAAATCAAAACTTCCAACCCTATATTTTAATATTTTATTTATAATTGGATATGTGATATTTTATTTATTTGTGAGGTAGGGTTAGAGATAAGGTGAGAAAACAAAATAATATAGTTTTTAGTAGAGATAACTAATATAATTTTTGAAAAGAAGAGTAAAATTGATAATCGAATTATTGAAAGTTACTCTCACTTTATAAATGTTACTTCAAGTAGTTTTCAACTGTTACAAGTTCCTTTTTTAAAAGTTATATATTTCCTTTCATTTTTGTTTATTGAATGACTCTAATAGCTTATCGGCTAAATTAAAAAGCTACAAACTACTAGAAAAGCTAGAAGGTTGTATTCTCTAACAATGTTCATTCAATCGTGACACTTGTCATCTATGCAAGTCCCCCCCTCCCCCCCTATTTTCCTGTATATTTTTAAATCATTATTATAGTATTTTATATTTAATAAAGTAATTCATTGATTTATCTTGATAAAATATTTAATGAATATTAATTATTCATTCTTGCAAAAAAGGCTTTATTAAAATATGATAACCAACCTATATATATATATAGGAAAGTGATACAAGTGAAAAATGAGGTTATTGTGATAAATGAGAATAATTAATTTAGACCATTGAATTTCTTTTAAATGATCAAGATTTAGAAGATAAATACGAATGATTTTTTAATTGATCATGTGACAATTAATGAATTTTTAATTCTAATCATCTATGTATTATTGTATGATAAGATTTATTATTCTCATAGATTTTATATGAGAAATTTCTTCACTTGATTTTTTTATATATATGTCTAACTTATATCTAGGAGATAATTCAAGTGAGAACAATTATCATATAGAAACTGTGAGAACAATAAATTTGGGTCTTACAACCTATCATGGGTGGTTAAGATTAAAAATTGGTTATTCATCACATGATAGTCATGTGCATATATTTTTTTAATTTTGACATTTAAATAAGATTTAATAGTTCATATTAATTGTTATCATTTCTCATAATAGTGCATTATTATCATGTGAGTGGTTCTCCTTATATATATATTTATATATATGTCAGCCTATATTTCTAAATCCAAATTTAGCAACCAAGTACATTATTATTTTTCTTGTAGAATAAATTTTGTTAATACCATGAGTTTAGTGGAATTTTATAAATTATTCTTCTCTTTTTTACATCTAGGCAGAAATCAAGTTTTTTTATTGTTATAAGAAATAATTATTTCATACTTAACAATGTATTATATGCCAAAACTTATCTCGTCACTATTTCTTCGATAATGAGTGTCACATACTACAAAGTAGTGCAAAAACTTATTAAATTGCTAAAAATTTATTTTTGTTATTTTGTAGGATTAGTATATTTATTCTGGTCTTTTTTGCCTATATACTTTCCAATCATCTCAACTTCTCCTTAATAAAAATTTCCGTTCTCTCGTGTCTACTCTTTATTGCATTATATTTCGTACATAGTTTTCTCTGATGTGTATTTTATAAACCACTTTTCATCGCACCCACCTTTCATTACACCCACCTTTCATCATTTGAACTAAAAAATTAAAATTGAAAGCTAGAGAGTTACATATGATATCAATGATTTAACTAATAGGACCAACTACTTAGTTAACTAACAAATATAGAAATTTCAGATCACTATTCTAGAAATATTATAAACCAAAACCCTTTAAGAAATCTACCCATTAACCTATAATAACTACCGGTGGTTGTGACTTGTTATGGTCTTGCCCACAAGATGTAAGGATCATTTACTACAACACTAGCAAGTTACCCGTGCGAATACACGGAGCAGTATTTTTTACCATATGATTAAGAACATATATATTATATTGGATAATAAGATTGGATTTCTAATATTAAATTTTTAAAAATAATTAAATTAGAATGTTTTAACATCTATTTAAATAATTAGTATTAAAAATTGTCATTTTTAAGAAATAAATTCAATGTCTATCTTTTTATGTCAGACATAATAATAAAATATTTCCTTATTAATTGTAATATGATAACACATTCTTTCAATTAATAATAATTAGTATGTTAGTATTTGTTGTAGGTGATAATAGAACCTTAAACCCTCTTCACTCAATCCCTAATAATCAAACCATATTATAACTCATTTTTTATTGTTTTAAGTTTGCTATGGGTGAAACTCGAACCCACAAATTCATCCACCTCATCCCTTATATTCTTTCACCTTAACTATCACATCATCTTACGACTCTCAAACATCGTTATTATTGCTCCAAATTTATTATTTCGTTATTAATGCCCCAAATTCCTTAATTCCAAGAACGTAAGGGAATTATCTACATTTCTTCTAATTAGTATTAAAAATTGTTATTTTTATGAAATAAATTTATTGTCTATCATTTTTATGTGAAGAAAAATTTCAACAGATTTACATATTAATTATAATATCATAGTTTATTCTTTCTATTAGTAATAAGATTGGTTTTCTACTATTTATGTTTTAAAAATGATTAAATGATATTAATAGATAACGTTTTAAGATCTATTTAAATGTGTAACTACAACATATTCCATTTAATGTATTTAAAATATTTTTCAAAATTTCATAACAAATTTAGTACATAATTTTAAAGTAGAAACTAAATCATAATTAATGCATGTTTGTAACGAATGTTTTAAGATCTATTTAAATGTGTAACTACAACATATTTCATTTAATGTATTTAAAATATTTTTCAATATTTCATAACAAATTTAATACATATTTTTAAAGTAGAAACTAAATCATAATTAATGCATGTTTATAACAAATGATTTATGTTATATTACATTATAATTTATAATAACTGTTCTTTCTGATATGTTTTAATTTATGTTGGTAATTTATTCTTTCCGTTTTGTAACTAATTCGCAAATTTATATTCTATTTTTGTAACTTATACAAAAAATTTAAACTATTATATTTCTTCATGAGTTTTGAATCATATGTTATATTATTTATGATGTTAAAACAAAATAAAATTTAAATGAAATTAATTCTTATTGCACAAATTTATTAGTTATAATTCTACAAATTTATCTACATAATTAGCATTGCCTAAAATTTAGAAATAAAAAATAATTTAAACAAAATATAAATCAAATCAATTGATTATCACAATCAAAATTTATTAGTTACAATTCTACAAATTTATGTCAATAATGAGGATTACTTAAAATTTGGAAATCATAAATAAATTAAAATATATATAAATCAAATAAAAATGAAGACATTATTCTTCTTCATATATAGGAATGCTAAAAATCGAGAAACAAAGAACAAAGATATTATATTATGTTCTTGACAATCCAAACAATACAAATTTCTAAGCAAACAATTAAATAAGGTAATGAGGTTTAAGTAAAATTTCCAAGAGCACAAATATTGAGCCAAAATGAGTGTATTAAACAACATATATATTAAAAATCATCGAATAGAGAAAATAAAATACAAAATTCATAAGTGAGTGAATAACTAATGATGAAGCCAAAAATGAAGATACCAATAACTAACCATGATTTTTACCGTATTTAGAGGATGATACACTTTAGGTGTTTCTGAAACATGCAAAACAAAAAATCAAAATAATGATTTCTTGAATAAAAATGTGTATAAGTAATATAAGAGATGTGAATAGAGAAAATTAACTTGCAGATATGTTTCGGGGGAGAACCAAACTATAAATAAAGAGAGAAAATGATAACAATGAGATAAGATTAGGAGATAAATATATTATTAACAAAATAAATAGACAAATAAATGGAATATTGTAAGTGAATGTATAATACAACGTAGATTGGGTACATACCATAAGTTTTGAAGGTTTGATCTTCTTTGAGGAATATACATTTGCTTATCAGATGTTAAAGGAGAAAATTGCTGGAAGAATATATCTACAAAACAATGAAATTAGTGAGAGCACGTCTATAAAATAAGGAAATCAATGAAAAATTATACAAAAAAATAATGATAAAATAAGAACAGATCTACAAAATAAACCAAAACAATCAATAAAAAATGTACGAAAGATCATATCTACAAATAAATAAATAAATGCACTTTAAAGAGAACGATTGAAAGAAAAGTAAAAGGACGATAATGAAGAGACTTAATAAAATGAAATGAAACTGGAGAAAAAGAAGATTGTTAAGAGAAAAAGAATGTTGGAAGAGAAAGAGAGAGTCATAGACCTCAATAACAATTCAAATGCATTACATCTTAAAAATTCAATAATTATTTATTAAATGCAATAATTGTCAAGAAATGACAAATATAGTGTGGGAAGGTACATATGATTACCATGGAACCATTTACGATAGAAAAATGAAGGAGAAGATGACATGTGGCAATTGATGAGATGGCGTAAAGGAGGAGATGTCATGTGGCAATTGATGAAGTGGTGGGAATTTATTTTGTTATATAGTAAATAGATTTGCTCCCAGTTAGAAAGGATCTTAAGAAGCTTACTTAATAATTATGTTAGTGTGTTAGTATTTTTGTTGTGGGTGAGACTCCACCTTCAACCTTCTTAACCCTGACTATCAAACCACCTTATAACTCTTTTTTTGTTGTTGATGGTGTGACTCGAACCCACAATCTCCTACACTTCATTCTTTATGTTCTCTCTCTTCACTATTAGACCACCTTATCACTCTTCGTGTAGAAAAGGTCCTTAGATATACATCTTCTACTTATAGGTTTTATACATTAGATTGATATAATGTAATTCTTTCCCTTTATTTTTTAATAAAACTTTTCTTATAGAAAAAACTAATCTTGACCTTATGCCTAAGATTCCTCAATTAATTTCCAATTATGTATAGTAATAAATATAGGTCCTCTCAATGGAGGGTTCACTACTTGATAAAGATGATGATGTGGTATAAAAAATATCTAACAGTCCTAATTTAAAATTATTTTTTAATAAAATAAATATTAATATTAATAAAATCTATTTATATATTATATTTCAGTATTGAATTCTCTAATATTAAAGAAGAGATACATTTTATAATAACAAGCTAATGGCAGATTAAAAATGAGGAGCTAATGTATGATAATGATTTAAAGATGGAGAAAGGGGTTAAAAAATAAACAAAATTTGTGCATAAACATATCAATATGCTTAATTATTTAGGTAGGTAACCAATATAAAAACTACAGCCCAATGTTCTTGAAATGTTTCAAACAACAACCCTAATAATTCACTTGGGCAAAACAGAGAAATTTTTTTAAAATAAACCAACTTGTGCACAAGAATAATATAATATATATATATATATATATATGACTCTAAGTAATCCTAAATAGTCGTTCCATTCTTTGGTTAACAAATTGTATAACCATTTACTGTTCTAAGGCATAAGGCCAAAATTAGTTATTATAGGTTAATCGGTAGATTTCTTAAAGGGATTTTGTTTGGAATATTTCTTGAATAGTAATCTGAAATTTCTATATTGGTTAGTTGACTAAATACTTTCTCCTCTCGAGCTTTCAATTTAAATGATATATATATATATATATATATATAGTTTAATGAAAGGGCAATCCAACGTGTATGCTATACATGAATGTTAAACAATGTAAAAGTTGTATACACTATTAATTTACTATTCATTTTAATCATTATTGAGTTTATAAAAAGTAATACAAATAAATGATAAACAATACAATTATTGTGTATAAATCTTTATATTAATAATATATAAATATTACATGCATCCTCAAACAGAAGGAAATTGAACAATCCACACAAAAGGTATCTTTTCCCTTTCCATTGCATGAGTAATCTTTTCCATGTTTTATGTCTGTTCAGCAAAACTAACTTGTAGCAATAAACTTGTAGTTAATAACTTATTAAAATATAGTTATTTGATAAGACTCGCTTCATAATTGGTTAAAAGTAGAAAAAGGACCAAAAAAGTATATACAATGTCTACTATTTTTTAGTTATTATTAATTAAATAACAATTAATTAGAATAATTAAATAGATAAATAATTTAAAATCAAAACTTTCAATTCTTTATTTTAATATTTTATTTATAATTGGATGTATAATGTTTTATTTATTTGTCAAGTATTATGAGAGATACGGTAAGATAACAAAATAATAGGATTTTTTAGTAAAGGATAACTAATATAATTTTTAAAATTTTTGAAGGGTAAAATTGATAAATGAATTATTGAAAGTTACTTTTGCTTTACATTGTTACTTCAAGTAGCTTTGAAATGTCACAAGCTCATTTTTTTTAAAACACTCAAGCTTCCTTCCATTATTGTTTATCGAATGACTCTAGTAACTTGTTTACTGAGTTCAAAAACTACAAGCTACCTAAAAAGCTACAAGTTTACATTGTCGAATAGTATCCATGTCAATTGGTGACACTTGTCATTCATGCGAGTTGTTTTCATATTTCTCGTATTTATTTAAAAAAATCATTATTATAGTATTTTATATTTAAAGTATAAATTTAATTGATATATCTTGATAAAATATTTATTGAATAAATTAATTCATTCATTCTTCCAAAAAAAAAGTTTTATTAAATATGATAATCAACCCATATATATCTACACATGAAAGTGATGCCAGTGAGAAAAGTTCTTATTGTTATAAATAAAAATAATTAATATTTGAACCATTGGATTTCATTTAAATGATTAGGATTTATAAGATAAATACACATAACTTTTTAAGTGGTTAAATGATTATTAACAAACTTTTAATTCCAATTATTTATGTAGACAAGATTAATTAATTTATGGACAATTAGATTTCATTTGAAATTTTATTTATACCATACACATTAGAACAAAAAGTTCCTTAACAGTACGTAATCACTTAAAAATTATGTGTATTTAACTTTTAAATCCTAATCATTTAAATGAAATTCAATAGTCCACATTATTCTTATTTATAACAATAACAATTTTTCTTACTGGAATCACTTTCATGTATACATATAGGTTGATTATCATATTTTAAAAAAATGAATTAATTTATTTATTTATTAAATATTTTATCACATAAATAAATTAATTTTATACTTTAAATATAAAAATGTTATAATAATTTTTTAAACAAATATAGGAAATTATGGGAAAAACTCGCATGGATAACAAGTGTCATTAATTAACATGACATTCTTCCCCAACGCGAGCTTGTAGCTTTTCAAGTAACTTGGTCTTTAAATTAATCAATGAACTCCTAGAGTCATTTGCTACACATATATGGAAGGAAACTTATATCTTTTAAAAAAAGGATCTTGTGGTATTTGAAAGCTATTTGAAGTAATATTTATAAAGTGAGAATAGCTTCAAATAAATAACTTACCAATTGTTGCGATCCGATATTCAGTCACATAATTTTCTTAGAGTCGCCACTATATTTTTATGGCAAAGAATATAGAAAAATATTTTATCCCAATTCTTGTATCACATTGCGCTTTGGCTTTTTTAATATCTACATTCAAGAGTCGGTTACGAAGCGGGGATGATAAGAGGAAGGGTCACCAATGAGGCTTCTTTTCCTTAACTAATCTTTGGACGGTTGAGCTATGCCGCTTCTGCTCCTAATTAAAATACTTCAACTACAAACAATTTTCTAAAGAACTGCATAGTCTTGATACCTATTTACTATAAGGATACGTAGGAGCAGAGTTACACATTATCACGCACAACAAATAAATAAATAAATTTTGTATTTTTTCTTAAGTAATTAAATAATCAAATAACTTTAAGAGATAAATTAAGTCATGCAATTTAGTGAGGATATTGTTTATAATGGACAAATAGGGCTATGGAAAATATTTATCTAGTTTTTTATTTTATTTATCAAAGAAATGTGATTTTCATTGTTATTGCTATTATTACTAATTATTAATTTTAATTAAAAGAAGTTATTTTTTATTGGTAATTAAATGAAATGAATAGATGTATCACAATATGACCGCTCGAAGATGATATAAAGATGAAAGATGATATCATAACTCTCCTCCATCTTTGATTAATCTTAAAAATTAGAAATTTGATAAATGATTATAATAAAATTTGGCACGTAAAAATATTTGCTAAAGCAAATAATTTTATTAATTGTCATTTTAATTATAGTGAGTATTGATTATTTTTATTGTTAATGTTTATTATAAGATCTGTTGCCAACAAACCAAAACTAAAAAGAACACTGGTATAGGAAACTAACCAAATTTAGTGCAAATGTTGAGACTATGGAATGTGACTTTGTCGAGAGATAGCCTACCAGTCTGCAAATAGTCACCAACCAGCAAGGAAACTGGGTAGTGTTGCACTAATCACTGACAGATTTATGATAGAAAACTATGGCAGTCTTATACCTATGAGTACAGTTAGAACACTCTAACATACATAGATCACTTGTTGTCAAAGAGATGAAACATTTGTGTAAGGATGTTTCTGGATTGTGCAATGATACTTAATATGACAAAAAAATTGACAATGGTTATGTAGACATCATGATTAAGAATTAATCACCTACTGAATACAATATATAGAAAAGAGGGTTGTTGGAAGTTATTTTGCTACTTTTTAGGATAATTTTTTGGTTATTTGGGATTTGGATAGGTAATGGTGAGTATAAGTGCACCATTTAAAAGAAGGGGAGAAAATTGAAAGTTCAACTCATTTAAAAGTATAATCTTGGGTTGAATACATAATATAAGAATGCAAGGAAGAAAATGTATATATGTAAAAGTGACTAGGAATTCATATTAAGGAGGTAACATGCATACTATATATTGATCTAAAAAGGTCTAATTGCTTCAAACATTTTATAATTACAAAATCTAGAGTGTATCTACATTCAAACATAAAAATAAAAATATACTTTATGGATAACTTAGGAATTTGAATCTTAGTTATAAGAATACATCATTGTTTTGTTGGAATTTACCTTCACTCCTTGATGAATAATAGTACACTAGATTAAATATCAATTTTCTCATGCAAAAACTAGATTTCACTATATTGAAAGATTGGAAAAACACATTTTCAACATTAATTCATTGTTGTCCCACATGAACAAGGGTCTTGGATAATATGGCTCAATGTCCATATAAGAAATCTTGAGAAATATATTCTAAGACTCTATAACTTATAGTTTCATTTGCCACAAGACAAAATGTGCCTTATTGAAGTCATAAGAAAGACAAAGGCATCTCCTAAAACCCACAAGTTAGGATCACAATAGATTGAGATGGTCTTATAAGGGTCAATGATATGATCATATCCAAAACCAAACAAGTGAAACAAAGTTCATCAACATCACCAAATACCCAAGGGTGATCAATGCATGGTGGGGATTGAGATATAAATTTGGTTGATGGATTCAAATAATTTACATAATTATCATTTTCATAATTAATCCAACATATCAATCCATTGCATGATTGCACAATCTCGACACCAAGACACAACTCGAGTGATGACTCATCAAATATGGGTCGAGACAAGTTATCAATTACGGATCAAAGAGAGGGAGACAATACAAATTTGTGATCCAAATAATAATCAATCCCCAATAATCGATGATTGTGAAGATTGGGATCAATGCTTGAACGATGTAAATGCTTCTTAACAAAATTGGAGCTTGAAATTAGAGAATTCCACGGGTTACATACACACTCGAATTGGATGAGCGATTTCACATGAAGCCACAATAGGATTTTATATATGAATTCGTTGAAAAGTACTGGACATGATGGGCATGTTGTGCCATCCTTTGACGCTCGTCTCTTGTGGCTTACGTTGGTGGGTTTTTTTTTTAAGACGAAAGGTGCAATTGCACCCTGAATATATTAATAGAAAGAACCGGATACAAAGAACAAGAAAAGCAAATTACATATGTTTGAATCTATAGTTAGGGAGACTTAACCAATTGTTAGAACACTCATTAAAAATAAAAGAGGGAATTGAGTTCTACCAAGAATCAATTTTGGAAGAGAGTCCATAATTCATGATGTCTCTATCCACATATTTTAATAATTGAGCAGGCCATACATATATATATATATATATATATATATATATATATATATATGGAAACTATAAACCAACATGTTTTGTATTATTGATTTAATAAGCTGAACCCTACCCATGATTTGAGAGGAAGGAATCTTTCTAGATAGCCAATTTCTGATTTATTCTATCTGCAATTGGGTGGAGGTGTATTCTTCTTGGTTGGGTGGAGGTGTATTCTTCTTGGTTTCTTGTGTGAGCATTATAGTAAGTCAAAATATCATTAAATCATGTCACTATTAAAATAATCATACTAGAAATGCATCTTAACATTTTCTTTAATTACAAATAAAAATATCTTATTTAAAAAATTATATGCTAGTTCATACTTGAATATGCATATGCTTCCAAATATTTATAGACAAACTTGTTACATTTATTACAGGAAATTTGACATTTAGTTACAATCAAATCGAATGTCGTTGGTAAAAGATAAATACCCGTATGTATAATACAAAAAAAATTATTAACTATCAATCTACCATTTTGAAAAGGAAAAAAAAATAATAATCTTATAGGAATAATGTATGAAATTCTGATTCATCTCTTTGTTGAGTATGAATTTAAAGAAGCTTGAATTTCTTCTAGTGTACACCCCTTAGTTTCTGGTACTAGTTTTGCTACAAATAATACAGTGAAACCACATATGATAGAAAATATAATGAAAGTTCCAGAAGAACTCCAACTCATAAGAAAGTTGAAACCATATGATACAATCCAAGAACATAACCAGTTAATCAATGTCACAAAGCTCCCAGCAGAACCCTTAACATTAATGGGAAATATCTGCAAAATAGAATATAATAAACCATTCATAATCTTATGATTTAGAGTAAATACTCATTTTAGTCATTCATGTTTTTCGACCTTATCAGTTTGGTCTCTCAAAAAATGAAAAACCTAAAATGATTCCGAAAAATTTCAAATGTGGGTCAAATTAGTCTTTTTTAGCATATTTTAAAACCGTGGTATAGACTAATTTGACCCAAAAAGGACTAATTTGACCCACATTTAAAAAATTTGGGATCATTTTAGGTTTTCCAATTTTTGAATGACCAAACTGGTAAGATCGGAAAACATGAGGGACTAAAATTGATAATTACTCTATAATTTATTATGTTAGAATATTTATCTCATAAGCTTATATAGAAGTTATACCTCGGACATTATAACCCAAGGAATTGCTCCAATGCCTAGTGAGTAAGATCCTACATATACCTGTTCCATTACCAGAATTAAAAAGGATAATATATAGTTTTGTCTGTCATTTTTTAACTCAATAGTAACTTGAGAAATACGAGCATAAACTTAGGCGCCGTTAAAATTTTATCTCAAAACTAATTGGTAATAAGAGAGAAATCCAACAAATATTTAAAATCTTGTTTAGGAGAATGAAGCAGACAATGTGAGACTTATTTCTCAACATGCCCCCTCCGTAGAAGTCTGTCGGACCAGGTGAAGAGTTAACTATGACCATGACTAAAAAGTATCTTTTAGCCCATGACAACTCGGAAAATTTGGGTTTTGGCTCTAATCTCATGTTAAGGTTTTATCTCAAAACTTATTAGCAAAGAGAGGAGTCGAACAAGTATTTAAACCATGACTAGAAGAATACGGTAGACGATGTGAACTTATTTCCAAACTGGGACAATCACATAATTGATTAGTATATAAGTATCAAATAAGCAAATGTGCTAATCTTCTATGAAATTTTACATTACTCTTCCACAATCATAACACAGAATGAATTAGTCCATTTAAGTCAGATACTTAGATCTTGAACTAAAATAGTGTGATTGAACAATATAGTGAAAGATTCATGTATGCATATAATAGCAGAAGCAGTACCAGTACACCGACAAGCGCCAAAATCGGACTGGCTTCCTTCCATTTATGTAAGTCCTGCATATCGAACGCATAATTATTAAAGAAAAAAGTTCATTCGAAAAATAACTTACTAAAGCGGATTATTCGATTAAAATTTAAAAGAACCTGCAAGAAGAATGATATCGCTGCAAGGAAGCATCCTAGGCATGTTCCTACAGCCGAGACCTGTGTAAGAGTCGAAATGTTCGATTCAGAATTTACATAACATCACAAAATAGTAGAAACAAAAGATCAATTTTTTACCAGCAGAAGTGGTCGTCTTCCGGATCTATCCATCAAAAGTACTCCCAAAGTTGTCATTGGAATCTACAACAACGAAATAACGGAATTGTGTGAAGAGACCGTGATTGAAGGGTGCACTCGTCAATCGTATACAGCACTAAGCAGACAGAAATGATGAAATTGTGTGAAGAGAATTAAAAACCTTAACAGCAACCATTGCAATTGTTCCAATACTCTCTGAAAGCCCTGTCATAGATAAGATATTTGCTTTCTTGTGAATATATTAATCTCATTAGTCGTAGATAAGATATTTTCATAATAAAGGATCGGCACGTACCAGCAGAGATAAATATAGAATTTGCATAAAAAACAATGCCATTAATCCCTCCAAACTGTTGCAGTATCATCAAGCCAACTCCAACCTAAACAAAGTAACTAAATAGCATAAGAGTCTTCAAAAGTTGAAGATAGGTTGCATGAATAAGGCGAGTTTAGAAAACTCACAGTAAGTGCCTTCATATACTGAATTTGAAATAAGCCGATAATGCTAGATTCGGTTTGCTGCTGAAGGGCTTCTGTATACTCCTGCAAAAAGAAAGTACAATGTAAAAAAACATATTTTTACCTGAGATAGGCATCGGTAAGAATCTCAGAAAATAAATCGAATCGGGAAGAACTAAGGAATTGAACTTTTATTACATTCAGCTAAGAACTACTAATGCTCAAAACAACAGTTCCCTTATTTTGCTTCCTAATTAGACTGTAACACAAAAGAAACACTAATGAACAAATACTTATTGTATACTTTAATTTCTGTGGCCTCTTGATAAACATCGACATTCTTCCCTCTAAGGCGCTGTAGAGCAGAATCACTCTCTTTCATGTTACCGATCTTTGCCTGCACGAGAATGAAAGTGTAACACTTGTGATATATTTGTCTAACGGCATGTCTTGACTCATTTGACAAAAGTAATAAAAAAACTCAGTTTCTTGTGTGAGCTGTGTCCAAGACACAGCGCAAACAATGAACTTACACCAGCCGTGATGAACAACTCACCAGCCACCTCGGAGAATCTGGGATGAAGGGTAGACTTAGAAGCTGTATAAGACACGGAATAGTCCCTAAGATAAAGACGGAAAAATATGAGTTACATGGAACTCGTTTTAATTTTGTTTTGTGATAAGAACAGCAAAAAGAAGAACAATTACCGATTAGAGCCACGATCCGCCAATTCAAGTACGCTCCAATAAGATAAGTTAATGACATCCCCAAACAAATCATTAGCTGGGAAAAGAACGCCAAACATGGATTTAAACTTAGCCTATATGCGAAAGATGTAAAACAATAGGTGACAGAATGCTACACACAAGATTAACACGATAATGAGAATATAGTATTTCTTTACCTGATGTAGTGCTGTGAATGCCCCTCTGAGATTCTTGGGTGTTATTTCTGCTACATAAACCGGTACCTATTACGGAAAAGGAAACTGTCCAATTGTATTTCCTGTGTGACTGAATATCATTTGAACTGCAACTATGACAAGTTACGAGTCATGACAATTACCACATACGATAGAAGTCCAATTCCACATCCTACCAAAAGCCTTCCGATGTAAAGCCACCAAGCAACCTTCAAACGGGTATCAAATGATAGATATCAATAACTGAACTTGCGGAAATCTCGTCAGATGAGGACATTTAACTGATAGAATCTTAGTGACCTATAACTCTACGGTTCGACCAATTAATTACTCCATTTTCATGTCCATAACAATTTCGGGTCAAGGGTGGTTGTCTCGTTCTAGGCTCACGATATACCTCTAGGCTTAATGTGTAACCCGGGCAAGAATCAAACTCTGACTTACATGCTTGACATGTTCCTTCCTTGCTAAATGCGCCAATCATTGTTGACAACAATTAATGCTTTATTACTATACTAAACAACACATACAATGCACCAGAGGGAGTAGCATACAAGAAACTCGGTTAAATTTAGAAATGAAATAGAATAAATTAATCGTAAACCTTAGAAAATGCTATGGCAATCCATCCCAATATGCAGAATAGCTGAGAGAATCCCATGGCCTGCTCAGCAAAATGCAAAATAGGCAAAGATGAAGTGTATTAACATTCAATTTACGATTAAACTTTGAGAATTCCATGGCCTTTTAGAAATACATAAGATCAGCTAAACTTACGACTCGGCGACCTGTGTAATCTGCTATTCTACCACTAGCAATGGCACCAATCATTGCTCCAATTGTCAGTATTGAACCAAAAATTGCATACTGCATAAATACAGAAAAGAAATTTGATGTTAAAGATGATGTTCTGCAATAAAAATATAACACGTCTAACCATTACACATGCTAGTTTTCATTGACAAGATCAATCATGTTAGATCCTTACTCGAAAGTAGTACCATAAGCTCCTAGAAAATCCAGGAGTTATATTTAGGGTCTCCTGATGTTGTTTTCCAGAAAAAATACAACATGCTTAACTATTAACACGTGTTATTTTCAGTGACGAGTTGTTACACGTGTTATATCCTTATTGGAAAAGAGCAACACAAACACCCGAACAAAACACCTATTTTTTGTACTAAACAAGCTTGAATGTGCTAAAAATAAAGGGTTTTGTTATCTTCTGTCATAAGTTTAAGACACCAAAAATAAGGACATGTTTCATCGAAAATTAAGTTTAAAAGTCTGACATTTTTTTGTATAATCAGGGGTATCATTTCATCCTATATGTAAGAAATAATCACTTTCAAGGGATGTGGAGGCCCCTTTCGCTCTCAAAAAACGAATCTTTGACCTAATACGACACCTAAGAATCTAGTGGGTCCTCACATCACTAGACCAACGTCTCTTCTTTTTTGTGTTGTGAAGCACTCTCAAACCAAACTACCCAATAAGCATTAGCTCTCCTTGAAAGGAGGTGATCCAGCCGCACCTTCCAGTACGGCTACCTTGTTACGACTTCACTCCATCGAATCAATAGCAACAAGTCTTGTTCGAAGAGGCTCATATACGGAACATCTCAAAATAATACCAGGAGCAGAAGATTCAATTAACCGAGACTCCAAAGCTGAAATTTCTCCTCGACCATCAATAGATTTAGCCAAAGCATTTATAACACGACCCAAATAAACCTCACTTACTAGTAAAAAAGGTATTTTTTTTAGTTTTGACACATTGAATGCATCAAATCCTTATGCAATATATTCATGATTGAAAAAAAGTTAAAACCTGGGCCACACCAAGATTGAGGTCATTCATGATTCCAGATTGAGAAGGAGATGAATATCCCACCTTCCAAAATAACATAAAAATTAGTACTCATCAAATTCAATATGAACTATAATCATTTGTTATCAAAGTTAACTATGATAAATCATTATTAAACTAATGATATAATTGAACTAGTGAAGTAAACTTGATCTATGGATTAATGATAAGAACTTACAGCAGAACCAAAAACATAAGAACCAAAAACAGCAACAAGGGTAGTTAGAATAAGAATAGTTGGTACAGAAGAAGTTCCTTCATCATTTTCAACGTTGTTTGTGGAAAGCAAAGGACTTGAAAGTGGGATTGTTGCAGGTTCTGTACTTTTGATACCCATGATTTTCTATGTAACAATTCAGAGGTTGAAGGTTCAAAGAGATTATTAAGGTTATAAACAATATATATATATATATATATAGCATTCATCTTCTTCAAACATTAGCGGTGACTCAACTTAGTGCTTAAATATTATATTTACCAATCTTATGGGACTTGATATTATATGAAGGATTTAATATGTATGGATTGGTTGTGTAAGCATTTTTTATATGTTAACTCTCAAACAAAATTAATCAAATCAGATAATATGTCGAGAGTATAAAAACTTTACGTTGATGATGCATAGATTTTAAACTCATAAAGGAAATGAAATAAAAACATATGTTTCGACTGAGTAATTATTTTATACATTATTATTACATTATTCGTCATTTATATTTAATTATTAATATAAATGAATGAGGGGGTAATATAGTGATTGGTGGTGTATAAATGTAGCAAATTAGTGGGGACTCAACTAATTTAAAGTACCCTTAAATATTATATTTTGTGAGAGTTGAAGCAACATTGTGCTTTTAAGCTTTTGAAAGATTAAAATGGAAATTACATGAGATTAACTTGGCATTTCAGATATATGACATGTAACATTTTAGATGCATTTAATGTAGGATGAACATTAAGAATGTATTGGATAATGTTTGAGACATTAAATTGGTTGGTTATTTTATCTGTTATATATACACATAACAATAATCAAGCATTCATCCTATTAAATAAATATCATTGTTTTAGAGTTTATTTCATTCCTTGTCCTAAACAGTTAAAAATAACAACATAAACAAGTATAATTTTTCTTAAAATAAAAGATCTTTATATTACTTATTAAAATTTGATTGGTCGAGAAATAGATAATCTCTTTAATTTATATTTATATATGTAAGGGTGGGGGCTGCTGGTGTCGTTGTTGACCAAAATGGGTGGAGTTGAATGGGCCAATGAGTGTTGGGATATGGATATATGTTGCTGTTTTTCAAAGGTAAGAAAAGGGACCACTTATCTTTAAGGGTGTTTTTTCACTGTATCTGATCAATTAGATTTTAATAAATAATATAAAATATTATTTTCATTTTTAAAAGTTTTTTTTCATTTATATAATAATATTTTATTGGCTCGAAATGAGGAACTGACCACTTTTTAGATATGAGATTGTCCCATAAACAAATATCGCTTCTAAGAATCGAACATATGACTTTTTGGTTTATCTAAATTTCAATGGACCTTATTTCAGACTAGTGTTATAAATACAATATTGATCATCAAACCGATCATAGTACTAGTATAATATTATAGCAGTTCAGTCGATGGTTCACTGATTAAAACGCATATTAGCTAAATTAGATATACATATATAATATATTAACATAAATGTTGAAAAATAAAAATAAAAACAATAATTTTTTTTATTTTCATTAAAAATTAATTTTAAATAAAAATCAGAATGTATGACTGATACGGTGCAATTGAAAACTGATATAATTATTGTACATAATAGTATTGAGATCGGTTTAAGAGTTAAATTGGTCTGCACAAATTTTTATTTATAATATATGTATTATATTATATATGTATAATACATAATATATAATATGTACTATATTATATTATATATGTTTAATATAGAAGAAAATTAATATGAAAGATACATCCCCAATTAAGGATAAGAGTATATGAAAATGTGACAAGTTTGACATTACGAATTTTGTCTAAAATGACTGCTGCAATTAGAGCCAAAATTCTTCACTTCGGACAATACTAATGCTGACAAGATGAGGAGGGAGATTCAGCATTCTTATCTTTTAAGATATTTATTTTTATCTCTGATTTTTTTTTAATTGCCCCCAACTTGTATTTATTTATGATGATTCATTGTATTTTTTTCTCCACATAAAAATGTGAATAGTGTTGACTTATAAGCTTTTGAGGTGGAGATTGTCATAAAATCATAAAGAATTATATAGAATGTGCATACACCTATCTTCTATTATTTTCACCATAAGGAGTACGGACGAGCTGCTTCTATCCGCTCACTTGGTTTGATTTAATTATGATTAGGTCTAAATATGGTTGAGTATTATCAGATTAGGGTTGGGTTCGAAAATTAGATACGGACAATATTTAGGATCGGATAGAAGACAAGCATGACCCGACCCGTCTCATGGTCATTCACTTATCATATTTGTATGTGTTTCTATTCAATTGTGTATACAATAATGAGATCTCTTCGGTCAAAGGTATCATTGATTTCTATTTTTTCATCATATATACACGATTAACAAATATATCATTTGATATGTCAAATTACATATTCATAATAATAAGTAAAATATTGAGAAGACTTTATCTAAAATATGTATACATTATATTTAATCGAATCTAGGATCGGATTCAAGTAAAAAGGTTGTTCTAGTCGATATTTTGTATCGGGTTAGCTTCGATCTAAGATCGAGTATATATTCAAAAATGACCCTACCAATATTTGGAGTCAAATAAGGGACAAATCTTACTCGACCCCACCCAGCTTATGCTCATCTCTAATCACAAGAGTTCGTCTTCCACATTTATATGTGCCAACATCCATCTATAATGGCCATTATGATGTGTTACCAACTCAAAAATCCACATATCAAATTATATATATAATGTTAGATATCTTTTAATATATATAGGAAGTGACTCCAACTAAAATAATAATGATTGTGAGAAATAAGAATAGTTAATATAAATTATTTGAATGGACGAGATTGAATATATTTACAAATGACTATCATATGAATAATAACTAACGTTTAATCTTAATCATTTATTAATGATTGTAATACTCAAATTTATTAAGTAGAAAAACTACTATATATATATATATATGGATGACAAATAATATATTAACATTGTAATTTTTTTGCAATAACATAGATATTAGACTTTATCTTTTAAAATAGTTGATATCCGCATGTTATTTTAAAAAGTGAATTACACTCATACCTTCTGTATTTTATACAAATCATCTCTTCATTTTTAAACTTACATAAATCACCTATAATTATATACATATATTACACTCATTATCTCTGTAAAAGAGATAAATGTGATTTCTTAAACAAAAAAATTGTGACGAGTGTAATTAAGTCAAACACAATATAGTATATTCTGAAAACAAAGTCCAAATAGTATAAGAGTTAATGTCTATTTATTATTTTTTGTTCGTTAAAAACTGCATCAATAATTGTAAGGGGTGTTTAAACCACTCTTATACTATATTGTAACTAACCAAAATAATGAATAGACATTGACTCTTATACTATTTGGGCTTGTCTTCACAATATACCATATTTTGTTTGACTTAATTACACTCATCACCATTTTTTAAGAAAATACATTTATCTCTTATACAAAAGTAGTGAGTATAATGTATGTATGTATGTAATTAATGGTGGTTTATGTATGTTTAAAGAAGGAGATGTGATTTCTGTAATTTTACTAAAACTCATATGTTAGTATAATTTACTCTATTTTAAATTGAGAAAAAGATGAATGAACTGATTTTGTAAGAGTTTCTTACACTGTCATTGCATTGTTCATTTTCAATCATCATTAACTTCTAAATAAAAGTAATATAAATGAACGATGGATGATATACTACGTGTGTATAAATCTTTGCATAGATATTACATTCTTTTAAATTTTATAAAAAATCATTGCGTGTGCTAGTTTAACACGGATTTAGGATTATTTTTCAATTAAAGCAACCTTAATGGAAAGTGTGACATTATTAATTACGTAGTAATATAAAATTCTCTACATCACTATCAATTAGATTACTCATGTACGTGATTGTTATATGATTAGATTTCCTACAACATATGAGAAGATTTATCTAAGTAACTAGGTTACAAATTATTTTATTAATAAAAATATTTATACGCCTCCTAAACAAATTAGTCTCCACTTAATTAGAAGGCACACATTAAAAATTAAATATAATAAGTTGAAACTAAGTTGGAAACAGTATATATAATTCACACAAAGAAAGTATTTGAAACAGATTCATGAAATATTTATCCTGTTATTGTTATTTTTTTTCTTGACCAAAAAATATATATGAAGTGTAAAGTAAACATAATTTATTCAAATATTAAACTATCTCGGTTAAATGAGCTGTTTCAAACAGTGTTATTAATATCATCTTTATTGCAATACTAATATAATAGTATAATACTTCAATCAATTTTACATTAATGAAACCGAATATTGATTTAGTTATATATTTTATAACAAATATAAATATTTTATTTGCAACAAATTAATAACTTAATTATTAGGATTTTATGTTAAAAATAATTATTATATTCAAGTTTTGAATTCTTAACGTGCCATTTTAAAAAATATTAAACTCTTTCATATGTAAATTTATTTTGATTAATTTTGATTGGTTTAATTACATATTTGTTATAATTGTTACATTACATAAATATAGGGATTATTTTACAAGTTGGGCCTGCTAGTATAATATGTTATTTATAACTATGATTTCAAGAGTTGTATTTGTATTTTAGAATAAAGGTTTGATATAATAAAGGATTGATTGTTATTTCTAGCAAAAAGTATATGAGAGGTATATTAGAAATTATCGAAATATGAAATATTATCTCACCTAAGTATTATCCTTTTTACTTAACCAAAATGTCTATTACTGAGGGGGATAATTTATTATTTAATTAGGAAATTTTGAAAATTCTTTGTAGTTTATATAGTATTAAAAATATATGATAGGTTATTTTGAAAGATGATAGTTGGTTAGAAAGTTAGGAATTAACAACTTAAGTTTATGTTAGTTACTTGCTTTAAAAGCTTTCTTTTCATTCTTTTCTCTTGTATAAATAAGTCATATTGACTCACTTCTTATTCAATCAATTCAATTCATTCAATGAGAATATTATCAATCTTTATTTCTCATTCTTCTTTCTTTAATCTTCTTTAAGATTTCTTTTATATACTTCTTGACTCATCAAGAAGCTTTCTTTTCATGACTCTTACCACATTTTAACATGGTATTTAAGGACTACTTGCTGAAATGGAATTTAAGGTACAAAATTTTATATTTCTTGGACACAATAATATATAAAATATATTGCCGTATGAAGTGCATCACTTTATATGTCAAGTTACTAGATTTTTGAATAAAATTATTTGAAGTTTTATTTTTTTAATACAATCTTGTGGGGCAATGGATCTTATATTACCATTTATAGGTCATCCATTTGTTTTGATGTGGGGCATAGGTATATTTTAGGTGGAATAATTGTGTTGGAGTTGGATATAATTATTATGAATAACATACCTAGAGTTCAAATTCGAAATATGAACTTATTTTTCACTCATCAAGTGCTCTTGGACATGTGTTTAATTTTTTTTCCACAATATTTAAGGCTTATCTATATTATTATTATTATTATTATATGAAGACAAAATTTACCCCTTTGGTATAACAGTAATAAAATTATGTAATTTTTATTGTTCACTGATTCCTTTTAATATTGAGAATGTTATTATTAATTTATTATGGTATGTTAAAAATAAGTGACCAAATGAAGAATGGGATATGATGTGGAAGAGACATATTAAGAATATTAATATTAATATATTCAATTTATCGATTCATTTAAATATTACAATACTTATTACAAAATGAATTAACTCTTTCTATCTTGGATGAGCCCCTCTTAAAAATAACTCATAATAATTATGAATTAACTCATCCTCATATCTAGAAATTAAAATTATAACTCATAAAGAATTTCTATTATTACTTAGTCTCCATCATCATTTACCTTACCTAGAAGGGACAAATTGAACATACTCAAATTGAACAAACTCTCTTCCAATTCACTCAATTTGTTTTTTTTTTCCTCTTATCTCCCACCCCAAAGGAAACTTCTTTGAATATTGTCATTTTCTGAAATAAAAAAATTTGGTGCTCGAATAAAGAAAAGGAAATGTATAGGTAGGGAAATAGTGTCTAGTTTTAAAATAAAAAAGTTGTTTCATGTGATTTAAAATCAAATCAAAATACTGGAAAGAAAATAAATATGACATGATTTTACAATTGTATGAGGAACTTAAAGTACAATAAAATAAAAATTGATTTGTGGAGGAGTTAAACAATTATAGGACAATACGAATAGTTAGTGTTTTTATGACTAGATATTGTTTTAAAATTAAAAATTTATTTCCTATGAATTAAATCCAAATCAAAATATTAGTGGATGGAAAATATAAATGGTATAATTGTTATTTGACTATACAATTGCAGGACAAAATTAATGTCTATTGAAAAATAAAATTAAATGTGATTTGAGTGGCAATAGTAGATTGGACCTATAAAGCATATTAAAAACATAATTGTTGTCTCACAAAAGTGTATTATTTCATGTACTATTATTTGTGATTGATTGAAAAATAGATTTAAGTTAAAAAATTAATAATTAAATATTTTAATTTTTTAACCAATCACAAGTAATGATACATAAAGTTGTATACTTTTCGAGACAAAAAACTTCTACGGAGTGAAAAAAGAGAGAAAACTAGAGGAAAAAATAAGAAAAAAAAACAACCTTGCTTGTGGATTTTTGTCCTATCTACATATTGGAGATCAAAGCTACCATGACACATTTTACATATTTTGCACATTTTACACATGTGATTAATATCTTAGTTAGTTTGTTAAGTTGTTACTTGTATCACAAGTTATCTTTGTATTGTGTATATAAGCACATGACTTGTAATCCTTTAATCAATCAATGAAGATTCACAATATTCATTTTATGCTTCCGCATTATTTTCACAATATGGTATCAGAGCCTTCATCCCGAGGCTTTGGTAACCGCTGCGCATTCTCTATACTAATATTATCTTTCGCTTACAAGATAAATAAAGAATCATCTCAACAATTTGACATGAAGCGGAGAAGTTTGTAGAGAGAGAAGATCGAAGGGAGACATTGCTCAAGAATGATGGGTTCTTCATCAAACACCATCAACGATAACGTGCACCTTGTATGGCATTCAAACCCGCTTTTGCTCAACCTTAGGCACTGATTACTTCAATTTACGAGGAAGAAATAAAGAAACATCCAGAACATCTTGCAACTCAAAGCTGCCAGATTCTTTTGAGCAACTGGTTGTTTATATGAAAGATAATCCATATGATGCAAACAAAACAAAAAACTTTTGCATTCATGTTAAGGGGAATGATGGCACTGAGGTTGTATTAGTCTTTTCGAAAGGCACAACCAATTGTTGGAGTGCAGTGATTCTACCCCCTATCTTCTACCAATGTTCAAGATCATCAACAACAAGATCATCAACATCAACAAGATCAACAACAACAAGATCAACAACAACAAGATCAACAAGAAGATCAACAACAACAATAACAACAAGAAGATCAACAAAAACAACAATCATACATACTCTAATCATCACACTATCAATCTTGTACAAAGAATAAGAAATCCTTTAATCAATCAATGAAGATTCACAATATTCATTTTATGCTGCATTATTTTTGCATTACACGGGTACCCGTACGGGTATGATAATGTTCTCCTATTTTGAAAAGAATATGGTCAAGATTTCTGACCAGGAAAATAATCAAGTAGTTGGGAAAATCCAATCACATGACGATCGAGATTCTGATCTATCACATTGTTATCAAATCAAATTATCAAGCTGGAGTCATTAACATTTATCCTCCAGCTTGAGGGGGGTTATTGGAGATCAAAGCTACCATGACACATTTTGCACATTTTACACATGTGATTAATATCTTAGTTAGTTTGTTAAGTTGTTACTTGTATCACAAGTTATCTTTGTATTGTGTATATAAGCACATGACTTGTAATCTTTTAATCAATCAATGAAGATTCACAATATTCATTTTATGCTTCCGCATTATTTTCACAATACTACACCAATAGACACTATGAAAAGGAACTCTACATTAATAAAGAGACAAGTAATATTTTGTAGTATATTTTTAAGGTCAAAATTGTTATTTTAATAAAAATTAAAAGTCATAAATATCATTGTCTTTTAATTTTTTAGTGCATTTTTTTACAATTTACTTCTCTATTAATGAAGAAGAGTTTAAGCTGAAGTGTCCATACATCATATTTGTCACCGTTTTTCTTGTGCGTTAACACCGTTCATGAACATTCAACATTGCATTTTGCGTTTGGGGACTTGTTTCTTTTACCAATTTCTACACATCATTGTCATTTTTTGTTTTTACATGTGGCAAGTATTTAATTATTTATGTATATTTCTTTTTTCTTTTCTGTTCGTTCTTAATAATTTTCCTTTTTTATAAAAATAAAACAATATTCCATTTTTATACATAACTTTATAATTATAAAATTAATAAATAATTAGTAATAAAATAAGTAAAAATATTTTGTAATTTTTTAAGTAATATTTTTTATTTTAATAGTTCGGTTATGGGGTTATGGGTTGTGTCATGTCTTCTTTTATGCTCATGAAAGCAGGAGTCATTTCCCAATCAATATGGTCTCTTTGTTAATGATTTCATTTGATATAAATAATTAATTTCATATAAATAAGAGTGCAAGACACAATGAAAAAATAGATAAAAAAGGAAAAAAGAGGAAAATTTTACCTGGGTCCATTAGGATGTCTAGTTTAAATAGCAATATTTTTTAAAGAAATAAAGTGATAACTTATATTTAATTTTACATAATAAATAATAAGATTTAAATAATTCGTATACAAAATAAAATTCAAATTATCATGTATACTTATATTTGTTATGGTTAGAAACATGTTATATTAAAAGCCTTTACCTAACATGTTAGATTGAGCTTAGACATATTAAAGACTCTATTTAGCTTAATAAATTAATTTTTAGGTTAGGTAGAATGCATATTAAGTCTAACGAGTTGACTTATTTAATTACATTATATAATAATATTTATATTATAATATAATTATTTTAAAAAAATTTGAATATAAAATATATATACAAATTAAAGTTTAAATGTTTATCTTATGGAAGTCTATTTAAATCAAGTTTTTAGCGGCATACTTGTGAACCTCTTTAACATTTTATTAGAGTAAATTTTTAAATAGGATAACATGTAAATCATATTTTCAACAGATTAAATTTAGACTTTCAAAAAATAAAAATAAACAAAATAAACATATTAACTCTGTACTATATATTATATTACACATAGGTAAAAATTATTGTTTCCATCCTAGTTATATTCTATACTTATTATGGGAGTATATCATATCTCATAAAATGTGTATCACTTTACATGTTATTGATTGTAATAATTGGTTAAAAAATACTTAATTATTAAACTTTTAACTTAATTATATTTTTAATTAATTAAAAGTAATAACACTAGGAATAGTAATTAGGAGTGGCAACCAGATTAGTGTTTTTTATTCCCATAAGATTGGCAAGTATTCAATAAAATGATAATGAAATACATAATCATATAATATTAAAATAATAAAAATATAATATAATTAATATAAATTTATAAATATACAAATATTTGTGAGGCCAAAGACTTTTGTGAGTGTCTATTCCTAGTGTTTGAAATTGTCATCTCAAGTGTCACATGCCAAACTACTTCTTGAACTTACAAACGAGTGTTGGTTTAAGTAGTATATGTTTGATTTCTCTTAAGCAATGTCCTGGGTTCGAGTCTTGTGAATAAAAAAAAAAATCTACGGGAGGATTTAACCCCAAATATCTATGATATTTCTGGCTCGGACAAAATTACTTACAGTGCGATGATACATGGGAGAAACCATGAGAAAAACTACTTCTTGAACTTGGTAGTTGAAAGATATATCCCTAGGAATAATCGCCCAATGTGGAAGGTTCCCAAATTCCCAACCCTAAACTTCAAATGGGTTTTTTTAGGCCCAACATTTGAAATTTGAATTCTTAAAAACCAACTTTACACACTATATATATATATATATATGTATATATTATATATCATCATTATCATTATCCCTTACAACTTCACCCATTCATCAAAAACCCTAATCTTGTTGTATTTCTCAAACCACATTTCTCAACTATGGCCAAAAAGAAAATGTCCAACCAATCCAAACAACAACATCAACAACAACAACAACATGAAGAAAATGTGTCACAACCTCAACCAACACCTTCTTCAGACAACAACAACAAACTTGAAACTCTGAAAAACCTTAACTCTCTCCTTCTTAAAGAAACCACTAAACGACGACAACAAGTTGAGTCGTTAGAGTCTCATCTTTCCAACACTGTAGACGACAATGTCGTTTCCGAGTTGGAAAAATCTGTTGCTTTTGCTTTCATTAAGTCACGTGTTGAGGAATTAGGTTTTGTTTTCTCTTCTGACAAAAACGACATGAGCCATGTCGTTTCAGAGTTAGGGTTTGAGGTTGAGGAATTGAAGAATCGATTGAGTGAGGTTAGTGGAGAGAGGGATAGGTTGAAGGTTGATTTTGATGGTGTTGTTGTTGATGCTGGTTTGATTAAGGAGAAGGTTAGAGAAGGTGAGATAAGAGAGGAGAAGGTTGTGGAGGAGTTACGGAAAGTGAGATCGGAGTGGGAGAAGTTGATTGAGGAAGGGTTAAAGAAGGAGAAGGTGATTGAAGAAGTGATAGGTGAAAGAGATTCTGCTGTTAGTAAGTGGAGAGAGTTGAATGAGAAGGTTGTAGAAGCTGAGAGTAGAGAAAATAAGCTCGTGGAGGAGTTACGGGAAGCGAGGGTTGAAGGGGAGAAACTAGGGTTTGAGAGAGAGCGTGTGATCGTGGAGGTTCGGGAAGAAAGAGATTCGGCTGTAAGGGAATCGAGAGAGTTGAAGGAGAAGGTTCTAGAGGCGGAGAATAATAATAGAGAGCTTCTGGAAGAGTTGCAAAAGGTGAGATTGGAAGGGGAGAAGTTAATCGAAGAAGGGGGTCGGAAGGAGAGAGTGATCAATGAAGTGACAGTGGAGAGAGATTCAGCTTTAAGTGACTCGAGAGAGTTGAAGGAGAAGGTTCTAGAGGCAGAGAATAGTAATAGAAAGCTTCTAGATGAGTTGCAGAAGATGAGATTGGAAGTGGAGAACTTGCTCGAGGAAGGGTCTCGGAAGGATAGAGTGATTGGTGAAGTGACAGTGGAGAGAGATTTGGCTGTAAGGGACTCGAGAGAGTTGAAGGAGAAGGTTCTAGAGGCGGAGAATAGTAACAAAAAGCTTCTAGAAGAGTTGCAGAAGGTGAGATTGGAAGGGGAGAAGTTAATCCAGGAAGGGTCTCGGAAGGAGAGAGTGATCGGTGAAGTGAAAGTGGAGAGAGATTTGGCTGTAAGGGACTCGAGAGAGTTGAAGGAAAAGCTTCTAGAGGCAGAGAATAGTAACAAAAGGTTTCTAGAAGAGTTGCAGAAGGTGAGATTGGAAGGGGAGAAGTTATTCGAGGAAGGGTCTCGGAAGGATAGATTGATTGGTGAAGTGACAAGTGAGAGGGAATCTGCTGTAAGGAGCTTGCGAGAGTCGACCAAGGTGATTGAAAAATTGAAGGAGGAGATAGATTTGGTTACGAGGGAGAAGGATGAGATTTCAAAGGTGAATGATGCGCAGAAGGTGAAAATCAGTAGCATGGAATTGGAGTTGGTCAATGTGAGTGAGGCATTGAATTATGTGAGTAAGGAAGAGAAGTTGATGAAAGGAAAGCTTCTGGAATTGGAAGACAAAGTCGGGATATATGAGAAGAAGGAAGAGGGGTTGATGCTGAAGATTAGGGATTTGGTGAAACACAAGGAGGAGGTGGAAGGGAGTGTTGAAATGCTGAAGGAGGGGAGAGATAGTGTTGAGAAGGTTTTGGGCAAGGTTCGGAAGGAATTGGAGGATAAGCAGCGTGAGATTGAGAACGTGAAAGTTAGCTACGTGAAGGAAATTACTGAGGTGCAAAATATTGCAAATGAGTTGAATCAATCCGGTAAAGGATTTGAAAAGAAAAATAGTGAATTACTTTCAGAAGTTGAGAGTTACAAGAATGCTGTTAAGGAAGTCACGGTTGAGAGGGATAACATCAGAAAGGGTTTTGAAGAGGAGAAAAATAAAGTGAAGAGCTTAATGCTGCAAGTTGCAGAAATGGAGGGTAAAATTGAAGCCTTGGCAGGTGAGATAGGCATGATAAAAAGTGAGAAGGTGAAGCTACTTGAGAAGAATGAGACGGTGGAAAGCCGTGTGAGCGTTTTGATTGATGAAAAGGATGCATTGCAGCGGAGCCTTCTGGAGGCGCAACAAGAGTGTGATGAAGTCAGAGCTAAGGTTGAATTTTACAGCCTCAATTCAAACCAGGTACTGGAGATGTTGAAGAATGCTGCAGCACTTGTTTCCCAAGACATGGAAGGGGAAGAGGATGTTGTATCCAATGAGCAGAAGCCCGAGGAAGAAATCCGGCTTTATGCTGAACAGCTTGGTGCAATTAGGGATGCATTTAGGAACAAGAACAAGATGGTGGCTGATATGAAGCAACAATCTGAAGTGCTGCAGAAATCTGTGCATGAGGCACATCAAATGAAAAGCTTATGGACTATGATATCCTCGGGAGCTTCAGTTTTGGCTGCGGCGTTTGCTGCTGCATATGTTGCTAAAGGACACTGAATGGCCGTTTTTCCTTCTCAGAAAAGTTGCTCTGGTATTAGGATCAAGATTTACATTTTGTAGCACTAAGAAGTAATTGAGCTATATCATGAACTCTGACTTTAGGGAATTAAATTTAATCTTTGTTGACCGAAAAACCAGATGAAATATAAATGTCAACAAATGAGTTTTTGTCCTGTTTTAACATGTCTGTTATTTCTATTTGCTTATGCTCACTTTCAATCTCTGTTTAAAAAAAGTTAAAAGAAATGCAGTGAGAAATTATGGTCCATGACTACATGTTAGGCTAACATTGCTCCACAATTTTCATTAAAGAAATTTGTTAAAGAACAAATACATAAATACTGAATAGGGCAGGTTCTTAAAGTTGATTCACAAATGTATGTGTTGCTGTTGTTTTTAATTTTTGTTACATTCAGTAGCAGCAATTAGAATTACTTTGTATGATTGGAATGGAACTAGAAATTTGGTGTTGCAAGTCCTTGTATTCTGTTATTGCAGATTTACTCAAAACTTGATCGGCGAGGTTAAAAGTTTAGTTGATGAATCTAACTGTTTGATCTGAAATGCATTCCTTTTTGTAATTATTCTTGTTGTTTCCCAGGTGTGGATGTTGTGTCTTAAGGTGAATTCTATTATATTTCCAGGGTAGAGATTATGGTGTTAGTGCACAATTTTGCATGGTAAACCAATCGATGTCTCTACGAACATTCGTGATCGATGTCTCTGGGAACCGAAAAGTTTACTGGTCTGTAATTGTTTACTCTAATTATCGTTCCTTCCTGGGTTTGGAAAGTTGTTGGTGGTTTTGCATCCTCGTGTTGCGTGCCAACAATTAGACCTAGAACTCATAGTGTAGCAGATCCCGGGTTGCATTTTCCATTTTTCAGTAGCAACAATTAGAACTGCTATGTATAATTGAAATAGATCTAGAACTCGTAGTGTAGCAGATCCCAGCATTCTGTTAATATAGATTAATTGTGAAGTTGTTTGAAGAAATTACACAATTTAGGTGATGAATCTATTTGATTTTGCATTTGTCACTTGGTTTCTGCTTCTCAATAAAACCACCCATTTAGACTGTAAGTTAAGTACATAGTTTATGGTATTGCTGCACAATTTTGCAGGCTCCTCAAATGTTTTGGGAACCCATAAAAACTTAGACAATTCAAATTTGTCAATTGATTGTGTCTAAAATTACCACTTTCATATTAGGTTTGTTCAAGACTTCAAGTAATTGGTGGTTTTTGATCTTTCCAATCATTGTTATTAGGGTGGGTTGAAGATCCTCTGTTGATGAATACGGGGGGAGCATATCATTTGTTCTACGTTTTGTGCCACTCCATGTGTTATAGATTATGATTGGTCGAAAAAAATATACTCAAGTTAAAAATTTAATTATTAAGTATTTTTCTGACCAATCATATCTGATGGCACATGGGTGATATAATATTGTGGGACAAAAGATGTGGTCATTTAGAAAACAAGGAAAAAAATGTTAAATGTTGTCTTAACTTTGTTTAATGAAAGGGAGTAAGGATAGAAAAGGTTAAAAAAAATAACAGCTTGATAGTAACCAAGAGAATAAGTAAGTGAGTGGACATGTCTCAATTGTTAATAGAATACCAACACCAACAACCACAAGAAAATGTGTCATATATTATTAATTGTGATTGATTAAAAAATGTATTTAAGTTAGAAGCTTAATTTTTAAATATTTTTTTAGTCAATCACAATTAATAATACATAGATAGAGTATGACATTTTATGAGACAGAATATGTGGAACCACCAACGACCCATATGGTACTCTACCTAAGTTTTGTCCATTAGAGAACATATTTCCCATCTCATAATGTATGTCTTCCATATGTCATGGGCTGTTATTGATTGTTATTGATCAGAAAAATACCTAATAATTAATTTTTTAACTTAAATGTATTTTTTATAATCAATCACATCCCATGACACATGAAATGATACATTTTATGGGATAACGAATATGCTCTCTTAGATGACTCCATTAGTTAATGTTTATTTGTTTTTTATTATTATTTTATTCTGTTTATGTGTCTTTTTTGGAACTTTAATAAAGTATTAATGACTACTTATTAACTTTACTTTTATGTTTGTACAAAACAAACTTTATACCAATCACAGCTAATGAATTTAATTTTTTAACTTAAAATGTATTTGTTATTATTTTATTCTTTTTATATGCCTTTTTTGGAAGTTTAATAAAGTATTAATGACTATTTATTAACTTTACTTTTATGTTTGTACCAAAGAAACTTTAGGCTTATGTAGTATTTATCTCTTATCCTTAATATAAAATATCATCTAGAATATTTTCTATGCATCATTTATTATTTTCTCTCCATTGTTGTTTTTTTATATAGAAAGGATGAATTATATAGCAAGAGTGTAATATCTATATGTGCATTGGTTTGTATGAAGATTTATACATATTCAGTGTATCATATATCATTAATTTTTATTTGGGTTATGTATTAAAAGTCGAGTGATCATGATTAAATATGAATGATAGGTGATGTGGTGTAAAAAATTATTACATACCGAGTCTATACATCTTTTTCAATCTAATTACCTGCTTAGTAAGGAAAATGAAACTATTAACAGGGAAAACATTATGTATTGTAACTTTGTAGCAAAGTAAAAGAAACATAATCTTATTCAAAAAGAAAAAGTATACAAAACTTGAGCCACTGTTTTATTTTAATAACTAATGATATGTGACAAAAAAAAATAGGAATGAGATTCTCTCTTATATTAGATCTCCCAATACTAAAATATAAGATGAGATATCTAATTTGCTAATACAAAAATAATGAAAATTCTCGATCCTTAATTTTTTTTTATGGCACATGTTAAAATCTAAAGTCTGGTATTAGATTCTCCAGTACGGATTCCGGCCCCAATAAGAGTACTAGGTGGTTTCTCAGTCAAGCAAGGCACTTTAGGTGAAACCTGAGTTTCTTGTCCTTTAACATTGGTGCATGAAGCAGTGACTACTTTATTCGAAGAAATTGAGGTTAAGTTAACTGTATCCATGATGATGTTAGTACATCCTCCACCATTAGAATTACACCCCAAATTAATTGCAACAGAAGTAGCAGAAGTTCCACTCACATCTTGGTATGTCACACCATTTATTTCAAATCCTTTTCCCTGCATCATCATCATCATTTCATATAATTTTACTATAGGAAAGTATTGATATAAGAAATAAATAAATTGTGAATTTATTTCTTTCACTACCCTTATAAAAAATTATTTAAGAGATCAATTCATTTTAATAGATTCAAAACCAAATTCAAAATATGCACTACCTCTTCTTGCTTATCTTTATAGTTCTGATTAATAATTATCGGGTTTCTGGTATTGTAAAGTCTGATTTTGTTGAACGTGACATTTCTTACATAACCATATCCTTCCTGTACAAAAATATAGTAAAATTAATTTTAGAACAAAGAATATGATTAACATAATTTTAAAATATATATTTACAAAAAATGATCGTATTCTTACCGGCCATGTTTTTATTCTCACTCCATTAGTTGTTCCCTTAAAAGTGCAATTATTAACATATACATTTTCTACTGTTGCAAAATCTCCATTTTTCCCAAGACTACCAATACTGAAACACATGAAAACAAGAAAAAATAGAATCTGAGACCAATTTTACCATTAAATGATTTTATCAATTTAATAAAATCTCAATGATGATAATCTATTTTCTATATACCTTATACCATGGCCAGGTCCACAAGTTATAGCTGTAATGTTAATATTTGATGTGCCCTTATTCATGGCAATGCAATCATCTCCTATTAAAATAAACATGCACATATAAACATTATCAATTTCTCATCATATATATATATATATGGTTTTAGATGTGAAAATTAAAATATTTCTACACCCTTTACCTGTGGCAATGGTGCAATTTTGGATTATTATGTCTTTAGATTCATTAATGTCGATTCCATCAGTATTTGGACTATCTTCTGGAGCAGTGATAATAAGATCACGTATTCTAGTTTGAACACAACTAGTTATAGATATATGACCCTTTGCACTATTGATATGTTGTATCGCACTAAGTTGGAGTTTGTTACAGTTTTTAAAAGATAGAGCCTGAACAATGAAATAAATTATTAACACATAAAATAAGAATCAAATAATTCCTTAGCAATGAGAAATTCATTAGCTAGTATATCTTACTTTTGGTCTTTGGCAACTATCATCCTGAAAAATAAAATTCAATAATTTGAGTTATAATAAATTTTTTGAAATATAAGAATTTTGTTAAGAAAGTTGAAATACAATGACTAAAAATAATAAATCACATACTTTACAAATTTTCCACCAAATAGAGCCTTGGCCATCAATTTGTCCACCTCCATTCATGACAAGACTAGTTACATTTGTGAACTGAATCCATCTATTCTTGTCAACATTTTCTGTCCATGCTTCAGTGCTACTTGGTGCAACAATATTTCCTTCCAGCTTATATTTTTCACATTAAAAAAAAGGTTAGGAGTAAAAAAATGTGTGGAAGTGAAATATCTATTTAGGTCAACAATATTTCTCTCATGCCTATATTTTAGAGTCTAAAATTTATTTAGTGTGAGTATCAAATTTTATACACACTCGGGTAATTATTTAACACTCATATAAAGAACCAATTATAGTAAAATATAAAAATGAGACTAGGGGGTGTGAGTTGTGTTTTCTCATGCCCTTATTTACACCTATTTATGAGTATCTGTATGGGTAGCAGATAGTTGGGACTCAACGAGTTTTCAACTTTAATCATATATTTATGTTTTGTAATAATTAATATTCATAAAAATAATTGTTACATGAATAGTAACATATGTATATTATATGCTTATCACTATAGTTCAATTACTAAAATTACTAATACGATTATCATGATACTCATATCTCATATGAGCTATTATTACAGTTATCTATTACAAATATTTTTGGTGAATATCTATAAGTCATATATTTTTGTCATCCCTATAGATAAATTTTTTGTCATTAGACAAGTTGTGTGACAAAATTCTTTATAATAATAAAAACAAAGAAAGTCACATGCATTGTATATCTGTTTCTCCTTGACAGAGATTAAATATATGTTAGGTTATTTCTCCAATTATCTGTTGTTTTTAATATGAAAGTAGTGTTATTAATATTGTTTCAGTCATCAAAACGATCAGCGTACTAGTATTTGATCCTCCATAACAACATTTAGATAAAAATTAAGTTTCTTCATAAAAAAATGTATTTTTAAATGAAAACCCGATGTAACTAGTACGATTTGAATGAAAATCAGTCAATAAGATAAGTTTGGACCAATATTATTGAATGACCGATATAATTGATCTGTTATACCTGTATAGGGACCTATTTACGGGTTGAACCCACCGATACAGTAAGATTTTCATAACACTACATGAAACCTTAAATTTTTTAACGGGAATGATTTAATTGTAGAAAATCTTATTTTAAAACATAATATCTAAATCCCTAATATAGAGAAGATTTAAAGATATAAATAAGATGCATTACTTATTTATATTGAAGTCTTGAAATTATAGATTAAAAGAGTATAGTCAAATCTTATATGACAGAAATTAAAAATTAATCTATTTATAACAGTCTAAAGCATCACAGAATTATACTTTTATTTTATTGTTTATAAATTTAAGAAAAATATCTTTTAATTCATGATTTTTAAATGCTATTTTAATTACTTATCTATTTAATATTTATAATTTAAATATTAATTTTTAATTCCAAATTTTATCTTATATATTCTGGTTTAATTTTGATGCACTTCCATGTTTTACACCATCAACTATATATATATATTTATATGTGTATGTGTGAGTATATTATGTATGCAAATGATTGTGTAAATATTTATACACAGTTAGTACATCATTCATTATTCAATTGTATTAATTTTATTTATAAGTTAATAATCATTAAAAATGAATGATGAATGATATAATAATTGTTTAAAAATCTGTCACTATATACATCATTTTTTCATTACATAATAACACATATAATGTTTAAGTAATCCAAAATTGAAGTTAATAGCACCTTGGACATTGTAAAATATGTCCAAAAGATAAAAGATTAACATGTATAAGTATACAAATCAATTTATTATAATGTAAGTTTCACACATTTTTACCTTAAAATGAACCTCAGAAAATTTGCATGGACCATTGAAAGTTATAGGCTTCAACATGAACGTATTTCCATTTGGCACCTCAAGGGTCCCAAAAGAATCACTTATTCCACAAGCATCACTCCAAGCTTTCAAAAAAGCCTAGCTTGAATGAAATATTATAACCACAATAAGTAAATTTAACACTTGAGAATTAGAAAATTTATTAGAAATATTGGAAATCAATATTACTGAACTTCTCTTGAAAAAATAATTTATCAATGTAAAAAAATAGAGAAGTTAAACAATTCTTTACTTGAGAATCATCGGTCATGCCATCTCCAACAGCACCATATTCCATTACATTGAAATTGGTTTTGTTTGAAACCTCTTTTAATAGCCTGGAATTACATGAACATAATGAAGCAAAAGATAAAATGAAAAGAGTGATAATAAAACCTTGCATTATGAATATTTATTAATAGATTTGTTGTGAATGTGAAAGATGAAATTTTCATAGCGTAATGTGATTATTTATAATCCAAGTGAATATGAGGTGATTGGTTGAGTTTCAAATTAAAATTAAAATAAGTAATAAATTAATGAATGATTAATTAATTAATTAATTAATTTAATAGTAATAGATTAAGTAAATTTGTTTTATTTAATATTTTAAATAATTGTTTTTTTTTTTGGATTTTAATAGTTCATTAAATGATGTAAAAACTATATCGTACCGACCGGTTCAACCGGAAAACCAGTGAATCAATCTCCTAACCAGTACGGTACAGATGTTGAACCGGTCAAGTATCAAAACTGGTCAAAAACCGATCAAAACCGATGAACCGGCCGGTATATACACGTATTTTTTTTTTGAAAAAAGAAGTTAAAAACTTAAAAACCTATTACAAGGTGACCCATCTTTCCAATCATTATTCAACACTTCAAGACACATGTTTCCAAGACATACTTAGATTACACATTTTGGTTCCTAACATTCGTGTGTAATCTCAGTGACATTTGTGTAATCCTTGAGTACTGTCTAAGATAGGATTTGGTGCAAAAATATAATAACCGATATGAGACAACTTTGACTCATTGGTGTTAAATGTTAAAACTCCAAATTTATTTGTTTTGTAGAGTGAGTTGTGAACTTGTGTAATTTATTTATATTTTGCGGTTGTTAAGTAATATTTTTAGATTGATATATGTTTTGTAATTTAGACTTTGAATTTGTTAAAGACTTAAAGTTGTTTGTTTATGTGAATTTTGAGTAGATTATGAATATGAATTATAAATTTGAGTATCTACCTGTTTAGAATTTTTTTGTTATAGGTTTATATATATAAATACAAGTATGTATATCCGGTTTAACCGGCATACAGTTTAATTACTGAACCACCAGTTGAATCATTGTACCACTATGCCAGTACAATGACCAGTTTGATAACTGATACGGTTTTAACAACACTGATGTCATATCTTCTTTATTCCTCTCACAGAGTCACTTCAATACCCTTCGGTCTCTTTGTTAACGATTTTATTTAATAAAAATAATTAGTTCTTTTTAAATATTCTTAATTACATAATTAATGAGATCAATAGATTTTTAGTAGTGAGATCACCAACCACTTGTGTTACTCTTTCTTCTGTAGAAGTAGAGTATCTGTTTACGACCAATGTAGTTTCTTTGCCTTTTGATTTAATTAAATTATATTGATACAATTAATCTTAAATACTTTTAATCATATAACTAATGAAAGTTATGGAATTTTAATATCACGGTAAAGACATATGTTGTATATTCTTTTCTGCTCTCTCAAAGAGGGAAGTTGATTCATGATGCATGTATTCTCATTGCTATTGAATTCACTTAATTATAAATAATAAATAATTTCTTTAATAAAAATTGAACAAACAAACTAATTAATTTTAACCCATAACTACATTATCTTAATTTCTCTATTGCACCTAGGAATACTAAAAACACTTTTAAAGAAAATTATTCTTTTAAAAATCACTATTTCAATAAAATAATTTTTGAAATCATACTTTTAAGAAAATCACTTTTAGAACAGTGTTTTTATAAACAACGTTTTTAACTTTAAATCTCTTTTAAAATAATGTTTTTTAAACAATGTTTTGAAATCATTCTTTTAATATTTTTTAAAACAATATTTTTTTAAGTTAATTTTTTTACAATATTCTACTAACATATGACTTTTAAAGTTCTATGTGTACTTTTAACATATATATATTATGTACTTAAGAATAAAATTTTAGTATAAAATACATTTACATATCCTACAATTAATTTGAAGTTAATAAAAAATTCAAAGTGAGAAGCACTATAATAAAGTGAATCACATTGAAAAACAAAGAATATAATTTTTGAATAATTATTTTTTGGATGGAATAAATATCCACTTAAATAGATATATTCATGGATATTCATTGGATATAATAAATGAATTCAATCTGATTCATTACTAAAGTTATTCATTAGATTATATTCGTTTAAATTTATTAGTTCTAATAAATGAAGAAATCAATGATATCTTTGTAATGAGTGGTCTATTGGTTGAGGAGAAGAATCTAAGGAATGAATTGTAGAATGTCGTGAGTTCGAGTGTCATTTATAGCAAATTTAAAAGAAAGAAGAGTTATAAGGTGTTTTGATGGTTAGAGAGAAGGGTTGAAGTGAAGAAGGTTGAGAGTAGTGACGGATCTTGAAGAAATGTTAAGGAGGGGCAAAATATAAGATTAATTGAGTAACAAAAAATCTAGATAATTGTTTGAAAATTTCAAAATAACATTTCAATTCTAAATAATAATAATTAACAATTAAAGATGTTAAAGAAAAATATACATTAATTTAAAGTGTCGCTCTTCGTTAAAGGCTTCGACTCATCGATGATTAAATTAAGGATAAAATTTCCAACTATTTATTTTACAATATAAATCATCATGTTGTCTACAAGAAATTCATCTTCTATTTTACTACATAGTTTTGTTTCAATTTGGTGTCTTCGTTGCTAAAAATGATATTCCTCTAGTAGCTAAACCACAATAGTTAAGATTAGAGAATAACTTGATCAAACAAATAATATATATTTACTTTTCCCGTATTGCCAATGTTCAAATTAATTCAGAGATGGTTGTGAGTTTTTATTTTTTCAAAAATGAAGGGCTAACAATATCAACAATAAAACGTTGAAATAAACATATCAAGTAATTCGTCTCTTACTCGCATTGAAATTCATATGGTAGAATTTTTGCACAAAAAATACATATGTTATCAATATTAAATGTTTTATAAAAACCGATAAAATCTTAAGACTTTTGCTACAAATTTGACAAAGATAATATTTATCTTATAATATATATATATAAGCATAAAATAATTATGAAATTAAACAAAGTAATAATATTATAAGAAATATCAACATCTACATATATAAAAGAACTTTATCTATTATCTAAAAAATTTAGAACGATTATACAATTTACAGTTTAAAAAAGTATAAAAATATTTTAAAAAATTTGAAATAAAATTTCAAGGGGGGCAGTTGCCCCCACCTGTCTCCAAGAAGTTTCACCCCTAGTTGAGAGTTTGAATATCACCCCTATAAATACTAACATTTCCTGATAAAATTTAGCATACATAATTTCTATATTCCAAAATTACTCACTTTCTAGCCTTGATTATTCTTTAAGTCAAATTCTCATGAGAATAATTGATATTATGTGCAAGTGCAATGTTTTTACAACTTTTGAATCTACAAGTATGAAGGATAAATCCATCTTTCAATACAAAAGTATAACATACAATGTTATATGTTAGTAATATTGTAACAAAAATCATATTTGATTATGGACAATAAACATTTTCAATGTTACAAAGAACACACATTAATACATAATATTAAACTATGATGTATATATACATTGCATATAATTTTAAAATAATTGAATTGACATGGAATATGTGAAAACATGTTCATAAAACGGCTGAAATTGAATAAACAGTTCACTATATGTACATCAATAATATAATTTTTTTATATTATTGATACATCATCTAACATTTATATGAAATATAATTATTTAAGAATTAATAAACCTGAAATGTAAAAAACAAAATCTTCCAAATATCAAAAATATTAAATATTATATTTTAAATATGATAAGTTTATTTCAATGATTACACCATAATTATATACAATGAATATATTTATATTTATTTCAATTGTGAGTGATTCAATTATTTGAATTTCAACTTTCAAAAGTAAGATTGAATAATCATTTGCTCTTCAAAAAATTAATATAAATGAATAGTAGATGATATATTATTTATGGATAAATATTTATACTGACAATACATAAATATTACACTCATAAATAAATATAAAAAATGTATGTGTTAACATTGAAATTATGGAAATTTTACGTAGGTCCAAGTCTAGGGATGACAAAAAAACTGACTTGTGGGTATCTGTGGAAATATCCATAATAATAGCTTTTGGGTGAGAACGAGTTTTATAATACCTGCCCTCGGGTAGCTTCAAAATTTGTAATTAATATTTTATATATTATAGTTTTTTATTATTACTTAAGATTATATATCATATACTTTATTGTTATTTTATAATAAATTGCACATATTTAATTTTTTATAAAAACTTATCATATAAATATCATATTATTCATCTAATAATTATTTTTACATATTGATTACTATAAATTATATAAATATATTAATTAAAATGAAAAATCTATTGGATACTGCAAATACTGGCTACTCGCACGGCTACCCATAAATATTGTAGGCTTGAGAATAGGAAAGTACTACTCATGCCCACCCGCGTCAGTTGCATCCTAGGTACAACAATTCTTTTCTCTATTTTAATTTATTTCTAAGGAGTAAATAAAATTTAAAATCAATGGCAATAAGGTAAAGTCTATCTATAGAAGTTTTCCCAATTGTTGGTATTATATACTCCTTATAAAACACTACTTTGCAGATTTTGATAATCCTTTATATATACTTTATATTTTATGCAATATTTACTATTTTCTCCGGTTTAGTATTTTTTCATTAATGAAAATAGTAAATTTCCAAATGAGACATTAGAAAATAAGGTAAAGTCTATCTATAGAGACTATTTTTTCATTAATGAAAATAATAAATTTCCAAATGACACTTTAGAAAATTAAATTATGATGTTATAATATTTAAAAAAAATATGATATTATAACATTTCTTAAAATTACGATATAATAATATATTTTCTTAAAGTTATTGTGTGAAGACCAATTTTATTGAACCAGGACTAATAGGAGGGACTAATATGATAATTTCCCAAAGCAAGGGATTAATATTCCTTGTTTTTAATCAATAATTTCAGGAATTGAAATTAAGGTTTGTTGTTGTTCACACCACTTATTGAGATATCTTTGTTCTTATCTAATATATTTCGAGGTGTAGTTGCATCTTCGGCTTAAAAAAAATACCACTTATTGAGTTTTTACTTTTTAGTTAATAACTTTTTTCTTTGTCAGAAACCAGAGTTGCCTAATGGACCACATGGTGTTATCAAGCAAGAGTGACAAATGAATGAATTTGGATTTGGAAGCTAATGGATGGATGGTAAGTCATCCATTAATCCATATAAATTTATTTAAACTATATTTTAAATTATTCAATTCATCCATATCCAATGGATTCCAATCTATCCAATTTATACATGACTCCATTTTCATGGATTTGGATGGACGAATATCCAATCCCTTTGATTTTTTATTAGAACTAAAAAAATCTATTGAAGAAAATTATTATTCTAAAAACTATTATTTCAACTAAACATTTTTTAAAACACCTTTTAAAAAAACGCTTCTAAAATCATTTGTAAAATACTTTTTTAAAAAAAGTGATTTTTTGAACTTGTATAGAAAAATATTTTTTCCAATGTTTTACGAGCCTGTGTTGTTTAAGGTTCTATGTGTAAAAAATTTAACAAATGCATATGCATTGTCAATATAAAGATTTATACATAGTCACTACATCATCCACAATACATTTGATTTTTTTTTGAAGAGTCAACAATAATTAAATATAAAAGGTGGATGATGCAGTTACACTTATAAAACTCATACATTGGTGAGTGCATACATTTTTATCATACTTATATATGTTATGTACTTAAGAATACAATATTAATTTTAACTACTTGCACTTGACATATTATATGATGAAAAATTAGAGAAGAAATATTATTTTCGACAAAAAATGTGACATTACTCTCTATATGCTTGAATACAGACACATACAAATATGATAAGTAAGTGATCATGGTACGGGTCAGGATGGGTTATGCTTGGTCACTATCTAACCCTAAATATTGGTTGGGTCTTGTAACACCTCAGTTATGTCATGCGACCTTCCAGACTCATACATATACTGAGCGTGTCACCGGTAACACTCTAGTCCTAACATGTGACTTCCCCAGCCCATGAATACACTGAGCGTGTCACCCACCAGTTTAAATACCTCATGCAATATTTTATTTCCCACAGAGTGGAGCCTTCCGCGACTCGAACTCATAACCTCAAGGATAAATAATCATTATTCACATGAGTCACTACCATTAAGCTAGACTTTTTCAACTTAGAGAATCCACAAACATAGAGAATCCAAATTTATAAAATATAAGATTGCTTCAATTCTATCTAATAGGGATGTGTGACTTTTTCTTTAATGCACCATGAAACATTTGTAATAGATAGATTATCCCTAAGATTCAATTTCTTTACTATGTCTAGGTTTGCATGGCATCTACCATTCCCTAGATTATAAATAAACCATCCCATTTAATTAGGGGACTTAATTTGAGGGTCATTTCAACTTTGAAAGCAATGGGATGATTCAAATTTTCCTTTCTTTTGATTAGATTACTCCCTCAGTTACTATTTATTTGTTGTTTAAAAAAAATTTGTTCTTTTAATGTGTCTCGTTTTGAAGTTTAATAAAGTATTAATGATTAATTATCAATTGTACTCTTATATACAATATTCTCAGATCCTTAATATCAACTATCCACAAATTTTTAATGTGTCTTCTTTTTTTTGTTCCTTGATATTCCATTTTATATCACATTTTTTTTATTTTCTATGTATCATTTATTATTCCTCACCATTTTATAAAGGATTGCTTCTTTAATCTATGGAAAAGATGAGTGATAATTACAAGTGTAATATACACACTCCCTAGAACCTTGTAGTCAAGTAAATCTTTATATTAATTGTACGTAAATGCTAAGAAAATATTTAGTAGCTAGGGAAAATATTCTTTATTATAACTTTGTAGAAAAGTGATAGAAGCATAACCTTATTCTAATTAAAAGGTATGCAAAGTTTGAGCCTTTTTTTTATAATTTTAATGACTGAATAATATGTGAGAACCAATAAGAGTACTAGGTAGTTTCTCTGTCAAGCAAGATACTTTAGGTGAAACAGTAGTTTCTTGTCCTTTAACATTGCTACATAAAACAATGACTTTTTCACTCGGAGAAACCGAAGTTAGGTTAACTCTATCCATGATGATATTACTGCATCCTTCACTAGAATTGCAACCCAAATTAATTGCAACAGAAGTAGCAGAAGTTCCACTCACATCTTTGTATGTCACACCAATTATTTCAATTCCTTTTCCCTGCATCATCATTTCATATAATTTTGCTATAGGAAAGTCCTGATTAAAAAAAAGATGATCGATTTACGAGTTTCTCATTTAAAATTTATTTGCGAGTTGAATTTTGGAAGGAAAATAAGTGAAATAGAAGGTTTGAGGGTTATGGAATACATTTTTAGACGACTCTAAAACATTTATTTTCTCTTTATTCTCTTTCAAAAATCAACTCGCAAACAAACCCTTAATGGGGTTAGAAGATTTGAAACCACATTCAAAATATGCATTACCTCTACAAGATCTCTATAGTTCTGGTCAATAATTATCGGATTTCTTGTATTTTGAAGTCTAATATTATTGTACGTGACATTTCTTACAAAACCATATCCGTTCTGTAGAGAAGAAGAGTGAAATTAATTTCAGAACAAAGAAATATGAATAATTTGATACATGAGATGATTTTGAAATATATATTTACAAAAGATGATTATCTTTTTACCTGCCATGTCTTTATTCTCAATCCATTAGTTGTTCCAAAGAAACTGCAATTACTAACATATACATTTTCTACTGTTGCATAACCTCCATCTTTTCCAAGACTACCAACACTGAAACACATGACAACAAGAAAAAAGAGAAAATGAGACAAATTTTACTATTAAATAATTTTATCAATTTAGTAAAATCTCAATGATGATAATATATATATATATATATATATATATATATATATATATTTTTTATATTTTATATGTACCTTATACCATGGCCAGGTCCACAATTTACATCAGTAACATTAATATTTGATGTGCCCTTGATCATAGCAATGCAATCATCCCCTATTAAAATGAACATGTCACAAATAAACACACTCAATTTCTCATCATTATATATGGTTTTGGATGTGCAAAATATATGTACAACCCTTACCTGTGGCAATGGTGCAATTTTGGACCACAATGTCGTTCGAGTTACCAATGTCAATACCATCAGTGTTTGGACTATCTTCAGGTGCAGTGATAGTAAGATTGCGTATTCTAATTTGAACACAATTATTTATCCCTATGTGACCCCTTGCACTATTGATATGATGTAACCCACTTAGTTCGAGATTTTTACAGGATTCAAAAGATAGAGCCTGAACAATGAAATAAATTATTAACACATAAAATAAGAATCAATAATTTCCTTAGCAATGAGAAATTCCTTAGCTAGTATATCTTACTTTTGGTCTTTGGCAACTATCATCCTGAAAAAGGAAATTCAATAATTTGAGTTATAATAAAAAAATTGAAATATAAGATTTTTTTTAAGAAAGTTGAAATACAATGACTAAAAATAATAAATCACATACTTTACAAATTTTCCACCAAATAGAGCCTTGGCCATCAATTTCTCCACCTCCATTCATGACAAGACCAGTGACATTGTTGACCTGAATCCATCTGTTCTTGTCCACATTCCCTGTCCATGCTTCAGTGCTACTTGGTGCAACAATTTTTCCTTCGAGCTTATATTTTCACATTAAAACAAATGCTGTGGGTAAAAATATATATGTGGAAATGAAATATTTATTTAGTGCAACAATATTAGGAAAACTTATACACTCTACTACAAAAGATTTACACACATGAGTGAATTATTTATCACTTATTTGTATTAACTATATTTTAAGAATCAATGATTTATACACATCAATAAATTATTTATCACTTATTTGTATTACCTATATTTTAAGAATCAATGATAATTAAATATGAATATAGATAATATAATAATAATATATAAAATGGGTAGAGAATTTTTACATGGATAACTTGAATTGTATATTGGATACTGTCTCAATTTCATAGTTTGTTAGTTGATTATTCTGAAATAATTCAACTTCAATAAATACATAATGTTAACTAAAGCTGTCATTTAAGAAGAAAAAGTTGAAAAAATTTTATTTTTATTTTTTAAGAAACGCTTTTTTTAATTAAGTGATATTTTGAACTTTAAGAAATTTATTTTTTCAAATATTCTATAAGCATGCAATATTTATAGTTTTAAGTGTAAATTTTTTAATACATATTCACTATACATTTAAGAACAAACTTTTAACATTAATTATATCTATATGTCTTATAATTAGTCTCAATTTAATAAAAAAATCAAAGTAAGAGTAGGAAGTATTACAAAAAAGTAAGATATGAGATAGTGAATATAACTGAAAAGCAAAAAATATTTTATGAATGTTTTTTGATGCATTAGATATAATGAATGAACTTACATACATTCATCGTTAAAATTATTCATTTAATTATATTCATTTAAATTTATTAGTTCTAATGAATGAATTTAATTTTATTAGATTTTGATGAATGGTGAATGTGGATAATTATGTAAAACCATATTTTTTTTACAAACATCACAATTACATAATCATAGATATAATATTTAAATAATCAAAAATGGAAGTTAATGGCACCTTCAACATTGTAAAATATGTCCAAAAGACAAAAGATGGAACATGTATGTACAAAAATCAATTTATTATATTGTAAGTGTCACACATTTTTACCTTAAAATTAAACTCAGCACATTTGCATGGACCATTGAAAGATAGAGGCTTCAACAAGAACGTTTTTCCATATGGCACCTCAAGGGTAGCAATAGAACCACTTACTCCACAAGCTGCATTCCAAGCTTTCAAAAAAGCCTAGCTTGCATTATATATATATATATATACATTATTTATATATATTATAAACCCAATAAGTAAATTTAACACTTGAGAATTAGAAAACATATTAGAAATTGGAAGTCATATATTACTGCATTTTCTTACGTGAAAAAAAGTAATTTATCAATGTAAAAAAATAGAGAAGTTAAAAAATTATTTACTTGAGAATCATCAGTGAGGCCATCTCCAACAGCACCATATTCCATTACATTGAAAATGGATTTGCTTGAAACAGCATCTAATAGCCTTGTATTACATGAACAGAATGAAGCAAAAGATAAAATGAAAAAAATTATAATAAGACCTTGCATGATCAATATTATTTAATGAATTGATTGTGAATGTGAAACATGTAATTTTCATAGTGTAATATGATTATTTATAATCCGAGTGAATATCAAGGTAATTGGTTGAGTTTCAAATTTTCCTTTCGATCCTTTCATTAAATGAGTCTAATTTGTTTATAAAAAATAGTTTAACTTGTAAAACAGAAATGGATTGTAAGTTAGTGTTTGTGAATAATTATTCAAATTCTTATAAACAACAATCAAACCTTAATTCAATTAGGTGTGGTTGATCACATAGGTCTAACTAAGGCATAATACTCTATCGTGAATATATTCATTTACAAATCATTGAATATTTAAATTATTTTTAATCATTTCGCCTATGATTTTTTTTAAATTTCTTTTTCATCTAGAAACTTTTAATTTTTAAATGATCAATTCATTCTATCTAATGTATAATTAATTAATTTAGAGCAAATTACACTCACCACTTTTTTGTTTAAAAGATTACAGTCAAATCACCTACAGGATGAGTGAGTATAATCTCATGTAGTGTAGGTATAATTTACTCATTTAACTACAATGTAGTAATAAATAATAAGGAAAGTGCATAAACCCCCCAAACTTTAGGTCTTTTACAAGTCGGTATTATAAACTACTTTTTTCTTCCTAATTACTCTTTAAACTTTATCAGTTTGTGAAATTGGTCCATGCATAAATATATTATTAAATTACTCATAGATAACAAAGAAATTGTTACACTCAAACTCAGAACAATAGGAATACAATAATGCATGTTAGTCAGTATTGATATACAGAAACCACCATCAAAATACAAAATTGATTGAGAAGAAGAAAATAAGTAGACTATAGAGTTAAAAGCGATAGATACAATAATATTATGATATATACAAAAATAAAATAAATAGTCGAGATTAAAAACATTTATAGGTTTAAAAAATTCATTGTTTTTCATTTCACATTGTCTTTATGTAGGGATCAATAGTTAAAGTTTAAGAAGTAATTAGGAAGAAAAAATAGTTCATTATATTTATTTACAAAAAGGCATAAAGTTTAAGGTGTTTTTATATAATCTTAAATATAATTATTATTTTTAAGACTCTTATTTAATACTTTAACATACTTACCATAGTTGAATATCATTTTCCTTATAAGAAGTCACAATGTTTATCTTTTAATATTTTTATAAAACATTCATACAATAAACTATAATTATATTTCTACCTTTACATTTTTATTACTTCATCATCTTCTTACTATAAATATTAGTGGAATGAAAATGAATATTTGGAAACTAAAAATTGAATTTATAAATACTAATTAAAGATTAAAATAATATTACAAAAAAATAATTATAGATATTATTAAAACGAAATAATAATATTCAAAAATGAAAAAATAAAACTTATAAACTAGTCAAACGTACAGAAATAAGTTCAGAATTTCAAAACTAATAGGTTATTAAAATAAGTTTATAATGAATGTTAATAACTAGTATAAAGTTTTTCCACTCCCATCATTCAACACCCAAGTGAAAAAAATTTATTTAATAATCATTAACTCTTAACGGATATCATAAAAATATAAATTATTAATGTACAGTCAATTTTCTCTTAAAAGTAAATGAAATAAAGTGGATTGTATCTTAGTATTGTGATTCGATCATTGATGGATAATCGACTACATGACTTAGAAAAGAGAGAAATAAATTTCCTTTTCTTATTCATTCAAATGATTTAGAGTTGACACTATGATTTTTATGGTTAAAATTATGGATGACAAAAAAATTCGATCCGTGAGTATCCGTGAAATACCTATAACGGGTATCCACAATAATAGCTTATGGGTAGAAACAAGATTTATAATTACTCACAAATTTATATATTTAGTTTTTAAATAAAATTTCATATATATTTATTATTATTTTAAGATTATATATTATACACATTATTATTATTTCATAATAAACTACATCTATTTCATAATTAATTTAGAGCAAATTACACTCACCGCTTTTTTGTTTAAAAGATTATAGTCAATTCGCCTACCGGATGAGTGAGTATAATCTCATGTAGTGTAGGTATAATTTACTCATTTAACTACAATGTAGTAATAAATAATAGGGAAAGTGCAAATACCTCCAAACTTTATGTCTTTTCCAAGTAGGTATTATAAACTATTTTTTCTTCCTAATTACTCCTTAAACTTTATCAGTTTGTGAAATTGGTCCATGTATAAATATATTATTAAATTACTCATAGATAACAATGAAATTGTTACAGTCAAACTCAGAATAGTAGGAATGTAACAATGCATATTAATCAGTATTAATATCCATAAACAACTATCAAAATACAAATTGATTGAGAAGAAGAAAATAAGTAAATTATGGAGTTAAAAGTGATTAATACATTAATATTATTATATATACAAAAATAAAATAAATAATCGAGATTAAAAACGTTTATAGGTTAAAAAGATTCATTGTTTTTCATTTCACATTGTCTTTATGTAGGGATCAATAGTTAAAATTTAAAAGGTAATTAGGAACAAAAAATAGTTCATTGTGATTATTTACAAAAATACATAAAGTTTAAGGTGTTTTTATATAATCTCAAATTTAACTATTATTTTGAAGACTCTTAGTTAATACTTTAACACACTTACAATAGTTGAATATCATTTTTCTTATAAGAAGTCACAATGTTTATCTTTTAATATTTTTATAAAACATTCATACAATAAACTATAATTATATTTCTACATTTACATTTTTATTATTTCATCATCTTCTTCTTATAAATATCAGTGGAATGAAAAAATGAATATTCGGAAACTAAAAATTGAAGTTATAAATACTAATTAAAGATTAAAATAATATTTAAAAAATTAATTTATAAATATTATTAAAACGAAAAAATAAAACTTATAAATTATTCAAACGTACAGAAATAAGTTCAGAATTTCAAAACTAATAGGTTATTAAATAAGTATATACTGAATATTAATAACCAGTATAATACTATAATGTTTTTCCACTCCCATCACTCAACACCCAAGTGGAAAACTTTTATTTAAAACTATTTTTCTTAAAAGTAAATGAAATAAAATGGATTGTATCTTAGTATTGTGATTCATCATTGATGGATAATAGACTACATGACTTAAGAAAAGAGAGAAATGAAATTCTTTTTCTTATTCTTTCAAATAATTTAGAGTAGACACTATGATTTTTATAGTTAAAATTAGGAATGACAAAAAAACTTGATCCGTGGAGATACATGTAATGGGTATTCGCAATAATAGCTTATGAATGAGAACGAGATTTACGATATCCGCCTCGTTGATACTCGCAAATTTGTATATTTAGTTTTTAACTAAATTTTTATAAATATTTTAAGATTATATGTTATATACATTATTATTATTTCTTAATAAATTAACATATTTCACTATGATCATAAATTTATAACATCAATATTATATTATTGATATAATAATTATTTGTACATATTAATTATTACAAAGTATATCAATATATAATTAAAATTAACAATCCGTTGGATACCTACAAATATCCGCAACACACACGGGCGCCACACAAATTTTGTAAGTTTGGGATCAGGAAAGCACTACCCGCTCGTTGTTATCCCTAGTTAAAACATAGATATAGACACTACAATAAAATATCCTTTTAGCCACGGTTAAAACCATGGCCAAAGTACTAAAAACTGTAGCTAATTGTGTTAGCCACGGTTGTGGCTAGGGTAGCAATCGATGGTGTTTGCTAAATATTAGCCACAATCATTTTGCAATATAGTTGTGCTTCTCTAAAGTGTGGTAACATTTACTTTGTCATGGTCAAATTTATTCTACTACAGTTTAAATCGTGGCTAACATAAGGATTTAGCTTCAGAATTATTCATGGCAAATGATTACCATACTTCCATCGTGGCAAATTAAATTAGCTACGGTTTAGTCAAACTTATTTTAATACATATTCCTCTCCAGATCTTGTTGTGCCGATTGTCTAACAATATTTGGTTATACTAAGAAATTAAGCAAAAATAAATTAATAGTTGATACTAATTGAAACTTATAGTAAAAATTAATACTAAGAAATTGAATCCAATATCTCAAATTATCATTACCTTCATCTTAAAATAATTCACAAATGCATGAGCATAAATAAATTAATATAATATGTATCATTCAAACCAATTGTTGAAACATTCCAATTTGGTCAAAAACTTAGACAAATAATGAGCATTAATATTTCTATAGTAAAAATTTCACGCATATCACATTGAACTTCTAGCCTTGTTCACTTGATCACTTCATCATCACCTTGAAAAAGTTGAGATATTTGGTCTGATGAAAAATATGAGATTAACAATACAATAATGAAATGAGACTACTTGAACAATGATCAATTAATAAAATAAAGTAAAAGAGTAAGCAAAACATACAACTATATAGAATAAGTAAAATATATAAAGATCATTATCTCGAAGGAAAAACTCTCATCATGGAATAAAAGTTATTTCTCCTATTTCTATAAGCTAAAGAACTATAAATTACTCAATTTTCAATATTAGATCACTTACAATGCTGATTTGTGGCCTAACACTTGAGGTAGTCAATTGATGTGATAGCCTCAACATAAAGGTCTTCATAGCACACTTTTACAAATTCCAATACATTTGGATTATGCATTATTCCAAAGGCAACATATGGTGGATCAACAACAGCTTCCTGAAAGGTTCATTTGCATAACATTAAAATCCAATAAAAAAGGTCTAACAATAATGTGACAATGTAACATTACATACATAAGGTGAACAAAAAGAAAGAGAAATGAAAAACATGTGTACAACTCAGTATGAAGCCAAGAAGACCCTTCTTCTATGTATTCTTTGTTCATTAAAACTCAATGTGGGTTTTCAACACTACCCTTACCATAATACCAAAATTTATTGTTTGTTGCCTCATCTTTATCAATGTTCATATCACCAAGTTTGTAATCATACAACTAGAGGTCATTAAGGTTACAAATATCCAAACAACATATATCTACCAAATTCCATTTAATAATAAAATAACTAAATATACATAAGCTACTACAAACCCATTTCTAATCAAAATTAAGTTATTAGACCTATGTTAACCAAAACTCAATTTTGCAAACAAGATACCAAACGCACCTTTAAAAACTTAGCAAAATTCTAAAGAAACCATGGGATGTGATGTATGGTATTTATGCTCAAAGTCATGGATGGCTATAAGGGATAAATAAAGCCTAAGTTTGTTTTCTTATGTGATGAATGTGTACCATAAGAGTAAAGCAGAATACATCACCATATAGTAAAGATGAAGAGAAAAAGTTCCTTACAAAGTTATTGAAGATATCAAACTCCAGGTTGGCACACATCTGTGGTCCCATAAATTGTGTTATTGTATATATCATTAGTTGTGGTTGGTTAGAAAAATAATTAATTATTAAATTTTTAACTTGAAAATATTTTTTCAACCAATCATAGGCTTGTGGTACATACAATGACATAATTTGTGGAGCAGCAGATGTTATCCCCAATAAAGCATACACTAAGTTGATGAATATGGTTGTTTCTTTATCAATCACACGTGAACGCCTCTCTTCTAATTTGGATTTTTATCATCTTGTCCAACATGTGTAACTTTGATCAATATCGTGACACACTAAATGAACTTTTAACTCATTTGGATTAATTTGGTTTGAGTAACAACAACTTAAGCAAAGACATACAATTCTATTAGGGTTTTCAGCATTCTCAATTGCAAACCTAACAAATGATTTCACTCATTCCTCATACTCCTTCGTCAATCGATTGGTACTCATTCATTTTTGATCCATTTTCTATTAACAAAAAAATATAATGAGAATAAATCCCTAAAACTAAAGCTTGGAGTTAAGCTCACGTACTAAGCAGAGCAAATACATTATTATGTAATTAAAGTGAAAGAGGTCAGAAACCCCAACTCATCAATACAAGCTAAATGAGTGAAATCACTTTCTGATTTCACTCATTTATAAGGAAAATATTTATAACTCAATACATAAATGTACTGTAATTAAAAAAGGGAAGTCATTATAAGGAAAACCCACTTTTAATTCGGTGTTGAATGCGTGAATGATGATTTTGAGGTTAAACGAGTGAATGATTTTCGAAATCGGTGTGAAGAAGGATTTTCGCGTTGAATGCGTGAATGATATTCAAAATTTGGTGTTGAATGATGATGAGGTTGATTGATTTTCAATGTCAATTTTGAGAATAAATGAATTTCGTTGTTGAGTAAATGAGTGTTGGGATAGCTGAATGTATATGTGATATGCTAAGTAGTATTCTAGGTAAGTATTGTCGCCTGACAGAAAGTAGGTGTAGTATGCAGGTGACATGCAGTTCGTGGCAGAGGTTTGTGTTGTCCAAACAGGGTGGCAATCTTGTACAGGTAGCATGGCAGGCGAATGGTAGAAATGGTCTTTGTACTGTTGTTTAATTTGGATCTTGTCATGTCAATGACGTATCTTTCTGAATTGTTCAGTTGAGTGATCAAGATCTAAGGTGCTTAGAATGGACTCACCTTAGCTAGTCTTAGGTTGATAGTTGTCACTATAGTCCGACCATGACATGTCTTTTAGGTTGAATATCCATCTAATTCTAATTCACCTCATTTCATTTCTTTATGCTCATTGTTAGATATCCAAACACAAGGATTTAGAAATTTAGCAAATTCTCATTCACAACAACATGAGGTATGCAAAATAAAAGTTTAAAGGAAAAAATGTGCAACTAGCATTATTTTTTATAATTTAAGTCACTCCAACACCGTCATACAAGTTGTTAATATGAATATTTTTTGCTTTGATGATTGACAACACAGGCCGATTTTATGGATTATTGTTTGGACGGACATAATTTATTGGTTTCTATATTGAGTAGTTTTATTTATATAAAAATAGACAAAACTCCTTGTTGTGTTTCTTTTATTTTATGCGCAAAACAATGTATTAAAGATGTCTCATAGGTACAAGTGTAATACAAAGATTAGGCAACATTGTAAGACTTATTAATTCAGAAAACAAAAGGTGATGCTTCTAAGAAATATAAGTAATTCAAGACAATTCGATAAGTGTTTCAACTTCAAGAAAAAAAGTATCTATCCCTAAATTAATCCATGGCTGAAGTTACAAGTGCTAGTGTTTTCTTCTACATCTTCTCCTCCTCCTTAGTTTTGCTCCTTGTCACTTTACTTGTTAAGTATCTTAGCATAGGAATCAAGAATTCCAGCACCAAATTTCAACCCCCACCTAGTCCACCATCACTTCCAATAATTGGTCACCTTCACCTTTTAGGGTCAGTAATACCGAAGTCATTTCAAACCCTAGCTACCATATATGGTCCTCTAATTAAGCTTCGTTTAGGTGCTTCAACATGCATAGTTGTATCCAATTTCCATGTTGCAAAAGAAGTAATGAAAGACAATGATCTTAATTTTTGTGACCGACCCAACTTTGGATCTTCTGAGTACTTCCTATATAAAGGTTCTTATTTCACCACTGCCCCTTATGGCCCTTATTGGAGGTTCATGAAGAAGCTATGCATGACACAACTTCTATCAAGTTCAATGCTTGGTTGCTTCATGCATATCCGAGAGGAGGAGATACATAAGCTCTTGAAATCATTGATGGTGTGTTCTAATGAAGGAAAAGCATGTAATTTGAGTTTGGAACTTACTTCTTTGACCAACAATATACTATGTAGGATGGCTATGAGCACAACTTGTTTGGACAAAGATAATGATGCTAAAGAGATTCATGGTTTGGTTAAGGAGTTTTTGGAGGTTGGAGCTAAATTGAGCATGGGTGAGGTATTTGGACCTTTGGGGAAATTGGACTTATTTGGGTATGGTAAAAAGCTTGTGAAAATAGTAGGAAAGTTCGATCAAATTTTGGAGGGTATCTTGGAGGAACATGAGAAAGAAATAGAGGTTTCTCAAAGAGAAACAAGAGATATGATGGATATTATGTTACAAATTTATAGAGATCCAAATGCTGAAGTTAAGTTAACAAGGAATGATATGAAGGCCTTCTTCCTAGTAAGTTTTTTTTTCATCAGCCATGTAATATATTGTCACTACTTATGTTTTTTCTACAATATATTCAAACGACAAGACAATAATTCACATTTATTACAATATTTTTTTAGTTTTATCTCAACACATTAGATACTTCAATATTCACACATAGTTACCTAAATAAAATGTTAGGTAAGAATACAATGTAAATATGAGTATCATCTAAGGTGTCAATTTTAATTGTGAACATATATAACAAAGTTTGGATTTATATTAGACAGAAGAAAATCACTTTTAAAATGAGTTTAAGTATAAATATATTAAGTGAGTGTATATTCACATTCACAACATTTAATGTGTTTAAGTATTGATGCACTTTAACTAATCAAGAACAATGGATACATCATCAATTTAACACCAATCTCTTTAAAGAGCATTATACTTAAACATAAGATAGTATATGTATAGTAATTCATTGGTATGTAGAAACTTTCATTATTCAATGGATCTCCCTAACAAACATAAGATAAACTTAGTTTGCAATTAAATATACAATTCTTTAATGTATTGATTACATCACCTTTTACTATATAAAATTTTGCACCACCTTTTAATCACTTAACTACTAGTGCTGTAGTACCAATCATTTGCCATATTTAAATAGAAAACCTACCCCCACCAAACAAGAAAAATAATTGATGCATATGGGATGAGATTTTGTTAAATATATTTAGATCGATAGAGTATTATTTTTTTTAGAATGTTTGAAATATGTTATTGTATTAGTATTACATTGTTTAATATTGGAATAATAATCAATGTTATATATTAGACTCAAGTTCCTTGTTGTAATGTGCATCATGTATAAGCACCAAATAGAAACACTCAATAGATATGTTAGGGTTTGTAATCTTGATTCTGTAGTAATATATTGGTAGCCGCTCAGTGCTCCTGTGGACATAGACACAATTGGTTGAACATCGTTACCAAATTCTCTTATTTCTTCTCTTGTATTTATTCTATGCTCTTTATTTCATTGTTTGTGGTCAGCACTACGTAACGATCGTTTCCGCAGCACCAACAATTTTATCTACTATTAAGTTAATTTCTTTTTTTTGAATTTATTTATAACTTATATTTATTTAATTACTTATTATTTTAGTTTATCATTTATAACAATTTCTATTTATATTATAAATTATTTGGACTAACTCATTAATAAGTTTGAGTTGTACATATCTTTACATACTTAAACTTCTACGATATTCACACTGATTTTACCTTGTAATTTGAGAAATTTCTAGGATATTTTTCTTGCTGGAACAGACACATCTTCAGTAGCATCACAATGGGCCATGGCAGAGATCATAAATCACCCACAAGTGTTGAAAAAGCTAAGAGAAGAGATTGATTCAGTTGTAGGAACATGCAGAATAATCAATGAATCAGACATACCCAATCTCCCTTATCTTCAAGCTATTGTTAAAGAAGTTCTAAGACTCCATCCAACAGCTCCTATTGCTCTTAGACAATCATTACAAGATTGTAACATCAATGGTTATGATATAAAGGGTCAAACAAGGACACTTATCAATGTATATGCCATTATGAGGGACCCAAAAGCATGGAATAATCCACAAGAGTTTATACCTGATAGGTTTATTGAAGGTAGTGATTATTATTTTGTTAAAATGATGAATAGTAATAATGATTTTAGGTATATTCCATTTGGGTTTGGTAGGAGGGGGTGCCCTGGAGATACCCTTGCTTTAAGGGTCATACAAGGGACAATAGCAACTTTGATACAATGTTTTGAGTGGAAAGTTGAAGGTGATGGAGATAAGGTTAATATGGTAGAAGGGTCATCATTTTCTGTAGGTTTGGCAATGCCACTTGTTTGTTACCCTACTACACGTTTTAATCTTTTAATTTAACAGAAAAATATATACACCGACAATGTATGCCGACAATGTATGATTTTAAAAATGTTTCATTCCTACTATTAAAATATTATTATGGGGAATAAGTACTTGCATAGTTTAACTATAATTAAATTGTATTTTAGTCCTTTATATTTTTTCCATATATTTTAATTTTCATTCACTGAAACATTAAATATACCAATATTGCTAGTTAAGTTATTATGTGATATTATCATCTTTTCTCTCTATTCTCTCATATAAAATAATGATTAATGGTTATACAATAATGGAAAAGTATTTGATACTAAGAGTGTTTCCATTACAAATAAAATCTTTATTCTTATTTGAGTCGCACATTATTTTAAAATTTATTATAACTGACCATGAAATAAGAACAACATATATTTTTTCCACACAATAGCAAACATTATATTTATTTTTATTTAGGTTTCACAACATCTAATTTTTCCCCCACAACATTTACCTCTTTTCTTACTTTCTTTGGCTAAGAACAACCCAAAATTGTTCTTATTTAAAAGCAAAAAGTTGAAAATAAGAATGACAGAGTAAGAATATTCCTTATTATATTAAGAACAACCACTATGGTTGTTTTAAGTACATCATTTTGTATTCATATATTTAATGTTAATCTTTTAGTCAAAGTTATATGTACAAATAATGCATGATTAATTGACAATTGAAAATCTTTTACGTTATTAATGCACAACTTTTTTCTTCTATAAAAAAATATACATGCTTTTAATTATTTAAAATGCATGTACCAAAAAAATTCAAAGTTTCTATTGTGCACATAATTCGTTTATTATAGAAGGTATGTAGTCATAAGGTGTTTGATAATGGATGTACCAATTTAATACTTAGCACTAAAAGTGAGAGGGTTCTTTACATCGATGATTTATTTATTATTCATATGTTAATCAACATTGATTCTCAAGTAAAATCAGTATACATGAACGACATATAAGGTACTTGAGTAAAACTTTACACTATAATATATATATATATATATAAAAATAAATATATATTAAAGTTTGGAATGGCAATGGGGCGGATCGGGGTCAGGTTTGCACATACCCAAACCCGAACCTGAAATTCAAAACTCGAACCCAAACTCAACGGGATTGAAAATAAAAATACCATCTCCGAACCTGAAAAAACCAGAAAGTGATAAAGTATTAAGGAAAATATGATATTATTTTCGTGTAATTTTTCTCTATCATTTCTATTTTCTCTTGTATTATTTCATTTCTTTTATGTTTAAAGATTCGATAGTATGTAAAGTAAAATTAGAAATTAAAAACAATTGACAAATGATAGAAATTTCAATTTTAAATTGAATTACCTTACTTCGGGGCGGGTTCGGGTTAGGGCCTTTGCTATACCAAACCCGAACCCGAAATTTAAACCCGGTAAAACCCAAACCCGAACCCAAAATTTAAACCCGGTAAAACCCAAACCCAAACCCAATCACATTGGGTTTTCCCGTTAAATTCGGGTTCGGTTCGGGCGGGTACTCACGTGTTCAGTTTTTATTGCTATCCCTAATTAAAGTCTTATAAATATAAGTTACCATTTTTGAACGCCAGTCTTCCAGCTCAATTGGTTTGGTGAAACTCAGCTCACTAACTTGATGCTGGTTCGAGACAAGCACACTTCACTCAATGTTCTAATTATTTCTTTCATGATTGCTATACCCTTTCTTTGCTATATATGAGGTACTTTAAAGTACCTCTCTTTTATAAAAAATAACCTGAACTAATTATGTCTTTATATTAAAAACCATGAAGGAACGAGACGTTGGTCTAGTAGTGTAAAATTCACTAGACTTTAAGTATCGTATTAGATCAAAAGTTTATTTCATGATAATGACACTTGTTGAAAGGGATAATCATTATTTAACTGTTCTACAATCACCACTTATAAGACATAATTATGGTTTATGAAGAGCAAAGACAAACTTTTTTGTTCTTCCTTAATCTCTACTATAACCTTTACTTGTTCTAATGGCTATAATCCAATTTAATATTCTATCAATCAAAATAATACATTACTTTTTCTATATCCATCCATTTATATAAATTACAAAATAAGAAAACATAATATAAGCCATAAAATTACACTGATAAATAGATAATATATTCCATAATATACTAAGAGTTGAAGAGTCTTAAACCAAATTTATATTAATATAGATCATAGTATAAATCATCCAGCATCATAATATCATTTGATATTTTCCCTATTAGTGTTCCAAAATTACCTATATATAATTATAAGACAAGTCCCACAGATATAGGTCACATGCACAATATCATGTCTTCCTCTCCTTGGCTTCAAGTCATAGTGAGTAATAGTAATCTTTAGCTTCTTATGGTTCAATAAACATAGTCATAGGATAATAGCACCCTTTGTCATAGAAAAAACACTACCCTAAACATTTCATACCATAGACATAGAAGTGCCAAATCATGGGACTATGGTCCTATTAGTATAGAAAAAACAATCATTTTATGAAGTTAAGTAGCATACCTATTACTATTATTCTAAACTTCCCCTTTATGAATATTGGCAAAAGTTGCAGCTCACAAAATCTTTTACCTCATCCATGAGAGTAGAGAAGTACTCATTATTTGGCAGCAAGTAAAATCCAATTGTTGCCTGCTCCAGGAACAGCAATTTAACATTTTGACCGGCTTTTTCGAGCCCTTTCGCATAAGCCAATTGCCAATCCTGAACAAGGTCTAAGCCGGCTACCACAATGAGGCTTTTCGGGAAGGGAATGCCTTCGAGGTTTCTACCGTTAGGTCCGAACGGGTTACATGCTTGATGATCTCTATCTTCCCCTTCTGGAAGAAAAGCTTTCCAATACCAGTCCCTATCTTGAATTTTGACAAAGTATCTTCCATCTAGACGCTTTTCAGACTCGGTTCTTGCTTCCCCGCCGAACAACGGATTCAGCAGTATGTTACCCATCACTTCGATTCCTGATTCGACTGCTCTCAATGCGACATGGTGAACGATGTTCCCACCAGAACTATCACCAGCCAAGTAGATATGAACTTTCTGATCCTTCCTACTCTGGAGCCAAGACCGAGAACTAACCCACTTCAGAGCTCTCCACCCATCATCATAAGCACATGGATATCTGTTTTCGGGGGCGCGTCTATAATTCACTGAGACCACAACAGATTTACAAATCCCAACCAGGCGACGACATAGAGTATCGTAAATAGCACTATTAGCTGAAGAGTGTGCAAAGCTTCCACCATGGAAGAATATGATCACGGGGAGAACTTCAGATGTTGCAGGCTTCTCAAGGTCTATGATACTCACATGGTGTTGTTGTTCTTCCTCAGCAGGCCGATAAATTCGACCGAGGAGATTGGTTTCGCGATCAATAATAACATCAAAAGAGAACACTCTGTCCACAGGGTTGGCATTGGCTGGAACTTTCCGATCCAGAAACTCTGCTAAATGCCGATCGAAAGTGCCATCAGGGCGACGAAGGAGATTGTATGCTAACTTAAAATTGGAAATGAGTATCCACATATTTAGTGGAACCACAGTCTACATCAAATAGAAAAGAGACTGTGATCAGATAAAACAACAAAAACCAAGCCTTAATTAATCTCACTAGGTGGGGTCAACTACGAACGAAAAACAAATGAAGGCGAACTGGAAATTCCGATAGTGGCCTGCATGATTAGTATGGTAATCGAATGCGTTGTCGAGCATTTAAAGAATTCTGATTTCAAAAATAATATCTAAGAATAACAACCAATAACTAATAAAATGCTTAATTTCATAGAATTCTTCCCATTACATCAGAGCTTTTTACAAGCACAAATAAAAGGATAATCGTAGAGGATATGGTTCTAGTAGAGTCAGTTTTGCGAGTTGGGTTCTGAAGAGGAGAAACGGTAAGGGAGGGCTTCAGAGTCATCTCACACGTGTATTTCATGTTTGTCAATCATTCTCGCTCAAAACTAAACTCGCAAACGGACTCTTAAAGAGATAACGACACAATATTTTAGAATATGATCAGTAGTAGCTAGACCCTATAACCAACTATGGCTGGTGATAAAGTTTGTTTCTTTTTTCTCCTCAAAATAAAATTAGTACAAGATGCAGTTCCCCTAAAATTCAATAAATTGAAGATCCAATCAAAAAAAGTGGGAAGTTCCAAAACCAACACAAAACATTAAGTAACAAACCACATCCTCAATAACATAAAAAAAAAAAAAAACAATGTTTAATATGGGTCACTTATTTATATATATTATATTGAATGACGCATAAACATTAAAATCAAGGAGACCCTTAACATTAAAAGGATTAAAATCATTAAACATCATATTAATAACAATTGTTTTAACATAGAGTTTAGAATCTATCTAGTGAAGAGTTTTTTACACTATAGCCATATCATCTACAGTTGGATTTGTATTACTTTTATTCGAGAGTCAATGATACTATTAAAGACCCATACAATAAAAAACAATTATGAGAAGCCAAATAGGTGTAGAAATAAGTGGAAGTGAGAAAAATAGGAAAGAAATAACCTTTGAGTCATTGAGGTTAAGTTGGTTAGTCCCAGCCATGAATAAGAGATAGTTGGTGTTAGTGTTTCAGATAATTGTAAGAGACAAAGTAGAAAATAACATTATATGAATTGAAAGAACAGAAGAAAGGACAGAGAGAGAGGTCCTAATGTGTTGGGAGAGAGGTTGATAAATGTGGAAGATCACAGAAGAAAAGTGTGGTGGTGATGATGATGATGATGGGGATAGGGATGGTGGGGTGAAGGATAAGAAGGACAATGTGCGCACTGTAGTATATGCCTTCAGATAAATGCTAAAATGTTCAAGGTGTGAATAAGTGAGTGGCAAGTAAAAACACAACAATCCAAATAATACTGTTTTGGTGGGACCCACTATTCAATTTCAGAATAACAATTTATTTCTCCTCTTAGTGTTCTTAAAACTGTTTCATATAGGAGATTGAACGGATCTCAATATTGATATGGTATAATAATTTTATCGGTCATATAATTATACCAATTTATTGGCTAAAATTGGTCAAAAATTATCATACCGGTCAGTTTTTAATTGAACTGTATCGATAATACTGGTTGGTTTTTATTTAAAATTAATTTTTTAATGAAAATAAAAAAAAATATTGATTTTTTTTATTTTTCAACATTAATATTTATATATTATATATGTATATTTAATTTTGTCGGTACACGATTTAATTAGTGAACAATATTAATAAACTATTATAGAGGTGGAGGAACTCAATATTAATTTTACTGTGTGCATTACACATCAAGATTATTGTGTGTGAGTGGTGTTGCATGGGGAGCATGTCATCTTCAAAAGCATTTATCTTTGGTGTTATTCTTGATCACGAGGGTAAGTGATTCTTGGGTTTTTGGCTAATTTTGGAGTATAATCACCTATCTTAATAGAACTCCAAGAAATGGCGGGGAAGGTAAAAGATGACATAAAATGATGTTGTTGTTCTGCATATTAACTTAAAAAAATTTAAATCACTGGTTCGTTTCACTTAGTTCTGCATATTCTTAATTACTCCTTAAACTTTAACTTTAACTATTAATGGAATTGGTCCTTACATATATATAATTTTAAATTACTAACAATCAAATTGGAATTAACACACTAAAAAGGAAATTGTTTAAAGTGAATTAGATGCTAAAATACCATTTGTGAATTCATTTAACACCTGAGAATAGATGTGATCAGATGAGGAGATAAGCTAAGATAAACGACAATATCAACAATAACGGGTTTAAGTTCCTTAATTAAGAGCTTTCCATCTTTGTCATTATCCAACTTATGAAACTTGTGATTGGTCATTCCTAACCAACTCCATTATATTATTTAGGAGTAGTAGTCTTCTCCATTCTCTTGTGACGCAGGTGACCTTATGCTTCTTTTCTCGCTCCTCTTGTGAGTGTTACACCATCGCCCATCGGAGTCGTAAGCACAGATGATGCAATCGAACCTTTGTTGCGTGAGCTAAATTAGTCTCAATCATGACTATGAAATGAGCTACATCTCCTTGAAGCAGATAGAGATATTAATTGCCTGTAGCATTAGTCAACCTTATACCATCTAATATGTTAATTCCAATTTCTTTATTAGTAATTTAAAATTGTATTTATGTAGGGATCAATTTCACTACTAATTAAAGTTTAATGAGTAATTAAGAAGAAAAAATAGTTTATGATATATACTTCCAAAACATATAAAGTTGAAGGTGAGTTTTGTGGATATATGCTAAGAGAATAATGTATCTCCTCATATCAGGAGATAACTTATCTTATCTAGCCAGTAAAAATGTGACATGTAGGTTATTTTGTTTATTTTTTAAAATATTTTTATAGAAAATGATGAAACATGACAGGAGGAGATAATTTATCTCCTTATACCAGGAGATACTTCATTGCCATATAATAATTACCCTTGTTTCACGTATTTTAGAAAGATGCAATATTTTGTGACCCATAACATTATGTGGGAACCTTATGATGTGGGCTTATATAGGTTGGTCCATTTAATCTATTATAACTAGATGGAGTTTGAGGGTTTGTAAATATTTTCGGGTTAACTCATGTTTTGTTAATTTTGTAACATTATTTTGCTAACTCATGAGCCATTTCGACATGCTCTAGTAGTGGTGGTAAAACTAAATTCTTTTTTTGATATACAAGTAATTGATGGAATTTCAAATGAAGTGGATGCTGTTTGGGGCCCACAAGCTTATTTACCATCATGGCCCATTTTGTGTATTTGTCGTGGCTTGTTTATCCATCAAGCTCGTGATTATTTTTTGGTCAATATAGGTCACATGAGCCCAGTGTTAAAAAGGACAGTTCAATTTAAATAAGAAATTACGATATAATGTATCAAAAAAATTATAATAATATAATTCTTTTTGTTCAACTTCCTATAATATATTAATATTTTCCTTATTTTCTATTTTAACTTCTTTATTTAATTATTTTTTATGGCTATCTTACTCTTTAATTATTTGTGGATACTTATATCTCACAAGCCTTTTATCCTGTTTTAAAATGAAAGTATGAGAATTTGCTCAAAAATAATATGTGGGCATGTTTGCATCGACCTTTGATTTGCCGACATTTGTATATACAAATTAAACGAATTAGGTGACCCATTTCTCCATTAGTAAATTTCATGCACTTAACAAACCTTTTATAAGGATTTAAAACCATGCACTTAGTTTTACAATTTTACCATGTGACTTCACTCACTTATTGTTGATTTTAGTTAATCAAAACATACCCATCTCATATGTATTAGTAAGAGAGAAAAACATATCCTCTTAAATTATCTTCTCCCATGAATAAAAGTATGACATATGTCATATTTAATCATTTTTTATAAAAAAAATTTAAAAAATAGGATACATGTTATAATTTTAATAATGAGAGAAAACAACTTATCATTTGATATGAGTTTTATTCTCTATTACTAAATATAAGTGTAATATTTCAAATTGTAAGGTGAAGTGATACAAAATTCATCAGAAAATAATAAATAATAATCGGACCCAAATTATTTAAACCTAAACTCGGCCCAACCAGGAACCCTAATAATTATTGGATAATTAAACCATTCCACCAACTTTTTAATTTTTCATCTTTCAAAATTAGACCCTCGCGGTTTATATTCGAAAATTCTCAAACACAAAACCGCCACGAATCTTATTCACTATGCCACGTTGGCAATCCGCGCCTTATGATATTCACCAATCACAGATAACTCTAAAACCTTATATAAACCATTCCAACTTGTACTTCTTCATCAAAACACTCTTCTCTCTCTCTTTCTCTGTAACCAAATCACAATTTCTAGGGTTTTGAAATTTCTCAATCAATCAAGAAAATGAGTTCAAAAGAAGGATCAACAAAAGGAGGAAGAGGAAAACCAAAGGCATCAAAATCAGTTTCTCGATCTCAAAAAGCTGGTCTTCAATTTCCCGTTGGAAGAATCGCTAGATTTCTCAAAGCTGGAAAATACGCTGAACGTGTTGGTGCTGGTGCTCCCGTTTACCTCTCCGCAGTTCTCGAATATCTCGCCGCCGAGGTTCGCATTTTCTTCTCTTTTCAATTTCTAATTTCACAATTTTTTTCGTGGATTTAGGTTTTTGACGATGTAGAATTCGATTTTTGTAGGTTTTAGAATTGGCTGGTAATGCTGCTAGGGATAATAAGAAGAATAGAATCGTTCCTCGTCATATTCAACTTGCGGTTAGAAACGATGAAGAACTGAGCAAGCTTTTAGGATCAGTGACTATTGCTAATGGTGGTGTGTTACCGAATATTCATCAAACTTTGCTTCCGAAGAAAACTGGAAAGGGAAAGGGTGAAATTGGATCTGCTTCTCAAGAGTTCTAGAAGGTTCTAGAATGGATTTTGATTCGGTTGTAATATACAAGTTTTGGATTGTATTGTGATATCTGTTTTTATGAAACTTTGAATGCAAGGAATTGGTAATTTATAATCTGAATTATTTGTGTCATGAATCATATATATTGGTATATGTTTTTTTTATATAAGCAATAGTAGATGTATAATTTAATTCATTATTAAACAACATATTATTTTGATGAAAAACCTATATACTCATTTAATTCCAAAACTACTTTGATGTGTAAGGTAACGTATTTTCAAAATTCAAATAAAAGTTGAAAACAATTTAAATAAACATTCTTTGCACTTAGATGTTAAAAACTAAATGAAAAAGGAATGTAGAAAATAAAAGCAAAATATAATTCGAAGTGTTTTACATATCTATCTTCATATTGGGAGGCATCGTCCTTTCATAAAATTCTTATACCTACTACTAAGTTTTTAATATTTTATAAAAATCGATTTTTTTTTGGTTATTTATAGAAAATCCAGTTTATTCAATAAGAATTTGTGGTAATGAGTTTTTTATTATGTGCTTTTGTTGTGAGCATATTTAGGAATCTAAAGGTATAATGTTGAGTTTAATATTTATGTGAATATAGTTGAAACACTTTTGTATTGAAAATGAATGATAATATAAGACAATGTTTTTTCTCATTCTTATTAGAAAAATTGGCGTTGTTATTATTTCAGAAGGTATACAACATTAATGTCAAAAATATAGAAACTTGTTTATTTAAGAGTAAATTATACTGACTCTCCTGAGTTTTAGTGAAATTATACAAAATTACACTGATCAAATAAGTGTATAAGAAATAAATGTAATATTTTAAACAAAAAATGTGATAAACGCAATTAAGTTAAACAAAATATGATATATTATTAAGACAAGTCCAAATAATATATGAGTCAATATTTCTTTATTATTTTTGGTTCGTTATGATACATTATAAGAGCGATTTAAACTATACTTTTTTAGAATTGTTAATGCATTTTGTAACAAAAAATAATAACGATACATTGATTTGTTGATTTGTATATCATAACTTACTTATACATTATAAAAGCGAAAAGTGAGGACTAGAAATGAGTCATTACCAAATTGATCAATTGGACTAGGTGTAGAAAAGTGAGGGGTGGTTTGTGTAATTTCACTAAAACTCAGGGAGTGTCAGTGTAATTTACTCTTTATTTAATTTAATCTATGACAATTATTTTAAAAGTTATACAACATTAATGCCAAAAAAATATAGAAATTGGACAATATATTTTATTTAATCTGTAGCAAATAAAAGTTCTTGGAAATATCAACAATAAAAGTAAAAAGTAATTCTTTCTTTGGGGGATAATTTATAAGTAAATTATTTTTCCTCTCTTTTTCTAAACATAATGTGATATTTTGTTTATGTGGTGAAGAGCGCATGTCATGCAAAATGCCCAACAATGGCTTTATTGAGAGATAATTCCACTTAACCCATCATAAGAATTTTCATGAAATGAGTAGTTTGGGGTTGATCCACTATGTGGGTATGTCTCTAACATCACTTTCATATCCCCAACAACAGAAACATGTTCCTTATGAATTAAGGGTCAGAATCCGATGTTGTTCTAAGGTTGAGGTAAGTAAGAAACAAGTACTAGAACAAGTGGATAAGGAACTAACAAAAGGGGATGATAGAGCAGCTCTTGCACTTGTCAAGGATTTTCAAGGTAAACCTGGTGGCCTTAAATGTTTTGGTGCAGCCACGCAGGTTAGTTTTGTTACTTGTTAATGTTCACTAATTTGGTTGAAAGAAGACTAGAATTCTAATGAGTAAATCATTTGTTTGATTTGAAATTTCTCATCATGTAAAAGCAAATTTAGTCCCTCACTTTCACAACCCTTAGTCAATTTAGTTCCTAAGATTTTAAAAGATCAACTTTGTTTGTGAAATTTAGTCCAATTGATCAATTTGGTCCCTGCAAAGTTGTTTTTCTGTTTGTTTTTGGTAGTCCTTTTTGAAAAATCAACAATCTCATTTTTATAGGGACTTGTGTGCTAAACTAGCACTTAAGTCTTAACCTATCAAGTGAGACATTTGTCAGAGACTAAATTGATTGATAATTGTCAAACTCACATACTAAACCTTTTCCTCTTCATGATCTCTGAGACCAAATTGGATAATGATGTCAATTTTAGAGACCAATTGATGTTTCACTTAATCTATAACCATGCAGTGTTTCACTTAATTTTATTTTGAGAGCCTCGTGTACTGAGCTGCCTTTAATTTTTAAATTATGCAGTGTTTATTCATTTTTCGAATTGTGCACCATTTATTGTGTGAAATGTGAATGCTTGTGTAGGTGCCTCAAAGGCTTTACACTTTGGATGAATTGAAGCTAAATGGAATAGAAGCTTTATCTCTTCTGTCTCCACTGGACACAACTCTTGGTTCAATAGAGAGAAACCTTCAGATTGCCACTATTGTAGGAGGGCTTACTGCATGGTACACCTTTGGAATTTCTACGCAGCAAATCTTTTATATATCGGTTGGACTGCTATTTCTATGGACACTAGATGCGGTAATGTACTTGGCCGAGCTTATTCTCTTATGCTTTCTGTGTAATTCTGGTTTGTTGGGCGTGTTAAGAGTTCATTAGCCTTATTTGAAATGCCATTTTCAACATGAATGAAAGGTTTAACTGCAGAATCCTAATATATTACCCTCTCTATCATTCATGTTTGTTAACTCACATGTTTCTCAGATTGTATTGACCATTGCTCATCATATTGATTGTATGCAGGTTGCTTTTAGTGGAGGTATTGGTAATTTGGTTCTTGATACAATTGGTCACAGTTTCAGTCCAAAATACCACCAAAGGGTTATTCAAGTCAGACTCGTGATATTCGCTTATTTCTGCACTTAAACAATTTTATTGTGCATCTTAAAGACCATGAAGTGACCATAACAATTTAAATTATGCAGCATGAAGCTGGTCATTTTTTAGTTGCTTATCTGCTAGGAATTCTTCCTAAAAGCTATACTATTTCTAGTTTGGATGCCCTCAAGAAGGAGGGATCTCTCAATGTTCAAGCAGGCACTGCATTTGTTGATTTTGAGTTTCTAGAAGAAGTAAGTCGATGTGCTTTTTCACTTCATAAATTCCAATGTACTCGGCTTAGTTTTAGACTTTTACGGTATGCGTGTGTGTTTAGAGAGTAACAGCCAGACATCTGTGTTAAGACTCGTTGCACGATTGTTTCGGTTGAGTGATTCTATCTGGCATTAAACAGTTTGTTTATAGCATCCTGTGAACTAATTGACAAATATATTCGTTGATCGTTAGAACCTTCTATGTCATGCAGGTTAATGCAGGAAAAGTATCAGCTACGGTACGTTTCTGTCTTAAACCGACTTCTAATTTTCAGTTTATAAATTTGCGTTAAATGATTCTCTTCAGATTACGATGTTTAATCATCTAACAAAACATGTTTTATTTTATCAGACACTAAACAGATTTTCATGTATAGCATTGGCTGGTGTGTCAACTGAGTACCTTATATATGGATTTGCTGAAGGAGGATTGAATGACATAAGACAGGTTTATGTACTTTCTAACATACTTAGTCATGACAGAGGGAAAGCTAACAATACATTTACACTACTAATCGCGATTTTCGTAATTTCGTGTAGTTGGATTTATTGCTTAAAGGCCTTGGCTTCACACAGAAGAAGGCAGATTCTCAAGTTAGATGGTCCGTGCTAAACACAATCTTACTCTTGCGTCGACATGAAGCAGCTCGAGCTAAGCTTGCCGAGGCCATCTCCATGGGAAATTCTGTAGGATCCTGCATTGAGATTATAGAGAATTCTATCGACGTTTCAGATCTGTAATTGGAATTGGATATCCCTTGATGATTCCTTTAACCGTTAATGCCGTGTTCCATGATATTGTTAAGATTTCCAGAAACTTTTCTTTCATGTTACTATGTTCCAGGAGGGAAATGTAAATATCCTTTGTTACAGTCGAAAATCAGTAAATTAATGCAGTTTCTTGATTGTATTAATTGTTTGTGTAGATATAATAATTTCTACAGAAGATGACCAACTGTTTTGATATTGGAGATAAAGAACTCAAAAAGGCAATTATGGTATGATTTCTAGAGCATGAACTATCAGACACACCAATATGAAATATTGTCCCACTTGAGAATTCGGCTCGATTGTGAATTGTTTAACTTAAAACTCGACTCATGTTTTAAACCATCTTTTTTAGCTTATACTAGAACCAATTCAAGGTCACAAATATTTTAGTTAGCTCATGAATCAGACTTATAACATTAACCTGTAAACTTAGTTCATTAATGTGTACCATAACATAATTTAACTAACCAGTTTTCTTATAATTCTTTATTTTTCTTACATCATTCACAACCATGCAACTCTATCATTGTCTTAAATAGATTTCACAACCTATTTTATAATTATTCATATTTCAGAGCACAAATTAAACAAGTGAAAAAGGTTGTAATGTTGTATGTTAATGAGAAAATTCACCAGAAGAAGCATGAATGAGAATGTTAGAGCATCCACAACAGTACAACTTTATCGTTGTTCTTAGATGGGTCTCACAACTTATATATAACTGTTCATATTTCTCGGTAAATTAAGCAACCCTCCGACCCCACAATCTATCGCACATTTATATCTTACATAAAAATATAAAATTTAATGATTAGAGGGTGAGTGAGGGAAATGGGAAGGAAGTGGCTTGATATCCTTACTTCTCATGAAACTCAAAAATTGATCAGGTAGTTCTTCCAAAAGAGCTTGTACAACTGAGATTTGTCCACCTGTGTGAATGAAAATTTCATGAACAAGAGATAGGTTAAGCCAGATTTTGTCTTAAACATGCCCAACCTATATAACATGTAGGAGTCTGGGTCTGACATGTTAGCTTGTTCAAATCATAGGTCTGACCTGACTTGTTAGCCTGTTTAAAAGTCTATTTAACTATCATGTCTACATTTAAATAAGTTAATATTTCTACTTTTAATTAGGCTCTTCTAGCCCTAACAATTAAATTATATTTTTATATTAATATTACATATGTATAATAATATTACTTATATTAAAATTGTATAATATGAACATACTACATAATATAACTAAATAGGCCGACCTGTTAAGTTTAATTGGCCTTTTGGATGGCCTACAACCTGTTAAATTAAATAGGCTTTTGAAAAAGCCTGAGTCTGGCCTGTTTACGAAAAAGTCTGGCCTTGCCTAGCCTGTTATAGGTCAGGTAATAGGCCTCTGGTAGGCGGCATAACCTGTTTCCACCTTAATCTCCGATACAGGAGATACAATTTATTGTCTTTGCTTTTGCATTTAAGGACAAAAGTGTAATCACATTACATTTAAAGGATAAAAATGTCACATCATACTATTTTTTTTTTCTTTTGCTTTTCATGTATTTCCCAGGATCCCGACCCACAAAAAAACATATGAAATAGAAGACATTCTTGTCTTTACATCAAAAGTTGTGAGACAATATAGTATGACACCATACATAAGCAATGTATAGATATTAAACTCTTGTAACACTAATAACACTCAAAATATGATTTTTTTTATTTTTAAAACTAAACTTGAGAAGCAAGTGATACTTACTTTGAACTTCTCTCATAGGGACAAACTGCACTATATCTCTTGTAGCTATACGACCATTAGAACTCTCTAATCTATGCCCATTATCAGCATCCAATATCTGTAAACCAATATGAACATGTCATTCTTTTTATCTCTATGTATTGGTTACTATATCCCATGATTATTATGAAAACAAAACATTGCCATGCAACTAAATGATTCAATGTAGTGTAAGGAAAACGAGAGTATATATGCTGTCTCACGCTTTGTGCCACTTCTGACTAATCACATGCCCATGGGACATGGAGTGGTACAAAGTGTGAGACAGCAGATGTGTATCCAATGAAAACTTGGACAAGGATAAGAAGGTAAACCTCCATGCTCTTGAAATCAGCATTTCCAACTCCAACTATAAGAATAGATAGGGGAAGGTCAGAAGATTTCACTAGGGCATCTATTGTTTCTTGAATATCTGTCACTACTCCATCCTATAAAAAAGATAAAGACATTTGATTGTTCAGCTCAAATATGTGGTCTCATCAAAAGTAAAGAATCAATTCGGGTTGGTACAACGATAAGGTTTTGCTTAGTGACCACGAGGTCACAAGTTCAAATCTTAAAAACAATCTCTTTACTTGCGGGGATAAGGTTCCGTATATCTATCATCCCAAACCCTATTAAGTAAGAGTCTCGTGTAATGGATTGCCATTTTAGAGGTGAGTTTGGTGCAACGATAAGATTGTTGCTTAGTGAGCATGAAGTCACAAGTTTAAATCCTGGAAACAACCTTTCCACTTGTGGGGATAAGGCTGCATACATCTACTACTCCATCATATAAAAAAGATAAAGACACGTGATTGTTCAGCTCAAAGTAAGGAATCAATTATGTGTATAAGTTAGCACAATGTTAAGGTTGTTGCTTAGTAACCATGAGTTAACGGGTTAAAATTCTGGAAACAGTTTCTCCTCACCGTTATGATAAGCAATACATGGTACTTGGTGCAGTTAGATGATGAGAGTGACTGAGAAGCCATTTGTGCAGCCATGTTGATAATAGGGCCAAATAAAGTGGGTCCTGCTAGAGTGACATTGTGTAAAGCACTAGTATAAGCATTCATTATGCCTTCAATTCCTACAACCTGAAACAAAGAAGGTGAATATATATATTGGATGCAAAGTAAATGTTGGTGCAGCGGAAGTGATTATTGTGTAGCGTTGGTTACAAGTAATCAAATAATGTGCATAGAATAAATAGAAGAAATAAGAGAATTTGTTAACGGGGTTCGACAAATTGTGAGCGGCCAACATGATATTATTAGAGAATAAATATTACAAACCCTAGCACACCCATGGGTCCACCTGCTCATGGGGTGTTTCTATTTGATGATTATATCTGGTGCACATTACAACCTGAGTTCAATATATAACATTGATATTCTACTCTATTCTGATAGTAGACAATGTGAGACTAATACAATAACATATTTCAAGCATTTCCAACATTAAAATACAAGTCCTATATCATGTAGGTGAAGTTTGTTGCTCCACTATAGAATTATATTTCAGTTTTGTTTCTAAATTCAAGGGCTGATGGCAAAATTGCAAATAAGAATTGTACTGTTTTGTTTATGTTTTCATAGAACTAGTGCTTCATAGAAATGATATTATCAATAGAGTGAAAAAATGACAATTAAGAATACTATTCTACCTTTTCAAGAAGAGAAATACCCTTTTTACAATATTTCAGAACAACATTGGAACATTTGGTTTTTATATTAGAGTGGATGAATATCAAAGCATAAAATAGAGAAATATTTTTTTTTGTATAATGGTATTCTTCATTATGGTATAACACTAAGAGTATCTCTTATTGTGGCACCTTTAGTCTAGTACGATATTCGGAATTCAGTGGAGTCTTAGAGCAACCACAATAGTTGTTCTGAAGGTTATTTTTAATAGAATAAGAATATTCTTACTCTATTTTCCACTGTGTCATTCTTATTTCTTAACTTTTGTTCTTAAATAAGAACAATTCTTGGTTGTCCTTAACCAAAGGAAAGTGAGGAGAGAGAGGATAGATGTTATGGAAAAAGGTAGATGGTGTAAGACCCAAACAAGAATAAGAATGACGTTCGTCATTGTGAGAAAAAAATAGACATTCTTATTTAATGGAGAGTTATAATAAATTATAAAATAATATGAGACCTAAATAAGAATGAAAATGTTGTTCTCCATTGGAGATGCTCTTACTCCACTAGACCATCATCTAAGTTGGGTAAAAGGGGAGGAATGAAAGAGAAAGAAAAATAGTTTTTTCCATTGTTTGGTTGCATTAAAAAGAATGAAGGAAATAGAAAATTTGTGGGGCCCATGTATTATGTTTTCTCTCCATTATTAAGAGAAAAACATGTAGAAAAAATTGTACCAGATCGATTGTCCCAAAGTATGTCTTAAACCATGTTCCAAACCAATGACGATGAAATAAAAACAGAAAAAAAATAAAAAATATTTAATTTTTTAATTCACATTGTATGTTTTTTATTAGTTTAAAACATGATTTTGGACATATCATTATTAATAATAATTATATTATTTTTTCTTCATTTTCTTTCCATTTTTTATCATACCAAACAACTAAAAAATCATCACATTTTCTATCCATTTTCTTTTCTCAAGTTTTCCTTCCTCAACTTTTCTTTTCTCGATTTTTCTTCTCTAAACCAAACAATGTAAGAGTCTCATGTAGTGTGAATAAGGAAAGGGCCATTGTACCCAAAAAAAACAAGAGCCTCTCACCTCAGAGCCACTTTGACTTCCATTGAGATTAAAACAATGGGAAATGGTGCCACTATATGTCTTTCCTCCAAAGCCCCAAGCAGGAAAATGCTTATCAGAGTCATAGAACTGAATAACTTCCCCAACCTCCATTATAGCCTACAAATTATTACCATTTTTATTACACAACAAAATACAATAGATCAGAATATAATGTTACCCTATTATTGAATTTAGTCTATAATCACTTGATATGTAATTCTCTTTTGATATGAGTACAGTAAACCATAAATTATCTTGTCAAATACCGATACCTAGGGGTATACTTAATTGATATGTTCGGTATGTTATTTATACTTATATTATTACCATTAACTGTTAATTATAAGTAGGGTTTCTATAGCTCCCCGAAGTCCGTTTCTACTGTTGCTTCTTTTAAGTTTAAATCAACTTTTGTTTTACCATAGGAGAACCACTCTGGATATAAAAAAAACCTCGTTTGTTGTACTTGTAAGCGAGTGCACATCATCAATTATATGCAAGAACTAATTCACAGTCCTCTACCAAAATGAGAGAATCGTGTTTCAGATAAACTCTGGAATTTATATAGATACCAGACAAAATACAAGATTGGTTTTGAATTGTGCTTTTCATTGACAAGAAGTATCAAGCTTACCCTTTGGTATGAATTTAACCTGCCAGATACATCAATGTAGTGCAAAGAATCTGGTTGATAAGGATTTCCATTTGAAGCTAGACAAATTTTGAAGCATTAAGCAAAGCTACAAACATGAAATTAGTAATAAACTTCATTTAATACAAGAGTAAATACTCATTTTAGTCCCTCATATTTTTTTACTTTACCAGTTTAGCGGTTTAGCCCTTATAAAAAAGGACCTAAAATGGTCTCTAAAAATTTCAAATGTGGGTCAAATTAATCATTTTTGGAGTCAAATTAGTCGCTACCAAATGTTATAAAATATGCTAAAAAAGACTAATTTGACTCACATTTGAAATTTTAGGGACCATTTTAGGTCTTTTCTATTTTGAAGGACTAAACTGGTAAAGTCGAAAAAATATGAGGGACTAAAATGAATATTTACTCTTAATAGAATTACTGTTACTTACCTGTGAAATCTACAGCAACCATAAAGTTCAGTTCAAATCCACTAGATATGTAGTCAATAAAACTGAACTGTTCAATTTCACAATATTGATCCACAAATAATTTACCCTTTAGAACCTATAGTGAAAAGATTTTTCAGCATTATGAGTTTATGTAAGAAGAATAGAGCCATAATGTAATTATATTGCATGGATCAATAAAAACCTTTTCTTTACTGTGATTGGAGGATGGTATCACAAAATTTGCACCTATTTTCTCTTTGTTAAGCTTTTCAAGATCCACTATTGATTTCTGCATTTTACTAATCACATAAAAATTATATCAATGTGATTTTTGCATCTATGAACTAGAAAATGAAACCCAAGAAATTGTAGGAAAACTAGCAAAAAATAAAAGTTAGCAAAATTACCCTACAAGTACATGATTTCCATTGCTATTGAAATCAAAACACTCAATAATCAATGGATTTTCCTGCATAGAAGTTCAAATTTGGAAAGTAGATAAGCATCATGGTACACAGGTAAATAAAAAATTATTCTAGCAATTTCATGATTTTGCATCAAATGTGCTAAAACCAGAAATTGGGGTGGAAACAAGTCGAGTCGAACTTGTCTCAATTCAGCTTGACTCGTTAAGTATTGGTTCTAGTCAAGTTTGGCTCAATTCAGCTCGACTCATTAAGAATTGGCTCGAGTCGGGTTTAATGGCAAGCTATTTTTTCACCTAAAGTTTAGCTCAATTAGAGTTCATGAACTTTCGAGCAGGTTAACGAACTCAAATTTATGTTGTTCATCAGCATAAATTTAAAGATCGACAAGGTGTTGGCAGATTATACATATACAAGTAGATAACTTGGGTCACTCGCATGTATATATGTATGTATATAATCGAGTCAGTTCATGAACCTAACGTTTCGAACTATACTTGGCCCTCGTTTATTTAACGAGCTCAATTTTTAGTTCAAGTTCAACTCGTTTGGTTCATGAATTAAAGTTACCGAGCTAAATAACGAGTCGAGTTTCGAACAAATATCGAGTTGGTTCAATTCATTGTTAGTCTTAAGAAGAGATAACAAGCTTACTTTACTTCCAAACTGCTTGGAGCTAAGGCAAAGTGGTTTCCATATTGGATTTAAATTGTTGTCAATAACTTCAGTCTTGCAAATAGGAACTGAACCTCCACTCTCAACAATTCTTGATATTCTGATAAAAGGATCCTATAAAAGCAAAAAAAAAAATTATGTGGAATTTTAGGAATGGAAAATAAATATGCACTTAAATATAGAACATGTAATAACAGGATATTGAATATGTACAGTTTTAGAAAAAATGTCCTTGTTATCCAAGTTAGTGCAATGAAATATCATCTCAATAGCATTCCTTGAAGAAATTGTCTCCTCAGCATGAACATTAAGTGCCCCTAGATTTCTTGAGCTACTATACCCAATTTTGCTTTGGAGCCTTAAGGTTATTTTCTGGCTTTGTTTAGTCACAATCTGCCACACATAGAAGAGACACCAGTTTAAGAAAATGTCATAGAAATTATACAGGAAATAGTCTCTCCGCTCGCGAGGATAAGACTGAATACATATACCATTCCGATACCTCATTAAGTGAGAGTCTCGTATATTGGGCCGCTGTTTTTTCTTAGTATAATAAAAATTAGAATTAGCAAACAACATTGATTTAAATTGCAGACCGCATCACCTCACCTGATGCGGCCACAATATTGCTGTTGTGGTGAACACCATAAACGTATCACACTGCAATTGTGGTGTGACTCCGAATCACAAAGATGCAGCCCATTGGGCCGCAATGCAACTAAATCAGACCACATTCGATTCAAAAATATTTCTTTAATCACAAAATAATTCACACCACAATGGCCCAATCCGCATCGTAACGACCACAATAACAACAATCGCAATAACCAAATGTAATAAGTTTTTTTTTTCTTTTCAACAACAAGATCAGATATTGCAAAAATGAAATAAAATAGTGGACATATTAATATAAGTGCATGGAGATCACCTGTCTCCGACCGTGTTCCATTTCCTATCTCAAGCCAATCATACGTTGACACGTGAATAAAATAATATTTTTAAAAACAAAAAATTATAAAAAGTAGCACTTTAATTGGCTTGATACATGAAGTAAGACACAGTTTAGGATAGGTGATCTATGTCGAGTAAAAGTGACCTCTGATAAAATGCAATTGGCCATTCCAAGAAAATCTTGATCTTTCAGTTTTAGTGCCTACAAGAACAAATAAAGTATGTTCTTAGTTACTTATCAAATATAAACTTCATCATAAACACAGAATCTCATATCTAAAATTTTCATGTCTAGTTGCAATTTACTTATCACCACCTTAATCAGTTTGCACCTTTCCACTCTCATTGTCATGATAATATATATGCTTGATATCATATATAGTTAGTCCTAAGCCCGAATAAAAGTTAAAGATTATGTTAGACGGCCGACAACTAATATAAAAACTTTGTCAAATCTCTATGATATGGATCAACAATATGAAATCAGTTAATTATTTTCACTTGTAAAACTACCAAATAAATAAACTAATTATCCAATATAAGCAATTTAAAAGTATGACATGAAAGGCTTTAAGTTCTCATTCATCAACCTCAATACTTAATAAATATTGTGCAAGTTTATGATTAGTAATTTTTCAAAACCATTACATATATACATTAATGACTGTTTTTATTGCAAACTACAATTAAATAAGGATTTTTCTGTTTGATAAACGAGAATAATATATATCCTCGTACCAGAAAATAAGTTATATACTTCAGCAACTAAAATCATTATATGTGTAATATTTATCATTTTCTAAAAAAAACATTTTTAAAACTAAAAAAATTAGTACACATGTCATAATTTTAGTGACCGATGATTTACAAACCTTTGTGGGAATGCAATGATATTGTGTATCAACATCATACACATGAAATCTGAAACAAAAGCAAAATAATAGAGAGTTGTAATTAAATAAGTTCATTACAAAGAAGGTTCATTGCATAAATAGTGAAAATATTTTTTATTGAAATATACAAAGAACATAGATCAATGATAACTTACTCTAATTGTTGAACAATCTCAAACTGAAATGTTACATTAATTTTCTGTATCCACTGTGGATTCAAACAGTTTAGTATCACTTCAGTTCTACCTAACTCTTCAACTATTCCATCTTTTTTCTTTGCATACACAACAACCATTGGATCACTCTGAAATGAAATTTAAACAAAAGGGATTTAAGTTAAACCACAACAACAATAATCAAGTCTTTATCCCACCAGGTGAGGTCAATATTAAAAGAAGTGTAACATGACGACTTCCCAGAAAGTCAATCATCCTAATACTAGTCTTACCCAAACACGCTTAACTGCAGAGTTTCGGGATCCAATAAATTTAGAGAATAATGTATCTCCTCATATCAGGAGATAACTTATTTCCTCTAGCTAGTAAAAATGTGACATGTGTGCTATTTTGTTTATTTAAAAAAATATTTTTATAGAAAAATGATGAAACATGACATATGTCATAATTTCAGTGACAGGAGGAGATAATTTATCTCCTTATATCAGGAGATACTTCATTCCCATAAATTTATCCTACTAAGTGAGGTTGGCTTTAAAAATGTGTAACATGAAGACTTTTCAGGAGGTCAACCATCCTAATACTACTTTCGCCCAAACATGTTTGACCGGAGAGTTTTGATGGGATCCAGTAAATTTATGCTACCAGGTGAGGTTGGCTTTAAAAAAGGTGTAACATGAGGACTTTCCCAAGAGGTCAACTAGCCTAATACTGCTCTCACCGAAACACACTTAATTACAAAGTTTTGATGCGATCTGATACATTAGTGTTGGTATGATACACACAATTTAAGTAAAACTATGCTAATTAAAAGCTGATGCCACCAATTTGTGGGGGCACTTTGACATTAAAATTATGTTTATAAGATCATCAGCAACAACAAAAAAAATAAAAGTTTACAAGAACACAATGTTAAAAAATTCAATCAATTAGTAATACACAACAAAGTATAACAACCCAATTGCTTGATTAAATACAACAATATATGTACATTTGAATTTGTGGTTTTCAAGTATAACAATATTACAAGTTGATTTGACTATCTTCTCTAGATAAACAATTCAGCATGTAAATTTGACATGATGTGGAAGTAAACATATCACAAACATTCTCTTCACTTATAAGATAACGCCATATACATCTACTCTTCTCAGACCTCACTAAGTAGGAGACTCGTGTACGAGACTCTTTGAAGCAAACATTTTTTTAGAGGATGAGCTTGTCATAATGGTAAGGTTGTTATTTAGTGATTATGAGATCACGGATTCAAATCCTAAAAACAATATCTCTTCTTGCAAAGATAAAACTATATACATCTATCATTCCCAAACTCCATTACTTTGAGTATCGGGTTACCCTTTTGTCGACACAAGATATGGATATCTATTAAGACAAATATAAAGGATACACATAAATAAACACAATATATATACCTTTGATGCAATGTCCCGATCAAGTAAATTAGATGCTGACAGAGATAACTGCAGCACAAGAGTAAAAGACCATAAATATTTGTCCACCAAGTTTAATTTTCAACCATGCTTTTAAATTATAGACCGCATTATGATAATGCGGCCGTAGTTATAATTATGCTGACCACCACAATCGCATCACACTCCAATTGTTATACGACTTTAAAATAATTTTTTAAATAAATAGCATCTTCGTGAAAGTTTATTGATGAGATTATAGTTAAGGTTTTGACTATTTTATAAATCTGAATATTGACATGTATCAATTATACACACACATTTAATGTTTTGATAGATTACATCCATTTAATTTATTTGCCCCATTGTAAAAAAAGTATGTCTATTAACAAATGTAGTTGGTTAAAAAAACATGATATTTATTGTATTTTTTTCAATTACATCATATCTCTATGTAACCATTAAACATAGAAATTAATAATTAAAACACAATAATACAGATAAATAGGGGGGAAATCCTCTTGAACAAATAAATAACTAACAAAGTGTTAGTTTAATGGTGCAAGACTTTCTTGGATCACCAAAGTCGATGTTCAATTCTTGTGAGTAACACTTGTTGGGAAGGGCAGCTACAAACCGATTAGTTATTTACCAAAAAAGCTAGGGGATATCCTTAATAGTACAATAAAATAGAAAATGTTGAGTGATAATTTTCTTTAGTATTACCAAGGGTCTTCCTCAACCTTTTGGAGTAAAGACTAACCCTTCTCGAAGTGTATAATTACCCTCGACCTTTTGATATTTAGTGAAATCTTACGGTACTAGAATACCACTTTGTTAATATCTCATGACTAAATTCAAACAAAACAACATTATTTAGTGCTATAATAATATAACAATAATAATAATAGTAAGTGATTTTGAAAGGGGATAAGTTATAAGTTTGACATTTTATATAGTTTAAACTAAAAATTGAAAAAAAAAAACTAACAAAATTGAAACCTCTAAATCGACCAAAAAGTATATATTTAATTTCAAACTTATTAGGAGAACAACTACATACTCGAAAAAACAATTGAAAATAAATATAATACTAAAGAACCTGAAGTTGTGTAAACATTTGTTGAAACCCTTGTGCCGTATAAAAATGGCGAACGGCATCGTTATGACCATCACCACCATTATCATCACCATTATCGATCATTCGTATTCCAACACCTTCTTTCCCTCCTCTCAAATCTGAAAAACACCCTCCCATTTTTTCCCACTTCAAAATTCCAATTAATACAACAACAATCAAATTTCTTAATTTCTTAGTGAAATAATGTAATAGTGAGTTATCAAATTGGTATAGTGTTCCTCTGATTTTATATCTTTGCAAAACGCGTTACTTCTTACTATTTTTTCCTCCTTAGAATGCTCCAAACTATTATAATTTATTGAACGAAGAAACTTGGAAGGTATGGATAATAAATTCTTATTGATTATATTCTATTTATAGATAAGAAAGAACGTTACAATGTTAAAAAATATTACTATATTTTGGTATTTATTTATTAATATAATTGATGTAGTTTGAATTCTGATCTTAATATCCTTCCCAAAAGCCCAAAACTCTCAAATTCATAATATTTTATCAATATAATTAGTCTCATTAAACTCTGACCGATACCAAGAATATATTAGTCTATTGATATAAGACAATGCTGGATGACCTCCTAGATGATCAATCTGTTACAAGTTTTTAATTTCTGATAGCGACATTTATTGGGAGGGACGGTCATACACCCTGAAAAAGATTAGTTACTCATAGAATGAGGATATAACGATTATTGATAGTACAAAAAAACTCGAAATGATTAATTGCTCATGTAGGGTATTTGTTCAATGAGACATTAATGGAACCAATGAATCAATGGTTGGACTGATTGACTAGACCAACATTAACAATTCTAAAAATTTTATAATATCAACCAATATTATATAACAACATATGTTTAATATTTTAACTACAACAAAAACACCTAAATAAGTTTAAATTTTTATTAAACAATTAAATTTTTGATAGAACATAAACTAACAAATAACAAACATAACTACGAATAAGTCGAAATTACTTAATTTTTTAAATATATTTTTTATTAACCTGGTCAATCCAACCATCCAATGTCATTTTTAAACTAAAATCAACCTAGTCATCCTAATTTAATGCAAAATAATTAAATAAGAAACTTAAATATTCAGTTTATGGTTAAACTGATCGGACCAACCGGTCATAAGTTATGTTGACCCTACTAGGAATTGCAATGAAGGAGTTATTTTAAAGTTTGACACGTTCTAAGATAGATTGGTTATTCCAAATTCATTGCATGTACAACATCTCCACCAAACGTTGGCAATTTTTGTTTGTTTCTTGGGATTATAAATCACTAGGAAATTACCTTCGAACTTGAGAACATTAATTTTTGTTGCCATCTTCTACTTGTCAATGTTGAACCATAAAATTAATATATATATAAATATATTGGCACTATAAGAAATTTTTACATTGTTATTATATCATTTATACTTTATTATCAATAACTTTTAAATAAACATAACATATTTAAATCATATTTGAGAGACCCACAATGAGGGGTTTAAAAATAAATTGGGAGTTTCATGCGAAGTTCAAAAGATGACTAATTTTTTGCAACGACCACTTTTATTTGTTTCAAGGTCAAGTCATTAATTATACATATATAATGGTGGTCTTGTGATTATGATACATATCCTTATCAATCATTATGATTTAAAGTTCTGATGATGAGAAATAATTATGTGGAAACGAATTTATGTGGAGACAATTTATAAATTTATAAATTGAGTTTAAAATCTATGCATTGATAATGTAAAGTTTTTTACACTGTTAGCATATCATCCACTATTGATTTGTAATACTTTTATTTGAAAGTCAATACTAACTAACATATAAATGGTGAGGATTTGCTGACAGGGTAAAAATTATTATAAATTTTGTATGATACATTAAAAATTTAAATTTAATTTTAAATAATAACATTAAAAAAACATAAATATGATATGTTGAATATATCTCTATACAAGTTTTTCTCTCGGATAATTCTTCATTCACACGTGAAAGTTAACAATTTTTTTACGGATAGAGTTTGTGAATGTAACATATTGTCTAACAAATTTCCACAAAGTGGTGACAAAGATTATCTTATATAAATCTCCTTTTTCGAACTATTTATTTGACCTCATACATTTATAGAAGCAAAATATTGGGAAAATACAATATCAGAATATACAAATATTAGGCATATAATTATTCTATTATCCAAAATATATTTGAGAATATATGAAGTTGTTGATAGGTACAATTTGAATGATGGGTACACATCTTCTATTCCACATTATACACCATTCCATATACCATAACCTATAATTGGTTGAAAAATATATTTAACTTAAAATCTTAATAATTAAGTATTTTTTTGACTAATCACAATTCATATTATATAGAATGCCCCGACATAAAATGTGGTATCCAGAATGAAGTTGCAAGATCGAGCAAGGCCATCAAAACTTTGATAAAATAATTTCACTTGCACGTGACTGTATATCTGTTATCTCACACTTAGTGTCACTCCATGTGCTATGACCTTGTGATTTATCAGAAGATTACTTAAAAATTAAATTTTAACTTAAATATATTGCAAGATCAGATTGCAATTGAATGTGGCAAATTATTAAATCAGACTGAAATAGCCATAAAAAAGCGGCACATAGCACGAAGTCCATGTAGTCGGGGTTTGGGAGGGTAAATACACACAACATTATCGTCGCAAATGAATAAATTATTTTTCCACGATTTGACCTCCAAGTCGTAAGGCAGACAAACTCACCATTGCGCCGAAACTCACGACAATTTAAGGCTCATCCTATAAAGAAGCCATGCCCCTAACAAAATGGTGATCAAATAAGGTAGAAAAATGTAATACAATTATAATATCAGCATTGATTCCATACACAGAGTGATAACTTTACAACAAATTTCACAACATCCTTACACACAGAACCTTAACCTGTGAGGAAACATAGAACCTTAACAAGAACACTTCCTCATGAGACCTTCCTATACAATCAAGTCTGTAATTTTGATAGTTTAAAAAGATATCAAAGAAACACTCCAAATTACAGTAAATGCAGATTTCAAAGCATAGTTTTGAACAATGTTAATGCTTCCACTACCATCATCATGCTTTTATACGGATCACAAATGAACCTGCTCAATGATGTAGAAAAGGAAATTGATCTTAGGGAATCATATATTGGAAAACAAAGCTACCAAACAGAAAGAAAACAACATCAATAACAATTAATTAATTAACTGGGTAAGTGTTAATCGATTAACACTATAGTTAATCGATTAACTAGTTAGAAAATGATACATTTACACATTGAATTGTTTTACAACATGTGTTTATTAGCTTGTTAGAGAGTTAGTTAGGTTAGTTACATTGCTTGCTTTACAAGGCATTGTATATAAACAACACTCTCTTGTATCATTTCAATTCAATGAGAAATCATCATAATATTCATTCTATACTTTCGCAATATCACGAAAAAACGAGAAGTTTTCAAACACAAGTATATTATTAGATATAATAATAGTTTGCAACTTCATATCATACAGAAAGATGCTTAGAAATGCATATTGGACACAAACCAAAAGAATCAGAATAATGTGTGATAGATATAAACAAAAACAGCAAGGTCAAATAAACCTCAAATTTGATGTCTATACTTTGAGTTCAAACTTCAAACATCTTATTTGAATTGTCTTAAATCCATTAATATATAGCAAATAACAAATTAGAGTAATTTACTTGAATGACTTAACCAATTAAGCTACTCTCACAGTAAGAATGGCATGTGTCATTCTTAACTTGTTTTTCTTTTAAACTTGAATGAGACACACTATTTATAACACAAAAGATAATACAATCCCTTAACTTCAGGGAATAAAATCAGAAACATAAATAGAAGAAATGATTTGGTAATCATATATTTAATCCTAATAAGATATAGAGTCTTCAACTATCAAGTTTCTAATTATCTCAAACAAGTCTTAGTAGTTGGGGCGGGTACATGAACCGAATCACGTCATAATTCTGTATCATATATTATGTTCATTGACAAAGCATTAGTCTCTGAATCTTTCTTAATCATTTCACCTATGATTTTTTTGACTTCTATCTGCCTCTAAAAATTGGACTCACCTCCATCTGATCTATTCTCCTTGCTAAAACTTCTAACGATCTTTTGCACATATACCCAACTCACCTAAAGCACGACTTTACCATCTTTTCTACAGTAAAAGTTATCCCAAATTTCTCCCTAATACATTCGCTCCTAATTATATCTTGTCTAGTGTGTCCACTCGTCCAATGCATCATTCTTATCTGTGCTACATTGAGTTTATTCTGTAGTTGATATCTTACTGCTCAACACTCAGTCTCATATAACATTGCAGGTCTTATGGTTGTACGGTAAATATTTTCCTTAAGCTTTAGTGAAACCGTTTCTATCGCATATGATACCTTGAACTACTCCACCATTTCATCCATCCCGCTTGTATGATTTACCTCTACAGTTTGAACACACAAAAACACACAGACTATTGCACCCATCATTATTTTAATCAACATAACTACAACAGAAATCTACCAATGATACTTAAAATTTAATAATATCCTCACACTCTTAACACAAACTTATCATTAGAAGCCATTAAATAACCACTTGACCAGACCCCATTTTAACTTTTTCCAAATAGATCACATATTCTCATCACATTTCTAAGAATCAATTTAAGATAATAGTTACTTGACTTAGAACTTAGAAGCATACAATATTTCTAGAAAACATTCATAACGAGAGAGAGTCGAAGAGATACACACATGCTGGAAGGTTTGATATATCTGCAGAAACTGCACAAGGAATTCCCAAGTTTGACAGAGCTCCTCTAATGATCCCACATGGGAAATAAAGATGCATACTCATTGCTTCTGCTGCTATGTTTTCGGCTGAAGGCGAGGAATTATCTTCGGCCGAATTGACATTATCAGCAGAAGATGGATCAATTGACATGCGTGCAAGCCAGAGAAACTTATTATCTTGCAAAACAAAGGTTCCCTGCATCGAAAGCAAATACTATAAACCTCCCAAAGAATCCAAAAAAATCGATATATATACCATCATTTGAGTTGAGCTATGAACTCACCCTATGATTTGTCTTCAAATTGTCTATCTGCTTCTTAAAGAGCTCAGACCAAAAATCCTTGCATATGAACTTGATGGCGTCCAAATGGTCATTGAATCGAAGCCGATCCATGGTATACCTGAAATTTTAGTGTAAAAAGACATCCTACCATTTACGAGTTTAATATCTATACTCTAACATGTGATCTTTAACATTATCAATACATCATTAAACAACATTCATTTGTTAACCTTGATGCAAGCAATACAAATGAATTATGTAAAATTTGCCGACAGTGTAAAAAATGTATAGATATTAAATCTACATTTATTTTTCCCAACTCATGAGTGTCATGGTCATCAATTACATAGAGCTATAATTTCATACACATATACTTATTTTTTTTAACACTATCAGTTCATTATTCAACAACATTTATGTGTCGGATTTTATCGGATTTCAAAATGGAAGTAATACAAATGAATAATAGATAATGTACTGAGAATATACAAGTTTAATATCTATACATTGACGGCATAAGAATCCTTAACATTATCAATACATCGTTCAAAGTTAACCTTGACCCAACAATACAAATTGAATCATCGAAGATTAGGTGACAATGTAAAAAATGCATAGGTATTAATCTATACATTTATTTTCCCCAACTAGTGTGATGGTAATCAATTAGATAGAACCACAATTCTTCAATGATATAATTTTCTACACCGTCACTACATCATCCAGTAACATTCATGTATCGAATTCTATCGAGTTTTAAAGTCGAAAGTAATACAAATGAATAATAGATAATTTGCCGAGAATGACCTTTCAGAGAGTTGGTGGCCTACTTGGTATCCAATGGCTTCGATCCGTCGAGCAGCGAGATCAGGCTTATCGGCATAGAATCGATTACTATAACTATCTATCATCTCTCTCATTAAGCTATCTACGCAACTTTCTGATACTTCTCTAACCATTTTCTCTTTCTTCTCTTTTTCTTTCTTCTCTTTTTCTCTCTTCCTATATTCTATGGCCTACGGAAGGAAAATGTGTGGAAAATCATGATACTCATTATTACTCATCATCACCTGCAATAACTATGGGCCTTAATTTTCATTCCTAAGTGGGCTTACAATTCTTTTTTTCCCAATAACTAGGGATGACAATAAAAACTGAATCCGTGGGTACTCGTTCGAATCGAACTCGAATTTAATGGGGAAAACTTGATGCGATTGAGTTTGAATTTTATTCGGGTTTAAATTTCGGGTTCGGGTTTGGTGTAGCAAAGACCCTGATCTGAACCCGCCCTGAAGTAAGGCAATTCAATTTAAAACAAATTTCTATCATTTGCCAATTATTTTTAATTTCTAATTTCAATTTACATACTATTCGATCTTCAAACATAAAAGATATAAAATAATACAAGAGAAAATAGAAATATTAGAGAAAAATTACACGAAAAAAATATCATATTTTTCTTAATACTTTATTATTTTCGGATTTTTCGGGTTCGGGTTACCCGAAACCCGACGAGTTTGAGGATGATATTTTTATTTTCAACCCCGTTGAGTTTGGGTTCGGGTTTTAAATTTCGGGTTCAAGTTTGGGTATTTGCAAAACCGCCCCTAATCCACCTCGTTGTCATTCCTATCAATAACTAGTGTGTATTATATTATGGATGGGGATCACCTGTCCCAACTTGGTGTCCCAATTCCTGTCCCATTTCATTCATATATTGACACATGAAATTAACATATTATTTTAATAAATTAAAAATAAATTGAGATGTTATTTTTGACTTGTTGGCAAACACTGATTGGTGTGGGACATGAGACAGGAACTTTTCTGGGACAGTGGATCCCGTTGCATTATATTATATATCAAATGTTTTAAAATATACTAACAAACACCTTGTTTTACTGTTGTAAAATTCGGCTAGATTCCTATAACGATCAAATATCAATGGTTTGATTTATGCGAACTAAACTTTTTGGGAGGAGTAACCACAAATACTGAGATGAGTTAGTTCGTTAGTCACAAGGTGATAATATCTTTTTCTGTACTAGGTAATACATATCTTTTGTAATACAAAAAAATTTATTTTGAAATGTTATATTGAAAAACAATTTTAATATGCAAACATTTATTCTAAAAATATCATTTACTCGTTTAAAATTGAGATGTATGTCAATACTCAAAACTTCATGAACCGGATCAACACAATTATAAAATAAAATTAAAATGATACAATATTTTAAGAATGGGATTGGGTTCTCTTAATCGTTTAAAAAATGAACAGCATCACTTTATTTTTTATATTTTATTTTATTTTATCATAAAAACAATAATTTAGGAACAAAAAATGTGAAATTATGAAATAGGCAATGGTCGTATTAATTACAAGAAATTCGGAAACCGTTACAAAATAGAAGGATTCAGAGTTGCATCCGCTTCCACGTCACCACTTCATGTTCTTCAATTTCATTCATCTTTCTATTTTATTTTATTTTCTTCTCTTTCTCATAATAACATAACATATGAATAACAATTAATGGAGAATGATAAGAAAAAAATGATGCTTCATGAATTTCAATTACCATTATTTTGAAAATTAGTTACCTTGTTACTCAAGTTACATAAAATTCAATCATAAAATTGTAATTGGTTTAAAACATGGATCGGCGGAGAATGTATGAAAGACAATCGAGTTCAACGAGGACACCGGTGACACCAACATCACCAGTGTCAATGTCGCCATTGAACCGGCACTCGCGTGCAGGTTCAACTGGCTCACCAGCCATGACTAATATAAGGAGAGCGCAAAACAATGCAACCAAAGCCGCGGCGCAAAGACTTGCACATGTTATGTCGCATTCGATAGATGATGACGATGAAGATGATGATGATATTCCTCTTGATTATTCCACGATTAGCAGCGGAGGAAGCATTGGCCTCGGGGGTTCGAGGCCAATACGACCTCGTTCTCCCATGGTAACTAACTAACTACCTACATTTGTCACTTTTGATATTGTTGCATCATTGTTTCGCAATTTGTATCACTTCCTATATCAATATTTAGAAGAAATTGTATGTATTTTATCTAACATTTGCATAGTGATTGAAGGTATTTGCCATGTAAAAGATGTTATCACATTCCTATTGATTTGTGTAATTTTGAATTTGATGTTGTTGTTATTTTATTAGAAAGTTCATGCAGTTCAGGAACAAGCTCCATCTGCAAGATCGCGATCACCAATGGTAATGTCGCTTCTCCGATTTTGAATTTGAAATGATAGATTATGATTTTTAATGTGATGAAGAAACTAATAGTTGTGCTATTAAGTTGCTTTTTATCTTACTGATTTTGATTATTCACTCAAGAACAAGTAGAGTGCTTCATTGAAACCTCCCTGGTGTGTTTTTTTCTATTAGACAGTTCGCTCTATTCCGGAACAACCTCCATCTGCAAGATCACGATCTCCCGCGGTAATTCGCTTCTTTGTGTGGCATTCCTTCAAGTTACTATGAGGTTTTGATTGTTTGCTTTACATTTTGTTACTTAAATTAGTTCAAATAGGATTGCTTTATGTAGATAGAAACTAATCTGAACTATGAAGTGCATATTTACTACCTTCCAAAGTAACAATCATTGTTTTTATGATTTCAATATTAATAACTCATTCCATCATTGATGAAAATGGACTAATAACTTGTTATGTATCTTTAAGAACTAATTTGAGCATTTACTTGAGAAGAGAGTAGTGCTTCATTGAAATCGTCTTTTGGTGTTGTTTCGATTAGACAGTTCGCTCTACTCCAGAACAACCTGCATCTACGAGATCACGATCTCCTGTGGTAATTTGCTTCTTTATGTTGTGTTCCTTCAAATTATAACTTAATTAGAAGAAGTTGAAGATGAAACATTAATTTGTTTTTGTTTTGTATTAGTCAGTTCGCGTCGCTCAGGAGCAACCACAATCAGTAAGAGCCATATCAAGTGTTCGATCAAGCCTGTCTGCATCTGCAACCGCGAACGCGAATGCAAATGTAAATTCTACATTTGAGCAACCTCCACCTCCACCTCGACCAACGACACCTGTCAATTACATTGTAGAGCAACCATCCTCTGCTCGTCCAATAACAACGAACCGAACCTTAGATTTGTCTCCCTCTGCTCGTACTATACTCGTTACTCGCTCGCCTCAACCCATCAATGCATACAATGATCAACCTCAACAACCTCCATCTGCTCGATCACTTCGCCATAGTGGTCTTTCGAAGGTGGTTCCGATGGTGCCGTCTAGTGTACCAATCACACTAAGGCCTACCTCTTCTGCTCCGATAGAACCTCCTGCAGATATTAGAAAAGACCGGAGGTACCCTGTACTTCTGTTTTTGTTTGCTCTTACACCTCCTTTAAGCATAGAAGTTTTATTTGGACACAATTTTTTGTAACACATTATAGTTTTATGAACAAAAGTATGCATACTTCAATTAATTTATGCATAAAGTATGCATACTTCAATTAAAACAATCAGGTCTTATAATAAGTTAACTGAATCAATTGTTCCAATCAATACATTATAGATTAATGTTTATTTACTATGTTTCAATTCCAATTAATATATAGTATAGGACTCCTAATGATAATTTGCACATTTTTTTAATAATGGGTTCAAATTGCATGGCAAAAAGTTAGGAATGGTTGTCATCTATCTTATGGAATGTGTTTTTGATGACCATGTAGATTGTCACTTGATCTGGGAAGTATGAAAGTTAGAGAAACTCCAAGTCAGAAGCGTCCTACTACGGAGCTTGAGGACGAGGTATGTAGTGGCGGATCTTGACTAAAAAATCTCGGGGTGCAATTATATTTAATTACAATTTAGGATCAAAATTTACTAAGTAACATTAAGAGTAGAAAGAAACATACATAACTGTATAGTAAAAGTTATTATACTTGCATTATTATTTTCATGCCTTTTAATTCTTATTTTAGTTGTTTCTTTTCAATCCCACCTAGTCGGAAAAGGCTCGGTTATGGTTGTCGTTGTTTCATTTCAATATCACTAATGAAGCATTTCATAATTTCATTGCACTTGCATTTCTTATTCTTCAACACTACCTTGGTTACCTCTTTCCAAGAATCTACTAATGAAATGTAAATTTCAATGCAGCTTGACATGCTACAAGAAGAAAATGACAATCTGATTGAAAAGGTGACAAAATTGAACAGATTAATTTGTTCCTCTTTAACTAATAGATGCTCAAATTTTGAGATTTTTACTCTCCTGCTATAAGTTGTAATATGACACTGGAAGAAAGAATCACGTTACCTCTGCTTTCATCTGTTGAAACACTTAGTTGATGTTTGGATGTTGCTAGAGTAGCTTCTTTTTAGATTCAGGTCTAAATTTGGATTTGATTGAATGTTGCATATTGCTTTGTCAATTAAGTGAAATGTGGCTGAAGGCTGATAGTACAAAAGTTTGAATCATAACAAATGATTTTGTTTCAAATCCCGGAAGTCATGAGTTTAAATCCTGAAAACAATCTCTTTACTTGCAAGTGTAAGGGTAAGGCTATGTACATCTACCCTCTCCATACTCCACTAGGTAGGAGTCTCGTGCACTGAGCCACTTTTTTTTCTTTATCTTTTTTGGCACGCTATTTTGATACGTCTATCCACAGCTTCGACTTGCAGAGGAGAGGTGTGAGGAAGCTGAATCAAGAGTTAGGCAGCTGGAACAACAGGTAACAAATTTAGGAAGCAACCAATATGTGCATTTTACTGTGATACTGTTTCTTTATTGATCAAGTGTAGAAGTATACATATGATACAAATGTAGAGGGAAAAAACTCCATTAAAGTGAACTTTTATGCAAAGTTACTACATAAATGTGTATCCACTCTTAATCTAATCTAGAAGTGTATTAAAATCTTGACACACTAATAATAAAAGGGTGAATATACTCTTATTTACTTTAAGTATAAAATTCACTTTAGAGAAACTTTATCATAGGTTTTTACTCTTATTAGAATTGCATGTGAGATCATGTAAATATCACTACTTATAACTGATTTTTTGTATGCTTTTCACATAGGTTGCTAACCTTGGAGAAGGAGTAACTTTGGAGGCTCGCCTTTTAAGCAGGCAAGTTTAGCATTGAACATGAGTTGGTTTAACCTGCTACTTTTTTTCAAGAAAATTATAACTGCAGCAGGAAAGATTAACTGAAATTAATAAGAAAGACCAAAGTCAAGCTAGGTGTATTTTTGTTTCTGTTTTTGAAATAAAGGAATATGAACAAAACCACAAGGTGACCGGATGAGTTCAATTTCTCTTCACTCATTTTTAGTATTCTGACCATAGTTATATAATTCTGTCGATTACCCTACATACTACATATTGAATTCACCGTATCGTGGATATCGAGTACCGGGTTCATCATATAGAAGATTTCATAAAATTAATATAAAAACTGGCGAACTGCGTACCAAGTGAACCACATACCACATAACTATGATTCTGACATTATATTCATTTTATTCTTCAGGAAAGAAGCAGCACTACAGCAAAGAGAGGTTATATCTTTTTCTCCTTCTCATTATGCATTATATGGTTCTATTGCTAGAAGAGGTTTCATTTCCTTGTAGTTTTGGGTCTATTCTATTACTGGCAAATAATTAACTAAGGCAACATATATAATTATAATACATTGTCTCTGATAAACAGTTGTGTTTAAATATAGGAACAAATGTGAAATGTTGGTAGAGGGAACAGTGAGATAAACTTCTCTAGAATAATTTTGAGTGTATAGTGATTATGTAAAAACCTTTAACTAATGAAGGGTATAAACTGTCTTACTTGTTCATTTTAAACTAAAACTTATTTTAGAAGAGCTTTTTCCTGAACTGTGAACAATCTGAGAATTGATTTCATCCTCTTAGAAAAGTTTGGTTAGGAAGTTAAATAATGAATATAGTTTTCCATTTTCAGGCTGCTCTAAGAAATGCATCAAAGAATCATAGAGGGTTTGTAGATGATGCAACACTTCGGGCTGATGCTGAGGTATCCAGCATTTTAGCTTGTACGTTTTATTGTTTTTGCTTCAAATTCTTATGCTTACTTCAATGCTTAGAAACATATTATACTTATAGAATTTACTTTCGTATATTTGTATCAGATTGCAAGGGATGAGGCCACAACTGCATTGGAAAAGCTACGACTCATGACTCAACGAATGATACTTTCGCGGGAAGAAATGGTTAGTGTCTAATACATATATCAATTTTGCGTAGTCTAATTTTGATCTCGAAGTTTGTAGGTTCATATCTTATTGATAGTTTTATAATTTTCTGCTGTCTCTTAGGAAGAGGTTGCTTTAAAGAGGTGTTGGCTAGCTCGGTATTGGGGCTTATGTGTTCGACATGGTAATTTCATCTTTGAGTAACCATAATTAGATGTATTATTTCATCTTTATACTTTACCTACTTTTAATCTTCTTGTGTTCACCTAATTTAAAAAATACATCAAAAAAGCAAATATCTCTATTTTGATGTTCAAGAAATACTTATCTTTTCATTACAAAAATTGAAGTTGTCAAATGTTGTTGAGCATCAATGGTGTAAAACATTTTCCATTTTATCAATGACTCAGATTCTTTTCAGGTATTCATGCAGAGATTGCTGAAACAAAATACAAATACTGGTCTTCTTTCTCCCCTGATCCAGCCAAAGTTGTATTAGCTGCAGGAGAGAAAGCTAAACAAGAAACAGGTTTATTCTTCCTTCTGTTTTAGTTGTTTATTTGTACCTAAGTTACATGGTACGCGGTACCGGATTTTTGTACCTTAAAGTTGTTTTTCGGTACTAGCAGTTTCTACCTTTTGACATTAAGTTGGAGTGATTAACTATCCTCAGTTTCTTGCACTACATTGTAGACCATGATTTTGATGATACAGAAGCTCAAAGAGAGCTGAATGAACTTTCTGGAGAGGGTAATATTGAAAACATGCTTTTTGTGGAGCAAGGTTTGAGGGAATTGACTTCACTAAAGGTGTGTATTATACCCTTATTTTATTAAGTGTAGAGGTATGTCCTTTATTTAGTTGCTTTGTCCCGTAGAGGAGTTAGGACACTCTCCGATAATGGAGAGACACATGCGTCAAAATCAACAAGGAAAAACAGAATGATATGACACTTTTATCATTTGGATATAATAATATGACACTTTTACTATTCATGTAAAAACAAAAACTTGTCTATCCGGAGAGGACTCTTTTCCCCATCATCATAGAGATACCTCTTCACTGAATTTCTATCACAGTCAAGATTTTAATGAGAGAATGAAATGGAATGCCAAACTAATAGAGACTTGAAATGAGGTTCATGTAAGAATTTGCATTCTAAGCATACTGTTTTATCAATTGTGGTCTGCAATATTGCGCTTTAATTGCATCATGGCCACAATTGCGACAATATCGGCCGCATTTTTTTGCAATTGTACTAAATGTAATGTAAACACGATTGTAATTGCAAACACAATTTAAAACCTCGATGAACATATATACAGCTTGTGGAGATTACAAACCGAAGACTTGTGCCGTTTAAGCAGTGTTTTCATTAGTATTCAATGGAAATTGTTAGTTACGAAGAAGAATTCGGGTGGTTTCTCTTGATCGGCTTTCTTTCTCTGTAATTGTTTTAAAGGTAGAGGAAGCACTGGCAGTTGCAATGGCTCAACATAGGCGACCAAATATACTGAAAGCTGGTTTTTCAGGTGCAAAGCTTTATAATATATATTCATGCACTAATATTATCTTACAAATTCAACTCTTATCTCTCATTTAGCATATGTAGCAAACTTTAGCCAAGAAACATGCAATATATTATATATATTATGATCAAGAGCAAAGTTAACATGTAGTGATTCAAATTCATTTTGTTCTTGATAATGGATATACAGTTTTATTATGTGCAAATTTGTTATTTCTCCCTTTTATATATATGTGGATTGATTACCTGCTGATTGTAGAGGATCACATGCTCCTTAACTTGTGTATATTGTAGATTTTTATGTGTATGTATTCTGACTCTTGTCCTTATTTTTTGGTGTAGATGACTTGAAGCTACCAATTGAAGGGCAATGTGATGCATTTGGTAAGTTTTATAAGTCACATTTTTCATTTACATTGATGTGGTACAAAGTTGAGTAATAATATTATTATTAATTACGTGATAGAAGGACTTAGAGCTTAATCTTTCGTCAATGAACATGATTTACGATAGAGTATTATAATATCATTCGATCCATGTAGCCGATCCCACACAATGGGATAAAGGTATGATTATTGTTGTCGTAGTAAACAAGCATTAATTAAGATATCGTTTGCAACTTGTCTCTCATGACTATGAGAAGACCAACTTTTCATATGAGTTTGTCACACACACATACATTTTAAAACATACACTAGCACTTTCTCAAACTTGTTTATACTAGCTTATATTTTTGGAATTCAACTTTTATTTATGAAAAAACAAGCAAAAAGTGACATCTCTTAACAGTAATACAATCTCACAGTTTATAATTTTACAGTTTATAATTTAGGATAATCTTACGGTTTATAAACTAAAACTAAAAACTAAAAACATAATTTATACCGAACACATGTACAATTGGTAAATTTGTTTGGTTTCAGAATTAAGCAAGGAGGAGACAGAAGATGTATGTTTTAAGCAGGTACATGCAGCAACATTTTCATAGTGTTTCTTCATTATCCTGAAAATGTGTCTTTCTTCATTTTGATTATCTATGATATTGTTTTAGGCTTGGCTTACATATATGTGGAGGAGAGCAAAAAGGCATGAAATAGAACTTGACATAGCAGATGAACGTTTGCAGTTCTGGATCAATCATAATTCTAAGACACCTACCTCACAAGTTGCTGTTGATGGTATATATATATATATGCTATATATTCCACCATTTTCATTTTCGATTTAACGTCTATACATTAACAACAGTGTAAGGGTTTTTTACACCGTAAGCAAATCATCCACCATTGATTTGTTAACCACCATTGACTCTCAAACAAAAGTAAAACAAATCGATGGTAGATGATGTGCTGACAATATATAAAACTTTACACTGTCAGTGTATTATATCTCATCTTTCAGTTCGATAGAACAATAAGGTTGTTTGTAGTGGTAGATCGTGGGTGTAAATTGCATTGAGTGATATAAAATGTATCAGAATATGACATACGAGTTGCATGAGTGCAATTTAATATGACAAATAGTCCAAAAAATATTAACTATAAGAATAATATATACAATTTTTCTAGGATATGCATGTGTATGCCCTAATCTACGGATCGCTTTGCCACTAGTTGGATGCCTTATTACCATGAGGTAATACATTTCTTTACGAGGATAAGGCAGTTACCTACATCTATCCTCCTCGAACCCTTATAACGATAAGGCGGTTACATACATTTATCATCCTCGAGCCCTTACAAGGATAAGGCAATTACATACATTTATCCTCCTCATACTCTTATAAGGATAAGACAGTTACATACATCTATCATTATCGAATCCTACCAGATATGAGCGAGCCGAGATTTTTATTGGATCACATGTCATGCTTACTTTACTTTGTCAATTGATTTAAAAAAAGAAGTGTATATGATGTAACTTTGTATTGCAAATCTCTTGTTTCTTGTTCAAATATATTTTCTTGTGGGTGCAGTTGAACGTGGACTAGCAGAGATAAAGAAGTTGGGTATTGAAACACAATTGTGGGAAGAATCTCGCAAAGAATTGGATCCAGATGGTGATAATTCCAAAATGCCATGCCGTACTGATTTTTGATACACACTTCAACTTCATTGTTCTATACAAAAATTATTAAATACTCATTATTGTTATTATTTTAAAATTCAAATAGGCTTATAAGAACTAGTTTATGTTTCCACAAGTTTAGATTTGTAATTGAATTTATTCTATATATCTTCCTGAAAAAGATTTGTACTTACTTAAATTTTTAATAATTTTCCACAATTATTTTAAACATGATATAACAATTTAAAATATTAATTAGTGACAAATGTATAACGATAGATAATGTCTAATAAGGTTACTAGTCCTTATACTTATATAGGTTTAATTAGGGCTGACAATGAATCGAACTAACTCGGTATTCGTTCGAAACTCGATTCGTTATTTAGCTCGATAAACTTGGTTCATGAACCAAATGAGCCGAAATTGAGCTCGTTAAATAAATGAGTCGAACTTGAGCTAGATATAGTTCGACTCGTTAGGTTCATGAGCTAGATTGATATATTTATATATATACAATATATATATATATATATATTTATATATATAAACTAATTTTTATATTTATTATGACCCAAACATTATTTTTTATATTTATGGTTATTATATATATATATAACCTTTTGCATTATTTTTCAAAATTTAATTAATTATTTGAGTTGTCCAAATGAATCATTCGAAATGAACTGAACAGTTCGCGAACTTTAGCCGAGTCGAACTCGAGCTAAAAAAATAACTCGTATCGAACTCGAGTTGAGTTTCAAGCTGAATCAATCCTTATCGAGTTGAACTCTGATTCGACTCGGTTCGGCTCGTTTCCAGCCCTAGGTTTAATGTTCATCTTGCCTATATATCTAACATAACTGATAAAATTTAGATGAATTTATTATGTGAAGAAGAAAAAGAGAAATCATGGGAGAGGAGAGAAATAGTGAAGCATAAAAGAGAGGAAATCGATAGAGAAAAGAAGAATCCGAATTTTTATTATGCAAATGAAGGCACTACTCATTATTTATAGGAGCAATGTTAAACATATCAATGTATTCGAACAAAAATAAAGGCTAGATACATTAATGTATCTTAGTGAAATAAAAGGTAAATACATTAAATATTAACCCAACTACACTAATAAGAACAAACAAAAACCCTATAAGACATTATTCATCAACACGAACTTGTAGTTTTTCACGTAACTTTAAGAGTTTTAAATCAGTTAATAAAATATTATAGTTAATCTACCAACTTTACCATCCAAAGGGCTTAAAAGTTATATTAAATACCCTAACTAAAAAAATATTTTATTATTTTCAAGTCACTTTTTAAATTTTAGCTAATTATAAAAAGAATAATTAAGTTATATTAAGTTATCACTTTTTAAAGGGATTATTTTTAGATAATAATGTTATAAAAAGAATAAATAATGATATAAGTATTATATGAAATAGATTAGTTGATGATGAGACATATATATTGTTATATAAGTTGTATTACTACATGTACTGTTAGCTTGTCATTTGTTGAAAAAAAATATTTAAGTTAAAAATTAATAATTAGTTATTTTCTTAACTAATTATAATTGGTAATACATGTAATGATACAATTTATAAAATAACATATATGTCCTTAGAGAAAAGGATTACAAATCATGTTGAGTGGTGGATACAATGCAAAAAACATACTCAAATATTTAAATTTTATTTTATTAAAAATAATTTAAATTCATGATACATGCATATTTTTATTGTGCCACATGTATCATGTTCGTCCATTACCAGTTAAATACAAAAAAAGTATGGAAAGAAAACTTTGATAAAAATATATGTAAAAATAATCAATAAAATTTTGATAATAAATTACAAATTTAATTCAAATTACAATTTAGCCATACAACTAAAAACCATAAATACATTTTTGTCAGTATTGTATAGTTTCTAGAAGTTTTTCTCCAATAATGAATGTTGGTGGATGAGACTTATTTACGGGAACACATCTTTTATTCCACAATTTGTATAATGTGTTAAGATACATATTTGATGTTTCACTCTTTGTGTTATTTCATGTGTCTGATGATATGATTGATTAGAAAAATATTTAATTATATTTGAACTTAAATAATTTTTTTCAATCAATCAATGGTAAGAGTGGTACAAAAAGTTGGACAACATGAGTTGTGTTACCCATACGCCATGAGTTGTGATTGACAAAAAAAAGTTAATAATTAAAATTTTAATTTAAATATATTTTTTAACCCATCATAACTCATGGTCCACACATTGTATTATACACGAGTTTAAAATCTATGCATTCACAATGTAAAGTTAGTTTTTATATTACCAGCATATTATCCATTGTTAGTTTGTATTACTTTTGTTCGAGAGTCAAGGTTAAGAAATCATATAAAAACACTTATGCTATCTGTATACACATGTTAAACTCATGAGTATGCATGATTCGTGCAGCTCGTGGTTTCTTTATCTGTCTATAAAACAAGAAACAACATTTCATTTCCACACTCACAAATCACAAATCTTATAATTCGTTTTACTCACAAGGGACGATCTGAGGTAATTCTTCTATTCCTTTTTCATTTCCCTCTTTTTTCTCTGTTAATTCCTTTATTTATTTATTATTATCATAATCATGTTCAGATCGCATAATTTGTTGTTATAGGATTGTGATAATTGAATTTTGGATGTTGATACTATAACCTAATTTTACATAGCTTCCTTGTTTTATATACTGATTCGTTTTTGGAGTTCACTATTATTAAAATAATTTTTAGTATTTTTTATTTTATTTTCTTGGAGTTATTGAGTGAGTTGTGGATTATGTTGTATAGTGTTATTATTGGGATATGTTTATTGGAATTTGGAACTTTTACATTATATGATAATCATTTTTTGTGTGCAGTTAATTGATTAAATGGTTGTTTGTTTTGTGGTTAAAAAAAGGTGCTTTTACCAACAAAAAAAAGTGTTTTTTGGAAGGAAAAAAAATAATATTGCTTCTAGGAAAAGCTGAATTTATGTTTTTTTAATTGTTGTCTTTTTAAAAGCTCAACAAAACAAACTTTCATCTCAACCAACAAAGCGTTGGATTAGTAATGTAAGGCCAGATCTCCGAGGTCGAGGGTTCGATTCATGGGAGCGACACTCCACGAACCCCGAAAGAAATTAGTTTCTTACCCAAAAAGGTGAGGAGATACCATTGGTAGTACAAAAAAACAAACTTTCATGTTGAAAATGGTTTTTAATCAAAATAAATAACTCTTTCTAAGCTAATTCTGTCAATTGGAATATTAAAACATGAGGGATTTGAGTAAAATTGAATAGATTTATAATTTTCTTCAATGTTTTGATAGAGTTTTTGAGATCTTTTTGTTTTCAGGTTGTAATGTAAGTGTAACTCTGTTCTATTGACAGTTTTTAGCTTTGTGTTAGTGTTATTAGCTGTTTTGTTCTAAGTAGCTTTTGCTTTGTTCAGATCACATTAAACAATGGCAAAGGGTGTGGCAGTTCTTGGCAACAGTGCGGGTGTCACTGGAACTATTTACTTTAATCAGGAAGGGAATGGTACGTTTCCCCTTTCCTCGAGATTATATACTCCTGTTTCTAATAACATAATGTATGTGGTGAATTTGCCAGGTCCAACCACTGTAACTGGAACTCTTTCGGGTCTTAAGCCCGGCTTCCATGGCTTTCATGTCCATGCTCTTGGCGACACCACAAACGGATGCCTGTCAACTGGTATACTCCTTAGTCCTTGGACGATAACCAGTATCATTTTTTTTAAATCCTCGAGCACTAGTGAGCTGGAACATGCTATAAACCCTCACTTTGATTGGGAATGGATCATCTAATCATCAAACTTTCGCATGACCTGTTCATGTGATGAATGAGATAGATACAAAAACTTTAGATAGTTGGCCCTTTTGAAATGTGTGGAGTCTTGTATTAATTTTTGTGTGTGTATAAATCTCCAAATGTGAAACTGTCAAAGACTGAGAATTGTAAAAGGATATGATCTGTGTATTATTTACTGAATGTGATAGATATTGGAAAGAGCATTACCCCTGCCCAGCTTACAGCTGCAAATGAAAATAACGGAATCAAAAAAGTGATAACCCCGATAAGGATTCTCTCGTACATGACATACATCCCCCGAGTCTTAGTAACTATGACAGTCACTTCTTGACATTTCCCTTCCTACCTCTCTTAGTGTAGATACGCCAAATCTTAGGCCTGTGGAGTTGTGCTATTGGTGGGTCTTTAAACCCATTGACCTTAACATAAAATTTGACACAAGAGGATTTGTTCCTGCATTTTACTTTGATGAAAATAAAGTCGAACATTTGCTCGAGAGGTGTTTCTTCTTCTTGTGTAGGTTATATAACTGTTTTTCTACTTTATGGTCTTCAAAGTTCCATGCATGGGAATGAATTCTGTTAAAATTCGCTAAATTCGCTAAATTCTGAAATTCTATCATTTATAATGATATTAGTACCATATACCTGAAGGTTTTGATTTCCTGTTTTTGTGCAGGACCACATTACAATCCTAATGGCAAGGAACATGGTGCCCCTGAGGATGAGAATCGCCATGCCGGTGATCTTGGAAATATTAATGTCGGCGATGATGGTACAACTTTGTTCCTTTGTTTGACTGCTAATCAAGATTACTTCTCGTTTTGATGGCAGTTCATCTCTATAAGAACTTGTTTATTTTGTGTCTAAATGTATGCTTGTTTGGTTCTTATTTGAAAATGTTTTTTCTCTCACTGTATAACTCAGGAACTGTCAGCCTCTCTATTACTGACAATCAAGTATGTTATCTCCTTGTCAAAACCTCTAATGAATTCGTCACTGGACCAATCAGATTGACACCAAGATTTGAAAATTTCAATTTATAACTAGTTATGAAATGTTTGCAGATCCCTCTCACTGGACCAAACTCCATCATTGGAAGGGCTGTTGTTGTCCATGCTGATCCCGATGATCTTGGGAAAGGTATTCGCTAACCGATTTTATTTCTTGGTATATAATTCGTTGATCATCCATATGTTCATAAATTAAAGGAGAATACTAACCAATGTGCCCTGGTTAAGTAAGCAAAAAGGAAAGTTTGTATGGGACAGTGAAGTTAAAGTTTTGAAAATTTAAGCTTTTAGATTTTGAAAGCAAAGTTATTTTTTCTTCAATCCTTAATCAGTGCCCATAAGTCATTAGTTAGCATGACCAAAAATTAAAGAGTAAATTACACTGACACCCCTGAGTTTTAGTGAAATTACACAAACCACCCCTCACTCTTCTAAACTTACACAAACCCCCCCTAGTTTTGTACTTTCATTACACTGACCACCCTTGTATAAGAAATAAGTGTAATATTTTAAACAAAAAATGTGATAAATGCAATTAAGTTAAACAAAACATGATATATTGTGTAGACAAGTCTAAATAATATACAAATCAATGTATCTTTATTATTTTTGGTTCGTTACACTACATTATAAGAGGGATTTAAACAATATTTCTTTATAATTGTTGATGCATTTTGTAACAAAAAATAATAAAGATACATTGATTTGTATATTATTTAGACTTGTCTACACAATATATCATGTTTTGTTTAACTTAATTGCATTTATCACATTTTTTGTTTAAAAAATTACACTTATTTCTTATACAGGGGTGGTCAGTGTAATGAAAGTATAAA
>NC_032024.1:18052476-18445222 GCF_001865875.1 Lupinus angustifolius
TAAGTGTAATATTTTAAACAAAAAATGTGATAAATGCAATTAAGTTAAACAAAACATGATATATTGTGTAGACAAGTCTAAATAATATACAAATCAATGTATCTTTATTATTTTTTGTTACAAAATGCATCAACAATTATAAAGAAATATTGTTTAAATCACTCTTATAATGTAGTGTAACGAACCAAAAATAATAAAGATACATTGATTTGTATATTATTTAGACTTGTCTACACAACTTAATTGCATTTATCACATTTTTTGTTTAAAAAATTACACTTATTTATTATACAGGGGTGGTCAGTGTAATGAAAGTATAAAACTAGGGGAGGTTTGTGTAAGTTTAGAAAAGTGAGGGGTGATTTGTGTAATTTCACTAAAACTCAGGGGGTGTCAATGTAATTTACTCAAAATTAAACATTTTCACAATTTTGTTTCACCTTACACCTTGGAGCTATTCTTTTTTCATGTGAAAGCTTTCTATATTTTTTTGTCTCACATTCATGGTTTTCTTGTGTAGGTGGTCATGAACTTAGTAAAGCCACCGGAAACGCTGGTGGCAGAGTAGCTTGTGGTAAGCATAATCTGCTACAGTTAATGCTGTTTTTGTCTCACATTCTGTTACATGTATAATATCAAAAGTTTGGATAAGCCTCCTCTAAAGTGATCTTGTCTCTAAAGTGAAGTAAGAATATATCCACCATTGATTTGAAAAATTACATAGAAACCTTAGAGGATCTCCTATACTGTGCTAAGGGGTGTGTGCTAAGCCCTTAGCATTTATGCTAGTTAGCATATGATGGTTGGAGCTACCTCAAAAAGTATGCTCCACTTAGTATTTATGGTACTTGGCATATATGCTAAAGGCAAAAGGTTGGCAAGAAAAATAAAAAGGTGGATGAATAAAATGTTGTGATTAGCATATAGGAAAACTTGCTAACCATTGATGACTTGACTAACAAAAATGTATCCTAAGGATATGAAGTTGAAGATGCTCTTATAGACCACAAATTTATTTGAAGTTAGATACATTCTTAACCTTTTCACTTCAGAGACAAGCTCATTTAGGGAAATTTTTCTTAAAGTTTACTTTGTGCTTGTGAATATAAAGAGTCCAAATATCTTGAGACTATCTACCACTCATTGAAGATTTATTTTGGTTGTTTACATTAGTTGACTGTACCAATCTCCTATCTTTGTTGTTGTTAGGTATTATTGGTCTGCAGGGATAAACTTCCCTGAGTTGCATGAAGTTTGAAAACATGGGTGATCATATGAAGAAGGTTTAGAATTATGGAATAATACCCTCTTCATGTTTTAAGTCTGATCTGTACTGCTGAATTGTTACTTCCCTGAAATTTGTGTTGATGATCATTGTTATTTCCTGTTTACTTTGCAGTATGATCTTGGAGAATGAGTGTTTTCATATTTATTTCAAATTAGATTGGAGAATGTGTGGATTTGTTTTCATATTTATTTCAAGTCTTTATCCTATTAAACGGAGTCGGCTATCTATTAAACGGGGTCGGCTATTAGGTGATGTCGGCTAAACGAATATGATAGTGGTAAAATAATGTCACCATTAATACTATGTCAACAATCTAAAGGGGAGGAAATGAAAATTTAATTTTCTCATTTGTGAGAGGTAAAGCCATATCCTAAGCTATAAAATAGAATCCCTCAATAACATCCTGATGAGACATTTCATCCAGAAGTCTTTGTAATCTTGAGGCACTTGTCACTCATAATACTCCAAGTAATACAACATGCCAATGAAACAATTTTACATAAAATGAAGGTTTTTTTTCTTCCTTTGGTTGTTATTACTCTAGTCACTAAATTATCTATTAATATAATAATTTAAACTTATATTATTATTATTTAGTGAGATTTAAGGTTTGGTTGTTGTTGATAATAATTTTAAACATTGGTAATTCTTTCATCTACCTAATCTTTCTTCATAACAGAAAAAAAGAAACTACCTAAAACCTGTTGTAGTAAGTTGACTGCAATAGAAAATACTCCTACCACTTTTAGTAAGCTTAACTAAAAACACTAATCTTTAATTAGATGTGGCGAATAATGTTTAAAATTTAGCTCCAAGTGATTGTAAATTTAAAAAAATCTTCACATTTATCAGTGGTTTAGTCATGAAACCAAACACCTGACTCAAGTTTTAATCAAGTTGTGTCAGTAGTGGCTAGGACTATTATCAAGTTCTTGTATGATAGTAAACATTTTCTTTGTTGAAACATTGAAGATTTGAAGGTACAATAAGTAAGTTATGCAAACCAAGCCACTATGTCTGAATAAGTAGTGAGAGATTTGAGTAATTTGCATGAGGTCACATATACAAAATTAGGATGAAGCTCATCCAAAAGTGACTGTTATCTTTAAGATGAGAAAGTGAAGATGTATTTGTTGAAAATCTGATGGTAAAAAACAACAGTAGTAACAAATTGATCGGTTAAGATTTCATTCGATAAAAACTCGAAGACTCTTCAGGATCTAACAACCCTTTCCGGTATGTATTTGGTAGCAGAACAACAAGAAGAAAGTAGTAGCAGTGGTGTTTTTTCTGTTTCAACTGAATGGAGAGAACACAATAAATAGAAGTTGGCCTAGCCATTGGGTTGCATATTTTGTAGGAGAACGTGCAATGGATGGTGCATGTGGAAACTTATTGGATGGTGCAATAAATTTTGCATGGCAATGCACATTTGGAAAATGATGCAAGCTTTGAAGTGTAGACAATGAAGAGTTGAAGACTCTATACTTTTGAAATATCTCAAAAATACAATAGCTTTCACCTCTCCATCTAGTGCATGAAGATCTTAAATCCGAAGATAAATACACTCTATAGGTTTGCGAGAGTAAGGTTGTATATATTTACCCTCTTCAGACACTAATAGGCTGGAGCCTAATGCATCGGGCTGTCGTTTGTTTACATATAATTATCAAGGAAATAGCGATTATTTTCCAATAATCACCTCAACAAGCAACATATTATTTGGCACTAGCTTACCTTCTCAAGTAATCATGTATATTTATACCTATATTCCAAGATTGCCAAGGTCTGAGTTTCTTGACACCACTGTCTTCAGGTTTTAAAAATTATTCTCCTTTATTTTTTGTTCTTCCGCAATGGATCTCCTTGGAGGAGCTGAGCATACTGGAACTACCGATCTGATTCTCACAGCAGGGGCCATGAAAACTGGCATAGGTGATCTTAACATGCCTGAACTTCTTGGTAGTCCAGTTCTCATCCTTGAACCAACAGCAAGAGGTACTTCTCGATGTTGCGGTGTAGAATGCGCAGAAGTAGGGGCCATGGTTTTCACCATGGAAGATGCACCTACTGGTGGTGGTGTAAAACTTCTGTTGGTACTTGCTTGTGAATGTGCACTGGGATTAGAGATAACTGGTCTGTGTACACAACTCATGTTCCATTGAGAAGACCATTCAGATTTCCCTCTTTGTGCTCCCATCTCGGCGTTTCTACTTTTGCTTTCAGGGCGACCATGTTTCTGTCTCTCATCTTCCGGGGCTGTTGGCGGGTCTTCTGCCTTTTCCTCTTGTATCTCGCTGATGGTTACAGTTGATCTGCCCCTGCTAAACTCGGGCACAATTTGGTTCGAAGAGTAAAACGAAGGTCCTGATGTGGCTGCAGAGAAGTTTGGTCCTACAGGGACTGATGCTAACTCGGTAGATGGAAAATAAAGACAGTGGTCTGGCTGGAGAACAGACTGCATAAATGGATAAATATGTGGAGCAGATAGAATAGTTGGTGGAATGGTTAGTGCCAACGGGTGATTTTTCTGCTGTATAATTTGTTCTTGATGCCAAATCTGATACAGTGCCACCTCCGGGGAGAAACTGGAGATTCCACAATGCTGGCGTGGCATGGGATACATGCTAGGAATTGGATAAGTTGACACCAAAGATGTTGCAGTGCAGTTTTGCAATCTATGTTGATGATTACTTTCTGAAAAGTTCGACTCGAATGGATGTAAACTTGCAAGAACTCGAGCAATGATGACTTGTTCCTGTTCTTCGTTGCCTTTAGACTCAGAAGAAAATGAGGATGAAGTTGAAGAAGATAAATGATTCTCTGACACTAGAGATAAATTAAAAAAAGAAAAGAATAAATAGTCAAGTTCAGGAATGGAAAAAAAGAAAGAAACTAGATAGTTTATGAAAGGTGATATGTTGTGTTTGCTCAACAGAGAATGTTTCAAGTTAAGTCTCCAAATTGGAAAAGTACATATGACAAATAAGCAGCAAAATGCTCACGTTTTCTCAAAGCAGACCAAGCGGCCGATGCGGCATTTTTCTGTGCCTGTTTCTTGGTCCTAGCCGGATCTCCAGAAAAATGCAATCCTGCAATCTCAACTGTACATGAGAAGTTAGGAACATGACCTGGTCCAAAACGAACAGTTGTATACACAGGAAGATTTAGTCCAGCTCTGTGAGCAGTTTCCTGGAGCAAATTCTTATATACTCCTGTTTCATCCTGTAAATATCGAAATACGAAAAGTTTATTCAAAGAAAAACCTTCTACATTGTATGGGAAGAATAACATGATTCATCCCACTCTGCTTCTTCTTCCCCCTACCTAAAAAGAGAGGCAGGGAAGAAAATATTCAGAGTAATAATAATGTGTTTCAATGAATGATAACTTCGTCGGATACGTTATTTATGCTTATTAATGAGGCTATTTATTGGCTTTCGTATTTCTCGTGCAACACCTTACAAGACATATAAAAAAAACAGAGAGTATTCTTAATTTACATTCTTCTATCACTTATCCCGTTTGTAAAGAACTATTTCTTGGTTTCCTTCTTCCACTGAACCATCTATCTTAAACTTTTTCGGTACAAAACTATCCGTTTTAACCTTCATTTCATACAATCTAAAACAACGAGCCATATTTTTTAACACATACTTCATATCCATTATCCAATGACATCAAACATTGGGCCCTTACGATAATTTGTTCTATTACTTAAAAGCATCAAATGACAAAGGATAGACAATTATGCAATTGACAAATCAATCAAGTGCTCGCGATTTTTAAGAGAAGATAAAAACACAAGTGCAAGTGCAAGCTAGGAAATGATGGGGTGATAATTTTTTTGTAACAGCTCACCAGAACTCGTGCTGCCAAAGCTCTCGAGGGACCTCGTTTTGCAAGAGTGTTAAGAGCTACCTCGGCTGCTGCATGTTCTGCCTGCCTAAGAGTAGAGCAGAATGTCGGGCTTTCAAATGTCTCTCCGTTGAAGTTAACGGTTGCCTTGAAACGAGGAGCGTGATCTGGCCCTTCACGGATACATGAATAAGCTGGCAAATTAAAACAGCTTCTTTGAGCCAACTCTTGCAACCGGTTCTTATACATTTTTTTTGTACAGAAGTGAATCCACAGGCCTAAGTTAAGGAAAGAGATTTAGTTATTTTGAAGCAACACGTCAAAAGAAACAAAAATGTTGTCTCGGACATGATAGTTATTTTGAAACGGAGTGGGTAAGAGAAGCGCAGATCAGCCTGACATCTTATGCAAAGATCTCAGACACCTTAGGGTCCATTTGCGAGTTGGGTTATGGAGAGAAAAGGAAGACTTCAAAGCCATCTCACAATGTATTTCGTGGCTCTGAAACCTTCCATTTCTCTCTAAAACCAACTCGCAAACGATCCTTAATTAACGAGAAAAATAAATAAGGAAGTCTCTTAATTGTCCAATATAATGCCGAAATCAAACATATCCTTCATCCACATAACACCATTCCCCTTGCTTGATTTGTGTGTGCATATGAACAATTTACAACAAATTATTACCATTCCCCTTACTTTCAAGTTGGCAACTTAAGATTAACTCTGAAAACCAAAAGAAACTAGAGCATTGTTTATGACATGAATTATGAGTTGAAGGTAATAATAAACATAACCAAATAACAAATTCCTCTTTCAAAGTGAATACTTTGATCATACTGAAAATGAATTCATTTCTATATGAATTTGGTAGTACTACAAGTATAGTAATTTCAGATAATTTCTATATATTCAAGTAAAATTTTCAGTAAAAATCTATATAGACATTAGACACTATAAAAGTAGAATCATAAAAAGCTACAAATAAATCTCAAAAGTAAAAATTCACAACCATATCTTCTGTCCCGAAAAATATAACACTTCATGTGTCACTCCCTTACGATTGGTTGACAAAATATATTGAAGTTAAAAATTTAATAATTAAGTATTTTTCCGACCAATCACAAATAGTGGCACATGAAGTGACACATTTTTTCGGACAGTCATCCCTAAAAAGAAACATTATAAACACCAAAAAAAGGAAGCATAAGTAACTGAAATAGCACAAGAATCAATTCATCACAAAATCAAGCCACAATTTGTATGAAAACAAATCAGAAATTGCATTGAAAAAACTAAAATAATGTTGATAGACAAGTAAGAAATCATGAAGCATGGAATAAAATTCAGACCTTATTTTTGTTCAGAAAAAAACAGTGAGAAAGAATCTGGGTATGAGAGAACAAGGTGAACCAAAAATTTGTGGGTGAAGTTTAAAATATGATAAAGTTTAATTCTTTAGTCATTTGCGAAAATTTTCATGAGAAAATGGTGAAAATTATTCTGGTTTTCTGTGGAGTGAAGCAAAAGGGAAGCTTTATTATGGTTAGTACTTATGTGGTGTTCATAACTGTAATAATAGCTTATCATTTATCATATAATATAGTATATATTATTCATGTATTTTATTGTTTCAAAATATATAATTATGTTTGAAAAATTGTTGGGTACTCCTAGGTATTTACTTTTCGCCAACAAGACATTGGTCTAATGGTATAAGGCTCTACCGAATTTTGAAGGTCAATGGCTTCGATTCCTAGGAGTAGCATTTGTTGAAAGATGCAACTACCAACCTCAAAAAACATCAGTTCCTTCCTTCCAAAAAAGTGAAGAGATATCATTTGTAGTACACAAAATATCTACTATTCATATGAGGAACTACAAATATGTATTAGCATGAATATAGAATGTGTAAGCACTATCCTTATTCATCAGATCTCATTGTCATTCCTAGTTTTTATTCATTTAAGTTGAATATGATAACTTATTTGAATATGTGATTACTCGTCTGTACTCAACCCGAATTTAATAAGAAAACTCACATGAACTAGTTTAGGATTTCTCCAATTTTAAATATTAGGTTCGGATTTGATATAGGTAATACTTGACTGGACTAAAATTAATTTATATGATAAATATCAAATTATAGCATATCTTTTAGAGAAAAGATGTACATACTGATAGTGTATGAATTTTATACATTTTCACTGTATCATCTATTATTCATGTTTAATTATCATTGGCTCTTTAAAAAATATATAAATAAATGATGAATGATATATTGATTGTGTGTAAAATTTTATAATATTACATTTTATCTTATTTATATATGTATAACATTTAAATATGAGCTCATGTTACTAGGGCGAGAATGATAGTATTTTTTTAATTCCATTGTGTTAAAATTTAGGTTCGGGTTTAAAATTTCGAGTTTAAGATTAAGTAAGCACAAATGCAATCCGATCCAACTTATTATCATCCCTTACTCAATCCCATTGTTTTTATGTTTGCTTTAAAGAAGGGCCCAAATCACTTGACTTTTCTAGAAATTTTGGTATGAAAATAGTAAAACTTGCATGGATGATTAAAAATTTCATGTCATATATCAAATTGATTGAAATAATCTCAAGGACCAAACTGTGTATTTCATAATCTTATTCATCATTGTTGTAATTAAGAAAAGCTTTACGACCGATTTGGATTTTTTCTCCCTTAAATTAAAAGGCAAAAAAATCATGTATAATTGTCATTTTTTTTTGCAACTTTATTTCAACCAAAAATTTCTTCCATCAAAATATTCCTCAACTATTCAAATTCAATTGATCGAGATCTCAAATTCAAACCCTTAAAAATGTGTTCTCTCATCCACCCTAAGAAAAAAGAATATCCTATACTTTTATTAATTATCCAATAAAATGTTTAGGTTCATTATAAATACATGCATAATAATAATATATTCTCAACATCAATTAATGTAAACCCTTTATAAAATCAACCACTACCCTTCTTTTATTTATAATGATAACAATGTATTATACAAATTTCCAATGTATGTATCAAGAATAATGTTATACACATATCAACCATTTTTCAAATCTTAAATGTTGGAGTTTGATTATTCTTAGAAGGATTAAGTGCCTCATACATTTTCCTATTAATCAAGTTTCTATATGGATCTTCCTCTCTCTTTTTGATCAAATAATTAATATTTTCTTTAACTTGAGATTTAATATTAAGGTAAAGTTTATTTGCAACTTCTTTATCCTTAAGCATATTCTCCATGCCTTTTGTTCTTATAGGCTTCCCAAATAGATAGTAAAATCTTCCTGGTATTTTTGGTTGAAGAACAGGAAGAGATAGATTTGTGTTTGCTACTTCTCCACTTGATTCATCTCTACAATATAACAAGTATTTGTAGTTAGATAAGAATGTAATAAGTAGACTAAATATTCATTTCAGTCCTTTATGTTTTTCGATCTTACTGTTTTGGTCTTTCGAAAGTTGAAAAATCCAAAATAGTCCAAAATATTTCAAATTTAGATCAAATTAGTTTCTATCAAGTGTTGTAAAATAGGCTAAAAATGACAAATTTAACCACTATTTAAAAAATTTTGGGACAATTTTGGGTTTTTAATTTTTGAGGAATCAAATTGGTAAGGTCGAAGAAACATGAAGGAGAGAAATGAGTATTTACTCTAATATCCATGCATTGTTGATGTAAATATTTATATGCTATCGGTACATCATCCGACATTCATTTCTATTTTTTTTTAAATTGATTAAACATGAATAGTGGATAATGCAGTGGAGAATAATTACCGAAACTTATTTGTGTCTCGAGTCCCATCTCTGATGAAATCGTTGACTATAGGGATCTTCATTAAGTCGTTGTAATCAAGAAGTATCTGTAAATTCAAGCAATAAGAGTGTAATCAAATGGCAAGTACTATTAATCAATGTTCAAGCTTTAATAGTAAAACACATACACAAAAGAATAGGTAAAAAGAAGTTGTAATAATAATATGAAATTATTTAAACAATTCTAAGAACCATGATCAAGACATTAAGAAAGAGTATATACTCGAGGGATAAGAAAAATTTACATTATATCCGGGCAAAGAGAGAGGCCAAGAAAAACTATAGGCGAAATAAATATGAAAAAATTAAAAATCAATGTTTTGTCAATAAACATTATCTAAAAAGATAAAAAATTATTGTGTGATTCGATCTATGTAACTGACCCCACATAGGGAGGATAGGCTTGATTCTTGTTTAATGACTAATAAACCCACTTTACTAAGGTACCTTATGAAACACAATGCACCAATTTTTCCAAGTATATTTGGTGCCCGACATTATTTTTTGTACTATCAAAGGTATTTCCACCCTTTTTGGGTAAGGAACTAATCCCTTTCGGAGTTCGTGGCTACCCCCAAGTCCCACCAAGTGTCGCTCCCAGGAATTGAACCCTTGACTTTTTGGTCAGGATCTAGCAAGACCTTACACCACTAGACCAACATTATATTTACACATTCTTAAGTTGTTTACAATTTGCCAACTATAGCAACAATTAAACAAACTTAGTGTATCAGTGCATGTGAAAAATCAATATTTAGTTATTTACCATTGACTATGCAAATAACAATGGGTGGGGCAGTGTTACTATAAATTCTTAAAGATATATTTTTCTAATGTACCCTTATACATGAAGTAATGTTCGAGAAAAACTTGCGTGGAAACATATACAACATGTCATATCTAGAGACAAATATATTTATGTTTTTTGTGTTATCATTTAATCAAGTGAAAAGTATATAGAATAAACTTACTTCAGCAATATCATCTTCACCTACAGCTCCAAATGGCACTATCGTCGCACCAAATCGAGCCGCCATTCTCACGAATTCAGGTTGATCAGGCCAAATCAACTTGTACTCTTCCCCCTGCAAATCAATGAGACCACTTTCAGTGCTAATCTCAAACTTTGACAAGCATGATCGATAATCGAAAGAACCGAAAAAAATGAGTGACAAAAGTTTACATTGTTTCAGTAAGGACACATAATCTCCATTGTATGTTTTCATGCATAGTCGTGCCTCTTTCCGAAAAAACGCAATGAAACTTAGGATTTTGATTAACATAAAAACTTACTTACTAATGTTCATACTTAAATATAGTTTTTTCCCCACAAAACTAACCCATACAAATGTGTCTAAATAGAAGGTACTAAGATGTTTGTAGTTGATTAAGTTTTCGGATCAAATTTCGCTATCACCTTCCAAGGGCGAAGTTTGTGTGGCTTCCCTTCTATAGGTGTAGTGTGTGTGCATTGGTTCGTGCATGGGCGTAGCCGTGAATCAAATTTACCGGTTCAAATCTATAGAATTTTCCTATGCTCTTGTATCTTCAGCAAGAAGTAATAAACAAATGTGTCTAAAATACTAAGGAATGAAATAGAACATGAAACACATCAAATTTATGGACTTCGATCTCAATTATATAACTACACATAAAATGTGAGAGCATAAAATGATTGAATAGTAAGCACAAAAAGATAGTGTCCGTTTTTCTTGGTCAAACAAGAACGTAGCCGAGAGAAAACACGACGCACCTTATAATGAAGAGCCTCGCGTGCACCACCGGGATATAGGAGAACATGTGATTTTGTTGAGAGCAATTTAAAAATATTCGATGCTGAAACAGGCACTCCACCAAATACCTTCACCCAATCCACAATAGAATACTCGGAAGATAAATTCTCCGTTCTCCCTGTAAACAGCTCGGGATGCGCTATTCCCCGAACCATAATACCCTTCTGACTTAAGAATTCATCTATAATTGAGATAAGTTCTGTCCCCAGCAACATGTGATAACCAACCAATAAGACAGGACCTTCATCCGGAACACCAGAGAGGCCTTTCACAATTGTTCCATCCTCCAAAGTCGAGAACATTACGGATCCAATAAGAGAACGGTATAATCTGCAATCCGTATCAGCAGCATATAAACTTTAAGCCTATTATTCTTATTTGTTTCGGAACATGTCTAACTTAAATTATTAAAGAGAAATACGAAACAACAATAATGGAAGCCTTTTCCCAGTAGGTGGGATTGACTACATGGATCATACATCCTGTTCTAGCATAAACAAAGTCTTCAAAAAGGCTATCTAACACTAAGTGTTTTTCAATGGTTTTCTCGGTAGTTTTTTATTTCTTGGTCTCCTTCTACCTCATAACTATTTGGTTATCCTTCGTCTGATTTACTCTTCTTACAATGGCTTCTAAGAAGGTATTCCATGTGAACGATGCTATACATAGTCGGCCATAAGCCCAAATAAAAGGTGAAAGTTGTGTTAGGCAGTCGACAGCCAACATAAAACATTATCGAATCTATGATATACATCAACGATGTGATCTATTTTTTCATTTTAGAACAAGGCACGAGTCTTGCCCAGGCATGTGAAATAAAACAAAGACACTAACTAACAATTGTTCCAATAAGAACTATACACTGAGAGCACAAAATTGCCAAATCAAATTACCCAACCACTTGATCCATTGTATATCTGAATTCTCTCATGCTCGGAGGAATGAAATCCTTGATCAAATCGAGCCTCCTTGACCGACGGTACATGCAAGTCCCCTTGATGATCGTCATCAGACCGATACCATCTTCCTACAATACCATCCATAATATACATTTAATCAACTAAGAAAGTGTTGTTATCAAAGTAGACTATAGAGGCACTAAATCTCCAACTAATATTGTTGTAAATTGTAATGTAATGCAAGCAAGTATATCAGTTCATTTCAGATACCAATAGAAGGGTGTGTCCCCTGTTCGGAAAGTTGCGAACTCTGCAGTTTTGCAATAAGCCGCCGAGTCTTCGAGCTTCATTTGCACTTGGAAGCATATTATCATCGCCACTAGAATGTAAAACTTGGTCAATTTCAATTTGCAACAACCAATAAAGAACATCAACTTGAAAGTAACTTATGCATGTTTTATAAACACAAGAATCTAAAATTAGAGTGAATAAATGTTGTAGTCCTACATAAAACAATTGATTCTTATCAATGCAGCACAAGACACTGTGCAAAATATATATTAGAAAAAGCCGAAGGTAAAAATTATTAAGTTTAAGAAAGAGAGGGACGAAAGAAATATATAAAACCTTCCTTAACCTCTAACATATTATCGATTATGTGACAAATACATATAGAATATTATTGACCTATGTAGCATATACTATAGAGGTTATTATGGCATAACTCTTGTGGTATGTTATATGTACTATTCTAGATTTGAGAGGCAATTAGGAGCAACTTTTTGAAGTATGGTGACAAAAAATATCGGCCAACCGAGAAACAGACTATACACACATGTGGAAGTGCACAATATTATTATGAGAGCCAAGAAATCTAGAGTGAGCAAGAACCTAGCAAGCACAAGCACTTCAGCTTTGACAGCATGGAGACGTGAATTAGCGTACGAAGCAGCTGATTTGAGAAGTTTCAGCTTCCAAAGAAGAGTTTCCCGTGGTATAATATCAGCCAGTTCCTGATAAAAGTTCAGACAAAGTAAAACATAAATTCACAGAAAGTAGATTAAGGAAAAAGACAGAAAATGTTACCACCTCAACAACAAAAAATATGCTTTAATAGGTATGCAATTTACCGATAAGGTGAGAAACTATTAAAATTTTGTACATGTTGTTACAAAATTTTAGGAGGTAAATCCATGCCATAAGCTTGTAATTCTTGTCAAATAACTAAAATCAGATGCAACATAGTCCGAAACATAACAAAATGAAGAAAAATAAGGTGGCAAAACGACAGAATATCTAACGATTCTCACATTCAGATATGGCAGCAGTGAAATAAGGTTGTTTGACAATTTTTGAACTTTCTCTGTAGGAGGAAGACTATCCCCGATATTCACTGATGCCATCTTTACTGGATCACCTGAAATCACGAGATTATATAGCAACATATGTGAATGAACATTTTTTATACGAAAATAATCGTTATAAGAGAGAAAGTAGGAAAAGTCCGGTTAGGGGCGGGATGAGGTATCATCCCCAAATAGAAAATTCAAGATACATGAAGCTAAATGAAAATAACTTATGCAGCAATGCTGCTTAGTCACTCTGCACGTCGAACAACTCCTTGAAACAGCCTTATTTATCATATATATAGTTGACGGGTAAAGTGACACTCATATAGAGGCAAAAAAAACTACATACTACATTATAATTTTATTTTTTATCCTAATTGTAATGTTATCAAGCCTTTATAACCAGTCATCAAAGAACTCGACCTTAGAGAGAGCTCTAGATTTCGAAATGTGTTTGTCAAAATGGAACCTCGGATGGCTACGATAATGAGTTGGAAAAGGATAAAGAAAGAAGGATTTACAAGAAAACTCAACCTACTAAAGTCCAAACTCTGCTATATGAATTAATTGAGAAGTTAATAGAATCGGATAAACACAAAACAACAACAAAAACTGCAACTCACCACCTCTACCACTCAAGCTTCTACCGATCCAATGTTAAACTATCAATACGAAAAGAGTTAAACTATCAGCACGAAAAGAATAGCGTTTTGGACATCGACATTGATGTACTTATATCGTATACACCATCCACAAGGTATACAATAAGCAAGAAGAAGAGGAAAGGTATGCAACACATTAGAAAATAAATTATATCTCTACGGAAAAGTAAGTGTAACACTTTCGGTCTTGAGGAAATAGATCATTTACCCATAATAAAACCAAGAAGAAAGGGAACAGTTGCATGCAGTTCATCGGGCATAACCTCCAAGATAGGAAGCAAAGGCTGCAGCTGAGATCTTCCAAAGGATGTAGCTACGGTCGAAAGGTATATTGTCAGATTTTAGTAAAGTATTGACAATAAATCGGCCAAATAAATACTAACACAAATTCGACGAAACAATGGGACAACATTCATAGACTCACCTGGATTGATTAATATCAATACTAAGTCAATAGTTGGATTACGAGCAGCAACAGCAAGTGCTAGGCATCCGCCAAAAGACTCGGCTACCAGATAAATTGGCTTCTTTGGAGACAAAGCATACTCAAGCTTTATAGCTTCTTCGACAAGTTTCACCAGTCCTTCATAATATTAAAAAACAGTATAAGTACGGATAATAGAACCTTCTAATCATGGCATGCAGCATTTCAGATTGAAATTTTGTTCACCCACCAAAATTTTATAATAAAATCTTCCTTCAGTAATGCTAACTAGTCTAATAATTACTATCATACACGAGTTCTGCCTATCAGATGTGGATGAATTAGTAATATGTTGGACGGTTATCTTCCGAATATTAGGCACCATTCTAACAAGAAAGTTGAAATCCGAATTCATACATAATTAAAAGGATTTAATTTTCTACAGAAAATTGTCAATCCTGCCATGACCAAAGCCTAATGTATGAGAAATCATTTTGCAAGTGACAGAAGAAATAGATCTCAAATGATGAATGTTACATGGAATGCTAAATTGATTTACTAATAAAATGAAGTGCTCAAATTAAGCACTCTGAAATATCGAAGCATGCAATAATTCAGAAGCACTTGATTATTCTTGTCATACAACAAAACTAAGTTTCTTGTTGCTAGAAACAATAATCAAAACCTGAAGTTAGCATCTTTTAAATGTCTCAACAGCAACACAGATGAACTTCCAAAAGTTGACAAAAGCATATGTAAAAAGGCAAAGACCTTCGAATGGTGTTCGATCGTGGCTAGGAATATGCAAGCATCGTACTTCGAAAGCCCTGCATTGTATAAAGCAAAGGTGAAAACATAATAGAAAATGCAATACATGCGAGTAAATGGAATAATTTCTATGAACAATACAAGAAAAGTGCCAAATTTGAATTTGTACTGAACTATGAGGAGCATAAGAGAGTAAAAGAAGTTTTTTTCTCTCTCCAAGAAGCTTAAACATTGCCATTAACCTTCAATTAGAACTGTATATTGCGAAAATTTCAGACCATTGTGTCACAGAACTGTAACTATATTTCGGATAAAAATCTTCAAGGTGTGGATTCTATTCTTGCAGACTAAACATTTTCTAAACTAATGCCATTTCACGGGATTGTTTTCGTTAGTTATCGAAATAAGAAAAATACAACTTACTTCCCGAGAGCTATGTGGTGCAAGGCGAGGCCCCATCCTGTGCCATCTATCCCTGCATGAATTAAATTAAAGAAATTTTAACATTGCGTATATCTAACTTGGACAAATGAATGCTTTTATATTTATCTAACACTCCCTCTCACGCAATAGCTCTTTCGGCTTGAGGCGTGGATTATGCAAATGATAAATTAGTAACAAGAGATACGACACCGGTCATTTTAGTCTCGGGGCAATGGAAGTTATCATGAATATGTACACAATCATTCAACGGAAATTATGAAATGAACATTCAAAGACACAAGATAGAAAAAGTGAGGACTACATAAATGAATGGAGATATATAAACTAAATTCCACAAACGTTTTACATCAAATTATAATGTTAACCTCACTTATGTGGTTCTTCACTTATTCGATTAGATATAAGTCTCATGTGGTGTTTTATGATTCTTCCATCCATTCCCAACAAATAACCAACATAAGGATTAATTTCTAACACCAATAACAATAACATAATACTCATCTTTCATACACCAATCACATTTGTTCTCCTCATTTCACCTATCAGAATATATATACATCAGTGATTTAAATTGCGGTCCGCATTACGTGATGCGGACACAATATTGCGGTTGCGGACTCAATATTGTGGTTGCGGCGGGTGACCGCAGCAACTGCATCACACCGCAACCAAATCAAGCATCATACTGCATTTGGACCGCATTAGACCATATTGGATCGCATTTGGACTGCATTAGATCACATTTGGACCACATTGGATTGCATCAGACTGCATTTGGACACATCAAATATAAAAATATTTTTTTAATCACAAAATATTCAACCGCAATGACAGCAATCCACATCACAGCAATGACCATAATCGTAGTAAACACAACCATTACCGCAATAGTTACCGTAACTTAAAACATTGATAAATAAAGTATTTACCTGGTAGAAAGAAAAGAGTTGGAGAATTTTTGAAGGGGTGACCACAATCAAGAGGGCAAATCCACCTTGGTGGACCACCATCACTAAACTTGTTCATCTCCTTAGCTGCAACAAAGTAATCTTTTACAGTAAGATTTCCATACCCATCATTCCAAAGTGGTGCCAATTCTTCTTCTTCATCCAAAACAGTATTATCATTAGTACTATTACCAATGATCTTATCTTTTTCAACTATAGCACTTAACAAAGAACCATTTTTCTGTGTCTCATTTTCAACAACCACAGAAGAAGAAGAAGAAGAAGAAGAAGAAGAAGAAGAAGAAGCTATTCCATTCACTGATTCAGATGATAACACAGTTGAGTCTCTTACATCATCAAAATTCTGAGCTTTAACTATAAACTTGTGCCTTCTACTTCTCCTTAAGCTTATAGAAGAAATGGGTGAAACCCAAAAACCCATTACCAAAGAAGCCATTACTCAAAAACCTCTCTTGCTTTTGGAATTTGGAACTGAAAAAAAAAACTTTTTTTTGTTTTTGTTTGCTTAGAAATTTAGAATCTTAAAAGTAAATGGACCACTTTTTTGTTTGTGTATAAAACTGCTTAAGTGGGAAAATCTTTCTGTAAGAGAAAGTCACATGTTTTGGTATTGAAAACAGAAAAAAAAAACAGTGGAAGATGAAACAAGAACACAAATCTATGGAACTTATGTAATGTACTTTGGATAAAGAGACACATACAAAAATAAAATTTATTTATGAATTTTTTATGGCTATCATTTATAATTAAATTTTTATTGTGTTGATAATATTTTATTGATTGTCTATATATACGTCTTTCTAGGTTCTTGGTATTAGAAAGACTTGTATAATGACGAAACCATATAGAAACAATCAACAAAGTTCTGACAATATATTAATATTTTAATTTTAATTAAATTTAATATAGCATAAAAAATCATAAAATGTAATTATATATAAATATAATATATTACATGTGTCCTTCATACATGTTTTTATTTTTCGTTACATATCAAAGATAACAAGCATGTGGTTACAAACTTGTGTGGCTTGAGGAGCATAACGTGTAACTTCATTTTATGTTGAAAATGACATGATTGATTTTGTAATAAAATGTATTGAACCTAATTTTACCTTAAATTAATTAATATGTAAATAATGTAATATTTTGTTTTAAGTAGCTTCTTGGCAAAAGATAAAAAAACATTCTAAATTGTTTTTCTTACTATAATTATAAGTTTTATAGAGGAAAGTTTTTGTTACTTATTGGTTTAACTTATATATGTTTGTTACCATTAATAGAGTAATATTTTATGTATTGGCAATGGTAACAGTTTTTCAAAAGTTAATGCATTCTCAACTATTCATATTACTTTTAAAGAGTATATTTATGTAAGTATAAAGAAATATAAATAATTAGTGTATTCTTCAATATTCATTTCTATTACTTTTATTTAAAAGACAATAATAATTAAAAATTAATGATAGATAATATAATAAAAATGTAAAATCTTATAATTTCAGTGTATATAATTTTTCGCATCTTAAAATAATATGAGTAGTAAATAATATGTTAAGCCTGTAAAAAACTTTAACAATCATAATGGATTGATATTAAACTCTAATTAAAATATCTAAATTCAAGTTTTGCTAAAGAAGAAAAATCACTATTGAAATAACTAGCTTCTTTATATTGTTGATAATGTTCTAGACTTGAATAGTCAAATGATCTCCTATGGAGAATATTCATGAATATAGACAATAAAAAGCATAACTCCATTTTGGTAAGATTAATAAAGTGAAAAGAGAATAAAAAGAATGAAGTGTTCTTAGAATTTGAAATTTAAATTCGAAAATTGGTTAAGAATTAAGGAATATATTAATATCTCATACACTCATAATATACTACATTTTTACTAATTGTATGAGCTAGTTTTTCACCCAAAATTATTTGATTGTTTTACTTATTAAAATGATTTTTTGTGTGTCTCACAATATAGGATATAGCTATCATGTATCTTCATGAATATTAGAGAATCAATAGTATATAGTTATTTAGTAAATTATGGTTTGTTTGATTTATTTTTACTTTTTAGAAGAAGTGATGTTTAATTTTAATTTGTTATTCCTACTTAAGTGTTAAATATATTCATAGTGTCTGATATCATATCTCATACTAAGAAGATAAATCTTAATTAAAATATATTTTTTAATGCTCTAAAGTTTTTTTGGTTTTATTATAAATGTGAATCGATTATTAATTATTTATTAACTTAAAAGAAAATAAAGTGCAACCCAATGTTTAATACTCATATTATTTCTCAAAATTGTGATAAATAAGACTGAATTACTACTACTACATTTCATTAATTTTATTTTATTTTAAATTTACATTGTTATTATTATTAAAAAATAATAAAAATAGCCAATTTATCTAGGATTTTTTGTTTATTAAAAAAGATTGAAAGTAACAATGAAATATTGCATATATAGATATATTTGTGCTAATTACTTTTAAGAAGGGATTTATAATTTTTATTATAATTCATAAAAAAATATTTAATTACTTAATATTTATTAAAAAATATTTTTATTATAATAATTAATATAAAATAAAAATAAAAATAAATAAAGCAAAAATATGTACATGGGATGATTAGAATTTGGAGCGAAGCATAGGAAGACATGTGGCAAAAGGACAAAGGCACATGATAGCATGCAATGACGCAATCATTTTACTATTATTTTATTAGTGCTTTTTCCTATTATTTTAATTAGTTTTGTTTAGAAATTGAACCTAACCAGCTTTTAGATACTTAATATTTTATTAATTTGCGAAATTAATTTAATAATTAATAAAAAAGTGTAAAAAATTGTTAAATATCATTATTATGTGTTTATTAGACCTATTTTAAAAAAACAAAGGGATAAACATAAGTTTTTCCCACTTATTTTTTGAATTTATAACAACTTGAAAGCTTCTATTTATGTTATTGTTTTTAAAAATAATATATTTATTTGAATTTTTTTTTATGTTAAAATTCATTTTTCACTTTTTCTTCTAGGTAAAATTGGATGTTCACAAAATTGTAATATTATTCTAGAAAACCAAAATGTTTTAATATTTTTTAAGCTTGTATAACTTATATATAAACTCCATTTTTCACAAAGTTAGAAGAGCCATTTCTTTCACATCATGACATTTTTTTAATAACCAATTTAACTACCTCAATTGATCACATCATTAGTTTTGTGAAAACCTTGTGAGTCACAAATGCATCTTATAAAATTTCTTATATAGATTTTCATCTTATAAAATACATGACTTTCATTAATTTCTTACATACCCGAAAAGATACAAATACTCACACATATATTATAAATTCACACGTTACTAATGATTAAACCCCTTAAATAATAAAATATAACCAAAAGGACATGTATGTTATATTAAAAAAACAAAGTTATATGTTATGAAGGTCACATGTAAGATAAAATTAACATCATTGATAATGGTTCTTGTATGTAGTGTGATTTATTATTGGATTTGAAGTTTTAATATCATGGAGGATGACGAAATATTATATTGGGAGAAGATAATTGGGAAAGAAGATGAAGTAAATGATGAGAAGTAAGAAAGGTGAACATGCCAAATAGAAAAGAGAATAACTTATCTCCTTTTAAAAAGAGATTACTTATCTCCTCTGGCCAATAAAAATGTGACATGTGTGCTATTTTGTTTATTTTTGAAAATATTTTTATAGAAAATGATGAAATATGACACATGTCATGATTTCACTGGTAGGAGGAGATAATTTATCTCCTTATATAAGGAGATACTCCATTCCCAATAGAAAATAATATTATTATTTTTTTGCATTTTGAAAAATAATGGGTTGTGAATCTTAAAAACCGTTATGAAACTCAAATCCCAAGACTAATGGCTCATGGGGCCATTCTTTTCAATTTAATTTGAAATGACAAGTAGAGATAGTAAAATAGATTTCCAACTCGTTTTACACATGTTTATAAATGTTTGCAAAAATTTAAACAGGTATAAGCATGTTTGTATTGTTTTAACGAACAAAATTTATGTACTGTCTATTTTAAAACAGACTAATGTGGACGATCCACAGATATTATTGAATAGTTAAGAAACTAAAAATAAATTAAATAAACTAGTTGAAAATTAAAATTTAATAAAAACTTTGATTAAAAATCACATTACATCATACCTTATTTGAAATTTTCTTAATTTTTCCTTAAATTATGCTCATGTGTCACCCGCATTGCCCAACAGAAATGCTCAAGGGCTTGGCAGACGAAACAGGCAAATGAACAAAATTTGTATATCATATCCGCAAAAAAATACGGGCTATGCAGACACACCGATGAACATTGCTCATTTTACCATCTATGATCACAAGCACAAACATAACTTTAGTTCAACCTAACCCGACCTAAAAACCGGTGGTCCAATGGTAGCTCAGCTTGAATGGACCGGGCCAACTTGAAGGCCGGAAAAAGTTTGATTGATCTCTAACTATAACGAAAAGTGGTCTTTCAAAACCAAACGATAGTGTTGGGTTCTACACGAGAAACACATTGGCCCCATGTTAGATGTATAGATGTGGAGTACATGTGAATAATATAATTGGTACCATCCATACAAACTAAAGGCATAACAGTCATAAAATGTATAGTGTTGAGTACATGAGATTTTTTCCAAGTTCTTTATTTCGGCTATGTAGGACTTGAGAGTTGTTTTTCATAACTCTTCTATATGAGACTTGAAAGTTTTTAGATTTCACATCCAAAAATTCTCACTAATGGCCAACAAACCAAGTTACTTCCGTGCTAATAGTCATATTTGTTTGTTTCATTTGTACATTCTATGGAGTGATAAAGTGTGATATAGTTTTAAACATTGTACTTTGGGTATAATTATTATATGTTATAAAAAAAACTTTCTGTTAGCTTCAATGAATAAAAGTGTCACTTTGAAAACAAATATTAGTGGATTTTTATTATAATCATGACCATGCATGCACATTGTTACATATAAATATATCAAGAATAATGTAATGTATCAACCATTTTTCATGGCTTAAATGTAGGAGTATTATCAGTTTCAGAAGGATTAAATGTCTCATATATTTTCCTATTGATAAAGTTCCTATATGGATCCTCTTCTCTCTTCTTCAGCAAGTAATCTATATTTTCTTTAACTTGAGACTTAATCTGAAGGTAAAGTTTGTTAGCAGCATCTCTGTCCTTCAGCATATTCTTCATGCCTTCTGTTTTTACAGGCTTCCCAAATAAATAGTAAAATCGGCCCGGTATTATTTTCGGTAGCAGCACCGGAGAAAATATATTTCTGTTTGCTACCTCTCCACTTGATTCATCTCTGCAGATAAGTAAAATGTGGAATATCTTAAGGTTTCGGATCGAGATTTGATATGCAGGGAAAGTTATGAAAAGAAAAGATTGGTTTCGTTGAATTCCGTAATTACCATATGTATAGTTTATAATGGTATGCAAGAAAGTTTGCATTTTATTCTATATATTGTTTGAGAAGTACTATAACCAAAAGAAGTGTTATACATCTTTTCCAACCTTTTCTACCAATGCAAACAAACATAGAGAAAAAGAAGTAACACACTTTTGAGACGATGGAGAATAGTTACCTAAACTTATTAGTGTTTTTACTCGCTTCTTTGACGTAATTGTTGACTATTGGAATCTTCATTAAGTCGTTGTAATCGAGAAGCATCTGTAATATTCAAGCAGCAAGAGTCCAATCAAAAGGTAAGTACTATTCAAATCACTATAGCAAGAATTTTCAGCTCATGTTGAACACAAAATCTAAATTATTATCGGTATTAGCATTATAGTTAGTTAGGATTAGTTACATTATTAGTTGTGCTACTTGGCTATATATAGCGAATTAATGCAACTAACAATGTAACTAATCCTAAATACTTGCATGAAGAAACTGCGAGGGGAAAAGAAACCTACATCGACAATATCATCTTCGCCTACAGTTCCGAATGGCACAATTGTGGCACCGAACCGTGCTGCCATTCTCACAAATTCAGGTTGATCAGGCCAAATCAACTTATATTCTTCCCCCTGGAAATTATGGGAGCACAATCAGTGTTAAAGCCAAAACAAGACTCATCATTACATACCAAATTTCAATGCTGATCGAAAACTTAGACAAGCATAAGAAACTGAAAATTATTTAGGGACATTTGTTTTGTATGCATGTGCATGTCTATTTCACATATATGCAAAGTTTAGCGTGTGCGCGCTGTTGTATCGATGTAGGACACGAAAAACATCAATTTTACGGCACCTTTTAATGTATATATATACACCCATAAAAATAATCGTCAGGGCATCAAGTAGAAGTGAATTACTGGGAAAGAAAAACTTGATGCACCTTAAAATGGAGAGCCTCGCGAACACCGCCGGGAAATAGGAGAACATGTGATTTTTTTGAGAGCAATTTAAACATATTGGCTGCTGTAACAGGCACTGCACCATGTATCTTCCCCCAATCAATTATAGAAAACTCAGGAGACAAAGTCTCCCCTACCTCTGTGAACAAATCAGGATAGGCTAACCCATGCAGCATAACGCCTTTCTCGCTTAAAAATCGATCTACGAGCGGGATAAGATCTATCCCCAACAACATGTGATAACCAACAAATAAGACAGGACCTTTGTCTGGAACACCAGAGAGACCTTCCACAATCTTTCCATCCTCCAAAGTTGAGAACATTGCAGCTCCAGTAGCCGAACGAAATAATCTGTCATCGAAGCCAGCAGAATATCAGCTTTAAGCCTACTGTTACCATTCGTTTAGGTGGAATCAGCTAGATGGATCAAATGCGTTCTATCCTAAATTGTCTTCGGGAAGCTCATTTTTTAATGATTTCGTAATAGTCCTTTTTAAAGGACCCGCCAACAAAACAACTACATTAACTAACCAATTTTCCAATGAGAACTACATGGAGAGGCACAAAATTTCAAAATCAGATTACCCAGTTACTTCATCCCTTGCATATCTGAATTCTCTCAAGCTAGGAGGAATGAAATCCCCGACCAAATCACGCCTCCTTGATCGACGGTACAAGCAAGTCCCCCTGATGATTGACAGAAGACCGACACCATCTTCCTGCATTACCATCCAGAGTATACATAAATAAATTAAGATAGAGGTTTAATGACTAATATTGTTGTAATGGAATACACATAGTACCATTATTCTTGCTTCTTATTTCATGTATGATCACAATTAGAAGTTAATATAAGAAACTTTACATGACTAATTTTCGAAAAACATGATATGGTGTATGTTTATAGTCTCCATCTACCAGAAGTTGTAGGTCTACATTAGTCCGGGAAAGGATAGAGATAGTTGCTAGCAAGTGTAACACTTCAGCCTTGACATGCAACCACTCTGGACCAATGAATTTACTGAGTGTGTCACCTTTCAAGCTTAAATACCCCATGCAATATTTTACTCCCCCTAAAGGGAGCCTCTGTGATGCGACTCGAACCGACGACCTCAGGGACTTATAGTCATTGATTTCATTGAGTCGCTAACACTAAACTTTACATGAGTAATTTTCAAAAAATATGATACTGTGTAAGTTTATAGTCTTCATCTACCATATTAATCTGGGAAAGGATTAAGATAGTTGCTAGCAAGTATATCTATTCATTTCACATACCAATAGAAGGTAGTGTCCGCTGTCCTTAAAGTTGCGAAATTTGCAGTTTTGCAATGAGCTTACAAGTCTTTGAGCTTCATCTGCACTCGGAAACATGTTATCCTTGCCACTAAAACCGAAAAATTTGTCAGTTTCAACAACCAATTAAGAACATGACTTAATAGTAATCTATGCAAGTTATATGAACACGAGTCACATAATTGGATTGAGTAAATGATAAAAGATTTGACTCAGTTAATAATGCATCCCAATGTATTTTGCCGAATAAGTCGAGAGAGAGTAGCAACCTAGCAAGTACAAGAACTTCAGCTTTAACAGAATGGAGACGCGCATTAGCATATGAAGCAGCGGATTTCATAAGTTTCAGCTTCCATAGGAGAGTATCCTTCGGCAAAATGATATTTTCCAGCTCCTGATGATAGATCAGACAAAGTAAAATATACATCGACAGTTTAATACGCTGTATGATTTTCATTTGTATTTTTTACGGAAAATAGATTACGGGGAGAAGCGAAATAGATGCAAAATATCCCTATGCATACGAAAATGGTGCGAAAAGTGACAAAAAGGACAGAATATCAAAAGATTCTCACATGAAGAGATGGCAGCAATGTGTTAAGGTTGTATGACAATTGCTCAAATCTCTTCGCGGGAGGAAGATTATTTCCAATATTGACCGATGCCAGCTTTACCGGATCACCTGCAGTCGAGAAAATGAAAAGCGATAAGAGCAAGGAAGGTATACCATCACCTTAGAAAATGAAATATATATATATATATCTATGGTATGGAAAATTAAATGTAATAGTCGGAATATTAAGGAAATAGATTATGTACCCAAAATTAAACTACGAAGGGGAATGGCTGCGTGCAGTTCATCGGGCAGAACCTCCAAGATAGGAAACAGAGGCTGCAACTGAGATCTGTCAAAGGATGTAGCTATGGTTGAAAGGTATATTGTCAGATTTTATTCGAGTATTGGCAATGCATCATCGAGTAAATACGGGAACTGATTTGATAACAAGAGTAGCACGACGAATACCTGGGTTTACTAGTATCAGTACAAGGTCGATAATTGGATTACGAGCAGCGACAGCGAGTGCTAGGGATCCACCGATAGAATCACCTACCAGATAAATTGGCTTTTTCGGCGATGAAGCGTGCTCAAGCTTAACAGCTTCTTCAACAAGTTTCACCAGTCCTTCATGATATTAAAGGATAAAAAGGAAAAGTTTCAGTTTCAGTTTTCCTTACAGTTTATAAGTAATAAGGATTACACAAACTAAGAATCAGTGATTTCATAACTAAGAAATCAAGAATGAGTTAAATTGATTCCCTACGAAAAATGAACTGCTCAAATTAAACACACTCGAATATTGAAAGCATGCAATAATTGAGAAGTACTTGAATACTCCTTAGGAGATGTTTCGAGTTTCGACAATGAAGAAAATGATGCAGAATAACTTCTTTTCCATCACACAGAAACTAAGTTGCTAGAAACGATAATCAAAACATCGATCTTTTGAACGCCTCAACAGCAATGCCAATGAAATCTCGAAAGTTGGCAAAAAAAGGTTAATACATCAAAGGAAAAGACCTTCAAATGGCGTTCGATCTTGAACAGGAATATGCAAGCAACGAACATGGAAAGCCCTGCAATGCAGAAAGTAAAGGTGAAAAGAGAAAACAAAGTAGCATTACACGAAATTATGTAAATACAATATCTTTTCTGAACAATACAAGAATAATGGAGTAACAGAACATTTTTCTCTCCAAGAAACTTAAATATTGTCATCCTTCAACTAGAACTCTCTACAGAATAATTTATCAGACCATTGCGGCACTGAACTGAGTAATAATATTAGCATTATGGCATCGGTCGATCCATGTAGCCGATCCCACCTATAAAAAGTACTTTTTTTTTACATTTTCTCCTCTATCTAGAAAAGTATAAACCAAACAAAATGTAAATGTCAGAAGTAATTCAAATGAGTGAAATAATAAGACTAATACATACTTTCCAAGAGCTTTATGGTGCAAAGTGAGGCCCAATCCTGTGCCATCTATCCCTGCATGAATTAAACTCAAGAAACTTTAACATTACACATATTTAATTTTGACAACAATAAACTATAACTGATTCAATATACAATATATTTAGAGTAAATAGTAATATTAGTCCCTAAAGATAAAAATTACCATTCATGTAAAAAGGCGACCTAGTGCACGAGACTCCCATCTAATAGAGTCTGGGGAGGGTACATATATATGGCTGTATCATCACAAACGAATAAGTTTTTTCCAGGATTTGAACTCGCGACCTCCATATAATAAGGCAAACAACCATATCGTTGCACCGAGCCGCGTAGTGGAAACTATATTTAATCCATTTAAGAAATGAATGGAGTATGATTGGAATTGAATGATGGATAATTGGATTGGTTTGATACCCTTAAGAATAACATTACAGTAATATTTTTAATACACTAGTATAACCATTTATTCATATCAGAAATAAATAAATACTAAACTACTATGACAATTATTCATATCAAACATAAATAAAATAAAATAAAGTATATATAACTTACCAGGTAGAAATAGAAGATTAGGAGAATTTTTCAATGGAGGACCACAATCATTAGGAGAAAACCAACTTGGTGAACCACCATTATCAACCTTGTTCTTCTCCTTAGCTTCAGCAATAAAATCATGTACAGTTTTAACTCCATACCCATCATTCCAAAGTGGTGCTAAATCTTCTTCTTCTTCTTCAGAATCATTAGTAGTAGTAGTAGAACTAGTACTAGTGTTGAAATTCTTATCTTGTTCAATTATTATTGGTTGTAAAAATGAACCATTTTGATGTATATCAGTATCAGCAACTAGAGAATAAGGTACTCCATTGTTATTACTATGATTATTATTGTGATGAAGCGTTGACTTTGTTTCAATATTAAAGGAATGAAGTTGGATCTGAAAACGGTGAGTTTTGAGTGAAATTGGTGGAGAAAATGGTGAAACAAAGAAACCCATTAATCTAGAAGAAGCCATGAGTAACACTAACTAATCAATTGTTGTCGTTGTCGTGTTTTTCAGTTCTATTTGTAGCGTGTTTTTTTTGGGTGTAATAATGCACCGTTAGGGACATATATATTATAGTTATTTAGTTCACATAACAAGAAAACAATGTATCCACATATATTATTAGTGTATTGTTTATTGTTCATATTTGATCGTAATTGACTATTTAGACAAGAATATAAATAATGATATATTGATTATGTATATAAATCTTTATACTTATAATGCATAAATATGTTATTCTATTTAGTTTCATAAACTTTTTTAATGTTAAGGAGTCTGGTAAAAAATATATGTATATAATTAATAAGTTGTTGGTATAGTGATTAAGGTTCAATTGAATTCCAATGTACACCAAAATTTTAATAGTTTGATTGTTATAAGCGACATTTGTTAAAGTGAGTAGTCATATATTTTAAAAATGATTAATTTTTTATTCAGAGTGAAATGATACACTTGGAAAAAAATATATGTTTCTGTATAATCAGATTTTATATATTAAAAAACATTTGTCTTAATAAGGTAGAGGTTATATAATATTATAAAACTTTTGAAAATATGGATTTTGTTTTTATGTACAAACTAATTTTGACTTTTACCATACAATATAGTTTGACCAATGTAATTATGTATTTGTTGTAATTATCATATCATATCATATCAATATTGTTTACCGGTCAATTGGACTAATATGATGCCATATTTATAACTATGTTTATGAGTTTCCTTCTGTTCTTTTTTATATGCTTAATTAATTTAACACATATTAAGGAAATGAGTAAAAAATAAATTAATACATTATATATACATAATTATATGGCAAATTATTACATAAGGAAATCACTCATATTTAATCATTATTAACTATTTAAAAAATAAATTAAAATGAATAATAAATAATATAGTAATTACATATAAAACTTTATACTAAGTATGTAGATATTGTATATTTTTATGCTGTGATTTGTGAATATGATATATACTATGTATATTAAATTTATTTTTTATATAAATTGATTCAAAAGACTCATTTTTCTTACATACATATACACATACAAAAGTATCAACTATGATAATTTGAGTTGACGATCCATATAAACTTTAGCCTTCAAACCTGGTAAAAAATTGGTGAATTTTACTTGAATTTGATTGAGTTGAAAAAATAGTTCATTGTTGAACTCCACCCGAACCATTGTTAAGGAGATGAACCAGTTAAACAAATATATCTAGTGGTGTAAGATCCTGCTAAATCTTAGGATAACTAAAAAGTGAAGAGTTTAAATTTTTTGGATGTGACATTTTTGTTGGGAAAGACATCGGAACATCTAGAAAGAGAAGATTACTTTATCCATAAGGTGAATGATACTATTAGCGGTGTATACCGAAAAAACATGATTTTCTTAACCCATGCAAATAATTTGATCTGCCATTAAAAGAACCACTAATTTTATGTTTAGTTTTTCTAGAAGAAACATTAACTTTTGGTTCCTAATTCCCACAATTAGAAAATACTTCATGACAATTGAATGAGTTGGATTTTGAGGTAATATTCTTTGAAATGCTAGCATTTTTCAACAAGTCAGTTAACATATTACTATATTTATTCACTTATAATAAAATACATATTTCTCTTTCCTTATTTGGGTTGGAACTTGGGAGGGAAGTAATAAATGGAAAGTTATAAAGTCTTAAAGTATCACATCATAAAGGCATCAAATAAATTACTTTGACTATTTTATAAGTTATCTTGTAATCTTATCAAACATTTTATCTTATATTACATAAAATACATAACATATGAGCTTGTTTCAATTTTCAATTTTCTTTAAAATGAAAGAAAAAACAAGTTCTATGTCTTAATGCAATGACTTTCTTTCTAATTTCCAATATCAGTTTGAAAATGAAATGATGTACAAAAATAACAAAAATATCCACCTGTCCCTACCCACATTTATTCTTTAAGTAAATATTATTTATTTCCTCTTCATTTTTTTTTTCTGAAGTTATATAAAGAAAAAGAGTAGATACCAAGATATTTTGCTATATCAAGCTCTGAATTTTTTTGGTAAGGAAAAAAAACAATGTAGAAGATCCAAATCCAAGTAAATATTTCTTTTAAGTAAAAAAAAAAATGAGAAAAAAATGTATACACTGACAGTGTAAGATTTTTTTACACTGTCACTGTATTATCTACCATTCATTTTCAATTACGTTTGACTTTTCAAAAAAAAAAAAAAGTAATCCGTGAATGATGCACTGATGATGTATAATTCTTTACATGGTCAGTGCATCAATATTATACTAAAAAAAAAATTACATAGTCATAGCTGCAACTAGTAGCTAATGATTATTAACATTGCCTCATTTTTAGGATTTCATATTGAATTTTCTCAAATATACAAACAGAAAGAACACAAAAAGGACCCAAATACAGAGTCACATTAATGACTAATTTGAACAAATGAGAATAATATTGCTAATGATTAAATACAACCAACATTCAGGCCTTAGTTCCACTATGTGGTCGGCTACATGAATCGAACAATGTCATTGTTAATGATTAAATAATTCAATGGCTATGTATTTATTTAACTCACAATTCAAATGTACAATGTTTTCTTTGTCATCTCTAAATTAACTCACTGGTTCATGAAGAACACCTCAATATTATGATCCCCACTAATTCTCAACAGAGTCAATTTCTAGATGCAGAACATCAATGACTCCACCATATCAAGTAAAAGTATGCACACCAGCTAGATAATTATTCAAAATTTATAGTAACAGCTCTCTTCTATTTAGAAAGGGAAAAAAACTGTCCAAACAAGTCTGCAGAAAAATTTCATGGCAAATGAGAGCTCGGAATTTACAGAAATCTTACGGCGCCACCGTTGAATGCAGGCAACCCAAGAAGATTAAATGCTCAGGAGTATCCTACACAATCATTAGAAAACCTGCAAGTATTAATAGAAATGAAGTCTGCAAACCTTGCTAAGACAACAAAATGTGATATCTCTTTCTCGGGAGCACATTTGTTGTACCACAAAAGTGAGTTACTTTGATTGATCAGAAAAACACTTTATCGTTAAACTTTTGACTTAAATACAATTTTTTAACCGATCACAACAAATGACAGGTTGAGTGACAAACTTTTTGGTACAGAAAATGTGCTCCCCTTATATGCCCTAGAATAAGTACCGAACATGAGAAGGAGGGGATAAATTCAGTGGCGAGAAAATCGTACAGACTAATTGTTGAAAAAATGGAAGCTTAATATCATATCGTAGCCGAGAAAATCTATGAAAAGATCGGGATAACCCACCTCTGATGCCTATGTGATTTGTAGTCACCTGCCTTGAACCACTCTGTAATGTAGAACCAGGTCTTCATTTTTCTTCCATATATAAGTTTTCACTGTGGCTAAGCTCATATCAGGAGGCAAAACCTGGAAACAATCCAAATAGTTGGCTAAATGCACATTACATCACGAAAAATAATATCACATTAAAGCAAAGACTAGGGTCAATCAAACAAAACGTCTTGTTAATTTAGGTCGAACAATATTTTTTTAAAGAAAAAAGGAACTGTCATCATCGAAATAATCGTACAATACAACAACAACCAAGTCTTTATCCCACTAAATAGGATGAACTAAATAATATGTTAGGGAGGATATAGTATAAGAACTCATGTTTATAAACAAGGGCAGAGAAGCAGAGTAGATTAAGCATTTACGTCTGTTGAGCTCATCTTATCACATCCAGTGAAGAGAACCTATAACATGACTAATAATTGTTGTTTGAGTGAAGTGCAAGTTTTTGAACTAATTTGTTACAAGTCAGGGTATTATAGGTATAAGGTACATTGAACTGGTTTTCAGGATAACCAGACCAAAAATATTTTAACAACATTTAAAGATACTGGTTAAGATTTTGTCAATTCATCCTGCATCATGAACATGGATGCTAGAAGTCAGTGAAACTTATAACTTCGCAAATGCAACCATATTCCAAAATGCGGTAGGAAGAACACAATTTCGTCAATGATTTCTAGAATACATAGCAATGGGAAACAAAAAATGTCAACAAGGGTGGCATAAAGATTCTAGAAGGCATATGCATGAATTGAAGAGTAGGACAACTATCAGCATCTAGAAGAAGACTATGTTATAAACAATGTCATAACACAGCATTGAAGAGAAGATATAACTTGCCTGATTGTTGCACAATATTTCAATAGAAGGTCTACGCTTTTGCCAAGGCTTAAATCCCGATTGGGAAGATCCATCCCCAACTGCTTGATGCTGTAACTGTGATGCACCAAGTCCAGGGGCAAAACCTCCATTGGCTACACTATCCAAAGGTTTGTCAAGCACCATCTTTTCTACTACATAATTAATAACCTATACCGACAAAAAAAGAAGTAAAAGGCTAAGTTGACCATTCAGAAATGCGTTGTACAGAAACAACAAAAAAATAAAAATGATATCAATGTTAAACAACATGTGTGAGGAAACTTATTAATTCCAAATTGTCAATTAGTAAAGACCAAAATATACCTTGTGAGTTCTTAATATACGCGGGGCACTTAGCTTCCCTTGTGTGAGGATCTGGGCTGTAGAGCCTTCACACGGATGCAAATAGAAACTGCATCTGCAAAGGTTATAACACAAAAATCTGTGTTAGAGAGAAAATTATATAACTGGTCAGAGACCGATGATAATAAAGCTAAAAGATTGTTATCAGACTGAAACAATCAAAATCATCAACAATTTTCCATTTGTTTTCCATATTTATAAAATCCAGAAAACATATCCAACAATTTGAGGGCAATAACCATTTAAAATGCCAAAAAAAAGATAAAATATGCTGTGGTCAATACATAAAACCAGGCAATAGATGCCACTGAAAAATATTCATGTGACTTGTTATGCCGATAACACTTTATGTCAGTAATACTAGCTATTTTATGTACCACCATGTTTTTTTAGGATTCAAGTGTAAACTACTCCCATATGAGTCTCTAGAATCAAGTTCTAATTTAGAAAACAGTGATAAATTGATAGCTGCAACTTTGAATCATCAGAACATGCTTAATATATGACGGAGGGCTATAACAAAAAAATATATTACTATCATGTCAGGCAACTATGCCACATTAATAAAGATATGCAAATTGCAACTAGGGTGGTTTCTTCCTTTCAGGTCCAAACATGTGCTAATGTAATAATTAGAGATCAAAATGAAGACGCAGACAAAAAAATTACTTAGTGGCTTCTCTGGAAGGTAACCGGTTATTCAAAAGGCAGTCCAGACACCACCCGGGAAAGTCTTTCTCATCCTCAGTTCCATCTAAATCTGCAACTCTTTTTCTCCATTGACCTCCTTCACTGCCCTCCGTAATAATGGAAGGAAGGGAAGCGACTGGAAACTCAAACGGAGGATAAACCATGATGTCATTCTCAGAATTACCATCAACAACAGTTCTTGAATGGGCAAGACTTCTAGCAGCAATATCCTTTCCAGATAACAATTCCCCATTAGCTTGAGCTGGGGATCCCATTCTTTGCTTTCGTTTTATCAACCAATCAGTCAAGATCCCTTTAAGGGTTTCCAAACCCAAATTAACCTGCAGAATAACAAAGCATTGATTTGGATAGTTGACACTTGATAGTAAAGTACAGGAAACATTCTAGTGATGTCATTGTATGCATTCCAATGTCAGTTCAACATAAATATAATTTAAATGCGTTCATATTACCGTGACTGGAATTGTTTCAGATTAAGCAAGAATATGGACTAACATAGGACGACGGTTATGTGCCACTAAATGCAATGGACCCCATGTAGATGAAGATGGTTGTTATTAATAGTTGTATAAAGTTGAAATCAATAGTTGTAGTCAATAGCAGCAAGCAAATAGTTGACAAAGTTAATACTAATTGTTATGGCATACCAAACCCTAGGAGCAGACTCATTGTAATAAGAAATATAAGATAAATGCAGGTAAATTGCTTATAAAAACAAAGCAATACCTTATCATCTTCAGGCTTGCCTGCAATGTTAAGCTCTGCCGAATACATCTCTGCACAAAAGCATTGGGGAGTGTCCAAATGGACAGACAAACTTCCAAGCCTGGTATCCACAGAGAACCATGTGCCAATGCTAACCTGAAGCAGAATGCAAAACATTTAACAAAAATAAAAGCCAGGCAGAGCTACCGAACTACTATAAATCATCAATGTTACGCTACAAAATAAAAACTATAACTAAAAGTGAAATTCATGATGTAAATCAGTAATCATACCATCTCAAATAGCTCTTCCTTTTTCTCCTCAAATGAAACCTAAATAGTTCACAAGTAAAGCATGAGCTATTATGAACTCAAAAATGAGTCCAACATGGTACAGTTGAAACTATTACAAATATAAAACAATAATGCCAAGCTCCCTCCCTACTCCCTAGGAAACAGATTGTCATGCAAGTTACTAAATGAAAATACAACCAGTTGTTACCTTTCCATAATCTTCAACTACGACACCTCTAGTGATCTCCCACAGCTTCACTGAACCAGAAGTATCCTATAACAAAAGTTATTTATCAGTTCAGAAGATAACAGAAAAAGACTATCAGAAGAGTGTATGCCATATCAACATTTTGGCATAATAAGATCAACAGAAGACAAAAGCGATTACCTTCGTCAATACATGTCTCTTATTATTTAAAACTTCATGTTTCATTATTGCAGGGGTGCCCGCGATAGTCAAGGTAGGTTCTTTATATACAGGAACCTATTAACAGTTGTAATTTTGACAACAAACATACAAATATTAGTTCCCCAAAAACAGACAGAACTAAAAAGAAAATTTATTTTAACAAAGCCTGTGTAGAAGACCAACCCATCATATCCCCAAATAGGTAGTACTAATATGGGATTTTTAAAATACATGCTTCATCTTTAAATGTATATACGCAACTGGTATTATGAGTTCCCAAGCAACAGAACACTCTGAAGATAAACAACAACCAAGATTTTTCTCACCAGGTGGATTTGCCTAAATGGATTAAACAACGCCATTGTGTACTATCATAAACCATGCCTTCAGAAATGTCATTTATATCTAACATGCAGGGGTAGATTTTTCCAGAAAATTAATATTGTGATTTTTTTCAGAAATAAATGTAACATACAGGACTAGATCCTTCCACCGACACCCTTGCTCTTGAAAAGGACAAGTTTCCAGCTATAAAAGAATTGCCTCTTTGGAAAATCTTCTGAGGATTGTATCCTTCAGCAGGCCATCTGTGAACTGAAGAATCTGTTGAGGCAACCCATATGCTATCATCATGTAAAGCCAATTTAACAATAGGGTGCTCGCCAGTGCAAAGCAAACTACTCTCTCTCGTTTGCAGGTCTGTCAAGTATAGCTTAAGATATAAAAGATAGATCGTTAGAAAAATGAGCTTCAAAAATTAAGCAGAGCATGGAGATGTACCATAAACTCAAGTCATAACATTTAAAAACATAAAATCAATGTTATTTTTAATGGAAAGCTGCACTCACTGAAAAGTCTCTCCCACCACTATAAACATGACTAAATGACGGGGTGCTGGCAAGTGCCCATACAGAATCTGTATGAACTGCATAAGAATGCACACATCTCTGCTGACCTATATCCCACAACCTACGAGGAAAGATGGACATGTTATTTGTCAACAACATAACACAACAAAACAACTAAAAATGCTTATAACATCATATGACACATTACCTTATCATGGAGTCCGAAGATCCGGATAAACAATACCTGCACTAATGAATGTTAAAATTGTCCAGCTGACGTCAGAATAATGTTCACTTCGATATCCACATACCTTCCAGTAGAATCTAGCAGCAGCGCCCTGATGTTATCTGTATGCCCTTTTAGCTTCAGAGTCTTCGATCCAGATCTAGTGTCCCAGACACGCACAACCTAGAAAAACAAAAAAGACACATAGATAAAGCATGCTCTCATGGTCAGAGAGAACATCCCATAATCTAGCCAATAAAATTCAAGCTACTAAGTTCAAGCATAAAGTTCCACAAGTATGAACCAAAGCCTCAACAAGTCAGAACATAAATCTCAACATCAAAGTCACATTGTACCTTTTCTGTGCCACCAGAGACAAGAACTGCCCCACCTTCATTAATTGCCAATGCATAAACCGACTCCTTATGGCCTTTAGCAGCAATTGGACTGTAGCCTTCTTTTTGAGTAGTGTGCACACATATATTGTTGCTTGAACCGACAGTATGTAAGTTGCCAGAACTCTTCATACCATTTGAAGAATCATCAACCGTAGCATCATTACACTTAGAAACTGGAGCAAGCACAGCATTAACATCCCATATAAAAACTTCCCCGCCAAGGCCACCAGAGGCGACAATATTGCTCTAAAATGCATATACACTATCAAAGGATTAGAAAATGGATTATATAGAAACAATAAAATGAACCTTTAAATTGATTAACTTAATAGGGTGCATAGAAAGTTTGAAGTACAATACATTTTTTCCTGCTGCTGCGAGGCAAGTAACATAATCAGAGTGTTGGTGGAGCGTCCTAGTACATGTTCCATTGGACAAAGCATTCCATGTCTGGCACAAATACTCAGCACATTGGTTTAAAAACACAACAAAAGAGTAAATAATTATATCAAAATCAGCGATTGATGGAAAAAATAACAGCTAGCAAGCAACAAACCTTAACAGTCGTATCTGAAGAACACGAAACAAGTGTATTATCACCAACAATAACAGCGTCATTAACCTGTAACCATAAATTAATATGTATATATTGCTATAACTTTTGTCGTAATGCACATGTTTTAAATTGTATGGCACCATGTTTTGTGGGTATGAAGGACTCAGCATTTCCATTCCCTATTAATCTAGTGCATACAAATCAAATGTTTACCAAACAGGGTTGTGAAGTTTTGGGGAAAATGTGATGTTTAAGGATGACTACTGGCTCGGGAACATTGGCATAAAGAGCGTGAAGGATTGGCTAGATTTCAAGAAAGTAGCTGCTGCATTTTCTAGAAATACAAAATAATTAGAGAAAAAAAATATTTTGAAGGATAGGATGGCCAAGGGAAACTTCAGGAAATCTGGATTTTTACAACATAAAAGAAGGAAAGTGGACAAAAAGACAGCCTAAAAAGGAAATTCAAGAATGCAGTGGTAACATATACGATATATCTTAAGATATTCAGTTAAAACTAAGTTGCACTTGCAGTTACAGAATTATTATTATTTGTACATGAGAGTCCAATGGGTTTTGATTTCTTTTACAGCCTCTTATCTTGTAAGGCTGCATACATCTACCCTCCCCAGACCCTGCTAGGTGGGAGCCTTTAGGAATTGCAGAGTTCAGACATCTTTTGCATAAGACTAAAAATATATAATATTGATCTCAACCAAACATCACATACAGGTCCCACATGATCAAATACCGATCGTCCAGGATTGAGAAATGCTTTGCAAATAAAATGGTAACAACTAACAAGATCTCCATACTGCACCATATACTTTCTTAAACATTTTGATCTGGCCACTGAGATTGGGGATTAAAGTTTTCAAAAATGCATTATTAACATGAATCCACTTAAATACCCATTGTAGGGGGGACTGAAGACAAAAAAATCCCTCCACATATAGCTTCATCAAGTAAAAGTGGTAAAGAAACAATGTTGTGTTGTGAGGTTATTAAATTAAATGCCACCTAACAAATGGTGGGGAAGAAAATTAGAAAAGAACAAGATAAGGATTACCCAATCCACATGAGACTCAAAGGTAGCAGAGCATGTTGCTACATCGTCAGCTAGTGCCCAACGTTTTAGCTTGCCATCACGGCTCCCAGTGAAGAGATAATCAGACCCATCAGATGCTGCATACTTAAGTACAGCCAAACCATTTATGCCTGCACAATGCTGCAGAAAAGAACCAATTGTCAAATGAAAATGTAGTCAGACAGTGCTGCTAAGAGCATCTCCAGTGAGGGTTACATAGAGTTGCACAGATCTCTGTGCAATTGTTGCAGAAGAGTTCAATGGTTGGAGAGACAAAAAGTATGCTAAGGTGTATGCAATGGTTGCATGCATTTAATATGGGCCAGCAACAAACAGTTGGCAGGCTTAGATGCAAAATATTTGTAAGAATAAGTATTCAATTACAAGAAGCAACCATAAAACTTGCATGTTTTAATAAAGGAAAATAACATAAAGAAATAATGAGTTCACCTTTGTGTCATCAGGATCATTCAAAATGTATGTTAACCTCTTCTCCTTACGAGGGCGAGTTGAATTGTTGTTGCTTGTGTTACCCGCACTAACCACGCGGTGCATCGCGAAAACTATGAAAGTGCATAAATCTCATAACATTAAATGTATACCCAGGAGTAAATTAAATAGAGCAATTCTAATGAAGAAATTCAACTTAGGAGCATTTCCGACGGTGTTAAAAAGAAAAAACAGATGTAGTTGATTAATTATGACCATTTATTTAACAAAGAAGGTTACAGAGTAACTCCCAGGGGCAAAGTTTAATACATATCCAAACACTTCCACCGAAGTCATACATACAAATGCTTTAGGCATAACCGGATAATCGAGCAGCTCTTAAATATGCAATCCCAACTCCCAAGGAATGTTTTAAAATCGAGCTAAATTGCAGATGTTATGTTTTTCAGCAGTGTATGTAAATACAAATTAACAAATACTATAATTCTACAAAATCTACTTTTTAACTGATCCTTGTAGAACCAAAACTTCCGCTGAACAGCAAGAAACGTGACCCATGCAACCTCAAATAAGACCATAATATTACACATATGCCCACGGTGATAATGTGGCATGAAATCCTAGAAAAAATAATTTGCATACAATTTATTCAGCTAATCACTGCTCAGTTTGTGAACAAACGTTTTCTGCCATCAAATGAGGTGAACCTCAGTCTTCTCAATATCTACAATTTAATGTCTATCCCCTTTTCAATTTCCTACAACCATGACACAGTACTAGCCTGAGCATCCAGGACAAAGTTAAACATCATTGTTTCCCTGATTCTACAGCCTTTTTTCTGAAGTGATTTTTTATTTCAAAAATGCTTAAACAAACTGTTTGTTTTGTGATTCTAAGATACTCCAAAAATGTGATTTTTTGGAAGCTGGAAAATATAGCTCCTATTCAGCTTTTTAGAAATAGACTATCCCAACAGAAAAGTTAATGTCAACAGATTTTTTAATCAAAAATCACTTTTTTCTTCTGAAAAGCCTAAACAAACTGGCCCTTAATCGATGATTATTTTCAATGCAAACTCAAAAGACAAAAAGCCTAAACAAACTCAAATGTAAATCCAAAAGCCATAGCTACACAATTAACGTAATCAATCACCGATTGAGCTCGTTGAAACTATCGAATACACCAAAAATTTCAAAAATCAGTTCCTATAGAGCGTAAAAAAACATGTAAGAAATCAGAAACATAACCGATCATAAGCTAAAACGAACTTATCTGTAATTAAAATTGAAACAAACAAATAAAAAATAGAAATCAAGGTAGAGAAAGAGAATGAAAACCGTGAAGAGTGACGAGAATTGAAGCACTTTTGAACTTTGTTTCTTTCTTCTACTGCACGAAGTTTCAGAGAGAGAGAAAAAGAAAATGGAGGAATTGAAATGAGAGAGAGAAAATGGAGGAAGTGAAAATGTAATGTAATTATGGGTGTTGGATTTTATTCTGGTAGATCCTTTGACCCATTTTTCTGTTCTTTTTTAATTAGGGGGCACGATGGTCTTTTCATGTTATTATAAGATGAAGATAAAATCATGACGAAAAATAACGCGGTACGAATTAACTCGATGTTCATTCGAAACCTCAATTTTCATTACTTATTTTAATAAATTTGGTACAGAATCATTTACTTTATTAAAAATAAATTTGTTAAATAAATAAGTTGAACTTAAAATGACTATAATTTAATAAATCTAACTTAATAATATATATATATATATAATCCTAAATTTATACATACTAAATATATAAACATATGTATACATATTTTAAAAATATTTAATATAATATAGCTTTAATATTAATATATGAAATATTATATTTTATTATTAAAATTTCATACTCCCTTGCTATGTGTATGCATATATATTTGAGTTAATCATCATGATCGAGCTAATAAGTAATATAAATTTGATTTTGTTAATTTGTTTAAAAATTTCTGTATTTTAATTGAGTCGATCTTAAATTGAAAAATAATTTAAATTAAACTAGTTTGAGTCATTCTTTAACAAGTTGAGTTAACCTAGCCAAATTCTACTTGACTCATTACGATGACTATTTCTAATGATTTAAAAAGAAAATTGACAAAAGACAATGTGAATTTAAAATTCTAAAAAAAATGAGTACATTACTTTCCTCTTTTTAAAGTATAAATATGAAAATGATAAACCTTTTTATAAATAACTTTTAAGTCATTTTTTGTACTTTTTTTTCTTTTTAATCAAATGTATTTTTGAATAATCAATTATGTTTATTTCTTTTATCAACCAAATATGACAATCAAATGTGAAAATGAAACTTACTTGATTATGACATTCTTTGGTATATGCTAAAACAATATTATTGCAATCAAACACCATCTAGTGAGAATAAAACAAACATGTACTTATTTACTAGGTTAAGATCTTTGTGATATCAAATCAATGATAAAAATTTATCATTTTCTCATTTTAAGAATTCTTCAAATCATACCACTTATACTTAATAAAAGAGGAATACAACTTTCAACATTTGAATCTCAATTCACACACTTAATATCTTCTCATAATATAATTGAGTCTATTTACCAAATATTTGTCACAATAGTTAATTAACTAACACATGAGAAAAATTAATGCATGTACTCATCATCAACCTACAACCATGTCGTTAGTATACTAAACAAAACAAATCTTTGTTAAAAATTACATCTATCTAAAAAATCTGAACAACCCAAAAAGGAGCTACTAAGCAAAAAGACATAAAAGAAGTTTAATTGCTACTCTACCTTATCCAAATTCTTAAAATTTCTATAATTAATTATAATACTAATGAATGTCATGATAAACAAATAATCCAGAATTACCAGCAATACATTTGTTTAGTAGTGTAAAGTCTTACTAACTGCCAAAATGACTAAAAGTTCAAATGTTCATTTTTTAGAGCAATACTTGTTGGTAGGGCCGGAAACGAGCCGAATCAAGTTGAACTAGAGTTCAGCTCGATAAGGATTGACTCAGCTCGAAACTCGACTTGAGTTCGATGCGAGTTCATTTTTTAACTCGAGTTTGGTTCGATTAAAGTTCGTGAACTGTTTGATTCAGTTCGAATGGTTCATTTGGATAACTCAAATAATTAATTAAAATTTGAAAAATACTAAAAAAAAAGTTTTAATATAATATTGTTTATATATTATAAATATAAAAAATAATGTAAGAGTCATAATAAACATAAAAATGAGTTTATATATATATATATCGAGTCAGTTCATAAACATAACGAGTCCAATTATATCGAACTCAAGTTCGGTTCGTTTATTTAACGAACTCAATTTTCAGTTCCCTTATCTGGTTCATGAGCCAAGTTTATCGAGCTAAATAACGAATCAATTTTTGAACGAATATCGAGTTGATTCGGTTCATTGTCAGCCCTACTTGTTGGGAGGGACAGTCACATCTCTGAAAAATATTAGTTTCTTACCAATAACTTTTCGTAGTACAAAAAAATAATAATCTAAAAGTGATGAATTTTGTAACAATAAAGTTGAATTGGGCCAATCCAAAAAGACCAAACACTGGCCCATAATGCAAAACATTTAACAAAAATAAAAGCCAGGCAGAGCTACCGAACTACTATAAATCATCAATGTTACGCTACAAAATAAAAACTATAACTAAAAGTGAAATTCATGATGTAAATCAGTAATCATACCATCTCAAATAGCTCTTCCTTTTTCTCCTCAAATGAAACCTAAATAGTTCACAAGTAAAGCATGAGCTATTATGAACTCAAAAATGAGTCCAACATGGTACAGTTGAAACTATTACAAATATAAAACAATAATGCCAAGCTCCCTCCCTACTCCCTAGGAAACAGATTGTCATGCAAGTTACTAAATGAAAATACAACCAGTTGTTACCTTTCCATAATCTTCAACTACGACACCTCTAGTGATCTCCCACAGCTTCACTGAACCAGAAGTATCCTATAACAAAAGTTATTTATCAGTTCAGAAGATAACAGAAAAAGACTATCAGAAGAGTGTATGCCATATCAACATTTTGGCATAATAAGATCAACAGAAGACAAAAGCGATTACCTTCGTCAATACATGTCTCTTATTATTTAAAACTTCATGTTTCATTATTGCAGGGGTGCCCGCGATAGTCAAGGTAGGTTCTTTATATACAGGAACCTATTAACAGTTGTAATTTTGACAACAAACATACAAATATTAGTTCCCCAAAAACAGACAGAACTAAAAAGAAAATTTATTTTAACAAAGCCTGTGTAGAAGACCAACCCATCATATCCCCAAATAGGTAGTACTAATATGGGATTTTTAAAATACATGCTTCATCTTTAAATGTATATACGCAACTGGTATTATGAGTTCCCAAGCAACAGAACACTCTGAAGATAAACAACAACCAAGATTTTTCTCACCAGGTGGATTTGCCTAAATGGATTAAACAACGCCATTGTGTACTATCATAAACCATGCCTTCAGAAATGTCATTTATATCTAACATGCAGGGGTAGATTTTTCCAGAAAATTAATATTGTGATTTTTTTCAGAAATAAATGTAACATACAGGACTAGATCCTTCCACCGACACCCTTGCTCTTGAAAAGGACAAGTTTCCAGCTATAAAAGAATTGCCTCTTTGGAAAATCTTCTGAGGATTGTATCCTTCAGCAGGCCATCTGTGAACTGAAGAATCTGTTGAGGCAACCCATATGCTATCATCATGTAAAGCCAATTTAACAATAGGGTGCTCGCCAGTGCAAAGCAAACTACTCTCTCTCGTTTGCAGGTCTGTCAAGTATAGCTTAAGATATAAAAGATAGATCGTTAGAAAAATGAGCTTCAAAAATTAAGCAGAGCATGGAGATGTACCATAAACTCAAGTCATAACATTTAAAAACATAAAATCAATGTTATTTTTAATGGAAAGCTGCACTCACTGAAAAGTCTCTCCCACCACTATAAACATGACTAAATGACGGGGTGCTGGCAAGTGCCCATACAGAATCTGTATGAACTGCATAAGAATGCACACATCTCTGCTGACCTATATCCCACAACCTACGAGGAAAGATGGACATGTTATTTGTCAACAACATAACACAACAAAACAACTAAAAATGCTTATAACATCATATGACACATTACCTTATCATGGAGTCCGAAGATCCGGATAAACAATACCTGCACTAATGAATGTTAAAATTGTCCAGCTGACGTCAGAATAATGTTCACTTCGATATCCACATACCTTCCAGTAGAATCTAGCAGCAGCGCCCTGATGTTATCTGTATGCCCTTTTAGCTTCAGAGTCTTCGATCCAGATCTAGTGTCCCAGACACGCACAACCTAGAAAAACAAAAAAGACACATAGATAAAGCATGCTCTCATGGTCAGAGAGAACATCCCATAATCTAGCCAATAAAATTCAAGCTACTAAGTTCAAGCATAAAGTTCCACAAGTATGAACCAAAGCCTCAACAAGTCAGAACATAAATCTCAACATCAAAGTCACATTGTACCTTTTCTGTGCCACCAGAGACAAGAACTGCCCCACCTTCATTAATTGCCAATGCATAAACCGACTCCTTATGGCCTTTAGCAGCAATTGGACTGTAGCCTTCTTTTTGAGTAGTGTGCACACATATATTGTTGCTTGAACCGACAGTATGTAAGTTGCCAGAACTCTTCATACCATTTGAAGAATCATCAACCGTAGCATCATTACACTTAGAAACTGGAGCAAGCACAGCATTAACATCCCATATAAAAACTTCCCCGCCAAGGCCACCAGAGGCGACAATATTGCTCTAAAATGCATATACACTATCAAAGGATTAGAAAATGGATTATATAGAAACAATAAAATGAACCTTTAAATTGATTAACTTAATAGGGTGCATAGAAAGTTTGAAGTACAATACATTTTTTCCTGCTGCTGCGAGGCAAGTAACATAATCAGAGTGTTGGTGGAGCGTCCTAGTACATGTTCCATTGGACAAAGCATTCCATGTCTGGCACAAATACTCAGCACATTGGTTTAAAAACACAACAAAAGAGTAAATAATTATATCAAAATCAGCGATTGATGGAAAAAATAACAGCTAGCAAGCAACAAACCTTAACAGTCGTATCTGAAGAACACGAAACAAGTGTATTATCACCAACAATAACAGCGTCATTAACCTGTAACCATAAATTAATATGTATATATTGCTATAACTTTTGTCGTAATGCACATGTTTTAAATTGTATGGCACCATGTTTTGTGGGTATGAAGGACTCAGCATTTCCATTCCCTATTAATCTAGTGCATACAAATCAAATGTTTACCAAACAGGGTTGTGAAGTTTTGGGGAAAATGTGATGTTTAAGGATGACTACTGGCTCGGGAACATTGGCATAAAGAGCGTGAAGGATTGGCTAGATTTCAAGAAAGTAGCTGCTGCATTTTCTAGAAATACAAAATAATTAGAGAAAAAAAATATTTTGAAGGATAGGATGGCCAAGGGAAACTTCAGGAAATCTGGATTTTTACAACATAAAAGAAGGAAAGTGGACAAAAAGACAGCCTAAAAAGGAAATTCAAGAATGCAGTGGTAACATATACGATATATCTTAAGATATTCAGTTAAAACTAAGTTGCACTTGCAGTTACAGAATTATTATTATTTGTACATGAGAGTCCAATGGGTTTTGATTTCTTTTACAGCCTCTTATCTTGTAAGGCTGCATACATCTACCCTCCCCAGACCCTGCTAGGTGGGAGCCTTTAGGAATTGCAGAGTTCAGACATCTTTTGCATAAGACTAAAAATATATAATATTGATCTCAACCAAACATCACATACAGGTCCCACATGATCAAATACCGATCGTCCAGGATTGAGAAATGCTTTGCAAATAAAATGGTAACAACTAACAAGATCTCCATACTGCACCATATACTTTCTTAAACATTTTGATCTGGCCACTGAGATTGGGGATTAAAGTTTTCAAAAATGCATTATTAACATGAATCCACTTAAATACCCATTGTAGGGGGGACTGAAGACAAAAAAATCCCTCCACATATAGCTTCATCAAGTAAAAGTGGTAAAGAAACAATGTTGTGTTGTGAGGTTATTAAATTAAATGCCACCTAACAAATGGTGGGGAAGAAAATTAGAAAAGAACAAGATAAGGATTACCCAATCCACATGAGACTCAAAGGTAGCAGAGCATGTTGCTACATCGTCAGCTAGTGCCCAACGTTTTAGCTTGCCATCACGGCTCCCAGTGAAGAGATAATCAGACCCATCAGATGCTGCATACTTAAGTACAGCCAAACCATTTATGCCTGCACAATGCTGCAGAAAAGAACCAATTGTCAAATGAAAATGTAGTCAGACAGTGCTGCTAAGAGCATCTCCAGTGAGGGTTACATAGAGTTGCACAGATCTCTGTGCAATTGTTGCAGAAGAGTTCAATGGTTGGAGAGACAAAAAGTATGCTAAGGTGTATGCAATGGTTGCATGCATTTAATATGGGCCAGCAACAAACAGTTGGCAGGCTTAGATGCAAAATATTTGTAAGAATAAGTATTCAATTACAAGAAGCAACCATAAAACTTGCATGTTTTAATAAAGGAAAATAACATAAAGAAATAATGAGTTCACCTTTGTGTCATCAGGATCATTCAAAATGTATGTTAACCTCTTCTCCTTACGAGGGCGAGTTGAATTGTTGTTGCTTGTGTTACCCGCACTAACCACGCGGTGCATCGCGAAAACTATGAAAGTGCATAAATCTCATAACATTAAATGTATACCCAGGAGTAAATTAAATAGAGCAATTCTAATGAAGAAATTCAACTTAGGAGCATTTCCGACGGTGTTAAAAAGAAAAAACAGATGTAGTTGATTAATTATGACCATTTATTTAACAAAGAAGGTTACAGAGTAACTCCCAGGGGCAAAGTTTAATACATATCCAAACACTTCCACCGAAGTCATACATACAAATGCTTTAGGCATAACCGGATAATCGAGCAGCTCTTAAATATGCAATCCCAACTCCCAAGGAATGTTTTAAAATCGAGCTAAATTGCAGATGTTATGTTTTTCAGCAGTGTATGTAAATACAAATTAACAAATACTATAATTCTACAAAATCTACTTTTTAACTGATCCTTGTAGAACCAAAACTTCCGCTGAACAGCAAGAAACGTGACCCATGCAACCTCAAATAAGACCATAATATTACACATATGCCCACGGTGATAATGTGGCATGAAATCCTAGAAAAAATAATTTGCATACAATTTATTCAGCTAATCACTGCTCAGTTTGTGAACAAACGTTTTCTGCCATCAAATGAGGTGAACCTCAGTCTTCTCAATATCTACAATTTAATGTCTATCCCCTTTTCAATTTCCTACAACCATGACACAGTACTAGCCTGAGCATCCAGGACAAAGTTAAACATCATTGTTTCCCTGATTCTACAGCCTTTTTTCTGAAGTGATTTTTTATTTCAAAAATGCTTAAACAAACTGTTTGTTTTGTGATTCTAAGATACTCCAAAAATGTGATTTTTTGGAAGCTGGAAAATATAGCTCCTATTCAGCTTTTTAGAAATAGACTATCCCAACAGAAAAGTTAATGTCAACAGATTTTTTAATCAAAAATCACTTTTTTCTTCTGAAAAGCCTAAACAAACTGGCCCTTAATCGATGATTATTTTCAATGCAAACTCAAAAGACAAAAAGCCTAAACAAACTCAAATGTAAATCCAAAAGCCATAGCTACACAATTAACGTAATCAATCACCGATTGAGCTCGTTGAAACTATCGAATACACCAAAAATTTCAAAAATCAGTTCCTATAGAGCGTAAAAAAACATGTAAGAAATCAGAAACATAACCGATCATAAGCTAAAACGAACTTATCTGTAATTAAAATTGAAACAAACAAATAAAAAATAGAAATCAAGGTAGAGAAAGAGAATGAAAACCGTGAAGAGTGACGAGAATTGAAGCACTTTTGAACTTTGTTTCTTTCTTCTACTGCACGAAGTTTCAGAGAGAGAGAAAAAGAAAATGGAGGAATTGAAATGAGAGAGAGAAAATGGAGGAAGTGAAAATGTAATGTAATTATGGGTGTTGGATTTTATTCTGGTAGATCCTTTGACCCATTTTTCTGTTCTTTTTTAATTAGGGGGCACGATGGTCTTTTCATGTTATTATAAGATGAAGATAAAATCATGACGAAAAATAACGCGGTACGAATTAACTCGATGTTCATTCGAAACCTCAATTTTCATTACTTATTTTAATAAATTTGGTACAGAATCATTTACTTTATTAAAAATAAATTTGTTAAATAAATAAGTTGAACTTAAAATGACTATAATTTAATAAATCTAACTTAATAATATATATATATATATAATCCTAAATTTATACATACTAAATATATAAACATATGTATACATATTTTAAAAATATTTAATATAATATAGCTTTAATATTAATATATGAAATATTATATTTTATTATTAAAATTTCATACTCCCTTGCTATGTGTATGCATATATATTTGAGTTAATCATCATGATCGAGCTAATAAGTAATATAAATTTGATTTTGTTAATTTGTTTAAAAATTTCTGTATTTTAATTGAGTCGATCTTAAATTGAAAAATAATTTAAATTAAACTAGTTTGAGTCATTCTTTAACAAGTTGAGTTAACCTAGCCAAATTCTACTTGACTCATTACGATGACTATTTCTAATGATTTAAAAAGAAAATTGACAAAAGACAATGTGAATTTAAAATTCTAAAAAAAATGAGTACATTACTTTCCTCTTTTTAAAGTATAAATATGAAAATGATAAACCTTTTTATAAATAACTTTTAAGTCATTTTTTGTACTTTTTTTTCTTTTTAATCAAATGTATTTTTGAATAATCAATTATGTTTATTTCTTTTATCAACCAAATATGACAATCAAATGTGAAAATGAAACTTACTTGATTATGACATTCTTTGGTATATGCTAAAACAATATTATTGCAATCAAACACCATCTAGTGAGAATAAAACAAACATGTACTTATTTACTAGGTTAAGATCTTTGTGATATCAAATCAATGATAAAAATTTATCATTTTCTCATTTTAAGAATTCTTCAAATCATACCACTTATACTTAATAAAAGAGGAATACAACTTTCAACATTTGAATCTCAATTCACACACTTAATATCTTCTCATAATATAATTGAGTCTATTTACCAAATATTTGTCACAATAGTTAATTAACTAACACATGAGAAAAATTAATGCATGTACTCATCATCAACCTACAACCATGTCGTTAGTATACTAAACAAAACAAATCTTTGTTAAAAATTACATCTATCTAAAAAATCTGAACAACCCAAAAAGGAGCTACTAAGCAAAAAGACATAAAAGAAGTTTAATTGCTACTCTACCTTATCCAAATTCTTAAAATTTCTATAATTAATTATAATACTAATGAATGTCATGATAAACAAATAATCCAGAATTACCAGCAATACATTTGTTTAGTAGTGTAAAGTCTTACTAACTGCCAAAATGACTAAAAGTTCAAATGTTCATTTTTTAGAGCAATACTTGTTGGTAGGGCCGGAAACGAGCCGAATCAAGTTGAACTAGAGTTCAGCTCGATAAGGATTGACTCAGCTCGAAACTCGACTTGAGTTCGATGCGAGTTCATTTTTTAACTCGAGTTTGGTTCGATTAAAGTTCGTGAACTGTTTGATTCAGTTCGAATGGTTCATTTGGATAACTCAAATAATTAATTAAAATTTGAAAAATACTAAAAAAAAAGTTTTAATATAATATTGTTTATATATTATAAATATAAAAAATAATGTAAGAGTCATAATAAACATAAAAATGAGTTTATATATATATATATCGAGTCAGTTCATAAACATAACGAGTCCAATTATATCGAACTCAAGTTCGGTTCGTTTATTTAACGAACTCAATTTTCAGTTCCCTTATCTGGTTCATGAGCCAAGTTTATCGAGCTAAATAACGAATCAATTTTTGAACGAATATCGAGTTGATTCGGTTCATTGTCAGCCCTACTTGTTGGGAGGGACAGTCACATCTCTGAAAAATATTAGTTTCTTACCAATAACTTTTCGTAGTACAAAAAAATAATAATCTAAAAGTGATGAATTTTGTAACAATAAAGTTGAATTGGGCCAATCCAAAAAGACCAAACACTGGCCCATTTAGACATTTTTTTTATTTTCTTTGCAACGCAAGTTGCATATATAAGAAGCAAAACGAAGAAACATAGTGAAGCTCAAATTCATCAATGGCTGCTACATCATCATTTCGTTCATTTCGTAGCTTCAAGATCATTTTCAATTCTTCAATTAATCACCGTTCATTTTTCTCCACTCCTCACTTCAATTCTCCTTCATGGATTAATAAGGTCACAAACGTCTTTACAGGCCAAAAAGCTACTACTACTGAAGAAGACTTATCGCAAATCTCTTCTCATCAATTCACACTCCTTCGTAATTTCACATCCATTTTTGAATTTCAATTTTCATTTTATAATTATTATTATTGTTATTATATAATAGTGAGATAACAGGTTTTGCTGATGAAATGAAGAATGCGAGAAGAATAGGAGCGTTTAAGGAATATATGGTTGGAAGAAGTAGTGAAGTTACGTTTAATACTGCGTTTGAGAAATCTGAAGCCATTGTTCGATTTCTCGCTCTTTTCGATCCTACTGGTGAGGTATAATTAATATTCTCTTTTAAAATGTGTAGTTTATTATGTTTTTAGTTACTTAACTTTTTTATTTTTATTTTTCTATTCTGGTTTAAGATTTTTAAATTTGATATTGATTTGTAAATTTACCACATAAGTATAAAGTAAATGTAGGGGAGATGGAAATGTTGTTTTGGATGACTGTACAATAGCTTAGTGGTAGCGACTCAATGAAATTTTTGGCTATATGTTTTGTGTGGGAGTTAGTGGTAGCGAAGTCGGTGAAATCTTTGGCTATAACTCTCTGAGGTCATGAGTTCGAGTCGCGGGAGGTAATCATTAAATTCATGGGCCCAGAGGGGTTGTATGTCAAGGATGAGGTGTTAACATTAAAGACTGGACAAAAATATGATTAAGAATGAATGCAATACGGAGAAAGTTTGGGTAGCTAGGATGGTTGAATTGCGCCTTACGTGGTTTCAGTATGCGTGGACTCTCAGAAGCCCTAATAAGGAGTAAATCAAATGAAGAATAATGTATTTTTTAGAGGCAAGGGAAAACTAAAAAAGTCATAGGTGAAACTATTAGGAAATATATAGAGATAGACATAATTTATGATAGAACATTGTGACTTCGTTCGATCCATGTAGCTTAGTCCACTTAGTAAGACTAAAGGTGTGTTTGCGAGTTGCATTTTGGACGGGAAGAAAGGGAAAGAGGAGGCTTGAGAGCCATGCAATGCACTGTGAGATGGCTCTGAAGTCTTCTCTTCCCTTCTTTCTCCTCTAAAACTCAACTCGCAAACGGACCTGAAGATTTGGTTGTTGTTGTTGCAGGCTGTAGCTATAGCCATGTTGTATCTTGTGGTTATTTTTAAATTTGCAATATCTGGTATCTATGCCATATTGTATCCATGTCTCGTGAGGTCTGGTTTGGTTTAATTAGACTTTATCTCTTAGAGTATATCTAAGTATAATAACAGTATTAACCTCAAGGGGATAAGTGTAATGACAACGAAAACCTAAACGGATTGTGTAATGATAATGTAAACATCAAAGGAAGACGGTTTAATTTAAGTCAAACCTGAGGGATGTGTCATTCATTATAATTTCTTATAATATTTCTTGTTTGTATGATAGTTTATTGTTATGGTTTTTACTAGGCACCCGTCTCGTGATTTTAACTTTATGTTTTTCGTGATCTCCAGAACCTCCAGACTGCACAAAAGCAAGCAGCCGCTAAACACTGTAACTGCACAATCGCTGATGTAGAGAATGCACTTGCAAAGTTCACTTGGGCTAAAGAAGCTCAGAAAAAGATACAAACATTAAAAGACGAAGGAAAACCAATGCCAAAAAGCTTTGGTGATGTAATTAATGCTTCTCATTATTTGTATTTGTGTTGTATCTAATGCAAACTAAGTCATTGAGATGCTTATTTATTGCCTTTGGTATATGTGAATGTATTGGTATATGCAGCTGCATAAGAACTTTACTCTACCATGTCAAATATATTATTACTTTGGTTCTTGTGGAGACATTGAATTTGAGTTTAACCAGCCTTGTTTATGTTCTCTAGCTGCAAAAGATGGTCGGTTCAACTCCATTCGATCTTGCAAGGTCTAATTTGGCTCAGTCTGGACAAATTAGCAGGAATGCACCTTGCCCATGTGGCTCAAAGAAGAGATATAAAAGGTTAATTTTGCTCCATTTTTTTGTTTCCCCCCTTCAATTTCTTATACACTGAGTTGTTTACTAATAGTTTTTCGGTTGTGAGTTGCTTGTTCATTAATTAGACAAGTGAAACACACTGTCTGTCCATGCTAGTTGTAAATTCTTGGGTTTTCTCTGCATACTTTTTACACGGTAGACGAACTTAATCATATATACGTACATGGCTAAGCAAAACTTTCCAGAATTCCTTCCTTACCGATAGTTAACTACATTTCTTTTGCTTTTGCTATGTTGGAGCAGTTTGCTACACATACCTTTTATTTCATACTTCTCCATTAGTTACAGTGAAACTAAATTTCTTTTGAAATTGTCTAATGTTTTTAAAAAAATGGATTTGGTGTTTGACTCTGTATTGTAGTCTGAAAACCATTGCCTGTCTATTTGTAAATAGCGACCTCCTTGGCATCTTTTTCATTTACATATTTTTCCTACAAGGACTATCATAGTGGAATCAGTCTTTTGCAAATGCATTATAAGGTGCCTAAATTTAAGGCCACATAGTGGGTCCGACCCTTCTCCGGACCCCGCACATAGCGGGGGGTTTACAAGTACAGCACTAGGTTGCCTTTAAAAGACATCTCCCCCTAATTGTTCTGAATAGTATTTATGAATAGTTTTTCAAAATTGATCACTTTATGCTTCTGGATAATTATTTATGAAGGTGCTGCGGAAAGGATTGAAGAAATTCAGAGGTTAAATATTAAACAGCTATGAAGCCTGATCTGTTTCAAGTGGCTACATATGGTAGAATGGATCTCTGCAGTAATTTTCTGTTCTATTTGGTTCTGGTTGATAAGCTTCACAATTCACTAGAGTGAAACCATTTTCGAGTAGCTGATGTTAGAATGAAATATTTTGCCAAATAGTTTCTTGTGTTTTATTTATTTTTCTAATTTTTGAGATGCTCATAGGGCAGAGTTAAACATAAGATTTTTGTTGTCTTGAACATGAAGAATAGTTAGTTCTTTTTGTCAATTTACCCTGGCCAAATATTGTGCAACAGAATAAGAAAAATGTTACTGCAATGAAATGTAAAGCAACTCACTTTGTAGTCTTATTTTAAAAGCTGACATTGCTTTAACTCATCTACTGCATGGGAAATTCTATATGCACCGAAGAATCGCTAGCCGCACCCAGACGGATGGACCATCTATTGGTGTAAATCGCTAGACGGATGGTTCACGTGTCTTGGTGTAAGCAATATTTTTTTTGGATGTTGATAGAATTTTTGGTTAACTTCAATTAAAGAATGGTTCATAGTAGACCAGTGTAAGTAGAGTTATGTGTATTTTTCTTGTTTATTTTGGAACTGACCCTCAGATCCATGAAAGGGAAAAGATACTCTCTGTTTAGCCCTTTAACTACTTAGCAATTAGTAATGAGAAATAATGAAATATATATGAAGACAAAAAAAATAGAAAAAAAATAGTCTATTAGATCTCTTGAGGCTAAGACATGTGCAAATCGGGTATACATCTGTTGTCCTATAGTTTGTGTCACTCCATGTGTCATGGGCTTGTGATTCGTTAGAAAAATATTTCATAATTAAATTTTAATTTAAATATATTTTTTTTGACCAATCACAAGTCTACGACACATAGAGTGACACAAACTGTAAAACAACAGAAGAGCTCGAATTTCACTAGCAAAGCAATGCGTAAACAAGTAACTGTCTGTTCATGTATCCCTATTGCAAAATCAGATGGAACCAGACTTAAAAGTATCATTAGTTATGTGTTTATTAAGGTTTGTCTGAATTCATGGGAAGGATTAAAGTGAATACACTTTTGATATTCTCCATGGACAATCATAAAAGGAATCCAATTCTTTCAAAGTTTGTGCTGTGGTGATGGCAAACAATCTTTAAATTATAAGCATGAAATCTTACCAGACACAAAATTATGATATCTCGACCCAGATAAACACAACTGAAAGGACACATGTTGCCCAAACAAATATGACTTTCAACTTCAAACTAGAATTGGGAGGGACTGCGCGAACGCAAGTCCCCACTACCATAAATTATGATGTAGGCTCTCCCTCTTGGGGAGACCTTAAGCAAGCACCCCTCCTAAGTGCAATGGAGGTCCCAAGCCTAGGCCATGGACCTTCTTGATCATACATTGACCCCGTCCAGGTAAGTATGTTATAAAGTTGCTATTAGCTCTTTATTTATACAATGCTAGTAGAGCTTCACATATGTACTTTGAATGATGTGGGACTAATGATTACCATTATCTTTGAACTAATTATTATCATTATGCACAAAACTCAGAAATCATTTATTCCAATGTTTGTTTCTATTTGTTGTTATTGTAAACTATAACATTCTCTTTGTTGTATTTGTTTCGGTTTGCTGTTATTGTTTGTTGTATTAATCAATTCATTCATTCAAACACACAATGTGATAAAAGTTCTTTTTCAATTAATGAATCACCTGCATAATGATGTAGTAAAGGAATACCAATTTGATCATTGTGAGAAAATATAATATAAACATGTTCAGAATAGTAAAGTGCTCATCATTGTTTGTACTTTGAACTCAAAAGAAGTTCATCCCAATTGACCACATCCAGGTAAGTAGTTTGAACGTTGTTATTTGCTATTTATTTATCGAGTGCATATTGAATTCCTTATATACACTTTGATCAATGTGGGACTACTCTGACAAACTTTGTCACATTTGTTTGTCCTTCAATTGTTACAACTAGTATGTGTTATTCTCATCTTTGTTGATTATTCAACAACTTATTTAGAGTTTCAACACTTTTTGCATCGAAGGTCCACATGTAAAATCCATGTATTTGATGGAGCTTAGAATTGATATTAAAGCATGAAAATGGTAATGGTGTTTGTAGGCATCTTTTGACATATAAAATGTATGATCAATAAATATCTTTCTTTAGGTTTGGCAAAAAATAAGGAATAATGTTTGTTGTAAGATTATGGAAGTTAGACTCGCTTCTGTTATTATAAATATAAAGGATGAAATACATACAAATAAAATGGACTAAAATATGTATTCTATGGAGAGGATTATTTTTAGAGAGAAACCTTTTCGTACGATTGTAGTTTTTTAGAAGCCAAAGAAATATATTGAAAGAGTACAAGGGGTGTTCAACTCATACTAAAATGGATTATAACTAAAAATGAGGTGTCCTCAAATACTATTTATACAAGATAAATACATGATCGAGCAAAAGTAAATATATTTACTTTAGGCAAAATAACCCGAGAACTAGCTCCAAGATCTTATTTGAATTAAGTCCCTAATATGCATATAATCAATTTTGACTCTGTGAACATATCATCACTCCTCCAACCATAAAGACTATGATATTGCAAATGCAAACTATAAAGTTATTCTGAATTTCAAATCAGTCACTTGCATAATGATGTATTAAAGGAATACCAATTTGACTATTGTGAGAAAATGCAATATAAACATGTTCACAACAATAAAGTACTCATCATAGTTTGAACTGAGAAGAAGTTCATCCCAGTAAGTATCGTAAAGTGAACAGAAGCATACAAGTGATACACTCTATCTTTGAGAAGGGAAAGTATTTTCATATCATATAGATTCGACAAAGTTTTATGTTAGTTGATAATGATTTAAAACAACATTCACCTTTTATCCAAACTTAGGACACACATATAACATCAAACACAGATTTAAGATAAAATCTTCCCAAAGTAAACATTTTGAAATTAGTTTGCCCTCCAAGTTGTAGGCTACTGCCATATATTCACTTTGCTTGCAGCATGACCCCAGAATGGAAAGAACATGGTTTCTTAATGATTTTAGACCATAAATTTAATGATTCTTAATAATGACACATTGTCAATTGTTCATGTAATTTGTTATGTTTGATTCTCTAAAAATAATTATTTTGGATGCCATAGACTCAAAAAGTAAATAAGTTATCATAACTAGAAATTCTAGAAGTATCATCTGTAGGAGTTTAATTACCATATAAAAATTTCTTAAATTATCATGATATATATATTAAACCCGTAATAAAACATTACGTATTTATCATATACATGCAACAGTAATTTTAAATGTCATTGTAAAAATGAGAAGCTATCAAATTGTATGCAACTTCAAATCAAACCTTAGACTAAATTTAAGAGGGGCAGCGCGAACGCAAGCCCCCACTACCACAAATTATGATGTAGGCTCTCCATTTGGGGAGACCTTAAGTTGGCGCCCCTCCAAAGTGCAATGGAGGTCAACAACCTAGGCCATGGACCTTCTTGATCATCCATTGACTCCATCCAGGTAAGTAATTTGAATGGTGCTATTTGCTACTTATTCATTGACTACATGTTGAGTTCCCCATTTACACTTTGATCGATGTGGGACTAATCTGACAAAATTTGTCATAGTTGTTTGTCTTTCAATTGTTGCAATTAATATGTTTTATTTTCATTTTTGTGGATTATTCAACAACAACTTACTTAGAGTTACTACACCTTTTGCACCGAAGGTCCACATGTAATTGGTAATGGTGCTTGTAGGTATCTTTTGACAAATAAGGAATGATGTTTGTAGTAAGATTATGAAAGTTAGACTCACTTGTGTTATAAAGGATGGAGATTGGCATTGGCATTCTGCAAATCATATCAAATGATTTGGTTGAAGTCCAAATAAAATGGATCAATGTATAACATAAGAATAATGTAATATTGCTGCAGTGTCAGTTTAACGGTATAAATATTTATGCACGGTTGATATATCATTCATCATTCATTTGTATTACTTATCTTTAAAAGTTAATAACAATTAAATATGAATAATAACATGCTCGTAGTGCTTCATTTTCTTACCTATATTAAGTACATATATAATATGGTAAAGGGAGTGTGTCATTTTACTTGTTTGGAAAAAACACTTAAGAGGAAACCTCCACCTGAGATCCCTCAACATAAATATAGACTTTTAAGGTTACCCTATATAGTATCATGCATAAGAGGAATACTATGTCAAATAAATATCATGATATTCTGAATTTCAGATCAATTATATGCATAATGATGTATAAGAAGAATACATGTTAGATCACTGTGAGAAAATGGAATATAAAAATCTTCATAAAGTAAAATGCTCATCATAGTTTGAAGTTTGAATGCAAAAGAACTTCAGCCAAATAATTATACAAATGATTGATTCTATCTTCGAGAAAGGAAAACCTTTCAATATCGTAATTCGACAAATTTTTCTGTTGATTATTGATTGCCTAAAACAACATTTACCGTTTATTTTGGCACATGGCCAACTATGTGTAGCATTAAACACACAATTAAGGGAGAATCTTCCCGAAGCTAATATTTTTAAATTAGTTTACCCTCCTAATTGTAGGTCATTGTCATTTATTTCTTTATAATTAATAAGCATTCACTCTATTTGAAAAATACTAAAAAAAAAGTTTTAATATAATATTGTTTATATATTATAAATATAAAAAATAATGTAAGAGTCATAATAAACATAAAAATGAGTTTATATATATATATATCGAGTCAGTTCATAAACATAACGAGTCCAATTATATCGAACTCAAGTTCGGTTCGTTTATTTAACGAACTCAATTTTCAGTTCCCTTATCTGGTTCATGAGCCAAGTTTATCGAGCTAAATAACGAATCAATTTTTGAACGAATATCGAGTTGATTCGGTTCATTGTCAGCCCTACTTGTTGGGAGGGACAGTCACATCTCTGAAAAATATTAGTTTCTTACCAATAACTTTTCGTAGTACAAAAAAATAATAATCTAAAAGTGATGAATTTTGTAACAATAAAGTTGAATTGGGCCAATCCAAAAAGACCAAACACTGGCCCATTTAGACATTTTTTTTATTTTCTTTGCAACGCAAGTTGCATATATAAGAAGCAAAACGAAGAAACATAGTGAAGCTCAAATTCATCAATGGCTGCTACATCATCATTTCGTTCATTTCGTAGCTTCAAGATCATTTTCAATTCTTCAATTAATCACCGTTCATTTTTCTCCACTCCTCACTTCAATTCTCCTTCATGGATTAATAAGGTCACAAACGTCTTTACAGGCCAAAAAGCTACTACTACTGAAGAAGACTTATCGCAAATCTCTTCTCATCAATTCACACTCCTTCGTAATTTCACATCCATTTTTGAATTTCAATTTTCATTTTATAATTATTATTATTGTTATTATATAATAGTGAGATAACAGGTTTTGCTGATGAAATGAAGAATGCGAGAAGAATAGGAGCGTTTAAGGAATATATGGTTGGAAGAAGTAGTGAAGTTACGTTTAATACTGCGTTTGAGAAATCTGAAGCCATTGTTCGATTTCTCGCTCTTTTCGATCCTACTGGTGAGGTATAATTAATATTCTCTTTTAAAATGTGTAGTTTATTATGTTTTTAGTTACTTAACTTTTTTATTTTTATTTTTCTATTCTGGTTTAAGATTTTTAAATTTGATATTGATTTGTAAATTTACCACATAAGTATAAAGTAAATGTAGGGGAGATGGAAATGTTGTTTTGGATGACTGTACAATAGCTTAGTGGTAGCGACTCAATGAAATTTTTGGCTATATGTTTTGTGTGGGAGTTAGTGGTAGCGAAGTCGGTGAAATCTTTGGCTATAACTCTCTGAGGTCATGAGTTCGAGTCGCGGGAGGTAATCATTAAATTCATGGGCCCAGAGGGGTTGTATGTCAAGGATGAGGTGTTAACATTAAAGACTGGACAAAAATATGATTAAGAATGAATGCAATACGGAGAAAGTTTGGGTAGCTAGGATGGTTGAATTGCGCCTTACGTGGTTTCAGTATGCGTGGACTCTCAGAAGCCCTAATAAGGAGTAAATCAAATGAAGAATAATGTATTTTTTAGAGGCAAGGGAAAACTAAAAAAGTCATAGGTGAAACTATTAGGAAATATATAGAGATAGACATAATTTATGATAGAACATTGTGACTTCGTTCGATCCATGTAGCTTAGTCCACTTAGTAAGACTAAAGGTGTGTTTGCGAGTTGCATTTTGGACGGGAAGAAAGGGAAAGAGGAGGCTTGAGAGCCATGCAATGCACTGTGAGATGGCTCTGAAGTCTTCTCTTCCCTTCTTTCTCCTCTAAAACTCAACTCGCAAACGGACCTGAAGATTTGGTTGTTGTTGTTGCAGGCTGTAGCTATAGCCATGTTGTATCTTGTGGTTATTTTTAAATTTGCAATATCTGGTATCTATGCCATATTGTATCCATGTCTCGTGAGGTCTGGTTTGGTTTAATTAGACTTTATCTCTTAGAGTATATCTAAGTATAATAACAGTATTAACCTCAAGGGGATAAGTGTAATGACAACGAAAACCTAAACGGATTGTGTAATGATAATGTAAACATCAAAGGAAGACGGTTTAATTTAAGTCAAACCTGAGGGATGTGTCATTCATTATAATTTCTTATAATATTTCTTGTTTGTATGATAGTTTATTGTTATGGTTTTTACTAGGCACCCGTCTCGTGATTTTAACTTTATGTTTTTCGTGATCTCCAGAACCTCCAGACTGCACAAAAGCAAGCAGCCGCTAAACACTGTAACTGCACAATCGCTGATGTAGAGAATGCACTTGCAAAGTTCACTTGGGCTAAAGAAGCTCAGAAAAAGATACAAACATTAAAAGACGAAGGAAAACCAATGCCAAAAAGCTTTGGTGATGTAATTAATGCTTCTCATTATTTGTATTTGTGTTGTATCTAATGCAAACTAAGTCATTGAGATGCTTATTTATTGCCTTTGGTATATGTGAATGTATTGGTATATGCAGCTGCATAAGAACTTTACTCTACCATGTCAAATATATTATTACTTTGGTTCTTGTGGAGACATTGAATTTGAGTTTAACCAGCCTTGTTTATGTTCTCTAGCTGCAAAAGATGGTCGGTTCAACTCCATTCGATCTTGCAAGGTCTAATTTGGCTCAGTCTGGACAAATTAGCAGGAATGCACCTTGCCCATGTGGCTCAAAGAAGAGATATAAAAGGTTAATTTTGCTCCATTTTTTTGTTTCCCCCCTTCAATTTCTTATACACTGAGTTGTTTACTAATAGTTTTTCGGTTGTGAGTTGCTTGTTCATTAATTAGACAAGTGAAACACACTGTCTGTCCATGCTAGTTGTAAATTCTTGGGTTTTCTCTGCATACTTTTTACACGGTAGACGAACTTAATCATATATACGTACATGGCTAAGCAAAACTTTCCAGAATTCCTTCCTTACCGATAGTTAACTACATTTCTTTTGCTTTTGCTATGTTGGAGCAGTTTGCTACACATACCTTTTATTTCATACTTCTCCATTAGTTACAGTGAAACTAAATTTCTTTTGAAATTGTCTAATGTTTTTAAAAAAATGGATTTGGTGTTTGACTCTGTATTGTAGTCTGAAAACCATTGCCTGTCTATTTGTAAATAGCGACCTCCTTGGCATCTTTTTCATTTACATATTTTTCCTACAAGGACTATCATAGTGGAATCAGTCTTTTGCAAATGCATTATAAGGTGCCTAAATTTAAGGCCACATAGTGGGTCCGACCCTTCTCCGGACCCCGCACATAGCGGGGGGTTTACAAGTACAGCACTAGGTTGCCTTTAAAAGACATCTCCCCCTAATTGTTCTGAATAGTATTTATGAATAGTTTTTCAAAATTGATCACTTTATGCTTCTGGATAATTATTTATGAAGGTGCTGCGGAAAGGATTGAAGAAATTCAGAGGTTAAATATTAAACAGCTATGAAGCCTGATCTGTTTCAAGTGGCTACATATGGTAGAATGGATCTCTGCAGTAATTTTCTGTTCTATTTGGTTCTGGTTGATAAGCTTCACAATTCACTAGAGTGAAACCATTTTCGAGTAGCTGATGTTAGAATGAAATATTTTGCCAAATAGTTTCTTGTGTTTTATTTATTTTTCTAATTTTTGAGATGCTCATAGGGCAGAGTTAAACATAAGATTTTTGTTGTCTTGAACATGAAGAATAGTTAGTTCTTTTTGTCAATTTACCCTGGCCAAATATTGTGCAACAGAATAAGAAAAATGTTACTGCAATGAAATGTAAAGCAACTCACTTTGTAGTCTTATTTTAAAAGCTGACATTGCTTTAACTCATCTACTGCATGGGAAATTCTATATGCACCGAAGAATCGCTAGCCGCACCCAGACGGATGGACCATCTATTGGTGTAAATCGCTAGACGGATGGTTCACGTGTCTTGGTGTAAGCAATATTTTTTTTGGATGTTGATAGAATTTTTGGTTAACTTCAATTAAAGAATGGTTCATAGTAGACCAGTGTAAGTAGAGTTATGTGTATTTTTCTTGTTTATTTTGGAACTGACCCTCAGATCCATGAAAGGGAAAAGATACTCTCTGTTTAGCCCTTTAACTACTTAGCAATTAGTAATGAGAAATAATGAAATATATATGAAGACAAAAAAAATAGAAAAAAAATAGTCTATTAGATCTCTTGAGGCTAAGACATGTGCAAATCGGGTATACATCTGTTGTCCTATAGTTTGTGTCACTCCATGTGTCATGGGCTTGTGATTCGTTAGAAAAATATTTCATAATTAAATTTTAATTTAAATATATTTTTTTTGACCAATCACAAGTCTACGACACATAGAGTGACACAAACTGTAAAACAACAGAAGAGCTCGAATTTCACTAGCAAAGCAATGCGTAAACAAGTAACTGTCTGTTCATGTATCCCTATTGCAAAATCAGATGGAACCAGACTTAAAAGTATCATTAGTTATGTGTTTATTAAGGTTTGTCTGAATTCATGGGAAGGATTAAAGTGAATACACTTTTGATATTCTCCATGGACAATCATAAAAGGAATCCAATTCTTTCAAAGTTTGTGCTGTGGTGATGGCAAACAATCTTTAAATTATAAGCATGAAATCTTACCAGACACAAAATTATGATATCTCGACCCAGATAAACACAACTGAAAGGACACATGTTGCCCAAACAAATATGACTTTCAACTTCAAACTAGAATTGGGAGGGACTGCGCGAACGCAAGTCCCCACTACCATAAATTATGATGTAGGCTCTCCCTCTTGGGGAGACCTTAAGCAAGCACCCCTCCTAAGTGCAATGGAGGTCCCAAGCCTAGGCCATGGACCTTCTTGATCATACATTGACCCCGTCCAGGTAAGTATGTTATAAAGTTGCTATTAGCTCTTTATTTATACAATGCTAGTAGAGCTTCACATATGTACTTTGAATGATGTGGGACTAATGATTACCATTATCTTTGAACTAATTATTATCATTATGCACAAAACTCAGAAATCATTTATTCCAATGTTTGTTTCTATTTGTTGTTATTGTAAACTATAACATTCTCTTTGTTGTATTTGTTTCGGTTTGCTGTTATTGTTTGTTGTATTAATCAATTCATTCATTCAAACACACAATGTGATAAAAGTTCTTTTTCAATTAATGAATCACCTGCATAATGATGTAGTAAAGGAATACCAATTTGATCATTGTGAGAAAATATAATATAAACATGTTCAGAATAGTAAAGTGCTCATCATTGTTTGTACTTTGAACTCAAAAGAAGTTCATCCCAATTGACCACATCCAGGTAAGTAGTTTGAACGTTGTTATTTGCTATTTATTTATCGAGTGCATATTGAATTCCTTATATACACTTTGATCAATGTGGGACTACTCTGACAAACTTTGTCACATTTGTTTGTCCTTCAATTGTTACAACTAGTATGTGTTATTCTCATCTTTGTTGATTATTCAACAACTTATTTAGAGTTTCAACACTTTTTGCATCGAAGGTCCACATGTAAAATCCATGTATTTGATGGAGCTTAGAATTGATATTAAAGCATGAAAATGGTAATGGTGTTTGTAGGCATCTTTTGACATATAAAATGTATGATCAATAAATATCTTTCTTTAGGTTTGGCAAAAAATAAGGAATAATGTTTGTTGTAAGATTATGGAAGTTAGACTCGCTTCTGTTATTATAAATATAAAGGATGAAATACATACAAATAAAATGGACTAAAATATGTATTCTATGGAGAGGATTATTTTTAGAGAGAAACCTTTTCGTACGATTGTAGTTTTTTAGAAGCCAAAGAAATATATTGAAAGAGTACAAGGGGTGTTCAACTCATACTAAAATGGATTATAACTAAAAATGAGGTGTCCTCAAATACTATTTATACAAGATAAATACATGATCGAGCAAAAGTAAATATATTTACTTTAGGCAAAATAACCCGAGAACTAGCTCCAAGATCTTATTTGAATTAAGTCCCTAATATGCATATAATCAATTTTGACTCTGTGAACATATCATCACTCCTCCAACCATAAAGACTATGATATTGCAAATGCAAACTATAAAGTTATTCTGAATTTCAAATCAGTCACTTGCATAATGATGTATTAAAGGAATACCAATTTGACTATTGTGAGAAAATGCAATATAAACATGTTCACAACAATAAAGTACTCATCATAGTTTGAACTGAGAAGAAGTTCATCCCAGTAAGTATCGTAAAGTGAACAGAAGCATACAAGTGATACACTCTATCTTTGAGAAGGGAAAGTATTTTCATATCATATAGATTCGACAAAGTTTTATGTTAGTTGATAATGATTTAAAACAACATTCACCTTTTATCCAAACTTAGGACACACATATAACATCAAACACAGATTTAAGATAAAATCTTCCCAAAGTAAACATTTTGAAATTAGTTTGCCCTCCAAGTTGTAGGCTACTGCCATATATTCACTTTGCTTGCAGCATGACCCCAGAATGGAAAGAACATGGTTTCTTAATGATTTTAGACCATAAATTTAATGATTCTTAATAATGACACATTGTCAATTGTTCATGTAATTTGTTATGTTTGATTCTCTAAAAATAATTATTTTGGATGCCATAGACTCAAAAAGTAAATAAGTTATCATAACTAGAAATTCTAGAAGTATCATCTGTAGGAGTTTAATTACCATATAAAAATTTCTTAAATTATCATGATATATATATTAAACCCGTAATAAAACATTACGTATTTATCATATACATGCAACAGTAATTTTAAATGTCATTGTAAAAATGAGAAGCTATCAAATTGTATGCAACTTCAAATCAAACCTTAGACTAAATTTAAGAGGGGCAGCGCGAACGCAAGCCCCCACTACCACAAATTATGATGTAGGCTCTCCATTTGGGGAGACCTTAAGTTGGCGCCCCTCCAAAGTGCAATGGAGGTCAACAACCTAGGCCATGGACCTTCTTGATCATCCATTGACTCCATCCAGGTAAGTAATTTGAATGGTGCTATTTGCTACTTATTCATTGACTACATGTTGAGTTCCCCATTTACACTTTGATCGATGTGGGACTAATCTGACAAAATTTGTCATAGTTGTTTGTCTTTCAATTGTTGCAATTAATATGTTTTATTTTCATTTTTGTGGATTATTCAACAACAACTTACTTAGAGTTACTACACCTTTTGCACCGAAGGTCCACATGTAATTGGTAATGGTGCTTGTAGGTATCTTTTGACAAATAAGGAATGATGTTTGTAGTAAGATTATGAAAGTTAGACTCACTTGTGTTATAAAGGATGGAGATTGGCATTGGCATTCTGCAAATCATATCAAATGATTTGGTTGAAGTCCAAATAAAATGGATCAATGTATAACATAAGAATAATGTAATATTGCTGCAGTGTCAGTTTAACGGTATAAATATTTATGCACGGTTGATATATCATTCATCATTCATTTGTATTACTTATCTTTAAAAGTTAATAACAATTAAATATGAATAATAACATGCTCGTAGTGCTTCATTTTCTTACCTATATTAAGTACATATATAATATGGTAAAGGGAGTGTGTCATTTTACTTGTTTGGAAAAAACACTTAAGAGGAAACCTCCACCTGAGATCCCTCAACATAAATATAGACTTTTAAGGTTACCCTATATAGTATCATGCATAAGAGGAATACTATGTCAAATAAATATCATGATATTCTGAATTTCAGATCAATTATATGCATAATGATGTATAAGAAGAATACATGTTAGATCACTGTGAGAAAATGGAATATAAAAATCTTCATAAAGTAAAATGCTCATCATAGTTTGAAGTTTGAATGCAAAAGAACTTCAGCCAAATAATTATACAAATGATTGATTCTATCTTCGAGAAAGGAAAACCTTTCAATATCGTAATTCGACAAATTTTTCTGTTGATTATTGATTGCCTAAAACAACATTTACCGTTTATTTTGGCACATGGCCAACTATGTGTAGCATTAAACACACAATTAAGGGAGAATCTTCCCGAAGCTAATATTTTTAAATTAGTTTACCCTCCTAATTGTAGGTCATTGTCATTTATTTCTTTATAATTAATAAGCATTCACTCTCTTCACTTGCAGCATGGACCCAGAACCAAAAGATCATGGATTCTTAATGATTTTAGACCATAAATCTAGTGATAATCTAGTGATTCTTAATAATGATACATATTTTCAATAGTTAGTGTAACTATTCTCCAAGTGAAAATAAGTATTTTTAGATGCCAAGTAAATAAGTCATCATAACTACAATATAAAACTTTCTTACTCTATCAAGACATATATATTAAACTAAGGGCATTCATATACTACACAAGCAAGTTAAAAAAAATCTACTAACTACTAGATCTTCAAAGAATGAATAACTAAGACGAAAAGTGGATCTAGTCACATTAAAATCAACATTATGTAAACTTTCCAAGAAAGAACAAAATGTATTTATCATATACTTACGCAGGCCCCCACTATCACAAATTATGATGTAGGCTCTCCCACTTAGGGAGACCTTAGGTTGGCACCCCTCCAAAGTGCAATGGAGGTCACCAATCTAGGCCATAGACCATTTTGATCATCCATTGACCCCATCCAGGTAAGTAATTCGAATGATGATATTTGCTACATATTTATTGAGTGCATGTTGAATTCCTTATGTACACCTTGATCAATGTGGGACTAATCTCATAAACTTTGTCAGAATTGTTTGTCTTTCAATTGTTGCAATTAGTATGTTTTATTTTCATTTTTGTGGATTATTCAACAACAACTTACTTAGAGTTACTACACCTTTTTGCAGTGAAGGTCCACGTGTAAAATCTTCTTCTAAAAACTTGTTTTTTGGGAGACCAAAATCCTTGTATATGATGGAGCTTAGAATTGATATTGAAGCATGAAATTGGTAATGGTGCTTGTACGTATCTTTTCACAAATAAGGAATGATGTTTGTAGTAAGATTATGGAAGTTAGACTCACTTGTGTTATAAAGGATGGAGATTGGCATTGGCATTCTACAAACCATATCAAATGATTTGGTTTAAGTCCAAATAAAATGGATCAATGTACAATATAAGAATAATGTAATATCGTTGCAGTGTCGATTTAAAGGTGTAAATATTTATGTATAGTTAGTTCATCATTTATCATTCATTTGTATTACTTATCTATAAAAGTTAATGACAATTAAATATGAATAGTAAAACGATGAAAAAACAATATAAAAACTTTTAAAGCATTAATGCTTCATTTAAGCATGGAGGTAAATACTATAGAAATAAAGAGTATGCAGATATAGTAGTAACAACTTGTAGTGCTTCATTTTCTTACCTATATTAAGTACATATATAATGTGGTAAAGAGTGTGTGCCATTTTACTTATTTGGAAAACCATTTAAGAGGAAACCTCCACCGAGATCCCTTTGCACAAATATACAACATTTAAGGTTATCCTATATAGTGTCATATAAGAGAAATACCATATCAAATAAATATCATGATATTCTGAATTTCAGATCAATCATTTGCACAATAATGTATAAGAGGAATACCAATTAGATCGTTGTGAGAAAATGCGATATAAACATGTTCATAAAGTAAAGTGCTCATCATAGTTTGAAGTTTGAACGCAAAAGAAGTTCATCCAAATAAGTATCCTAAAGTGAATAGGAGAATACAAATGATTGATTCTATCTTTGAGAAGGGAAAATCTTTCAATATCATAATTGGACAAAGTTTTATGTTGGTTATTTATTTAGATCTAGGACCGACTATGTGTAGTATTAAACTCAATTAAGGGAGAATTCCCCAAAGTTAATACTTTTAATAAGCATTCAATAGTTAGTGTAATTGTTTTGTTTGATTCTCCAAATGAAAAGTATTTTTAGATGCCACTTAAAAGTAAATAAGTCATTGTAACTACAATATAAAATTTTCTTACTCTACCAAGACATACATATTAAACCGAGGGCATTCATATACTCGAGAAGCAAGTTAAAAAAAACATACTAACTATTAGATCCTCAAAGAATGTATAACTAAGATGAAAAGTGGATCCTTTCGCATTAAAATCACCATAAATAAACATTATGTAAACATTTTAAGAAAGAACTTTATGTATTTATCATATATCTTTGGACTAAATTGAAGAGGGGCTGCGCGAACGCAAACCCCCACTACCACAAATTATGATGTAGGCTCTCCCACTTGGGGAGACCTTAGGTTGACACCCCTCCAAAGTGCAATGGAGGTCACCAACCTAGGCCATAGACCTTCTTGATCATCCATTGACCCCATCCAGGTAAGTAGTTTGAATGTTGCTATTTGCTACTTATTTATTGAGTGCATGTTGAGTTCATCATTGACACTTTGTCAATGTGGGACTAAAATGATAAACTGTCACATTTGTTTGTTTTATCAATTGTTGCAATTGGTATATGTTATTTTCATCTTTGTGGATTATTCAACAACTTATTTGGAGTTTCTACACTTTTTGCAGTGAAGATCCACATGTAAAATCCTTGTATTTGATGGAGCTTAGAATTGATATTAATGCATGAAAATGGCAATGGTGCTTGTAGGTATCTTTGAACAGATAAAATGTATGATCAATAAATATCTTTCTTTAGGTTTGACAAACAAATAGGGAATCATGTTTGTACAGTAAGAGAATGAAAGTTAGCCTCACTTGTGTTATAAAGGATAAAGATTGGCATTAGCATTCTGCAAGCCACATCAAATGATTTGGTTTAAGTCCCAATAAAATGGATCAATGTATATTATTAGAATAATGCAATATTTATGCATTGCTAGTAATGATGTAAATATTTATACACTTCCAATATATAATTCATCATGCATTTGTATTACTTATATTTAAAAGTTAGATGATTAAATGTAAAGAATGAATAATACAACATACTGTCAGAGCATACATATTTTTCTCTTATTACAAAATTATTTTTAGAAGAAAAATACATTTTTATGATGAATAGTTGACACAATTTCATAAGTAAATTATTTTCAACTGAATACTATAGAAATAACGAGTATGAGTAGCAACTTGTAGTGCTTCATATTCTTACCTATTTTAAGTACATAAATAATGTGGTAAAGGGTGTGTGCCATTTTACTTATTTAGAAAAACATTTAAAAAGGAAACATAAGTGATCCCTCTACACAAATATATGACTTTTAAGGTGATTATGTTTAGTAGTCAAAGATTCGGTGAAGATCGAAATAGTTAAAACCTAATTCAATGATTGTGAATTACTTATATTCAATTGTTTTATTAATAGATTAATTAATAGTGATATTCTATTAAATTCGATGATAAATAGTAGCTGAATTTTTTCAATTTTAGTATTCAAACCAAAAACTAATTACCATAATCAAACTTATATTATGAGAAATACCAGAAACCTGAATCTGAATTACCAAAACAAAACTAAACCAGAATTTGATTGCTATGCATGAACACAACAGTAAATTATATGGTTCTAATGAGAGAATCAAACTATGACTGAGAGTTCTAGGTGCAATGTTACAAAAAGTAGAAATCAATAATTTGCTAAAGAAAATAATGTGTCAAAATTAGGACTAGAATTGCAAGAATTAACTGATAATCATTGCAAGAAAATTAGGACTAGAATTTGGAGGGACTGCGCGAACGCAGGTCCCCACTGCCACAAATTATGATGCAGACTCTCCCACTTGTGGAGACCTTAGGTAGACACCCCTCCCAAGTGCAATGGAGGTCACAAGCCTAGGCCATTGGCCTTATTGGTCACCCATTGACCCCATCAAGGTAAGTAATTTGAATGTTGTTATTTGCTACATATTTATTGAGTGCATGTTGAATTCTCCTGTACACTTTGATCATTGTGGGACTAATATGACAAACTTTGTCACAGTTGTTTGTCTTTCAATTGTTGCGATTAGTATGTTTTATTTTTATTTTTGTGGATTATTAAACATCAACTTACTTAGAGTTACTACACTTTTTTGCACTGAAGGTCCACATGTAAAAATAACTTCTAAAAACATGTTTTTGGGAGACCAAAATCCTTGTATACGATGAATAAGGAATGAAGCGTGAAATTGGTAATGGTGCTTGTAGGTATCTTTTGACAAATAAGGAATGATCTTTGTAGTAAGATTATGGAAGTTAGACTCACTTGTGTTATGAAGGATGGAGGTTGGAATTGGCATTCTGCAAACCATATCAAATGATTTGGTTTAAGTCCTTGTAGTGTCGGTTTAACGGTGTAAATAGTTATGCACATTTAGTACATCATTCATCATTCATTTATATTATTTATCTTTAAAAGTCAATGAAGATTAAATATAAATAGTAAACGATGCAAAGACAATATAAAAACTCTTACAACATTAATGCTTCATTTAAGCATGAAGGTGAATGCTATAGAAATAAAAAGTATGCATATATAGTAGTAGTGCTTCATTTTCTTACATATATTAAGTACATATATAATGTGGTAAAAGGTGTGTGTCATTTTACTTATTTTGGAAAAACACTAAGAGGAAACCTCCACTTGAGATCCCTCTACACAAATATACGACTTTTAAGGTTACCTTGTATAGTGTCATGTATAAGAGGAATACTATATCAAATAAATATCATGATATTCTGAATTTCAGATCAATCATTTGCTCAATGGTGTATAAGAGGAATACCAACTAGATCGCTGTGAGAAAATGCAATATAAACATGTTTATAAAGTAAAGTACTCATCATAGTTTGAAATTTGAATGCAAAAGAAGTTCATCCAAATAAGTATCCTAAAGTAAATAGGAGAATACAAATAATCGACTCTATCTTCGAGAAGGGAAAATCGTTTAATATCATAATTCGACAAAGTTTTATGTTGCGTATTGATTGTTTAAAACAACATTTACCTTTTATTTGGGTTCAGGGTCGACTATGTGTAGCATTAAACACACATTTAAGGGAGAATCTTCCTCAAGTAAATATTTTTAAATTAGTTTACTCTCCTAGTTGTATAAGTCATTTATTTATTTCATTATCATTAATAAGTATTTTTATGTGTAACTTTTTTATTTGATTCTCAAGTAAAAGTAGTATTTTTGATGCCAAGACATATATATTAAACCAAGAGCATTCATATACTCCAAAAGCAAGTTAAAAAAATCAACTAACTATCAGATGTTCAAAGAATGTATAATTAAGAGGAAAAGTGGATCCTTTCGCATTAAAATCACCATAAATAAACATTATGTTCACTTTTCAAGAAAGAACTTTATGTATTTATCATATACCTTTGGACTAAGTTGAAGAGGGGCTGCGCGAACGCAAACCCCCACTACCACAAATTATGATGTAGGCTCTCCCACTTGGGGAGACCTTAGGTTGGCACCCCTCCAAAGTGCAATGGAGGTCACCAACCTAGGCCATAGACCTTCTTGATCATCCATTGACCCCATCCAGGTAAGTAGTTTGAATGTTGCTATTTGCTACTTATTTATTGAGTGCATGGTGAGTTCATTATTGACACTTTGTCAATGTGGAACTAAACTGACAAACTGTCACATTTGTTTGTTTTTCAATTGTCGCATTATTTTCATCTTTGTGGATTATTCAACAACTTATTTGGAGTTACTATACTTTTTGACAAATAAAATGTATGATCAATAAATATCTTTCTTTAGGTTTGGCAAACAAATAGGGAATCATGTTTGTAGTAAGAGTATGGAAGTTAGCCTCACTTGTGTTATAAAGGATGAAGATTGGCATTGGCATTCTGCAAGGCACATCAAATGATTTGGTTTAAGTCCCAATAAAATGGATCAATGTATATTATTAGAATAATGTAATATTTATGCATTGTCGGTAATGGTGTAAATATTTATATATAATCAATATATAATTAATCATATATTTGTATTATTTATATTTAAAAGTTAATGATGATTAAATCTGAATAATGAATAATACAACAATAATATAAAACTTGTATACCGTCAGCGGACATATTTTTCTCTTCTTACAAAATATTTTTAGAAGAAAAATACCTTTTTATGATGAATTAGTCATTCAATTCATCCTCACACAATTTGATAAGTAAATAATTTTCAACTGGATATTATAGAAATAAAGAGTATGCATGTATAGTAGGAACAACTTGTAGTGCTTCATATTCTTACCTATATTAAGTACATATATAATGTGGTAAAGGGTGTGTGTCATTTCACTTATTTGGAAAAACATTTAATGAGGAAACCTAAGTGATCCCTCTATACACAAATATATGACTTTTAAGGTGATCCTGTATAGTAGTCAAAGATTCGGTGAATATCAAAATAGTTAAAATCTAATCCGATGATTGTGAATTACTTATATTCGATTGTTTTATTAATAGATTAATTAATAGCACTATTTTATTAAATCAAATGGTAAATAATAGTTGAATTATTTCAATTTCACTTCCTATTAGTGTTCAAACCAAAAACTAATTACCATAACCAAACTTACATGATCTAATTTGAATTATGAGAACCACTACATTATGAGAAATACCAGAAACATGAATTATGAAAACAAAACTAAACCTGAATTTGATTGTTATGCATGAACACTGATAATCCTTGCAAAAAAATCAGGACTAGATTTGGGAGGGACTGCGCGAACGCAGGTCCCCACTGCCACAAATTATGATGTAGACTCTCCCACTTGTGGAGACCTTAGGCAAGCACCCCTCCCAAGTGCAATAGAGGTCACAAGCCTAGGCCATGGGCTTTATTGTCACCCATTGACCCCATCCAGGTAAGTAATTTGAACGTTGTTATTTTTTACATATTTATTGAGTGCATTTTGAATTTCTTATATATACTTTGATCAATGTGGGACTAATTTGACAAACTTTGTCATAGTTGTTTGTCCTTCGATTTTTGTAACTAGTACTTATTATTATCTTTGTGGATTATTCATCAAATAATTTAGAGTTACTACATTTTTTGCAAAGAAGGTCCATATGTAAAATCTTCTTCTAAAAACATGTTTTTTGGGAGACCAAAATCCTTGTATTTAATGGAGCTTAGAATTGGTATTGAAGCATGAAATTGGTAATGGCGCTTGTAGACATCTTTTGACAAAAAAGGAATGATGTTTGTAGGAAGATTATGGAAGTTAGACTCACTTTGTGTTATAAAGGATGGAAATTGGCATTGGCATTCTCCAAACCATATCAAATGATTTTGTTAAGTCCAAATAAAATGGATCAATGTATGTTACTAGAATAATGTAATATCTCTGCAGTGTCGATTTAACCGTGTAGATATCTATACACATTAATCTATCAAGTATATATTTCATTTATATTACTTATATTTAAAAGTAAATGATAATTAATTATGAATAATGAATGATACAACGATAGTATAGAAAACTCTTGTACGATTAGTGCATACATCTTTTCCTCTTATATTAGAATGAAGATTATTTTTAGAAGAAAAATATCTTTTGATACTGGGTAGTTGTAACTGGTACTACTATGAGAGATATATGTTAGTGCCAATTAACTTGTATTTGTTTTTGTTTGTTGTTGCCTCACCTTTTTTTCTGATAAATTACTCATTCAATTCATCCTCACAAAATTTGATAAGTAAATTATTTTCAATTATTTTATAAAGCCTTTTTAATCAGAACAATGTAAACCCAAATATTATGCTATGCTATTATGTATTTAAGCATGGAGGTGAATACTATAGAAATAAAGAGTAGGAAATTAATTATTAATTTCTTAATTTAAGTATATTTTTTCAACCAACTAGTGGTAAATGCAGTAACATAACTTCTAGGTTAACAGATATAGAAGTAACAGCCTAGAAGGAAAACTAAATGATCCCTCTACCCAAATATATGACTTTTAAGATACAAATCTAAATAGTTAAAACCTAATCAGATGATTATAAAATTTGGACTAGAATCAGAAGAGACTACGCAAACACAAATCCCCACTACCACAAATTATGATGTAGGCTCTCCCACATGTGGAGACCATAGGCAAGCACCCCTCTTAAGTGCAATGGAGGTCATAAGCCTAGGCCATGAGCCTTATTGATCACTCATTGACCCCATCCAGGTAAGTATTTTTCAATGATGCTAATTGCACCTTATTTAAACAATGCCCGCAGAAATTTGTATATGATTTGAGCGATGTGGGACTAAACTAAGAAACATTGTCAATAAGCATAAAACCCAATGAACAAAATCATTTAGATCTACTACACTTTTTTGCAGTGAAAGGTTCATGTGTAACATTAATGTTTTTGGAGATGGAGAAAAGTTGTAAAGCATAGAATTGATACTAAAGCTCTTACAAAGCACAAAATTTATCTTTTGACAGATAAGATATTTTATGATCATTCATCCCCCACACACCCATAAACAAATTTTTCTCCAAGAAGTATTTCTAGAGGAAAGGGAGGCTAAAGAAAAACATAGATAAAACGACTAAGAAATATTTATATATCAATATTTTGTCACTTAACATGATTTATGATAAAGTACATATGTGCAACTCTACAACCATTGTACAACCTTTTACTCTCTTATATAAATCAAGGTTTCTCATGATCTTAAGGTACTGGTGTATTTTTTTTGTATAACTAAGGGTACCCCTTACTTTATGTATAAGAAACTATTCCCTTTCGAAATATGTGTCTGTTCCTTCCAACAAATATTACTCACAGGAGCCGAATTTTCAACTTTTTGATCTATGTAGAGATCTACTGTGGCTTTACACCACTAGATCAATATCTTGTTGATAGGTATTGATGTATTTTAGTACAAATAATGTCAAAATTAAACCCTTTGTAAAATATCTATGCCCTACCGTGACCTTACACTTGTTTAGTCCTTTATTAAGTGATACGTTTTCTTAATTATATTACTGAAAAAAATGATACTAAACTTCTGGAGTCAACTACAACGTTTTTTATTGACATATAAAGAAAAAAGGAACTAATATATAAAGCATTGTTTACAGCTTATATCTATTATTAGCATCACTGAGGAAAAAATTAAGCCCAAAAAAGCTACAACTTTTGGCATGTTAAGATAAAGTAGTAACTACAAAAATAAAAGTTATTTGCCCAATTGGGTATGTGTGAGCTTTGTAACAATGTTCTGTATTAGAATTCAAGTGGATAACCCAGCCAAAAAAGCCACTCCGGTGGATGGCAACCACGCCGAACCGGAGATGAATTGGGCTACGGTGAATCTGTTAGCCTCCACGGTCGACGTGATGACCCGATATCCAGGCCATTTAACTCGCTGTCCGATGGCTGCACCCGGCCCATAGTTCATGTACTCTCCATAATACAATGTGTCTAATGCAAACTCTCCATTCCATTCCAACCATCCATTGGGATGCACGTGGTCACCAATGTAGGATAATAAGTATACAGTTCTAGAATATAATTTCCATGGACGACCCAAATAGGTAGGGATACTACCCTTCACCGTAGCAAGATCCGGTGCGGGTAGGATACGACAATCGTGGATGGATATACCTGTGTTTTGATTTGGGTCTTTCCGATTTTGGGCCGTGATTGTATTTTTCTGTTGGGCCATGGGCTTGCGAGCATAAATATTACACTTTTGAAAAACTACGGCCGCGTTTCCAAATATGAAATCAACGGTACCATAAATGTCACATTCGCGAAAGAATTGACGATTGGAGTGCACATAACATGTGTCTTGGTAACCGATGACACTACATCGATACACCACCGCGTGGTCAGCTCCGACACGGAGAGCCACTGCTTGATGCTTCTCTGGTCCAGCGTAGTTTTCAAACGTGATGTCCCGTGCAACGAAACCAGCACCACTAGCGGCTGCAAAACAAGTATAGTTAGAAGTATAACTAAATGGTGCAATTATAGGGAAATAATGTTAACTAAACACATAATGGTTGTATTTTTTTTAGCACAAATCATGTGATATTTTAATTCATTTAATTATTAGAATGCTAGAGCACATAAAATTTAGAATCCTATCACACACATCGAGTGTAATATGTATATATTGTTATAATATCCATAATTTATTTGTATTACTTTTTTGAAAAGTCAGTGATAAATGATTGACTAACAACATATAAAACTTTTAATATATCATTATATACATTTCTTCAAAACCCATATGATAATAAAAGTCAAGTTATGAATCATACTATCTTTTGATGAAGACAGAGAATGCGTAAGATTCCAGCAGTGTCACACTTTAATTAAAGTATCAAACACTAATGTTTAGTGAGTGAGGTTACTTTAAACTCCAACAACAACTAACTAACAAATAGTAAAAAAACATCATTAAAAAAAACCAATATCATCAAAAACATTTCAATGCATATGTTCTTAGGAACTTGAACTTGTAAGTTCTTGTTAATTCACTACTAGTTAATCTAAGGAGATGAAGTTTGTATAACTTCACTAAATTTCATAGGAATGTTAGTGTCATAATTTTTAATGCAAAATTTCTATTTTTTTAATAATTTGTTTTGGAATTCACAATTATTTTTTAGTTTACATTTTTTATGGCCATTATTTTTACTTCAATTCTCTTTATTCCATGTAACTCAAGTGATTTTTCACTCCAAGCAATCGCGAGATTTATTTAAATATTCCTCGTATTTTGTCCAATATTAACTGATTTATAAAAAATAATTTAATGAAACATTAATTATTGGGATCTAAGAAAATAAAATTTTATGCAACAGGTGGATATTCAAATAATTGTTGGATACTGAAACTGTCCAATCATGCAGTATATGCAACAACAATTGCATAAAAATCTATAAAAATTTATAATTTATACCCACTCTATATATTTAAAGAGTCAATAATAATTAAATGTAAATGATTAATGATACAGTAAAAATATATAAACATTATAAATTATAGATGCATACATTATTTTTTCATGAAAATACTATTAGTAACTTAGAAAGTTGGGAGTAGCTACATGTGCAACCGTATTTTAAGGCACAATAATGCGTGCATTGATGACATTACAAATCACAATCAAAATGGTAGCTTTGTTTAAGAAACAAAACAAAACAAAAATGGAGTGGTGCATTCTTAAAACTCATCATGCTTAAGGAAATACTTTCTCCTTCTCAAAAAAACATCCTAAATTTTTAGGAGTTTATTATTTTTACACAATTAATGTAAAATTTTAATATTATCAATACATTATTCATCAATATATATTACTTTTATTTAATTTAAGAGTAAAATATAATTAATAAATTAATAATAGATGATAAACTAATAATGTAAAAAGTTCTTACTATATTAAAATCAATTTTTAGATGCAATAGCTATATGTGTTTTCCATGGTTAGAACCTTGGAAGGGTCCCAATAATTTGGACTTGGGTAGAGTAAAAAGATATACACCCTTAGATTTAGATGTAGTATGTTTATTTATATCAAAGATATAAAATAAAGTAAGTGGACACTAAGTAGGACGTGGAATAGACATATGACAAATAAAAATGTAGATTGGGATGCCACATCCACGTTATTCTATCACATGCATGGTTTTGGTTAGTCTATTTGTACCAAAAAGTTATTTATCTTTTGGAATATGGTAGATAATATATAAAACTCATATATATCATAATATATTTTTTTATAGATGAGGAATTCACTTACTCCAATCGTAAGTTTTTTAAACTTATCCATCATCCTAGCCATCAATTCTATGGACATCTAATAGTTTAGATCTACTTACTAATTCAAACCATTGGATTTCTCTACAATTGATGGTTATGATAAAGAGTAAATTTAAAAAAACTTACTCTTAAAGTAAGTGATCCCTTTTTCATAATACTTTAACCAATTTCAATTGTTTATAAAAAACGTTATCTTTTCACAAGTGTACAAACACAGCAATAAGTAGAGTGTAATATATATATATATATATATATATATATGATAGCACAAACACTTTTACATTGTCCGTGTATTATTCATCATTCACTCATTTGTATTATTTTTATTTAAAAGTCAATAATAGTTAATTAAAAATGAATAATAAATGATGCAATGATAAAATATCTTATACCGACATTTTTTTATGTGATAAGTATATAGTGAAAAAGGAATTTAATTTACCAAAGGATGCAGTATGGAATGTGGTCATGCCATCAGCAACATTCTTTCTCCCTGTGATGATCGTTTTCCCCTTCCCATCACCAATCAACATTATATTCGTTTTCTTTTTTCCAATCTTTAAGTTATTCTCTTCATATCTGAAACAATTAAAGTTTATTAGTGCGCATGCTTTTCATACCCTTTTTATCTATTGTTATTCCCTTATCATAAAACAATAAAAATATATATTACTTTTTCTTGTTTATTTGGTTAAAAGTCACATTAACAAAAGTTATTTTTCTAGGAAAAATGTAATTAATTGGTCAAAATAATACGTTTCTTTCATTTGAGGGAGACAATCATATTTAACCCAACAATCTCAACAATCTCATCTTAATCGAATCGAATTTTTATACAACATGTTTTACTGATTAATCAAATCCATATCAAATTAATTTTAGTTCAACATCGAGTTTGTAAATTCATAAATCGAGTTAAATCAATGAGAATTTATCATATTTTTACTCTCAAATTCAATTCAATCCAACCCAACCCAATTCACCTTTTTTAATTGAATTAAATCCATTTTCAATTAAAGTCACATCGAAACTTACATAAAAAATATACTACAACACCTAATATTTTTTTTGTTTTGTTTAATGTCAAAATAATTTAAGAAGATGGATGCATAAATAAATATTAGTATTGTAAACAAATTATAGGAGTATATAAAATTCTATAATCAAAAGTCAAAACAATCACATGATTACAGTTACGAATATGCATGCACAGGGAAATAGTTTTTTTTTTAATGATAATAATTCATCACCGACCGTGCTTCTTTTTTTCTTCATGATCCAAATCATATCACCGTCACTTCAATTATGAAGTTAGTTTAAATAAAAACAATAAATCATTACAAAAAGTGCAATGTTCATTACCTCGAAAAAGAAAGTGAAAAGTGTGTCCTTTACAGAAAATACATAGATATGCGTCCTTAAGAATTAAGAATAAGGAACTTTTCAAAAGAAATAAAGCTAACTTTACAAACAATTTTTTATTTATTTACAGCATATTAGTAAAATTTATTACTGAAAAGTTAAATTTGATATTAATTTAGTTGTTATCAGTTCTTACTTTTTTTTTATTGCTATATTCTCTATTCAAATAAATATTATTTATCTAAATCAAATTTTTAATATTTCAGTCTATATAAGAATATTACGAAACCAAGATCTTTTTGATTTAGTTCTACATTTTAAAACCACTCATAACATATATAAAATTATGTGCAATACTTCATATTTCCAATTCTCAAGTATAATATCAGTGTTAAATTTTATCGATAATTAATATATCATTCATAATCATTTATATTATTTTTAAAAAACAGTTCCTCTATACTTTTTTCTCAAATATTAATTTAGTCCCTATTGATTTTCTTTAAAAACATTAAGAGCATTACTTACATTTTTTATCTAATTGATTAAAAATAATATCTACCAAACAACCAAAAATAAAATTCTTTTGGAATAAAGAATCACCTTTTCAAAGTTTTACTCCAAAAAAGTCTAAGTGAACCTCAAATAAATAGAAAAATACTTCCTTAATGATTAACAACTATTTTTAAATTCCCTTAAAGACTAATTTAAACAAAAAAAACTGCAACAGTGATTAAAAATTACTGTAAATAAACATATAAAGAAAAGTAGAAAACAGTTTAATGCTATCATAACTAATTAAAATACCAAAACATAAATAAATAAAAATGAATTATTTACCTTCCTGCCCTCACGTAAATTATGAATCGGCGATTACTATGCTCTGGTGCTATTTTAATTGCTTCAGTAATTGTCTTCACCGTTCCGTTCCCATTCTTTGACACGATTATATCGGCTTGTATCTCCGATACCGATAAACTCATCAATTTCCTATCTCGTTTATTCAACCATCCCGGGAATTTAAAATCTCGCGAGATATTTTCATTACTGTGAACGTTATCTTCTTCTCCTATGTTCATCATCAATCGTCTTTTGTTCTGTATCGGAACTCCAGAGAAATCGTCATCATCTCTTTGACTCGCGGAATATATCGCGAGACTATTACTCACGAGTTCCGACAAGTCCTTCAAGTTATTAACCATCTCATCCTTAACAGTCCCGTTAGTATCCTCGAACCCCTCCGCGCACGTGTCATGATTCGTGAGCGCAGCGCTGAGCCACGTCATCACATCATCAGTCGAGCCGCGCTCAGCAGCAAATTCTGTCGTCGTTGTTGCTACTGAGAGGGGCGCGACCGATGTGAGGGCCCGCGCCAGCGCGTAAGTGGACTCCTCGAGCAGTTCGAGGCAGTCCTCGTAAGCAGCGCGCTGGCGCGAGTCAATTATCGTGGTTTCGGGATAGGGGTTGGTGAGGGTAGATGATGCGAAGAATGCACTGCTGACGTGGCGGAGGGTCATGTTGAAGGATATATGAATGAGATCATGTTCGGTGGCGGTTGTGGAGCCTGGGAATTCAAGGAGAGAGTTGATGCAAAGAGTTGGGAATAGTGTCTTGCTGCAAGTTCTTGAGATTGCTTCAGTGGGTTTGCCGCGGAGGAGCTCCGGTGAGGATTGATTTCGAGCTCTTGAGCGGTTGAGTGTGACAAGAGTGGCGGAGATTGCGGCGGACGTAATGATTAAGACGGCGGCGATGACTGTGAGTATGATGAGTTTCTTTTTACAGATTCCCGAGGCGGAGGAGGAATTGGTGGTTGATTTGGTGAGCGGTGCGGTGGAGCGGCGGGAAGAGCCACCTGGATCGGAGGGTCCCAGTCTATCAAATTCCATTGTTTTTTTTGTAAGATTTTGGGAGTGAATGAGTTTTTTTGTAAGGGCAGTTATTGGTTTGAGTTGTGTACAGGGTAGTAGAGTTTATATAATAATTCTTCATTATAGTATAGTGTAATATTTATACATACTAATTATATCATAAACTATTATTAATTTATGTTATATTTTTGAAAAATTAATTATGATTAAATATGAATAATGTACTATACCATTCACAATATATTAAAAGGTCAAGTGGTGTAAAGTCTTATTAGATTTATAAAGTGGTCAAAAAGTCAAGAGTTTGATTTATGAGAGCAACACTTGTTGGGTGAGCATCCACGAACCCGGAATGAATTAGTTTCTTACCCACCATTTTGGGATACTCTTAGTTGTAAAAAAAACTCATAATTCCTCGCCGTAAAATGTAGGTTGCTTATGATCACTATTGTAATATTGATGTTGTTTAATTTTAGAAACTCCTAAAATTATTGTGATAGTAATTAACGAGTGCAATTTTGTATATAAAGGAATGATAAAATTGTTTATATATATATATATAGTGGGAGTGCTTTAAAGAGTGGAGAAAGAGTGGAGAGTGAGTGAGTTGTATAAGTAGCTAAACTAACGTGTTTTTGTTTGTAGGAAAAATGGTAGGTTGGTGCAAAGTCAACTTCAATCAATTAGCTGGCTCCTACTTCCAACATTGGCCACTAGATTTAGAAGGAGGCATATGCTTCTTCTTTCTATTACTTTTCTCTCTTTATTCTCTCACCCCATACTATTTTCTTCTTCAATTCTTCTATCAATTTCATACAAAACAAAAACAAGTACAGATCAAGTATGAGAATAAAATATATCATGATATAAGAAGATAAGTTATCTACTTACGACTATTAAATCATGATATGTGTTATATTTAATTATTTTTTACAAAATATTTCTAAAACTAAACAAAATAGGGCATGTGTCATACTTTTATTGGTCGGATGAGATAATTTATCTTGAAGTATGAGAATATACCTTATTCTCAATTAAGTAAGAGAAAAAGTGTAAACAATAATGACACTGTAAGAGTTTTATTTATTATTACTATATAATCTGTTATTCATATTTAATCAACATTGACTTTTGAAGGGAAGTCATAAAATTGTATGATGACTAGAGTAAAGAGTTTAAGGAATTGAATGAAGGAGGTTGTGAGTTCGAGTTCTATCGACAATAAAATACTAAAATATTAACAATTGCCAATAAAAACCATTGAATTTAAAAAAATATATAATAGAAATAAATGATAGATGATGTACTGACGATATATAACTCCTAACACTAAAGTGCATAAATATTATACTCATTAATTATTGTAGAATTAAATGATTCTGTATAATGAAAATTATTGAAGGTTTTTTTAAAGGACCCATTATAAATGGCAGTGTTTATATAAATGTTACAGGACTAGAAAAACCAGTTATAAGATCATCAATTTATTCTGATATTAATTAATTCAGATCATAGATAAGGTAAAGATATATGAATGTTTTGTTTACTCTTTATATATATGTCGGGGGTCTCTTATAATATATAATAATATAATATAAGATAGCCTAAGAGTGAAGGAATTTCAATACGTTAAAAAACTTTCTAAATTGGTAAAAAAAGGGAACATCAACATGCATAAGTTTCTTAGCTAATAAGCTAACTATCCAACGACAATGACATCTATGTCTTTTAAAATATTCCTTCTCTATTCACCAAAAAAATCCATCTCCTTTTTATGGGTTTTATTTTTAAGATTGTAAACAAAGTTGTTTTTCTTTTACTTTTTTTATTTGTAAAACAAATAGCAATAGAAAAACTGAATATTTTAATATTTATAGATTTACGTATTTTAATTCCAATTTTATAGGGACAAGTAAAGAGTTAAATGCACTTTAGATGTAATTAAGGAAAAGTGCATTTTAGATGTGAGTGTTATTTATATACCTAATTTGTTAATGTTAACTATTTTTCTTATAGAAACAAAAACAAAAATCCCAAAATTAAAATTCAAATAAATATTGAATCACTAGATCAAATTGATCTAAGTGAAAGAGGCTTGATTCATTTAAACATGAAATCTCAAATTCGATCTCTAGATTTGCATGTTTGTTTGAAGAGTTTAATGTTTAAACGTTGGATTATATTAGAGAGGTGCCTTGTCGATTAAGCAGGAGTAGTGACGAACCCAAATTATGTGTCGTGTGGGTAAATACTCACACAAAGTTCTAATAATTAAATCCAAACTCGATGATACCCGTCCGATTATGATTCAACTTTAACGAAAAAACTTGTTTTTTTTCTAACCGGTAAATAAGAATATAAAAATATAACCTTGTGTCGTAAACAAGTATAGAAAGTAATTTACTGTCTCCACAGAGAATTGTTTAAACTATAGTCTTTTAATTAAATTATTATTTCTCAACTCAATAATTTTGGGATGTTTGTTATGTGACATAAACAATTCGAATATACTTTATATAATGAAAATGTAGTTGGGGTTGAACTTCACACTATCTTTCATACCATTTAAAACAATCAATTCATATAAACAACTCAATATGACTAATTGCTAATATCTTAGTCAATTAGTCATTTATGCAAGAAAATCATATGTCTAATGATTTTGATGCATAAGAATAAGAAATACGACTTATGAATTCATGCCTCTATGTTTAGTGATGCAGTCATGTTAGTTGATTAAAAATGCAACACCTCAATTGTGCTAGCCGCCAATGTCTTGGTCTATGCTAGCACTTTATCATAAGTAGATCTATGTTTAATAATTACAATGATAAAATTAAGTTTTTATGAACCTTCAAATTTGTCTTCTATGTCGAAACACATATTATTCACTTTGAGAGTTTTGAAATCACATTATTAGTTCTATGTCTAGATACCAAAAAGTAACATGCATATGATGGAAATTTGAGCAAGTCTATATCTAGCAAATGCAAAAAAAATTGAGAATTATAAGTTCAGAATAATTCAAAAATACTTAAGCAATTATTCTAAGTTCATGCAAAAGTTAATCAATACTAAAACATGCATTTAGTAAATATAAGACTCAAAATGGAAATGAACTTCATGAAATATTATTGAATCAAAGAGATGGTTACATTGAGTTTGTGCTACATTTCACCTCAACTAAAGTTACTTAGCTACTCATATCCATACAATATAAGAATGATAGAGATAACACACTCATAGGGTGGTAGAACCACACACAATTGAGTAATGATTATCACTTATGATGCTTATACTTAGTTTCAATGAACTAAGTGAGCTAAACTCTCTAAAATAAAGCTACTTAGTTCCAAGGCCTATAAATATTATTCTGATGTTGACTTCTGCGTTGAGCATGAGATCCAATTATCTAGGCGCGACTCTTGGATGCACCAAGCTGAGTTGAGTGCATCACCCACTACGTTGAGCGTGTAGGTTGCGTCGAGCGTATTCTAAAAATTAACTATTTGTTGAATTCCTCGAATTTAGATGCTTAGTGCAGGATGTGTGCTGAGTGCATGTATCAGATGTTGTTAAAATTGTTTAGCGTGGATCTGACGCTGAACATGACCGATTCTAGTTCAAGAACTTGGAATTTCTTGTTCTTTTGTCTGATTTAAGCCGACAAAATCACTTAAGGACAATATTTAGCTAATAAAATAAATTTTTAATCATGTGTAAGTATTTTTCCAACAATTTGAATTGATTAGTTTGTAAAGTGCCATAAAATTATGTGTTAATTTGGACTTAACACATTTACAAGAAGCTAAAATAAAATTGAACTCCCTTTATATAGACAACAACAAGACGAGTTTGAGATTGTAAATACTCACCTATTTCCACCTTGAACAACCCACCTCAATATAATGGTTATGATTTTCAGTTTTTTTAACTTATTTGAGATTCTTGATGTATATTAATGTATGTGACATATTATTTTATTTTAAAAATACACATATGAGTAAATATAATTTTAAGTAATAGGGGGAGGAAGTTCTCCACATTTCCCCTAACTCTCATAGGAATGAGATGAGTATCAAATTTTCATCCCCTCCCTTATGAATGGGCGGTTACATATTTGTTGTTCTACTATTTTGTGTCACTCTATATATTAGAAGATATGATTGATCAAAAAAATATTTAATAAATATAATTTTAACTTAATTAATTTTTTTTAACTAATTAGAATTAATGCTACATAAAAACGGATTGATACAAAAAAGTGGAACATTAGATATGCTCCCTCAATAGGCAAGAGGATGAGATTGATAAAAGTTGGTATCTATCATATCCTTATCATGCCCACTATTGACACTTATTTCTTAGGGCCAAACAATAAAAATCATAATACATTTTAAAATTTTCAAATCTATTTTGAAATGTGTAAATGACTAAATATACAAATAATCTAAATTCTTCAAAAATCTTATTTCTTTTTGCAAACTAGTCATATAACAACTCATATATTTAGAACAAAAAGTCATCAAGAAAATTATCATTGTAGTACCTACCAAAAAACAATTATGATTATAGTCATTAAAGTGCTCATTAGATTACATAGTGTTATGACATAGAAGTGGCACCACACAAGTTTGGAAAGTAGTGGTAGTTTCAGGTCTCAATCCTGGGTCTAGTGGAAATTGACATTGCTTGTTAATATTAGTAATATTGTTGCATTACTTTCTTCTTTTATTTAATTTTTCTAAGGTTAAGACCCCAATAAAACTTTGCCTAATGTTTTGGGATTACTTTCTTAATATTGCAACACACTTTTTGAAAAGATGAGTGTATAAAATATAACTTCTTAATTCTTCATGTAGCAAACTCCTAACTTAAGATTAACACTTGCACAAACTACATTCTATACAAGAGCTTATCTTCTGTCCCACGATGTATTCACTTAATATGATTGGTTGAAAAAATTATATTAAAATTAAATTTTTAATAATTAAGTGTTTTTTTCACCGATCGGCACACACACTTTTTGATTAAGAAGATATACTCTCATTATATACTAAGGTCTTGCTTCCTTGGACAAAAATGAAGTCAACTTTGAAACTTAGAAACAGTTATTTACACATGTATTACAATGTTTTGCTTCTTTGGACAAACTATAAGTATCAACCCAGACAAAATGGTTGTGCAGTTGTTCTTGGTCTACAGCACCAAATGATATATTCTCTAACACAATCATTTTCCAAACAAACTTTGAGTAATTCTTTATCTTTTATTGTGTTCTTGTTCTCTTTGATAACTTTATACTTACATAAATAAACTAGGCAGAAAGTCAAGCATAATATTCACATTTACATTACAGAGAAATTTCAAGGGGTAAAATTTACATAAACCTCTTGTGACATTGGAGGAAGTACCCAATATGACAATATTCTTGTAAATATTTTACATATCTTTGTATCTCTTCTATATTAAGATAAGAAATATCCTTAGTCATATTAGCATATCAACTAGCTTAATTATCTTACATAATTTGTTGCCTTAAATTAGGGTGATTCTCTTGTATATTATACAATATTTTGAATGGAAAATATCATGAAACAAATTCTTTCATGGTATCAAGAGATCCAAGAAACTTTCATGATTTATCCTAACCCTCACCATCTTCTTCATTCCCCATCTTCTCTTTGGTTCTTGGCAACCATGTCTTCTAGTTCAAAGAATTCCTTCTATCTGACTTTCGCCGTATCCAATATCAAGAACGATATCTCCATCGTTTTTGAACTGGAAAATGTTCAATATTAAACATGGGGCGAACTCTTCAAAATACATGCCTGATCTCACAAGATCATTCACCATATCACTTCACCGGAAGAAGGCACAAAAAAGGAGTTGTCTGAAACTGACGAGGATAAAGAATTGTAATTAACCCTTGATGTCATTGTTCTCTAGTGGATTTACTCCACTATTTGGAATGATCTTTTCACCACCATCCTTGAGCCTGACTCCACTACAATGGGATCTGCGATTGGCTACAAAACATTTTTCAAGATAACCAACATTCACTTACAGTCACGCTCGAGCAAGAATTTACAACACTCGAATGGAAGATTTTCAAAAATGCTTTAACATATTGTCCATGACTCAAGATGTTGCTTTCAGATCAATTGAAAAATGTAGGTGGACATGTTTCAAATTAGTGTCTCATTTTATGCTTACACTAGAAGATGCGAGTTTGATTAAGATGACAGCCATAGGATCAAATGCGGACATGGTTACTACAACATCTAGAGATTTAGATGAAATACTCATTTATTCCGAAAATTCCTCCCACAAAAGAGGAGGGAAAAGGGTGGAAATCGACGTGCAAATAGTGGAAAAGGCAGTCACGATGTTCCTTAGAAAAATGTAAAACTTAGAAAAATGTTCCTCGTTCTCATGTAAATTAATAAAAGATAACGATTGCATGAATGGTCATGTGGAATCAAAATGCCAATACAAAGTCTCATACATGGATGGATCAATTTCAAGTGGAGATGTTGCCTTTGAAACACGCACTTTAGACACTAATGTTACAAACTCTCATGTTGGATTTGGCGGGATTATATTTGGTTGTGGTCACAACAATCATAGTATCTTTGTTTCTAAAAGTACATGAATATTTGGTCTAGCTTCTACTAGTGGATTTGTAGTTTTGTACAATAGATTGGAGTCTCTATTACAATATGTTACTGACAAAAAATCTATAGTTTATAATTATTTTATTAGTTATTATTTTGATTGTTATTACTTTATTGTTTGTAACAACTTTTACTTATATAGTAAATTGTTTGAACTCATTGATATTTGAATTTGAACAATCTTTATTATATCCTAAAATTCTACACTAGTTATAGAATATCAGTAGATACATGTGCACTTCTAATGTGTGATGTAAAATCATTTCATTTAAAATGGTGGTGAAATAAATATTTCTTGCATTGTGTAATATTGTTTTGTTTTCCAAATTTGTTTTATGTATATGCATTTTCTTATTGCTTAAAGAATATAATAAATAGTTAATAATTAACATGGTCCACTATAATGAATGGTTCAATTGTGTATTTAAATTTTATTCGGAGTTTTTTGGTATAACTAAAAGTATCATTCACTTGTTTGGGTAACAAACTAATCTTTTTCGGAGTTTGTGGGTGTCCCTCCCAACAAATGTCACTTCCAAGAATCAAACTCTCGACCTTGGAGATCCAATGAGGTCTTACACGACTAAACCAACGCCTTAATATTTTATATGAAGTTAATAATGACTATATATACAAATGTTTTAATATTAGTATAAATTATAACTTAGCCTCACAAATCTTTCTCTATCACACAATAAATAAATAAATATATATATTAATTCAAATTTGTGAAATTCAAATGTTAACAAATCAAACCTTTTCAAAAAAATAAATAATATATATATATTGAAAAAGTTTGATTTGTTTACATTAATTTTGTAGAATATAAATAATTAAGTGATACTATATTATATTCTAATATTAATATATATATATATATTATATATATAATAAAACAAAAGCATCTTTTAAAATTAGTCTCTCATCCACTTTCCTTAACTTATAAATTTATTTATCCTTAAACAAAAGTGAAAGCTTGAATTTTATAAACATGTTTGGAAAGAACTTAAAGAACATATTTAAGTTTACACCAAAATTAGATGCTAAATCATATGTTAATAAAGTAGAATAAAATTGTCAATAATTTGACACAAAATTGAATTAATTTTGAAGTATAAAAATATTTTTTGATACAATATTATATTCTAACAAAAGCATCATTTGAAATTAGTCTCTATCCACTCTCCTTAACTTAAAAATTTGTTTATCTTTAAACATAAATCAAGGCTTGAATTTTATAAACATGTTTGGAAAGAACCTAAAGAATATATTTAAGTTTACACCAAAATGACCATAATTTAAGAGTAACGAGACAATCATTCCTAAAACATATTTCAAGGAACAAATGCAATGAAATGAACAATTGACGAATATAGTCCCCTTGCCCATACTTATTGGGCGGAAATAACATGAAAAATGTGTTCATCTATCTTAGAATGTATTGTTTCAATTGTTATATTCATATTTGTATATCAAATGTGAGAAAATATTGTTATTTATTATATATGTGTATATTCATCTGTACTTTTCCATTTGTATTTTATACGCATATTATATACTATGTGTATTTTGTATTTTATATATATATTTATATTTTGTATGTATTGTTTATTATGATAAATATATTTCTATATAAACATGTATTGTTTATTTTGTATGACTGATTTATATACATTTGTATATTTGTATTTATTTTTTAATTTTATTTAAGGAGGTCCACAAGTTCCCTCCATGATAAAAATTATTATGTAAAAGGATGTATTTAAAGGTTTATTTCATTATATGTTTTTTAAAGAAAGGTCCTATATTTATCTACATCCACTTATTCACTTCATCAATAGAATGAATTAGTAGCCTTATCCTCATTAGCACATCCCAACTTAAATGGTGACACATATGATTTTAATTATTACCATCATTTTAATTATTATTATTATACATTAATCACTATTACTACCATTATTATTAATATAATAAAACTGTTTGTATAAATATAAGAAAGAAAATGATAAAGAAACAAAACAAGAAAAGAGGTAGGCTCAGTTTTCAAGGGGGATTTCTTTGTCCTTTCTTGGTGTCTTTTGCGGTGTGGTTTTCCCTCTGGAAAATTAATGTATGTTAAAAAAATATGATAACTCTCATCATTAATGTGTCAACTATTACACATTAAACCATGTAAAACTTTTATTTATTTATTTAAAAAACCAAAAATGGGGAAATGGATAAGATATCATTTTTTATCATTAATTTAGTGTGATTAGTAATTATTAGCTTGTTTGTAATTATGCGACTCAATTAAAGGGTTTTATCCGCCATTTAACTTTTGCAACTCAATCAATTTAATATCGAATTTATTTGATTTAATGTGGTTTGCTTATTTTCAATTATGATCCATAATTTATTTCTCGTGGTAAATATGTATTTGAAATTTAATATGTAATTATTTCTCTTAGCACTTTATTATTATAAATATTTTTTTAAATATTTGAAAATAGTTGGCTTGCCAGAATTAGGTGTTTACACGTTATGTTGATAATCCATAATTATAATATTATATTAATTAAGCATTTCATACTTCATACTAAATAAATATCTTGTCATAATTATGATATTATATTATTAAGCATTGATGCTATTTAGTTAATCCATAATTGTGATGTAATGTTATGTTGATTAAACAACATAATTTGTATATCATAAAATAAAACTAATGACTTTATTTTTTATGTTTGCTCGACTAAAATGAATTATATTTAATTGACAATTTAAATTTTGTTTAAATTATGTTTTATAATTTTTTACTATTTTGTCCTTTTTGATTACTTAAAATAATATATGACTATAAGTAACAAAAGCACAATTGTATAAGTAGCTCACAAATAAAATGCAATTACACGGTTGAACCATTCATTATAATGTACCATAATCATTATTTATTATATTGTATTTCTTTACACAATGCAAGAAATATATTATTTCACCACAATTTGAAATGAAATAATAGTTTTACATCATATATTACAAGAGCACACACAATTATTATCGATATTCTATAATCGTAAATTACTACATTCAATTGGTTTAAAGGATACAATTTTCTTCTGCCTATCAATACCAACATGGTAATTAAATTGAGCTGTGTTTCCATAGATGAAAACATTTTTAGCTACGTTGAAAGTAAAGCACAATAAATTATCACCAAATTTTATAAATGTGTGTTGTTGGTTCAACACAATGTCTGCACCAGCAAAATGTACCGTAATTGGTGGGGCTTTAAATGTAGATGGTGGGGATTTATAACAAAGTTTTAGTTCAGAAGGTAATATATTTTTGTCGGTAACACGCGGTAAATTGATTTGTCCTACTACTAAAGCCTCTAATTTGGTATAGAAATCGACTGGTAGAAGAGTCAATGTTGCACCTGAGTCAATTATGATGTTACCCGAGTTACTACTAACAAAATTTATCCTTGTACCTGCCACAGTCATTCCCTTCAAATTAAGATAATAATATATAGAGGAACTACCAGATAGAAGAGGAGTAGAAACTGTTCCAGAACCAGAAACCACAGCGTTTTCTCCAAAGCTTAATAAACTTGGAATATTACGTTGTGGTGATAAACAATAAGAAAATTTATGATGAATTGGACCACCTAGTTGAGAAGTAAGTGAAGTAGCACCATTTCCTAGACCAACTATTCCTGTACTTTGAGGTTGAAAAACACCTTGGTTATTGTGACCACAACCTATTATAATCTTATCAACCCTAATAGGGTTATTTCTAACGTTAGTGTCAAAAGTGAGTGTTTCTTCAGCAACATCACCAGATGAAGTTGATCCATCCCCATAGGACAATTCATATTGGCATTTTAAACTTAAGGAACTTTTCTTGCAACCATTTTTCTTGATTAATCCACACACTTTTGAAGAACATAGAGCAACTTTGTAAGTTTTGGATTTTGAAGGGTCGAAGATTGGATCTGTTTGTTTGTAACACTTTTTACAAGGTTGACATTGCATCCAAACTATGTCACTGCCTGTGTCAACAGTTGCTACTACATCAAATTTTGGAGTGCCAACAGAGAATTTCATAAGGAATTGTCCATTTGTGTTAGTTATTGGAGATTGTAACACTCTATATTTGGCACTATATTCGGGATCGAAATGTTTAACTCGTTCGAAAGAACGATGAATGGCATTATTCATTCTCTCAAATTGGGTTTCAGAAGAGTTATAGAATGGAGATTTTGGAGAATCTCTATCAATGAGTTCAACACTAAAGCCACCATTGAGTGCCTCAGTTAGATATATATCACCATTGAAGATGGTTGATAATGTGATTGATAGGACAACAAGGATATAGTGATAAGGTGACATGTTGAGTGTTGAGGTTATGGATGAAAAACCTTTGATGCTAGATATATATAGGCACCATCCAAGGTCTAAAGTTGGTAGATGTATACAGCTAGTGACAAATTCTGACATAAGGTGCAAGATATGTTGACTAAAATATTATTAAATTCGGCTCAGATCGAACTGTACGATATAGAACGGATACCTAACCACTCTGAGTCGCTCTTCTAGTCGGCCATAAACCATAATCAATATGAGTCAAGGCATCCACTATTTCACACATAAAACTAGTGACTTAGTCAGTCAAATGGGCCGAATCAATCGATTTATTTTTAAGAAAACATCAAAACGATATCCTCTTGGGAGGAAAAAGAATAATGTGTTTACAAATTTTATTTAGTTATGTTTGTCGTCATTTGAGTTTATTGTCATTTGTTAGGTTATATTGTAACAAAATGTTAATTATTTAATTAAAACTTTAAATTTATTTGTTCACTTTTCTCGTGATTAAATCATAAAAGTTATATTGTTTGATGTTTTTTAATTAATTTGTGGCATTTTGTTATAGTCAAATCTTTGTAGTTGATTACTTAATTAGATATTTGTTTAATAGTGATTGATTTTTTTTTGTTAATTTTAAGTATAAAATTATGAAATAATGTTTGTTAGTATTATAAATGTTTTAAGACTTTTTTATGTAAATTGATTTAACTAGCCCAACCAATAGTCCGTTAATCTGATTATTAAATTTAACGCTATAATCTGACTAAGTCGATGACTGAGTTAAATTTAATAACATTGATTAAGTTGTTCATAATCAATTAAAACATGACAAATGGATGACGATAATGCAATTTTATATAACCAATTGTGTAAAAATATTAGCAATAAGAGTTATACATACAAGTTTTTTTCGAGATGTGCATGCACACACCCTCAATATAATGTGCATCTGCCCCGGGATACAGTCTTATATTTCCATTAAAAAATAACCTATAACTTTAATTATATTATTTGACTATTTTACATGGTTACTTATATATTACTTTTATTTATCATATATTTTTTTTGTTATCTTATTTATCATATTCAATTCCAAGACCGCACCATTTACCCATTATTTATTTTTTAATTATTTATGCAAAATCATTTCCTTTTAGAATTTAAGATTAAATCTAAAATCATGTATTTTCTAAAAATGTTATTTTATGAAAATCTGGAATATAATATAATACTTGTATCAATGCATGCATCCAAAAAAATAAACAATCACAAATAATGTTATTTTGATTTTCAATTTTATTCACTATCTCAAATCCCACTTTTTTAGTGTTTCTTATTCTAATTTTGATTTTTTTTTTTTAAATTGAAACCAATTATAGGACACGTGAATATAATTAACATTAAATGTTTATTCTTGAATCTATAACATAATAAATATATGTCTAATAATTTACATGTGAAATTAGTGCTTTAAGTTGGGGACCATATCAAGTGACACAAAATTATAATGATGCGGCCATATCAGGATACATGACAACCATAATGTGTACACCCTCACTATAATGTTCATTCCCCTATGTATAGTTTTATATTCCAAAGCGAAAATGAATAAATGTTATTACTTCATTAATTAATTGTTGTATGAAAATAACCAATAACTTTAATTATATTATTTGACTGTTTTATATGGTTAATTTTATGTACTTTGATTTATCATATTCAATTCTAAGACCACACGGTATATAGTCTCATTATTTAATTTTTACATTATTTATACCAAATTATTTCCTTTTAGAATATAAGATAAAATCTATAATCATGTATTGTCTAAATATTTGTTATTTTTAGAAAATCTAGAATATATTATAATACCATTTAATTGTTTTTTATTTTACAAAAGTTAATGCAATCAACATATGTCTAATCTATAAGTTTTATGATGTCATTACGGTGACTATCACAACAACTTCACACCATAATTGTTACGTGACACCAAATAATAATGATGTGGTTGTATCGGGATACAAGACAACCATAATGTGCAAACCCTCACTATAATGTGCTTCTTCCCATGTATATAGTCTTATATTTCAAAGCGAAATAATATTTCTAAAATTTAAAGTCATGAGTCAATGTCATTAATTACTTCCTTAATTATTTGTTCTATGAAAATAACCAATAACTTTAATTATATTATTTGACTGTTTTATATGGTTACTTCTATATTACTTTGATTTATCATATTTAATTCCAAGACCACACCATTTAGTCCCATTTTTTAATACCCTTTATCATATTATAATACCATTTAATTATTTAATATTTTACAAAAGTTAATGCAATCAGCATATGTCGAATCTATAAATTTTATGATTTTGCATCTAATTTTGTAAAACTTGAATGTTAAAGAAAAGAAATTAAATATATCATATGTTTTCCATGTGAGAAATGTGTTTATGTGGTTAAATTATACTTTATATAAAATATTGCATGGAACATTTAAGTTTGTGAGTGACACGCTCAATGTATTCATAAGTCTGGGAGGTCACATGTAAGAGTTAGGTATTACAAAAAAGGCAGTAGCTTAATGGTAGCGGCTCATGGGTAAAGTAATTATTTATCCTTGAGGTCACGAGTTCAAGTCGCGGAAGACTCCCATTTGTGAGGAATAAAATACTGCAGGGAATATTTAAAACTTGTGGGTAGCACACTCAGTGTATTCATGGGCCTGAGAGGTCGCATGGCAGGGTTTGTTGGGGTGTTACACTTAACCGAATGAGGGATTGGACCGCTTTGAATTAGAGAAATTTCGGTCCGACCATGTTAAACCTAGTTGAACCGCAATAACCCGAGAAGAGAACAGAACAGTTCACTTAAAAATTTAAAAAAAAAAACTCTAATCTAACGTTTTTTTTACTCCAATTTACAAAAAAAAAAATGAAAAGATGTTATTTCAATATAATTATTTATATAAAATTTTATATTTATATATAACTATATATTTATAGATAAAAATGATAAAGTATATATTGTTAGGTATCACTAGTCTAGGAACATCTAGAAGGGGGTTGAATAAGTGTCGCGGTTATCTTGAAAGTGCAAGGTGTCAATGATAGCACTAGCAATGCTTTGCCTATGTTTTGATGAAGACAAGGTTCTATTAAGGCTTGACAATCAACATGCCTAGTGCTCATTTGGTCATATCTAGACTAGATATAAATAGAGTCATTATTCTAAGTAGTCTGAGATGTGTGCCGTAGTAAGTGAGTATAGGTGAGGTGAACCTAGGTGCAAGTCTCTCAAGCCATCATAATTGTCATATCCATTAGACATATCATATCCATTAGACATATCATCTAGTTAATTGTATGTTCATGCATTAATCATACATGTTATATGTGCATATTCGGCATAATATAATTGCTAGAACATGTATAGAAGTTATGCATAACATATGAGAAATTTACCTTTTGAACCATGTATTTTAATATGCCAATTATCGATTAACGTGGTGATTAATCGATTAACTCAACTGTTTTTCTGTTAAATAAGTGTTTCTGTTACAACTGTTTTCTGTTTCATTCTGTTGCACTGGTTAATCGATTAACGGGTTACCTTAATTGATTAACAGGTTTGTTATTTGTTATAACTAATTTCTGTTTTAACCGTTTAACTGTTTGCAACAAATCCAACTGTAAAAGCTGCCTAATATAAATAGAGGCAACTTCCATTGTATAGGACTGATTTTAGAGAGCATATTTCCTTTTGTATTCTATTTTTGCAAGAGAGTTGCATGTGTGAGAAGAGAGTTATCATGCTTAATTGATTTATGTTTTGCATACTGTTTTTCACATTCTTATGCTCATTTTTATCTTGCTCACATGTTCATGCATTATTTGTAATGATTGCTAGAGAGATATATTGATTCATGTTTTTGATTAACTCACATGTTCTTGATGGCTTGAGTGATTAGTGAGTGAGTTATTCTTAAGGTCTTTTACTTGTAATATTTCAGGCATTATTGTGTTTATAATACCTTGCTGTTTTAATATGTTTTCTGTGTATTTTTTATTGATCTCTTAGTGTCGTACCACCATAGAGATTGTGATTCTTCACCGAGACTAGGAGGTCTTGATTTGAGAACAAAAATCTTGGTTGGGGTTGTTTCGCGAGAAAGGTTTCCTCAGGCGATAGGTAGAGCCAAATCAAGGGTTTAGGTGTTCTAGATTTCAAGAAAGAAGTGTCCTATGTTTTTGTATTTTGAATTGGTGTGTGTAATCATACGTATATTCAATATTGTGAAGAAGAAAATCTCCCAAGATCAGAAGGGGAGGCCTGAATGTAGTTTGCAGTGGACCGCAAACAAACCAGGATAAAAATTCATCTTTGTATGTTGTTCTCTTCCTAAATCTTCTTTACTTTTCTTGATGTTTCAATGTGAATTTATAGCTTATATTTTGCATATTTGTTCACTGCCATATGCTTATTAATAGTGCTTAAAAATATATTATTTATCTCTGTTCAATTGATTTTAAATAACTATTAATTTGCCTCTCTAATCATTCTGTTCTGTCATGCGTTAATCGATTAAGACTATGTGTTAATTGAATAACTGAGCTGCTTCCAGAATTGGGTTTCGGTGCAAGAATCAGTGATTAAAATAATAAAAAATTAAGCAAGTTTCTAGAAACCCACATTTATCCCTTATTTTCTTCTAAAATAAAATAACAAAAAAAGTCAGAAAATTAGTTCAGATTATGATCTCTCAAAAAGTGCAACAAATTTTTTTTAAAGATAAAATCATCAGTTTACCATATTAGAAGAGAGTTATTTGTTTTGTTTTACTATAAATATGAGTTTAGGCTATTCAGGTTAAAGACACAAAAAATACAAAAACACACATCCTTCCGACATTGAAACCAATCTTCATCATAGAAAGATCAGTTCAATTTTCTAATTATTTTCAAGGGTAAAAATATAAATTAAAGGATATAAATATTTTTATCCTTTGATTTTTAAATGCTATTTCCAACAACTATTGACTATAGAGACACCAATAATAATATTAAACATAATTATAGCAATAATAATAGCCACATATTCTAATTATACTAAAAAAATCATTTTTAAAATAAGAGTATTATTTTAAATAAAAATATTTTTATTATTTTTACATATATTTTTAAGCTAATAAGTGGTGCAGACAATAGTTTTTGCTGCTTCATCTTTTTTGAAAAGTATATTTTTTACTAGTTTTATATGACATTAAGATGCAATGTGGTACGGATATTAGCTTCTACCGCTTCACTCTTGTTAAAGTGGATATATTAATTATTAATATTTGTATATTAAGATAGGATAAATTAACTTCTTAAATTTTTTAATCTCTATAAGATGGAATGTGGTATGAACATTAGTTGATGTTGTTTCACTCTTATAAAAGTGGATAAATATAAATCAACCAATTTTTATCAAATAAATCTATTAATCAACATCACTCTTTTTTTTTAGAACTTAGAACTATGTAGTCTTAATTCTCTACAGCATATAAGATATGTAAGAGCGAGATTAATTATTATTACACACAAAAATAAAAATAAATATTTTATTTAAACAATTTAATTTTAAACTGCTATTATTTCATTAATTTTGTTCCTTTAAATATGTTTGAGGAATGATAACTTTTTTTAAGCAAAGGGTGAAAGAACACCCAGCCATATATTAGAAAAGGCTCATATAAAACTAGGGTTGTTTTGGTGCAAACTTAAATATGTTTGTTCTAAGGAGAGTGGATGAGAAACTAATTTGCTTTTGTTTTATATATATATATTAGAATATAATATAGTATCACTTAATTATTTTTATTCCATAAAATTAATTCAATTTTGTGAAAGTCAAATGTTAACAAATCAAACTATGGCCTTTTCAAAAAAAATATATATATATTGTGTGGGAGTGAGAGAAATCGGTCACGTTAAAATATAATTTATACTAGATTTAAAACATTTGTATTTATAGTAATTATTAACTACATATAATATGCAAATACACGGTTGAACAATTCATTATAGTGGACCATATTAATTATTAACTATATTATATTTCTTTAAAAAATGCAAGAAATAGTTATTTCACCACCATTTGAAATGAAATAATGATTTTACTATCGATATTCTATTAATATTATTACAACTTACTGCATTGAGTTGGCTTAAACGACACAGTTTTCTTCTGCCTATCAATACCAATGAGAAAATCAACTTGAGCAATGTTTCCATAGATTGGAACATCATTGGTTGGGTTAAAATTAAAGCACATTATACCATCACCAAATTTGAAAAATGTGTTAAGTTGATTCAACACAATATCTGCACCACCAAAATGAACAATAATTGGTGGGGCTTTAAGTGTAGATGCTGAGGATTTATAACAAAGTTTTAGTGGTGGACGTAATAGCTTTGGGTCAGTGACACGCTCTGATTTGATTTGTGCTACTACTAGAGACTCCAATCTATTATAGAAATCCACCGGTAGAAAAGACAATGTTGTACCCGAGTCAATTATAATGTTACCTGTATTACCAACTGGGCCAACCTTCAAATTCAAATCGAGCTTTTTACCTGCCACGGTCATTCCCTTCAAAGTAAGATAATAATATGTCGGGGAACGACCAGATGCGAGCGGAGTAGACACTGTTCCCGGACCAGAAACCACAGCATTTTCTCCAAAGTTTAATAAACTTGGGATGTTACGTTCTCGTGCCAAACAATATGAAAATTTGTTATGAATTGTAACACCTAGTTGAGATGTAAGTGAGGAAGCACCATTTCCTAGACCAACTATTCCTGTACTTTTAGGTTGAAAAATACCATGATTGTTGTGACCACAACCAAATATAATCTTAACAACATGAGAATTTGTAACATTAGTACCAAAAGTGAGTGTTTCAAATGCAACATCTCCATTTGAAAATGATGCATCCCCATATGAGACTTTATATTGGCATTTTGATTCCACAGTTCCATTCTTGCAACTATTATCCTTTATTAATTTACACGCTTGTGAAGAACAAGAAGCAACTTTGTAAGTTTTGGATTTGGAAGGGTCGAAGATTGAATCTGTTTGGTTGTAACAATTCTCACAAGGTTTGCACTGTAACCAAATTAGGTCACTACCTGTGTCAGCAACTGCCATAACATCAAAACTTGGAGTGCCAATAGAGAACTTCATCAAGAATTCTCCATTTGTGTTTGTTATTGGAGCTTGTATTACATTATAATAGGCACCATGGAAGAAAAGTTTAACTCGATTCAAAGAACGATGAATGGCATTATTCGTTCTCTCAAATTGGGTTTGAGAGGAGTTGTAGAATGGAGATTTTGGAGAATCTCTATGAATGAGTTCAACACTAAAGCCATGATTGAGTGCCTTAACTAGATATATATCACCATTGAAGATGGTTGACAATGTAATTGATAGAACAATAAGGACGTAGTGATAAACTAACATGTTGAGTGTTGAAGCCATGGTTGAAAACTTTGAAGCTTAGATATATAGGCACCATCCATGGTGCTACAAGGGTCTTAAATACGTAACACGTATAAATATCTATCAAAGACTTCACACATAAAATGAGTGGTTTAAATTGCCGACTGCATTATGTAATATGACCATAATATTGCAATTACGATGACAAGTGCAATAGTGTCACACCGAAATTATAGTGTGATAGCGAATCACAATGATGTGACCAATCGGGACTCAACACAACCACGTTGAATTACATTATAGCCTATCTAATTCAAAAATATTTTTTAATTATAAAATAATTAACACTGTAGTGGCCATAATACAGTTTGCAACGACTGTAATCATAATAATCACAACCACGAAAAAGAAGTGATTTAAAAAATGCTTAATTGAAAAGTGATTTTAAAAAGAATGATTTTCTACAAAAAAAAAATTAGTTTCAAAATGTGGATGGATTGTGTATCTACCGGTAAAAATCCAAAATATATTAAAAATATTGCAACCAACTTGTGCAATTGTTTCATTCTTTCATATAACCCTATATGTTATTTTAAGCGATCAAAAAGAGAAAAATAAAAAAATTCAAAACATAATTTAATTTTTCGATCAAACACAAATATTTTTAATCATACAAACATATAAAATAAAATTACTATTACAACATGGACTATTTTTTTTAATAGAAAGTATTTTATCAAAAAAGGAAAGAAATCACTCTTTTATAAAAAAATCAATTGATATATTAAATATCATGCTTTATTGTTTTTTGGTGCATTATTTCTATCCTTATTGAAATGAGGTATGAGTGATCCATATTTTTTTTTCCTTTTACAATTTCTTTCCTCTATCAATTTTGAGAGAAATATTCAAAGAATGGCAAAGGGCTAGAATGTCCTATAAAATACAAGTTATTTTAAGCAATGAAAATGAGAAAAATAGTAAAATAAATTACAAAACATGATTAAAACGCAATTTATATTGTCAATTAAATGAAATTATTTTTAATGAAACAACATAAAAAACAAAAAGTCACCACTTTAAAATTATAATTGAAAATTTATTTACTATGAAATATTTAATCAACATGTCGTAACATCATAATTTTGAATTAACAACATAACATTATTGCTTAACAATATGAAATCACAATTATTGCAAAAAAATATTTAGCATCAACAATATGAAATCAATACGGCATAATTCTAAGTAGAAAAATATTTATTGATAACAAACAAAGCGTAACACAATCATTGAAATGATGAATTGAGTAAAAGAATAGAATTTCTAATATCCTTCCTACATCCTTAATGTGATTATTATTTATATAATTTTTATATTTTAAATTTATTGGACAAAATATTTACTTTTATTTTGTATTCATTGTTTATCATTAAATAAAATGTTTATTACTAATGTTAATAGATTTTAAAGAATATCATTAATTTGTTATCTTTATTATTGGTAATTGTTATTACTTATATTAAAATATTGTTCTTTTTATTAAATCAACTATAAGTGACATAAAATGACCATGCAAAGATGATTGAAGAAAATGAAATGACATCAAGACTCTTCCTACGTGTTTTATCTTGTTCATTTGTTCTTGGAACCAAACCCGCTTGGAACCAGTGTGTATATTAGTACTCAACATATCCGTACGTATTCAAGAATTGCAACATGTTAAAAATATTTATGAATATCTTATGCAATTGTATGTGTTTTCTATAAACTATACAAGTTATTTAATCAACATAATATTATATCACAATTTTTAATTGATAATATAACATTATTCCTTAATATCATAACATCATAATTATGTGGGGGAAATATTTGAATCAAGACTACATATAGTTATAAGTAGAAAATTATTTGTTTGTTGGGTGTATTTTATTTATTTTTAAGAACATAAGGAGCATAGTGCAACCATTAAAATGATTGACTTCATCCATCCTAAATGTGATTAATATTTTTATATTTTAAAATTAATTGATAAAATATTTGCTTTATTTTTATTTTGTATTCATTGTTTATCCTTAAATAAAATGTTTATTACTATCATTATTTCTAATGCTAATCGATGTTAGTTTTAAAGAAAGGTTTTAATTTATTATTTTTATTATTGATAATTTTTTTATATTAAATTTTTTTCTTTTTATTAAATTGACTATAACTGATATATCATGACAATTAGAAGATGATATGAGAAAAAGAACCCTTCCTAAGCCTTTTATGATTTTAACTTAAGAGATCAATAATTAAGTTTTCTTTATTTTATATTTAGAAATCATCATTTATTATTTATTACTGTGAAGATCTATTTCTAACGAAATTATAATACTCATTTTTTTTAATTAACTAAATATTCATTTATTATTAGTTTACTACAAATGATTAAAATAGATAATAATAAATGAATATTTTTAATAAAAAATAAATCTAATAATCCATTCTAATAAAAATAATAATTGAATATCTTATTAATAAAAAAATAAATAACTAACAATAATAAAACACACACAAACATTTTCTACCCGAAACTACATAAATCTTATATCAATTTAGAGAGAAACACTGAGAGAAATATTTTCTACCTTGAACTACATTTTCTCCCACCTACCTCTTTGTGTCTTATAGTAATTAGCATAGACAAATACTTAGGAATTTCAAACATATTAAAAATAATTATGATAACTTATGTTATTATATGTGTGTTTTCTATAAACTATAAGTTATTTTAGGCTATGAAAACGAGAAAATTAAAACACTATTGTTGATTAAACACAATTACTTTAACTCAAACAACCATTAAAAAACAAAGTCACAATTCAAAGTTATAATTGAAAATCTATTTAGTATGAATTATTTAATCAACATAAAATTACATCACAATTTTGAATTAACACCTTAACATCATAGTTTAATAACATAATATTACAATTAATGCAAGAACATTATTTTACACGAACAATAGGGAATCAAAACCATATAATTTTAGGTAGAAAAATATTTATTTATTAGATGTATTTTATTTAGTTTTAGGAACCTGAAGATTATAGCGCGACTGTTGAAATAATGAATTGACCAAAATAAGTAAATACATGATTCCATTCATCCATCTTTAAGGCCCGCTATTATTTTTATAATTTTTATATTTTAAATTTAATTGATAAGATGTGTACTTTTGTTATTCTGGATTCATTACTTATTGTTAAATAAAATCTTTATTATTGTTGTAACGCCCCGAAATTTTTTCCAAAAAATCATGCTAAAAATGGGTAGTTTTTCGTTTAATAATGATGCCATATAAAATTTATATACTTATATTCGTTTCACTTTCGGAACATCACTTTAAGTAACATACAAAATGCAGATAATAAAAAACATCATTACGTAAAGGTAATAAGAAATATAACTCAATATAACTTTGAATCATACTTCATTAAAATATCATGAAATGTTGGTACAAAGTACAAGGCGAAACCTAATCGTCGCCAAATAAAACTACTCACAAAATAAATACTCTACACAGGTACACTAATAAAAAAGCACAAGGGTCTGTGTAGGTATAACCGTTTTTCTCAATCCTCCATGCCCCTCTTGAGAAATCGAAAAGGCGGTAACTCAGAATCCTGGTCGAGAAACGGCCACTCTTATTAGCACAAAAAATATAAAATTTTGTTTTATTAATTAAGTTATTTTTTAAATTAAACGTATAATAACGTCTATGTGATTAGTGAGAGTATCGTCTTAGTATAAGAGTATGGGCGGACATGGTACTAATACCTTTCCGGACTCGTAACCGACTTCCGAATCCAAACCTCTAACTTAAAAGACGATCTTATCCTAAATTGAGCTTAAAGATATTTTTCAATATTTTAACCATAAAAACATGGTGGCGACTCCCAAAAAGTCGCGTAGCCGAAAATAGGGAAGCGATAATCATTTTCATGGAAAAATTAATTAAGAGTAAATTACACTCACTCCCCTAAATTTTTAGTGAAATTATACAAATCACCGCTCTTTTTTTGTACTTACACAAATCACTCTTATTTATGTACATACATTAAACTAATTACTTATGAACGAGAAATAAGTGTAGAGTTTTAAACAAAAACGAAGTTATGAGTTTAGTTAAGTTAAATGAAATAAGGTATATTGTGAAGACAAGTCCAAATAACAGAAGAGTCGACATTTCTCATTATTTTTTGTTTGTTACAAAATGCATCAAAATTTCTAAGGAAATATTGTTAAAATCACTCTTATACTATTGTAACGAACCAAAAAAATAAAAAGATACTAACTCATATACTACATGTATAGTTAGTGTAATGTATGTATATAAATTACGAGAGTTTGAAAAGATATAGTAAAAGGATTGATTGTTCATTTCCTATTTTCATTTTTAATGAAATCAGAAAATAAGGTTAAAAACATGTTTTTATAGTTGTTTTCATGTCATATTTAATAAAACATAATCTTAGTTTTCGAAAATTTTGAAAAATGAAAAAATATCATTTCCAATATTTTCAATAATGAAGCACTCATATTTCTTGAAAATTTTCACACTTTTATTACTCGATTTGTTTAATATTTTTGATGTTTTAACTCTTCCATGTTATTCCAAATCATGTTTTGAAAAACCAACACAAATTTATACTTTACTTTTCAACTATACCCTTATTATTTATTACTCATATTTCTTCATCTTTTAAATCAATTTTTAAATGTGTATTAAATCTATTTATTTTAATAATTTCTTAAATTATTTGCATAAACACCAAAAAATATGGAATGATAGAATATATTTTCAACAAAAAGTCAAAATCAATTAATGAATTTTTCCACTATGCATTTAGACTACCACACATGTTCATAATAGAATTAATTTTTTTCTCTCTCAATATAACAACTTTTCTTATCTTAATGAGATTGTTCAAATAGTTCAATCATGGATATGGTAATATATGATTTTGGAATGAAAATTATCACTCGTTGAAGTTAGTAAACCTAAAATAAATAATAGAGATCGAACTTGTATATTACTAATTTATTTTAAATTTTTGAAGGACACCTACAATTCCACGATGTTCATTATGACATTTCACACATCTTTTTGATAGCTAATGATCAAGTCTCATTCTATTTCTATTGAATTCAGCAAGAATGAAATTAGGTGCAAAATCTAGTCTTATTTTTTAGTACTATCATTGATATCCCCTCACCTTATAAGTAAAGAACTAATCAATTTTGTAATGCATGACTGCTCCTCCTAACAAGTACCGCTCTGAGGAGTCAAACTCTTGACCTTTTAGTAATCATAAAGATCTAGCATGATCTCACACCACTAAACCAACACCTTATTAATATAGACTATAGACTAGTCATATGTTGATTGCTTTAATTTTGTAGAATATAAATAATTAACAAATACTATACTATATCTACATTTTCCAAAGATAACATTTTTAGCAAGTATGTAATCCTAGTTTTTATATTTAAATTCTAAAATAAAATGGTTTAGAATAAATAATGTAAAAATTAAATAAAGTAATTTGGTCTTAGAAATGAATATGTCAAATCAAAGTAATATAAAAGTAAGAATTAAATAATGCATTTAAAATTAAAATAATGTTTTCATGGTACATTTAATTAATTACAATGACCTAAAATTCATTAATTTAAATTTTTGAAACAATGGTTCACCTATTCTTTATTAAATTAATTACAATAATACACATATGGAGTAATGTACTATAAATATCTAAGCATAATTTCAAATTTTCAACCACTGCCTCACACTCATCATGTCAACTTATCAATCAAATTATCAACCATCCTATATGAGGCACTCTAGGACTCCTATATCTCACGCCCCTATTTTTTATTACAAGACTTTTCGGAGTCGCCAATTACATTTTCCATTTAAAACTTACTAAACATTTTTATGATCAATTTAGGATTAAAGGTCTTTTGAATAAGTGTTCTGAACTCGGAAGTTGATTACGAATTAAGAAATGTATTAACATATTGTCCGCCTATAATAAAACAACACCCGAATTAATTACATGAATTATATATACAATTGATTTATTTTATTAAAAATTAAATTGTTAAAACAAATATTTATCATTTATTTTTGTGTCTGAGAAAAATAAATTTTGTTCATTCGTACCTTTATTTATTAGTGAATCAAGACTACGTAATTCTTAGTAAAATATTAATTCTTTGGTTTAATTAAAAAATTGTTTGATTCAAAAAAATGCTTAAACAAAATGTTCACTTTAATTAGTGATCCAATAACAAAAAAAATGGTGTTGGTCTTGGACCTTTTTCCGCTTTTAGAAAGAAGTTAGAGACGATGTGAATGATAATCGAACTATAAAAATTCCACTATATTCATTTAATAAATAAAAATAGATAAGTAATTTTAAATGAATTTAGTAGTAAAAAGATGATGTTGGTGATAGACATTCTTCCCTTTTTTGGCGAGTTAGAGATGAAAGGAAAGTAGAGAGAGAGAAAATATATTGGAATGAAATAGAAGTCAATTCAAACAACCATAAGAATACAAGAAAAATGTAAACACAACATCAAATCTCAATTAACTTCAAAAAGCTGAATCATTTCATATCTATTTCTTATGCATTAAAAATAATGTTTCATTTCATTTCACATAGAGACTGCTAGCTACCATGAACCTTCAGCACCAGCTGTTGGATTCCTGAAAGCAGAGAACTCCCAGTATGTTTTCAACGAGAATGGCGGGAAAACAGTTGCGCCTTCTTCGGTAATTTTCGATATCTGCAAAAATTCAACATTACAGATACACAATATCATAATGGAATTAATTGATAACCAATTCAATTCAAGACTAATTCAAATCCGGGAATACGGGCATGCTAGCCATGAGGATTTGATGAACATTTAGCAGCTATGATTTAGGACTACATATTCAGAGATTTCACTGATGTTACATGTTTTGATAACTTGCAAATTGGGAAGAGGGGAAATGGAAACAGGGCAATACCTGAATCTTGTTAACAGCAGATCGATCACGATATAAAAGCACGTGCATGCACTTTTCTAGTAACTTGACACCTTCTTCAAAGGTTAAGTTTTCGTTCCACTCCTCACGGAGAATTGGCCTAGCAAGATGATTTCCTAGCCCAGTTGCTACGTGGTTGTCTTCAAAATTGACGCCAATCATGTTAACCTGGATATGATTCACAAATACAGAAACTGAATTGCAGATAACTAAACTATGGAATCAAACATAAAAGGCAAAGTAAGGTATACCGTGCCGAGGTACTTCTGCCCATTTTTCACACCACCAAGTATAAGAGAGTTCCACAACGGGTTGAATTTGTTGCGCCTATTATACATCGTGCGAGTTAAATAGTTGTGCACCTCCTTGGGTTAAGGCTTCAGCACAATTCAAAATCAACAATCGGGTGGAAAGATTAATGTTGTAATATTGAAAATTTAAGGGGGAAAATAAACAGACGGTGCCCTTTTCCTCAATCTTCGAAACAAAATAATTAATAAGCCAAGCACAGGAAATATTTAACTATGCAGACCCTTCTGTGCTTCTCTTAATTGAAATAACCGGTTCAACTCAATAACAATTATTTATAAATTAAAAAAAAATACGAGCGCTCACATAAGCTCATCAAGATAGCGTAGAATCTCCTGAAAGTCACTTATTTCGCCGCTGGCACCAAGAAGAGAATGTTTTCCAATAGGCTTCAATCGCTCAATGCTCTTGTATCGCAGGGTAGAACCATAAGAACCTATCATTATATACATCATTGACACAAGATAAAGTTAGGCCAATACTAAAAAACACTGAATTATGCGAAGATGGCACATCTATGAATCAGAAAACAGCCACCGAAAACCAAAACTTATAGCGAATGAAATTTTATTTATCCAGAAAAGGAAAACACTCTTGAAAATCAATTTCTGGTAGAGCCGGATTGAGCTCATTTAAGGTCCTGAATGTTTAAGATTCTTGGAAAAGTGATTCTCTAAAGTCAATTTTGGCAGAAACATTTTTTTTTAGAAAAGCAGAGAAATTTAGCCTATTTTTTCTCAGATTAACAATTTAGTAAAGCTCATCCAAACAAGCATATAAATGCCAGAAGTGATATTTTATTAAAATATTCAAGAAAAAACCAATCAAAATTCAAAAGGACAGTTAAGAAGCTAAAGTTGATTGAAATAAAACTAAGATGTAACAAATCATTATATTATATCCATCATTGGCATGAGATGCAGAGTAACACCTAATCCTGAAACATTTATGAATCAAAAGACAGCCACTCAAACCAGCACTAGTAAGTTGTAACAAATCAAAATTTATTTGTCCAAAAAAAAGCCAAGTGAAAAGTGATTTGCATAAGAATCAGATTCCAGATTAAGGGAGCGCTTTGAAGAGCTTATAGTGAGTTTATTTTGGCTTATGAAAAAAATCTTATCAAATAGCTTATGACCTTCATAGAAGTTCTTATTAGCTTATTTCAATATGCATGTGAAAACAAGCTATGAATGGGGGAACTCGGAAGAGCTTATAAAAATGTCTTATTTCCAATAAGCACTAATTTTTTTAATTTACTTCAATAAGCTTGTCTAAGAAGCTTGGGAGTGAACCTCGTGCAACGGTAATGTTGTTTGACTTGTGACCTGCAGGTTATAGCTCCAAATCCTGAAAACAACCTCTCAACTTGAAAGTCTACATAAATGATAAATCTACCATCCCCAGACCCGCCTATTTGGGAGGGAGACTCGTGCATTGGTCTGCCCATTTTTTTAATCTTGTCTGAGAAGCTTATAACAATAAGCTCATTTTAGATTATTTATAAATAAAAAAAAGCTTTTTGAATATGTATTTTATTACCCAAATGCGCCCTAAATAAGGCTCACTGGATCCCCAACGTCGAGAGTTCAATTCCTGATAGCGACAAATAAAACTAAGTAAGGTATATGTAGCTATAAACTAGTAGACACAAATAAAAGAAGAAATTAAAATTAAGAAGCTAATAAAGTTGATTGAAAAAATGTAAGATGTTAACAAGATTAAAACTTGATGAGATTAATAATAGAGACCTCCCATATCAGCAGCCATAAGAATTCCATCTTTGTATTTGATAGCAATAACAGATGATCCAGTTACATATGGGTACCTAATTCATCAAAAAAAATAAAAATTAGGGTTCAAACCCAAAAAAAAAATCAATTATCAAATAACAAAAACATGTAACAAATAGTAATACAGTAATTGGAGAAAAATCAAGGTATAATATATAGGAATTAAGGTGATAATGGAGAATAAAAGAGGAATAGAATTACGTACAAAGTTCTTTGGCTTTCATTTACAGTGTTCATCATTGTTATAAGAGAGAGTGAGTATCAAGTCAAAACAAGAAGGGAACAAAATAGAACAAGTATCAGTTTGTTAAACGACGTCGTTTATCCTAAATTAATCAGAATTTCATGTATTGTTATTTCTAACTAGTGTACTTTATCCATGTGTTATTGTGAGTTAGTTTCTTGAATTTTTTTTGGAGACAATTTTTTTTATTAGATATATATTTTTTTAGAAATTATTATTTTGTTGAATTTTAAATTCAAATTTTTAAATATTGGATTTGATACTATTTCAGTAATTTAATTTGATGACATGTCATTCAATTTTAGTGATATAATTATGTATTAAGTGGTTTAATTGATCAAATTTATGTCTTTTCCAACTATTTTTTTTTTGATTATTTTCTTATATATTCAAATAATCTCATATTCACTCTTTCAACATTGTAATTGGATGAACACATTTCTATTTTATATAATTGTAATTTAATGTTTTTTCATCTAAACTTCTACGTTTTTTCAAAAAACTAATAGATAATATCATATTTATTTTCTTATATATTCGAAATAATCTCATATTTATTCTTCTTTTTTGTTGACAAAAAACTAATAGATAATATCAACATGTGAAAATAGGTTTATTAATTTTTATTTTTGGCAAATAAAAACATGTTTATAACTAATTTATCATGGTTAACTTGATATATGATGCAATTATTTTATGTTTGGGATGAGGAAGTTAAAAAAACATGTCAAACTCCTTTATGCTTGGAAGATGATATAAAATGAAGAAGGAATAACATATGTTGTGGGTCTCAAGCCAAACAAAAGTTCTATCACTAACTTAGAGAACAGGAAAAGAACTAACTATTTGATGCAATGGTCATTTAGACCTCCTCATTCTTAAAAAATTCATTTGTATATTCAAATTGAGAAAAAAATATATATACATTGACAATGTAAGAGTTTTTTATAATATCATTATATCACCTATCAGTTATTCTTAATCATCATTGACTTCTAAAAAAAATAATCAAAACAAATAATGAATGATATACTAATTATATATAAATTTTGATATTATAAATGCATACATTTTACATTTATTCAAATTTAACATTAATGATAATTTTCTCATTATATCTTTTATTTTATCATATATAAAAACAGATAGAGACCAAACATGTATATCAATTTGTTGAAAATATTTTAATCTATCCAAAAATCTCATATTCAAATCCCTATATAAGATAGAGAAAAATACAATTAAAACTTATCTGTATTTTTCTTCTTTTTTCTTATCAAATAATATATAAAACTTATTATTATACTCATATTTTGAATTAATGATAAGATATTGGTCTACTAATATAAAGTTTAATCAGATACTCAAATAAACTAAAAATTTGAAATTTGATAATATTTTTAGAAAGAATAATAAAAAGATAAAAAAAAATTCATCTCTTGAACTTCTCTCCCTTCCCTCTCCTTTTTTTTCATCTAAACTTCTACGTTTTTTCAAAAGTTTGGTGAGGGGTACTTAAAACAAGGGTATTTTGGTCAATCAAATTAATCAGTCACCGCAATCTCATGTTAATTATAACAACACTTGAGATCTTCTCATCTCTTCTTTATAACTTCATAATTTTTTCTTCCTCTGATATTTCCTCAACCGGACCCAAACCGAAACGAACCGCACCGAACCGAAAATATGGGAGTTCCAGCGTTTTATAGGTGGCTCGCCGATCGGTACCCGCTCTCAATCGTCGACGTCGTGGAGGAACAACCTTCCGCCGTCTCCGGCGGTGCTCCGGTTACAATCGATGTTTTGAAACCGAATCCGAACGGAATGGAGTTCGATAACTTGTACCTCGACATGAATGGAATCATTCACCCTTGTTTTCATCCCGATGGAAAGGTTTCGGTTTCGGTTTGGCTTATCACCTTGCTTTTATGTTCAATTTTTGTTCTAGAATGTTGTGATGCTATGTTGTTGTTATATTTTTGCTACGCTAGGTTTTTCTTATTGATTATTGTTTTTTTGAATTTTTGAATGCAGCAAACACCTGCTACCTATAATGATGTATTCAAATCAATATTTGATTATATCGATCATCTCTTTACCTTAGTTCGACCAAGGAAGCTTCTCTATCTTGCAATTGGTATGATATGCGCTTTTCTATGTTTATAATTCTGTATATAATACTAGAAATCACAGTGAAGAAGTTAGGGATTTGAGATAGCTCTATGTTGAAAACCTAGAAATTATGGTAAATAAGTGGTTCAAGTATCAAAGTCTAGCTATTCGGTTTCACTTAGGAGAATATTTGTTTTTTCGATGTTTAGTAATGTGGCCCGTAGTAAGGAGAGCATATTAGATTGAGGTTTTGAACTGCAATTGCGGTTATGTTGAGTTTGCTGCAATTGCAGGAAAATGTGGCCGATATGACCACAATTCCACCATGGTGCAGCTGCAAAGACTCTAAATATTGCAATGCGGTTTGGTCCATGTAGTTGACTTCACCAAGTGGGAAAAGTCTTTGTATTTTCTGTCGTTGTTTACTATGTTGGAAAATATCTTCATGGTTTGAACATTCAAAATATAGCGCAGATCTTTTAAAATAAAAGGTTCACATAACTGTTTGTAAAACAGAGAAGTATCAATATTGCAAATTCAAACCTGTATATAATATAACTATATATCCAATTTTTGGAAGGCTGATATCTTCATGCCTGTAATGCTAAGGATCTTTGTTCTGTATCATTAAGTTTCAGAGTAATAGTTCCCTATGTTTGATTAATTGATTTAACTTTGAATTGAACCACTTTCTATGTCCTTTTCTTGCTCTTCAGATGGCGTTGCACCAAGAGCAAAAATGAATCAGCAACGTTCTCGGCGCTTCCGAGCTGCAAAAGATGCAGCTGAAGCTGTAAGAACGTGAATATGCTTCTTTTTACACTGATCTCTTACTGTTTATATGATGAAGTGTTTTTGACTTAAAATGTGACATTGTAGGCAGCTGAAGAGGAAAGGCTGAGGAAAGAGTTTGAGGGTGAGATGGAACTTTTGTCTTCTAAAGAAAAGCCTGAGACTTCTGACTCAAATGTCATTACCCCTGGCACTCCATTTATGGCAGTGCTATCTGTGGCTCTTCAATATTATATTCAGACTAGATTGAACTACAACCTTGGCTGGCGGAACACAAAGGTTCAACGACCTTATCCTATTAATACTTGGTCTCCATTCTTCGCTTGAATAGTAATCCTATCTCTTTAATATTTATTTATGTGGATGCATTTGGTGATTATTTGAAGGTTATACTTTCTGATTCAAATGTTCCTGGCGAGGGAGAACATAAGATAATGGATTACATTCGATTACAACGTAGTCTTCCTGGTTTTAATCCAAATACTCGACACTGTTTGTATGGGCTTGTAAGTTTTTGACCAACTTCTTAAGTTTTTACCGTATCTAGTTTTGTTGTGTTTATCCGTACCTTTATTTTTACATCTTATGCTATGGCATTTAAATCAGGATGCTGATTTGATTATGCTCTCCTTAGCTACGCATGAGGTTCACTTCTCAATATTGAGGGAGGTTAGTTTCCATGTGTTAGTTCTGGTTTTAGCTCAGTGATCCCAATGGATTCCCTTGGATATTAATTACCTGAGTGAACAGGTAATTACTTTGCCTGGACAACAGGACAAGTGTTTTGTGTGTGGCCAAGTTGGCCATTTTGCATCTGAGTGTCGTGGTAAGCCAGGTGATAAAGCTGAGGACTGGAATCCTGTTGATGATACTCCAATTCATAAGAAGAAATATCAGGTTGGAGGATTAGCATCCAACATGTGAAACTCAATCTTTATTTTTCCTTTCCGTTGATTTTTAATTTTAAACTAATTCCTTGCATCTACAGTTCCTTAACATCTGGGTGCTGCGTGAATATTTGCAATATGAATTGGAGATTCCAAATCCTCCTTTTGAGATTGACTTTGAACGAATAGTGGATGACTTCACATTTCTATGTTTCTTTGTTGGCAATGACTTTCTTCCCCATATGCCAACATTAGAGATCCGAGAGGTAAGCATCTGGATGGCAGTGTTATTATTGAACTTTAGTTTGAAGTAGAAAGTATGCAAAAGCCATCTGCTTCTTTTTACTATATACTGATCTTTTTGTTTTCCAAAATATTTTTTAGATATAGGATCTTAACATGTATATGTTATATCCCTTTACCTGCATTTTCCCCTTTCCATGTAATTGCCCGTGTTGTTCTCTTAAATAAACTTTTTACTGTTTCAGGGGGCTGTGAATTTATTAATGCATATTTATAGAAAGGAATTCACTAACATGGGTGGTTATCTTACTGATGCTGGTGAGGTAAGTTTCTCTTTTCTGAAATTCAATTAAGTAGTATCCATCTTGTGTTTGCTATTGTAAGGTTGTGATGTTTTCTTGAATGTGATAAAAGTCTTCTCCAGCAATACTTGTTTTGTGCTCTGGGCTTAACTCCTTAGTCACCTATCTAGCATTTTTTTTGCAATGTGAATCTTTATGTTTTTCAGGTTTTCTTAGAGAGGGTGGAACATTTTATCCAGTCTGTTGCTGTTCATGAAGATCAAATATTTCAGAAACGAGTTCGGATCCAGCAGATTCAGCAGGTGTTATGATTTTCTTGTGTTTTGACTTTTCTCTTTGGAAGGGTGTAATCATTATGAACTCTTAAACTTCTGAACCCTGTGCATATTGAGTTTCTAGCTGTCAGAGCTCTGCTTATATTCATGATTCTGTGCTTAAATATGGGTTAGCACGCTAATGCATTTAAAAAAGTTCTTTGGTTGTTATTGACATGGAAATAATTTCTGTTCTCCATTCATAAGCATTGTTTTTTTCAATTTTGCTCCATCTTATTTGTTGAAACTTTAAGAGGGTGAGCCTTGGGGCAACAGTAAGGTTGCTTGCCTTGTGACCGGGAGGTTATGTATTCAAATCCTGGAAACAACCTCTTCGTTTGGAGGGTAAGGTTGCATACATCTACCCTCCCTGGACCTCACTAGGTGGGAGCCTTGTTGAAAACAACTTGATAATAACTCTCTTATTTCCTTGACTAGAGTTTTTCATTTTTAAATTTTTGTTAGCTAAAAGTAAATTAAGAATTCCTGATTAGAAGGATTCACATGCTATTTTTGTGCGCAATGCATATATAGAAGAGTGAACACTGAACAGGGAACTTAGCCGATGTTAGATCACATAAGGTCCCAAGGTTAAGTAACCTACAAGTTCTGAGATTTTCTTATTAACCGTTGAGTGTTTGTTATTTTCTCAGGCTAAGTCAGCAGAGTCTGGATACAAGGACAGGAACTATGCTGAAAAAGTTGGTGTATCGCATCAAAAGGAGATTGATAGTAATAAGAAAGATACGGTAAGTTCTGGGGATGTCATTCACTATTCACACCTATGTCTGCCCATGATCACATATAACTAATATCATGAATTGATTACATGAGCTATATATTTCTTGACTATGCTTTTGAAGTCCACAGAGCTTGATTTTGCTCATAATTTGCATGGTTGCTTTTATGAACTTGTTCTTAGGTGCTTTGATATAATATTAGTGTACCTTGTTGAAGGATTTCTACTCCTACTTCTTGTCAGTTTCTATTTTGTTTATATATATATATATATGTAGTAAGTTTTAGAGGGTGAGCCTCGGTACAATGGTAAAGTTGTTTACCTTGTGGCCTTTAGGTCATGGGTTCAAATCTTGGAAATAATCTGTTCACTTGCGAGGGTAATGATAGTATGATACATAAATTTACTCTTCCTAGGCCCCACTAGGTAGGAGCTTCATACACTGAGCCATCCTTAAGTTGAGGCATCATGCACCGGGCCACCATTTGTATATAAAATAAAATAGAGAAAATTGTATAAAGCCCCTCTAAACTTCATGCCTTTTGCAAGTAGCTACCACAAACTATTTTTTCTTCCCAATTACCCTTAAACTTTATTAGTTGGTGAAATTGGTCCTTGCGTAAATATATTTTTTAATTACTAGTAGGTCAACATGGAAATCACTGCAATTAGACTCACAATATTAGCAATGCAACAATGCAGGTTAGCTAGCATTGATATCCAGAAGAAACTGTCATCAAAATACAAAAATGATTTAGAAGAATATGATAAGTAAATTTCAGAGTTAAAAGTGGTTAATGTAGTAATATTGATACATTTAAAAAATAAAATAAAATATTAATAATCTAACAGACGAGGTTAAAGCAAAATATGTGAGTTAGAATTTTTCATTTCTATTAATTTAACATTATCTTTATGTAAGGGCCAATTTGACTAAAAGTTAAAGTTTAAGGGGCAATTAGAAAGAAAAATAGTTCACGGTGGCTACTTGCAAATGACACAATGTTTAGGGTGTTTTTATAGAGTTTTCCCAATAAAGTAAAACATATACAGTTAGTGCAAGAAAGTACTTTAAGATGTACCTGCCAAAATGAAAAAATAATGAGTTTGCATGAAATAATATCAAGTCGAAGTAAACTATTCTCTTATTTAACTGTTTGGATGCATGGAAAAGTGTATGCTACCTTTGTGGCTCTTCTAAAACAAGTTGGTAACTCTTTTACTTTCCTGAAGAGTGCCTCCTTGAAAACAAGTTGATGATAACTATTTTACTTTCCTGACTAGAGTCTGTCATTTCGAAATTAGACGTTCCTTTTGTTAGCTACAAAATAAATTATGGATTCTTGATTAGAAGGTTTCACATGTTATTTTTTGGTCTAATTCTTTTGAAGAGTGAAAACTGAATACTGAAGCTTGGTCAATGCCAGACCACATAAAATGATCAGGTAAACAAATTCTTAGATTTTTTTATAAGCTATTGAATTTTTGTTATTTTTTCAGGTTAAGTTAGGGGAGCCTGGATACAAGGAAAGGTATTATGCTGAAAAGTTTAGTGTATCGGATCCGGAGGAGATTGACAAAATCAGGAAAGATGTAGTAAGTTCTGACTTTATGAATTTAATTTGCTGTTTAAATGTGTGCGTGTCTGTCTTGTAACATTAAATTGAATGCCATGACTTTCCGCTTATACACTTTCATGGCTTAAAAAAGAGATAACTTGGTACTATAAAGCTCTGGTTATGCGCAGGCTGTCGGGAAGGGTTGGAGTGGGTCTATAGCTGGCAGTCTTACCTTGCATCTGCAAGAGGCTGATTCTGTGACTATTACCTATGATCTCCTTGTCACATGGCAACAATTTTAACTGTTGGGCTAAGGCTCTCCTTCCCTTTCATGGCATAAAATGGAAATAATTTGCATTGCTTAGGTTTTCCAACACTTAAAACTGAGTACTGTAACTGCACTGATGAAAATTTTATTGCCAGAGAAGCTTTTACTGCTCTGATTTATTTTAAAGTGATATGTTTGGCACATGCTGTAATTTTGAGCTTACTTTCCTATCTCTTTGTTCACAAAAAGAGTATGCTTGTGCAGTTCCACAGAATGTTATGCTCATAAGAAAATAGATGATTTTATGTTCTTGTTCCTACTAAACCACATTATTCTCTGGTTTTCCAAAGGTAATTATTACATAAGACAGCTGACTGTCTTAGTTGTCCTTGTAGGTTTTGAAATATGTGGAAGGCCTTTGTTGGGTTTGCCGGTATTACTATCAGGGTGTCTGCTCATGGCAATGGTTAGTCTTGCTTTTATTAATTGTTATATTTACTCAAAAACTTGTTTACTTTAATGGTATACTATTTAGCTAGGAAACACATACAACATTTTAAAAATTATAGGACACATCACGATATGGTACAAGATATAAAATTAATATAAGTGAACTAAAAACACAAATGGCCCCAAGAGTCAGTTGTGTGACATAAAGTGTGAACACTTAGGTTCAAACCCCAGCAGATGTGCAATTTCTTGTTCCCGTAAAAAACTTTGCCTATAAAAAAAACTAAAAACTCAACTATCAAGTTAGAAGAGTGAAATTATGTTTTAAAAATTCGCATGAGTCACTGTAAACATAATAAAATGCTAACGCTTATGTTGTTATTGTGGCATTACATCTCTAAAGATATAAAAATTCAAATAGTAGAAGTAAAATGCTATAGAATACAATTAGGAGTGTCCAAAAATGTTTGTGAAATGTCAGTATGAAATGTGTCCAACGTGAATATGGTGGAAGACTCTGAAACCAATTGATACAATGCGACAACACCACCACAAAAGCTAGCCATTGTGACAGGAGAGCCCAAGGCCATATGCACCCCACACTGGAATCCCATCCTCGCCATTTGATTCTAACAGGTTGCTAGCAGGAGCTTACAATCATGCTTTTACAAGGAATATAATAAAACACAACATAGACTATATGCCTTGATGTCTTGGATACAGACTTTGATGTGTGAGTAATTTATGTTGATTGACATGAATTGCTTGTCAGCCAACACCACCTAGTGCAATTAAGGCTTTGTTGTTGTTGGGTGTTGTTGTTGACATGAATTGTTTGTGGAATCCCCATTGTTTTTTAGTTGAATTATCACCCATGGCTTTTCTTCAAGTTTTTCAATATTGATTGTCTTTTCAGGTACTACCCATACCATTATGCTCCTTTTGCTTCTGATCTTAAAGATCTAACTGATCTGGAAATAACTTTTTTCTTGGGAAAACCGTTCAAACCGTTTGATCAGCTCATGGGGACCCTACCCGCTTCAAGGTATTTTCATCTCTCCTGTCCTCAGATTCATCATCTCATGTTTTCTCTGACGGTGCTTGCTAATTTCTTGTTACAGTTCAAAAGCACTACCTACAAAATATAGGGATTTGATGAATGATCCTTTATCACCTATTGTTGAATTCTACCCTGCTGGTAAGATCAGCTGTCTGTTATTAATGTAATCTGTTGTCTTACATGCTTCCTTTTCTTGGTTTTACTTGAATTCTTTTTTGGCAGATTTTGAGATTGATATGAATGGCAAACGATTTGCATGGCAGGTAATGTAGTATTCTTTCTTTACACATTTTTGAATGCTTTAGAACAAAGTCAGAGGAAAGGTTGATTTATACTTATGTTGGAGTGTTTTCAGGGTGTTGCAAAGTTGCCATTCATTAATGAAACGAAGTTGCTTGCTGCTACAAGGAAGCTTGAAGGGACATTAACGGTCTGGAATTTTTTTCTTTTCTTTCTTTATTTTTTTGCCTGGTCTTATATTTATTTCTATCTAGACTTATAGATTTAAGACATATCAGATTTATGGTCCAAAATTGTTGGCCTTCAACTTGCTCAATAAATAAATCGTCAAATCAGAGTTGGTTATGTTTTCTTTAAATATCCATAGATCTTGGACTGTGCGGAATTTGATGAACAATTTTTTCCTATCCATAGATTATTTATTGATTGGTGTTTTTCAATAGATCTGTTAGTTTAGCGTTAATCCTCTGTTGTCATTTTCTCTTCTCTACTCAATTTGGGGGTTGGAGCTGGGACATTTTTTTTATCTGTATAATATCATGTAGAAGTTTCCAACCAGTAACTCTGAAACATATTTTTTTCCAGAGTCAGCCATGTTCTACAGCACAAGATTTTAATAAACCTGCTTATTCTTAGCTGTGTTTGAGTGCTCAATTTTGTTGAGATTTGTAATATGCAGGAGGAGGAACAGCTCCGGAATAGTGAGATGCTTGATTTGCTTTATGTCAGTTGTGCTCATGATTTGGCTCCACATGTCCTATTGTATTACCAAACTTATAGTAAATGTCCTGTACGTGAAAGACCTGTTTGGCCAATTGATGCAAATGCTAGGTTGGTGAATATGTTAATGATCATCAGTCATGAACTCTGAGTAGTTTTTTATAGGCTCATGTACTTATTTTGTTCTGTTTATTAACAGTGGTGGGATGAATGGATTTCTGTGGTTATATGAAAGAAATGTGTTCAGAAGCATTGTATCATCTCCCATCAAGGGATTGCAAGATATTGAGAATAACCAAGTTTTGTAAGTTTTTGCCTTCAAAACTTTCTAATATTTTAAAACATTTGGATGAACTAATAATGTTAAGTGTTTTTAAATTTCAGAAACATTACTTATCTTAATCCTCGTAAGCATAGACACATCCCAAGACCTCCAGATGGTGTTATTATGCCCAAAAAGGTTTGTATGCTGATTTCTCTTAGCATGTGACATAAAATGTCAATGGGTTAATCCTCTGGATGGAGCTTCATGGCTCATTTTTTCTATTTATAATCCGATTTTGTGTCAATAACATGGCGCAGATTGTTAGCATGTTTAGAATGATAACATTTTTCTTCATATTTTTCTGTTTTTATTTTTTAAAGAAAAATTTTCTTTTCTCATTCCCTTTGGATCAATTGTATAACCACATTTCCTTTGACATCGGGTATGCAGATAATAAAAGCAATTGATATTAAACCTTCTCCTGTGCTATGGCATGAAGACAATGGTGGTCGACGACAGCTTGGTAGAGAAAGGTGAGAATCTAAACCTATGAGGTGTTTTTATATTCGTGGAATATAGTTTTCATATTCTTTCTGTCTAGGGTAAAACGTTACAACCATACAACAAGTACAAATGAAATTTAATATTTCATGTGGTAACGGTACTGTTTATAAAGTTTGAAGAAATCATCATTATTTACTTGAAGCAGTGTTCTTGTGAAAAATCTAGGGAATACTATGTTGGCTGGATTAGAAGGTTCTCTAGTTGTTTTCAGCATTGACGTTCTCGATGTATGAAATCTGGTCTTTACTTCGAAAGAGTTATTTCCTCATTTTTATGTATGATTCATCTTATAGGCAACAAGTACCTGGTGCAATAGCTGGCCCTCTACTGGGAGATGCTGCACATCGTCTTGTCAAGAACTCCCTTAATATTAGATCGAGCAACACATCCAATGGATGGTCAGAGCAAACAATGAACAGACCCAGACCAGCTGGACCCTCTGGATCTGGAAGATACTATGGCGAGGACACAAGTGGTTATTATGGACAGTATTATAATCATCACCAGGACATGTATTCTAGGCCCAGATATCCAATTTCATCCAATGGAGGACAAAATGACAGACACAATTTTAGAATACAAGATAGGTCACAGTATCATGATCAGTTCCATAATGTGAAAAGTGGGTTTTCTGCTTTGACGATGGAGGAAGGTGTGAGACCTAGGTCATCTCCCACACCGTCGCCAAGGGCACCTGCAATGATGTTATTGAGGCCTCAAAATTCAGGACCAACAACCAATCTCCAACACCAATTTGTGCAGAATATTGGTCCTCCGATTCCACCTCCAAAGTGGATTACACCGGACATGAGCGGAGTTTATGCTAGGCATCAAGACGCTGCCTTGGGGGGAGCTTATTATGATAACCAGATGAAGAAGGCTTACCAAGTTAAAACTCGACAGCCTCGAGATATGCCAGAGTATGGGAATCAATACTGATTGTTGTGAATTTTATTTGCCTTGTGTCTGAAGTGTTTTTGCTTCCCTCAGTCAAATTGGAGCTCGTCGTCCATGATCGGTAATCGAGTTCAAGCGAAATTTGGATCCCCTCTCATTTGCCTTTCACCCCAAATCGTTAATTATATTAAAGTTTACATGAGGACTTTTTTAATGGGTCCAATCAATATTTATGAAACTCCTTTTATATAACAACTTTTGCCTATATCTTTTTCATACAATTGGTCACTTGTGAGAGAAAACAATTGAGAGGATCCAAATCTGTTTGAGGGGTCACTTATATGATACTTTGATGCAATCGGCCGATGAACAGTGATAAAAGTTTCTGATAACAAGAATCCGCAAGGGAGATGCTTTTATGCCTTCATTACACTTGGGCGCTTCCTTGATTTCGGCCATACCAACTGGAAAGGTGCGAGATCTGTAACTTATTTATATTTTTCTTGCTTTTGAAGTTGAAATGAATACTTATGAATCATAGCTGGTCAAAACCAATGAGGAATATTGACATGAGACTTAGTCTTGCAAACACAATTTGCATTTAGAATCAGAACAAGTTCTGATTTTGATGTCTACTGCATGAACATGGTTGATGTCTATTGTACACGTAAAATAGGGAGCACCTTTTAGCATGTTATGTGAATAGATAATCGTTGTTTCATTTCATGTTTCTTTTTTCTTTTCTTTTTTTGTCTATAAACTAGTAGTGAATGATCCTGTTTCCAATTCAGTTATAATTTTAATCTTATTGATACCGTTTCTCTGCCGTTATTTTTGTCAATGATTTCATTAGTGATGGCAGCTATGGAAGACTAGAATTCAGTTTTGGTGATGTCTAAAATAACCACAAACCTTCTCAGGTCTCGTGCAAAAAATAAACAACAAATTAATAAAACTTCTCAGTTGTGTGATTCAAAGCCACAAATTAAAAAAACTTACTTCACATCTTAGTAATAAATTTTGGGAAAATCTAATAGTTCAGATTTACTGACTAATTTAAATCACTTGAAACAAAATGTGATTTGATATAACGGATTAGCTAAATTATGTTAGGGTTTGGTTGCAAAAACCCTAACATAATCAAGGATGAGAAAACAAGGGATAACTTTTTAATGTTTGAGATTGAATTTGGCAGACAAAATAATAACTAGTTGAATGCCAAAAATTAAATAACTGAATTGCAAATCATATAATTCCCCTTTCCCTAAGTGTGCTTCCTCTGTCTATGAATGTTATTTGATTTGATATTTGTGTGTCTCTTAACATTGATTAAATTTACAACATTTTACCAACAAAGTATTATACAATGTCCTCGTTTGAAACAAATCTGTAACTATCACATACTCATACTGAGAATACTTAATATATACCATTTGGATCTTGATTGAATGATTAAGATTAAAAGATATATGCACATGACTATCATGTGAGTAATAACTAACTTTTAATCCTAACCATTCATGATTGGTTGTAAGACTTAGATTTATTGTTCTTATAATTTTTATATGAGAACTGTTCTCACTTGATTAGCTTCCCTCGAATGTAATAGCAAAATGACCCAATATAAGCAGCACTCCTCGCAATTTATATAATAACCTGATAAGATTTCACATAAAACTATATGGTACTACCTCTAGGAAGAGCAGCAAAACAAGAACTCATCATTGATAACTGAGCAGAGGAACTTACAGAAACAGCGTAAGCATCATAGTAGACATAATGCTGAAAGAGTTTCGATGCTCAAATGCATGCAGGATATATGCTTATCTAATACAATAATCTCAAAAAATATACTCTTCAACCCAACTTGAATTAAAAGGGGAGTTCAGTTTTGACAAGGAATATGGCAGAATCTGTTTATAATCCCGTATGTTTGATATTACACATAGTAGATCATAAGCTCCGATAAGAGATTAAACTTGTTTTAAACAGTCGATATACAATATAAAACTTTGTCGAGTATCTATTCCATGAATCTTTCAATCCATTGAAATTTGAATTATACTCACTTATCCCCCTATAAGATACAAGGTGCTACATGAAGATTTAACAAGGAAAGTATTTTTAGTAAGAAATTAACAAAATCCAATTTCGCGATTTTCACAAGATTTCAGTATATATGTAGATTGTGTACAAGTACGAGAACATCGTAATTCAAATGAACATGTAAATTCTACCAAAGCCTAAAATGTAAACCATTTTATTGCATTCTACTAAATCAGAAAAATTAAGACTCAATGTTATCAGTTATAAGCTAACTACTAAACTATAACCAATGATGTATAAATTTTCCAAGTAAATCTGTATGAAGCAAACATAAAACTCCAATAACTTAACTACAAACCAAAATCAGCAATCTAAAATCTACCATGATCATGAATTATGTTCATTCATTCATCATCCTGAGGGAGAGCCTCGGCGCGCAATGGTAACGTTACAGCTTAATAACCATCGAGTCACGTGTTCAAAAACTGGAAATAAAAGTGGGAATACGTGCACTTAGCCACCCTTTTATTCATTGATCATCCTCCAGCCGATCTCAACTCCCCCAGTGCAGCCTTGATTTGATCCTGCACCAGCTCCAACCGCTTCGCATACACTTCCAACTCCAAAATCTGTTGCTTCCTCCACTTCTCATCCACCACATGTCCACCACTCCCTAAACCCAAATAACTCAACGGCATCACCATCGGCATCTGCATCGAATTCAACGATCCAAACCCTGCAATTCCAAACCCTCTCGCCCCAAACGATCCCCCTCCCATGACACCACCACCCATTAACTCCTTCAACACCGGAGTCAAACAACTCCGAACCGTTTCTTCAACCAAACCAGGTATACTATTAATATGCTGCTGCTCACTGTTACAATTATTCTCATAATTCTTATCATTGTTAACATTAGCAGCAGCAGTGTTAGAATTGATAATGCAATTATGATCCTTGTTCAAATTCAAATTCAACCCTAATCCCGATCCTGATCCATCATTAAACAAAACCTGTGGTTTCTCATCGATCCTCAACATCGTCGATCGTGGCCGTGACCTCTTCCTTGACGGCGTGAATTTCTTCTCCCCTGAATTCCCGAGCATCACCGCCTCATATTTTGGCATCGACTGAACTAAATTGAGATTAATGTTAGGGTTATGGTTAGGGTAATGGTTGTTAGGGTTTTGATTTGAATTGAGGTTGATTTCATCTTCATCCAACACATTATCATCAACGACGAAACCGCCACTGATTTGACCAATATTGCTCCAGATCTTGCGCGAAATTTCGAAAGTTGCTTGATCGTGAGGGCTTTTGAATGAAAATTCCTTACCGGAATTGATTTTGTTAAGAACGTTACGGTACTTCTTCTTCAACCTTCGAATCTTCTCAACGAGCTGGTTCTTATTGAAATCGATTTGAAACTTAGATTTGATTTGATCGTAGAACAAAGCAGTGTCATTGTGATGAGAAGATCCACGGTGCGAAGTGTAATCGAGGAAGCCTTGTAAGAGTTCGATCTCGTCTTCATCGGTCCAAAGACGCTGAAATAGTTTACGAGAATCATCGATTGGTTTTTTCTCCTCGATTTGGTTGCGTTTTGAGTCGGAGGCGGTTGTGGCGGGTGAGATCGGAGGTGCAACGGCGATGGTGACGGCGAGGACGGAGGAAGTGGAAGGGAAAGGATCGTTTTCGTCGTCGTCAGGTAAAACGTCGTCGTCTAGTTCTTCTTCTTCTTCTTCTTCGTCTTGTAATAGGTCGTCGTGAGATTCTTCTTCGTCGTCGTCAATGTCTTCATCGCCGAAAACGGTGTCGTGTTGATCAGATGATGCCATGAATCAGAGAGAGAGTTTTTGGTTTGGGTAAGTAGTTTTGGTATTAGGAGGTTATTATCCCCACCATAACATAATCGTTTTTTTTATAATGAAAACCTAACATGTTAATACATATTTGAGGTCAATTCAAATTTAATAGAGAAATATGATGTGACTTGTTTAGGTTATAGTCTGGTTTTTTCTGAGTTCAATTTTCAAATTCGAGTTTGGATTTAGTATAGTTGATATTCACCTCAAACTAGTCGCAAACCCCATTATAAAATTAGGGATAAATACATATATAAAACTTATATGTATATAAAAATTTGATATACAACCTATATATATAAATATATGTTTTGGGCGGGTTCCTGTCGGATTTGGGGATTCTAGCATTGTTTTCAACCCCGCTTAATTTTGGTTTGAGTCAGCACAAATCCAACCTCAATCCATCCTATTGTTATTCCTAGTATTGAAAGGTGATCATTTTTCTCAATAAGTATTATTCTCTTGAACATTTATTATATATGAATTTCTAATAAGAGTAAGTTGTTATTTAACTAACCAATTTCTCTTATATTATTATTATGTTACTTTATATCTTACTTGGATACTCATTTTACCATTGAGGAGATCCCCACCGTAAAGCAAACTCTTAAGATTAATCAAAACTTATGGGCCATTTATTCAAATTTTTAAGGAACCTAAAATGATAATATGAGGCGTTTGGATCTAAAGTAATATAAGGTCAAAGTTGGTATTTAACAATATTTGTAAACGATCTATCTTATATTTCAATTCAGTAGCCTTGTTAGTCTTTGAAATTGCCAAGAGTGATTTACATTGCATTATAAATGTGGTGGAGAAAAATACCTATATGAAGGATTGAAAACGAGCCGAACTGAGTCGAATTAGAACTCAGCTTGATAAAGATTGGTTTAGCCCAAAACTTGATTTGAGTTCGATTGGGTTATTTTTTAGCTCGAGTTCGATTTGGTTAAAGTTCGTGAACTGTTTGGTTCAGTTCGAGTTGGTTCATTTACACAACTTAAATCATTAAATTATTTTAAAAAATAATGCAAAATGTTTTATATATAAATATAACATTGTTTATATATATAATTACAATAAATATAAAAAATAATGCATGCATTATAATAAAAATTAATTTATATAATATATATATCGAGTTAGTTTATGAACCAAACGAGTCGAACTGTATCCAACTTAAGTTTGACTCATTTATTAAACGAACTCAATTTCCAGCACAAATTCGAATCATTTGGTTCATGAACCAAATTTATCGAACTAAATAACGAATCGAATTTTGAACGAATACCGAATTGATTTGATTCATTATCGGTCCTATGTATATCTTAGTCCTACGTATATGTTATGCTTATAGTTAATATTTTTTTACACCGTTAATTACATCAAATTGTATTCATATTATTTATCACATTCTAATATATTTTGGATCACTTAATATAACCCTTGATTTCTGGTCTTGAATCCTGCCGTTATATGTTTATACGTAAATACATATTATATATTATACTATAGGTTATTAATTGTGGATATTTAAGTTTAAACCTATGAAAAATATAAAGGAAGGTAATTGTTGCAAAAATTGTGTGAGAGATAAGGTAATTGTAGTTCATCTTGAGTGTTGAGCACAGCAAAAGGAGAAAAAAGTCATGTGTACATCTCTTTCACATTTTTGGGTAAGGAACTAATCTTTTTTGTGGTTTATGATTGTCCCTTTCAATGAATGTCGCTCCCAGGAATCGAACATTTGACATTTTGATCATCTTAAAAATCGATCTAGCAGAGTCTTACATCATTAGACCAATAGTTTGTCGATAGATTTCTTCATATTTGGTTTCATGGTAACTAATAATTCCATTGAAAACTAGTTAACTCCCATAACTAGTTTTCCCATGCATATAGATTAAGCAATATATATCAGGATGGTCTCCAATCTCAATGAAAACTAGTTAACAGGAAAATTTTGATTATAACATACAAAGAATTTTAAGACACAATAATGTTTATTTCATTTTGTGTGCACAATAATGTCACTAACCTGAAAAGGCATTAATAGTGGAATATGCATAAAATTTACCATCAAACCCAAATTATTGGACCGAACTCCTATTCATTGTTACACTCTCTAGTATTGCAAAATATGAGAGAACTAAAAAGATAATTTTTTTATTTTTATATTATTTAATTTTAAAATTAATAAATATTTAGAACCGTTTGGAAAGAAAATGGTTAGAGAGAAAGATAGTATAAAGAAAGAAAAAGGTAAGAAATATAGGAGATTTTTATATTGTTTGGTAGAAGAGAAAGAAGAAAGAAAAAGAAGAAAAATGTGTTTTATTCTCTCATTTTCTTCTCATAAGTGGAGAGAAAGAGTTTTTATGGGACTCACATAATTTTTTTACTCTCTCCTCTCAACCAAATGGGAAAACTTCGTATTTCTCTTGAACTTCTTTCCCTTCTTTCTCTTTTACCTAACTTACCTCTACCAAACAAAGGCTCACACAAGCTATAAGATACCATCCAAGAATAAACATAAAAACTTTATTCTCTTATACAAATAATATGTTGACCTAACAAGGGATGGTCGGATGAATTTTTGCTTATCGTACAAGGTCAAAGACCAAAGTTTGACTCATGAGAATAATACTTGTTAGAAAGGGTTGAGATATATTATAAAAGGATTTAGTTTTTAGGTGTCTTGTACATTTTCTTGGGTGACATTATGTAGCCTTACTTATCCTCCCACCATGATAATAAATGATAAGCTAAAAAATTTCATCTTAAAATATGCCTTAAGCCTGAATATATAGTTGAACTTTTGGTTACTTGATAGACCTCTTCTTCCTCGCGAACTTTCTAGATTCTCCCTAAATTTACAAACGAAAAACAAAATCCATATGTACATGGACTTTCTGTTAGACCAGATTGCGATTGGAGAGCCTTCAACCACCGAGGAGTTCCATTGTTATCGGAGTATGAGAAAAGTAGAGAATCACAAGTGAGACATCACGTCTTGAACCAAAACCTTAAGACTTTAATTTCATGAGTCTTTTCTACTTATAAATTCTTTCATTTCTCCCCACATATTTAACGTGAGACTTCACACTTGAATAAACCCAACAAGTTGTATATTTCTCTTCCCACAAAACAGACTAGTCAAGAAAAACATATTTCTATACTCTCCAAAAGTTGTACACTTCTCCATCACTTGTTTAACGCTCTTTCTTATATCATACTCTCTTGTCATGGACATTATTATTCGTGTGGGATCATGATGTAGACACTTCTTAATGAGAGAAATATTTCAATAAGTATTTAAACCATAATGAAAAGAATGAGAGATATGATATAAGATTTATTTCTCAGTATGTCTTCCACATAAGTTTGTTGGACCAAAAAAGGGTTATATTTAACCCATGATTAAATGACATATTTTGGTCTATGACAACTGAAAAAAAGTAAACTCTAGTTCTGATATTATATTAAAATTTTATATCAAAATTAATTAATAATGAGAAAAGTAACCCACTTATTTAAGAGAATGAGCAAAGCAAACAATATAAAACTTCCTAAAATGTTATTGAGAAGATCTAAATTTAAAAAAAACCACAATGTTTTGGCTAGGATATTTTTTGGTTAGAGAATTTTATTTGTCTATTTACTCTATTAAGAAATAATGAACATGCAATGGGGATTGAGCCACGTGGCATTGAAAGGACATAGCTTCCCTATTAGGAAAAATAATGAATATGCAATGGGGATTGAGCCACGTGGCATGGGGACATAGAATTGTGAATTTGTGATGAAAGTGAAAAGGACATAGATTTGAGATGAGATAAGGTTTATATGAGATGGCCAATAATCTCTCTCAAAATTGGGTTGATTAATAATTAGTGGATTTCATGATATGCTTGGATGGATATAATTGAAACTAAACAATATTATTTAAAGAATTCCGATAGTATTTTTTTGGTACTATCAAAGGTATTTGTTCATTTTTTTTGAATAAGGAACTAATCTCTTTTGGAGTTTTTGGTTGTCTCTCCCAATAAGTGTGACTCTCAGAAATCGAACTATTAACTTTGGGGATCTAGTGGGGCCTTATATCATTAGATCAACGCCTTAATTCCAACTAGTGTAGCTCGGTTTTTTCTGGTTAGTATTATATTGTTTGGAGAAACTTGATTCATTAAATATAAATTAACATTATTCAACTTTTTTAGGGTTTTTTTCCTTCCAATTTTGGGTAGAATTATATTCATGAAATGGAACAAGGCAAATTAATGAGATGAGTAACTTTTGTATATTTGTCTTATCAATTTGATGCATATGTATGATATTTTTTTTCAACAATAATAGTTTAAATAATATTGTTTAAATTTATATCTTATTATTTTTGAATAAGAAGATAAATATATCTTACTATTACATTATATATTTAGTTAAATTTATATGTGAAACGATATATATTTTTATTGATTTAAAGATACAATTCATATTGTTTAGGCTTGACAATGGACTGGTTTCATTCGAAATAAATGGTATAGTGGTATAAAACTCTGCTAGATTTTTAGGATGACCAAAATGTCAAATATTCGATTCTTGAGAATGAGACTTGTTGGGAGGGGTATCCATAAACCCAAAATGGATTAGTTCAATATCATAAGGTGAAGATGTATCATTGTAATATCCAAACAAAATAAGTAGAACACACTCAAACATGATTCAAGAAGATTTAAATCCTAACTCTCAATAATCTCAATTTCATCTAGAATTTGGAAACAAATATAATTTAGATATCATTAACTTCATCCACTAGATTAAGAAAATTCACTAAATAGAATGGAAGTAAGAGATGATTCAAAAACTTTCTACTAATTACCAACCTACAATATATAATTACTAGAAAAAGATAAATACACTATAGTTCTTTATATTGTCATTGTATGATTTATAATTTTATTTTCAATCATTATCGATTCTTCAAAAAACAGTCTTCCAAATGAAGAATAGATAATAAACTAACTGTAAGTAAATTTTTACACTTTGAATGCATAAATATTACACTCTATCAATGTTATTAATACCGTATCAGTCATCAGATTGGTTAAGGTACTGATATAGTGGTACAACGGTTTAATCAGTGATTCACTAATTAAACAACTTATGAATGAATTTAGATATGCATATATAACATGTTAACATTGAAGTTGGAAAAATCAATAAAAAATCATTTTTTTATATTTTCATTAAAAATTAAATTTTAAATAAAAACCGATGAGTATGATCAATACGGTTCAATTGAAAATTAGTTAGTATAACCAGTTTTGACTGATTTTAGCTGATTTTAATCGATATAATAACATATCGATATAATTATTGTACCATATCAGTATTAAGATGAAACGATTTTAACAACACTACATACTTCACATTTTGGAGAAATATATTTGTCCATTACATCCTAGAATTGACAATTCTTAGACATTTATTTTCACTAAATTCCTCTCTCTCTCTCTCTCTCTATATATATATATATATATATATATCCAATAGAATATATTATAACTAAGATTATCCACATTCTCCAAAGCAAACAATGACAATGTCCACAACTTTGTTCCTTGGAGCAACAACCCCTTTGAGTACCTTCATTTCTAAACACAATTCTTTCTCTCTATACCATCCTTTACACACCAACTTCACCTTCATATCAAAACCCATTAAAACTATTCCAAAACGACATCTCATATCGTCGTTTCACAACAAACCTCAACAACAAAACTCATTCAATATTCTCTCAGACATTATCACAAACACATTGAAGGCACTTCAGAAACCACTCATAGCAACGCTTTTGTTAACTTTGCTTCTAACCCATGATCCCAATAACTCTTCAATGGCGTTAGCTGCATCTGGTGGCAGAATGGGTGGAAGATCATTTTCATCTTCACGATCTTCATCTGGGAGTTATTCAGTGCCGAGAACTTCGTTGTCGTCGTCGTCGGGGGGATTTTCATTCTCGGCGCCGTATTATTCGCCGCCGCCGTTCGGCGGTGGACTGTATGTGGCGCCGGCGTTTGGAATTGGTGCTGGGTCTAGTTTTTTGTTTATAATGGCTGGTTTCGCGGCGTTTGTTTTGGTCTCCGGCTTCCTTTCCGATCGGTCTGAGGGTAGTGTTCTCACTGCGTCAGATAAAACCACCGTGCTCAAGATTCAAGTATGAATCAAATATCACTTCAACACAAATCTTCTATACTCAGTATTATGTTTGCTCATTTTGTCACCGATAAGAAAAAGTTAACAACCATGAGCCTTAGCCTTAAGTCGTGTTTGCGAGTTGAGTTTTGGAGGGGAAATAAATAAAATGAAAACGAGTCACATCTCATATATGAGTTTTGAAACCTTCCATTTCTCTTTCTTACTTTCTCCTAAAGAAAAAGGAAATGGTATTAATTAGTTGGTATAGAAGGTTTTTTCAATGAGTTTAAAATCTATGCACCGATTTACACCGTCACCAGATTATTTACCGTTGATTTGTATTACTTTTGTTTGAAAGTCAATGATAGTTAACATGTGAACGGTGGGAGATTTGCTGAAAGTGTGAAAAACACTTATACTGGCAAAGTATACATATTAAATCATTTTTTCAATTAGCATAATTATAAAAAATTATGTGCAATTCTGTCATTAAGAAAATAAATTAAATTGCTTTAAAAAAAAAAAAGTTATTTTCATGTGTATCAGTTCGTTCCTTCAAAAGTTGAAAACCCAAAAAATGGTCATTAAAAATATCAAATGTTGGTCAAATTAGTTATTTTTGATATGTCTTGTAATACTTCATAACAACTATTTTGATTTACAGCTGCTATCATTGAGTACTAGTTTGAATTTTTATTTCTTGTGGATCAAATAGCTACATGGGAAATCTTTAAGACAGCGTTTAGTGCATGAATAGAACATGATGCAACCTGACAAAAGAGGATTTTTACTTATGTTTTTGTTCTGTCCAATTCTGACATGCCAATTAAATGCTACCTTAGTATTTGTAGTCTTATTTGGTAAGAAAAAAACATGATATCTGTAACAGCACCTATTACATGTTACATTGATAAGTTATTATGGATGCTATGTTTTCATTGGAGACTAGCATCACAAGTGTTCAAAGAAAAGAATTGTACACAATCACAAAATTGCTGCATTGCAGAATGTAATCAGTTTTAGTTAAATTTATTGAGGTGTTGTTCTGAGTTATATATATATATAATTTCTGTGCTTTTTTAGGTTGGTTTGTTAGGGATGGGTCGCTCGATTCAGAAGGATTTGAATAAGATAGCAGAGGATGCAGATACATCGTCTCCTGAAGGTTTACACTATGTATTGACAGGTGAAGCTCCTAAATAAATATGTTAGTTTTGTCACTTTTTTATATCACATGGGTTTATGTATTTTGTTGTAATGTAAGGTTTACTGAACATGTTAACATGGTTAGTTTTTGAAGAAATATAATTGAAAGTTGAAACCAAGTATCGATGATGTATATTTAAGTGAATATTAGTGTTTTGTGATGTTTGTGTTCTTAGGGCTTCAAATTATGGATTATATCTTCTCTACTGCTAACTTTTCTAATCAAAAGGAAAAGAAAGTTTTGGAGAATAAGATGCATTGCAGAGCTTTGATTAATTTGAGTTTTAAGCTTTGAGGTTTCTATATCGTAATACTTCTACGGATCGAATATATTCTTCGTAACTATTATGATTTACACTTAAATTCAAATTTCTGAATAAAGCTTGAATAAATGTGTATGTATCGGGGATGCATTTGGGCTTTGGAGAGTGATATATGCCGGTCAAATCTATCGTTAAGGAAATGTAGAAAATCTTGAAGAGAAACATTTATTTCAAGGCTTAAACAATGGATTACTTGTCATTATTAGCTTACATTAAGATGACTGTATGATTTTCTATTCTAATATACTTTTCTATATGACTTTCTTCTATAGAAACAACACTAGCTTTGCTTCGGCACCCCGATTATTGTATATCTGCCTACTCATCTGTAAGTGATTTCCATCTCCAAAAGCCCTTGTTGGTTTCTTGGCATTAATGTTACAATATCATTGTGTTACTTTTTTGTTGATTAACATCAATGCATAGTACTGTACCAAATGCTGTGATAAATGAGATATTGTAACACCACATTCCACATTATGCTAGTTTATTGCTTCAGTTTAAAAGAGAAATTATTGATGTGGCTAGTGAGGTTCCATTTCAATGCTCTTAAATATTTTTGTGCTTTTTTGTTTGTTTTTAGAACATATGTGCTTAATGTTATAACAGAGTAGTATATTCTGTTTGTACCCTGAAATAATACTCAACTTTGATGTAACTTGCTGGTGATGTTAATTATATCTGATATCTACTAGAAAATGTTAGAGTTCACCGCCGGTGACAAATTCTTCGAATTTTACTTATACTTTGAATTATACTCTAGATTGATGTAAGGAAAGTTGAAGCATTATTTCTTGAAACTTTTTTGCAGGTGGACCTGAAGCGGGATATTGAAGATGGAGAGAAACGATTCAATCAACTGTCGATTGAAGAACGTGGGAAGTTTGACGAGGAAACGTTGGTTAACGTGAATAATATTAAGAGGCAAAGCACAAGAAGCCAGAGATCAAATGGATTCAGCAACGAGTACATAGTGGTATGATGGTTTCTGAATAACTTTTTGATTTGTTTTTTATGTTCTATTCCTGCATGAAAATTTGTTATCTTGAAGCATTGGACTGGTTACACTTTCACTATATACTTAAGAAACTTTGGAAGGGAAGTTACATAATGAAATCATATTATTACAAGTTAACGTGTGCCGAGCGAGTTAGAAAATGATGGTTTTACATACCGTGGAAAATGATGGTTTTACATACCGTGGAAAATGATGGTTCCTGTCATTTTTTTAAAAATAAACCTAGTCGACATGTTTGGTCTATGTCAATAATCATTGCTACAATGAGGAAGGCGAAGAAGTTGCAATTAAACGAAGATAAGGGAACAAACGGGTATAAACCAATCTGAACCAGTGGAGAACCTTTCTCATCTTGTAACTGTGTTACTGCCCAGAATTAAGAATGACTTTAATGTGTAACTTACTTTTGAAACACTTTCAAATTTTTGTAGTGTAGTCCTATCCCAAATGAAGTTTGTGATAAGAGTCCTTGAAAATTCTAACTTTTCCTTTTCAGCTAAATGTACCAAAGAACAACATAAATAGAACACTGCCTCATCATCTTAGCTTCTTTACTAGATGTAAAAGCTTGAAATTTAACACTATTCCTTTCTTTTCCTCCTCTCTCTTGATAGTTATTTGATTGTCATAGTTCATTCATGTCACTCCATCTTTAGTGGTTAACATCATGGATTCTTGCTTTTGCTCCATAATTATAGTGCCTCTTCTCTTTCTAAATAGTATAAGGTCAATATCCATTAACCTGCATCTATGTCCAAAAGGCATGTCTTCCGGTTTTCTTTAAGCGGCAAAGGAAATAGAAGGCAAAACAATTTGTTTGTGGTGTACTTTTTCTAAACTTATACAAGTAATAGACACAATTATACTTTGTTTCCAACTTGTCCTCCGTTATCGCTTAAAACGGCGAAGTTCCATGGGCAGTTTGTTTATCTTTCTTCTAATGTGTTCTTATATATCAGATAACAATCTTAGCGGCTGCTGAAGGACGGCATAAACTTCCTACTATCAATGGAAGTGGAAACTTGAAAGAAGCTTTACAACAGCTTGGAACCATTCCGGCCGACAAATTATTAGTAAGATCGATTATATTTCGGTACTCCTGCTAATTTTATTAGTACATTTCTGTCACCTAATCACTTTATGCTTGAATTTCTTGCAGGCAGTTGAGGTGTTATGGACTCCCCAGAATGAAAACGACACGCTCTCCGAACGCGAGTTACTAGAAGACTACCCGCTTTTACGGCCTTTATAGAATTCTAATGACATGCCCCTGAATTCTACTTCTGTATTTATGAGCTGAAATTGGGTTGTGTGGGCATAGTTGAGGATCACTATATAGATAATTGTACTGAAATAATGATGTTAGAACTGTTTATATTTCTTGCTACTCAATAATGAATGAGTGCCATTACAAAGGGTTGGATCTTAAAATTGATGGTAATAATTGTACAGGTAACAGTAGTGTCAATTCTAAAGAGTATTTACAGTTTTAATCATTCTATAAACTTATAAGGTTGTGTTTTACAATACTTGTATTTTTTTCTTAGAAAAATCACCTCTTGTTAAATTTGGTGGAATGCTTTAGTTTTTGGTTTTATACATCTTACTTAGTATCACAGTATATGTTTTTTTGAATAGTATTGTTCTAGTAAAAAACTGGAGAAGGAAAATACATGGAAAGATAGAAATTATAGACAAGCCTTGGAATTATGTAATTTATGTATAAGTCGAACTAAGACGGAGTATATAGATTTAATGTGTAAATTATGAAGTTATTGAATTTTTAGTGAGATAGCATATATTATCTACTCTCTTCATCATATTCCTGTCAAAAGAGAATAATGTTTTATTATATAACAATCAAGCCTTTATTTTATTAGTAAATTACATGGATCGAACGCGATATAATGTTTTATCATAAATCATATTTATCGACAAAACATGAATCTTTAAGTATTTCTTAATCATTTCGTCTATGATTTTTTTATCTCCTTTTTCTTTGAGAAATTGAACTAGTCCATTTGATCTATTTTCCCTAAGTGGGCTTCTACCAGCCTCTTTCATACATATCCAAACCATCTAAGACGCAATTTTACCCATGGTTGAATCTCCATGCACGTTAAATTCAAAGTAAAAAAAATGGTAAGTTAAAATCAGGTAGGTTCAATGATTGTATAAACATATACATAATATACAACAGAAATCAATTAGTTCATCATACAATTATATATACACAACATTAATAGTGAAGGAAACTGTCCTGTGTAGAAAGTCTGAATGCAACAACACTTTGCAGTAACCATACCTTAACCATAAGAACACAGTACCTCAGAATTTTGGGTTATTTGGTGTTCAAAATTAAGGTTGTTTTTTGGGACTTGAGATTGGAAATGGAACCATAATTGCAGCAATTATCAAAATGTTTCAAGTGAATACCATAGTTACCTCCTTTTAATGTTTCTATCAGTGAATGTGACATGATTTTATGTCCTGTGAGACCAAAACAATTGATCCTTAAGTACCCTTAACTCCATTTTGTATTTTGCTCTTAGCCATCATCTCAGTTCTTGTTGTATTCTCTTTCTCGTACCCGTCCTCGAGGCCGCAATATAAGGAACGGATAGTAGGGAAATAGCGAGTTCCTGGTAAATCTCTTAAGGTGTTTTGCGCATCGGGAGCTAACTTGTTTTCCCAAACATCCTGTCCTCGATCATCTTCTGATACTGATTTATCTAAATGCTGATCAGAATGGCTTCGATTAGACTCTATTGGATTCGGTTCATGACTTTCGTGCTGATTCCATAACTCCAAGTACTGCAAGCACTGTGATTTGGTTGAAACATTCGGTGCATCCTCTCCATCATGTTTGTCATACTCGTTGGATTGGAAGGTAATTTCCTCAAACCGTCCATGCATTGAAGCACATCCATGGCATTGAAGAAATTGTATGTTCTTTCCGTCTTGATCGTGTGAAAGAAAATCCATAAGAGAGCCATTGGAAGTATGATTAGACACACAATTCTGACAGAAACCATGATTTGCAGACTTGGGAGTTTCCTCGATTCCTGATCCCGACCTCCATTTGGGAACCAAGGAAGCAATTTCACCATCTATCATATCCGCTATTCTGGTAACATCCTGATCGGTAATGTCGAGTTCCGCAACCATTTCAGATGCTACACACATTGCTGTGTCCATCTCTACATCAAATGGGAAATAAATATTCCGTATACGGCCTGCCACACGATTAAGTCGCAGACTATTAAACTTAATGAAAAAGCAAAATCATCGGTATGAAGTACAAACAAAGTAAAAGTGGCATCCTTACTGTCTTTATCCGCGATTCTTAGTCTCAAAAAGATGCCACCATTATCATCGTGCCTCTTGCCTTTGATGCTTATGTCAACATCTTCAGAGGATTCTTCATCATCATGGCACTCGAAAAGTTCGATTCCACTAGCTTCAATCTCGGCTGGAGTATTACACCATTCTCCTTCAAAACTAAAACCATTTGAGTATTCGGCACTGATGTTATTATAGCTCTGATGAAGATCAAAGAGGTGGTGACTTGTTAGAGGACTGTGATCCCATGCTCTGCCATTTACTGGCCCGAAATCATATTCGTAATCGTCACTTCGAAGAAAAGGATCATCTAGAAGCTCCCTTGCAGAGAGCCTAAGAGACACGGTTGCTAAGCATTTCTCAATAAATTCTCGCACTTCCGTATCCTTCACTTTATACAAAGAATCCGGTTTTTTACCCTGAAGATGTAAAATGTCAATGATATCTCGCAATTCCGAGAAGCAAAAGAAAAACTTATCATGAAGAAAAGAGAAAGTGAGCAATCTTACAGAAATAACTTTCTTGTATATTTGTGCTGGATGGTTACATTCACTATAAGGATATTCAAATGTAACCATTTCCAATACACACATCCCGAAGGAATATATGTCAACTAGTTCATTATATGCCTCTTCATATACTTCTGGGGCCATGAACTCGGGCGTTCCTGCGAAAATAGAACTGTAACAGATGAAACTCTAACTAGAATTACCGATCCTTGTTCAAATCAACCCTCGAGACATCTAAAACAACATCAACCGCACAGAATATATGACAGTTTCATATCCTATTGCGATCGCATTTTCGAAACAAGACATCAATTAAGTGAATCAACTAAATTTCGGATTGGAGATGCCTGAATCATTTTCTTCATGAAATTATTTAATCCTTATGCATTGTCATTGTAAGGAAGTTTTAGACCAACATCCGATGATATTTTTACCCTTAACATATCAACGGATTTTTTTTACGCTAACGCTGCATACTACTTTAATTCTATGCTTTATATTGGCATGGAGAAAGAAAAACATACCTACACAATGATCGGCCTGAGATTTTCGTAGAATTGCTGCAAGGCCAAGATCACCAATCTTAACTTCTCCTTGATTTCCATTGACAAAAATATTATCACATTTGAGATCTCTATGAATTACAGGGGGATCATGACTATGAAGATAAAGAAGTCCTCTTAAGATCTGTCTACACCAATGCTTCACAGCTCTGATGTTAACTCGCTTATGCTTTAGCCGATACCTATTCCGATAATCAAAAATAAATACGCGAACGAATTAGAACACGAAAACACGCAAATGATAACAACGAACATATATAATTTGCAACTCCGGAGAGAAAACTCACTGTCTAAGAGTACCAGAAGTGAACATTTCAGTAACAAAGTTGATATTTCTATTAGAAGTATCCACCCAAGATGTGTAAAATTTCATAATATTTCTATGTTTCAATGTTTTCAAAAGATGAATTTCACAGTATAGTCTCTCAAGATCTTCAGGGCTTTGAAGAAAATCATAGAGTTTAACTTGGTTCCATGCAACTTCAATCCCTTGATACTCATCAAATGCTCTATATCTGCATCATTTCAAAACCCAAATCAAATACCAGAAATTAAAATAAATAAAAACTACCACATACCCATTTCTACAAACTGGAAGAAAAACAAAGGGAAGCTTCAGTTTTGATGTAATCAGTATCACACAAGTACAAAATTACCGAGAAGGTCTTGGCGTAGTCCCAGAAAAACCAAAAGGTAAAGGTTTCGATTCATTGGACTAACACTCGTTGAGATTAGTTCCTTACCAACAGTGTTGTGATATCCTTAGTAATGCAAAGAATCCAAGTACAAAATTATCGAGAAGGTCTTAGCCTAGTAGTGTAAGATCTCTCTATATCCCAGAAAGACTAAAAAGTCAAGGTTTCGATTCATTGGACTGACACTCGTTGGGATTAGTTCCTTACCAATAGTGTTGGAATATCTTAGTAATACAAAAAATCTAAGTACAAAATTACCGAGAAGGTCTTAGCCTAGTGGTTTAAGATCTCTCTATATCCCAGAAAGACTAAAGAGTCAAGGTTTCGATTCATTGGACTAGCACTCATTGGGGGCAGTCATGCATCCCGAATTGGGTTAGTTTCTTGCAAATAGTGTCGGGATATCATTAGTAATACAAAAAAACCCAAGTACAAAATTCAATCTTTTAAACAAAAAACATTTCTTTTTAAGAAAAAAAAAAACAGAAGAAGAAAATGGGTGTAATAAGATGAGTTTTGATTCATACACTGTTTTGAAAGCACCCTTTCCTAGGATTTCATTGTACTGCAACAAAACAAACATGAAGAAAAAAACATCATTAAACTTCAAACTGAAAACAAAATATTACAAGAATGAAAATTAAGATATGAAAAAAATTACTACTCTGCCATATCTTCCACTTGGATCAACTTCCACAAACTCAGAACTATAATCTTCTTCAACCTCTATCACACTATTCATTCTCTATTTTCTACTTTAACTTCTCTTTTTTTCTTCTTCTTATGATTATGAGATTTCTCCTTAACTCATTCCTTCTATTGTTCCACATTAAAACATAGGCAAAGACCATAAAGAAAAAGAGTAAGAGAGAAGAATAATAATGAATAAATAATAATTAAAAGTTATATAATAATACAAAATTGAGAAATAATTGACCATAGTCATAGATAGAAAGTGAGTGATAATATAAACTTTGAGGCATCAGGAGCAATGTTGTGAGAAATGGATTGGACAGGGTGGTCCAACCGGTTTGACCGTTGATTAGATTTGAAAAATAATTTTGATTTGCATTCTTAACTGAATGAGTGGTTAGACTACTTTGAACTGAAAATATTTTGGCCTGACTATGTTAAACAACAATATAATTGTACATAATTATTAATCATATAAAATTATATATTTATAAAATTATATATAAAACTATATAGTCTGACCGGATGGTTTAACCATTTAAACTGGTTAAATCTAATACTAAAAAAAAGTTGAGATAGCTAAGTGGTAAATTCCAAATTTTGACCAAATTTTCAGTTTTTGTGCCAAGGAAATATAATGTTCGAGTTTTGCCTTCAATATTTAATGATCCATTTAAAAATTTTGCCTTCAATATTTAAATTTTTTGGATTACATGCTTTCAATTTAAAATTAAATGAGATTTCCTTCAATATTTTCCTACTTGATTTTTTTTTTGTAATGTATACATTATTTTTGCATTCAATTATTAGATGAATGTATAAAATATATAATATGAAAATAATTTATACATTGCTTAAAAACTAAATGCAAGAATAATTTGTACACCTCAAAAAACCAATCTGAAAATAATTTATATAATCACAAAAATTTATATATCACAAAAAACCAATCTGAAAATAATTTATATATCACAAAAATAATAGGGTATTTTAGTTGAGAATGATTAATGTAATTATTTAATATTTTGAAAGGAAAATTTGAGAAAAAAATTATTAAAAGTTCATTTCATTTTTTAAATGCGACTTCAAATACCATTTGGAAAAAAAAATCATGAAAGCTACTTTTTTTTAAAAGTTATAAATTACTTCTTATTTTTCAAATGAACAACTCTAGTAGCTTATTGATTTAATTAAAAATGTAGAAGCAACATGAAATAGGTACTAATGCTTTCATTAATATGTTTAATCATTACTTTAAAATACTGAAATTCTCTAGCATAAATGGATTCTACTTTTCAATGTGTTTGACACAAATTGTAAAATATTTTAAAATTTTAATATTTATATTCTATCTATCATTCATTTGTATTATTTTTATTTAAAAGTTAATGATAATTATTATATAAATGTAAGTTATGCATTGAAAATGTAAAAAAAATATTTACTTTGTTAGTTATACCTATTAAATCAATTGTTTAATAAAATTAAGGTGATAATAATGATAATTTCTATGAAAAATTTGGTTAGGAATGTTAGAGTCTTAGATTTGAGGAGACTCTTCAATGATTTACTTTGACAAGATGAATAAAATAAGAGAAAAGTGAAAAATGTAAAAAAATTATACATTGTCAGTCTATCATTTATCATAATTTTTAATTATGATTAACTTTTAAAAATAAAAATAAATAAATGATAAATAATATATTAATTGTATATAAATTTTTATATTAACGATCCATAAATATTACACACATAAAATAAAATAAAGTTACAACCTTCAATGGCTACAATTGCTTTTATGTCCTTCCATGGTTGAAAACTACGTTTGGTGTTTCTTCCAAAGCCATAGATTTGAGTGAAATTCTTTATTAATTAATAACATTGAAAAGTGAGTAATAATTGGTTAAAAAATTGGGTGAGATGTACCAAACAAAAATTTGGTAAAGTTGTAGATACATTGAAATTATATTAAGGGTAACACCCTTTTTTCCCTCTCGTATTCTTGATATATATTTAATAATAAGAGTAAATTACATTGAAATTCAATGAATTTTAGTGAAATTATACAAATCATACTTTATTTTTCTACACCTACATAATACTTCCTAAATTTTATATTTTTATTACATTGATCACCACCCATGTATGAGAAATAAATGTAATCTTTTAAACAAAAAATATGATAAACGTAATTAAGTTAAGTAAAATATGGTATATTGTGGAGAGAAATCTAAATATTATACAAATCAATATATTTTTATTATTTTTTGTTACAAAATGCATCAACAATAATAAAGACGTATTGATTCATATATTATTTGGACTTATGTCTACAATATATCATATTTTGTTTAACTAAATTGAATTTATCACATTTTCTGTTTAAAAGATTACACTTATTTTTCATGTAGGGGTGATCTATGTAATGAAAATATAAAAATTAGGGATTTGTGTAGGTGCAAAAAATAATTATTTATGTAATTTCGTTAAAACTCGGGGATGTCAGTGTAATTCATTCTAATAATAATAATCTATCTATAAAAAGTACGAAAAGAAAACATTTGTATATTTCAAATCCTCATGATTTGTATAATAGCCTAGTTTTTGTTCAACATTTACTGTAAAAGTTTAGTATAGTTGTTTTTTTATAAATTAAATATACTCATTTTCGCTCCTCAACTTACAAAGATTTTTTTCGTCAAACTTTAATATAAAAATTCAACATAAAATTATATTTATAATTTAGAATCTCTTTCTTTATTTACCGCATAGCTTAACAAATGTATCAGAATATGCATGAGAGTATTATATCATGCGATTTTGTTAGCATTATAATTTAGAGTATTATAAAATAAATCTTTTGATATTGACTTAGTGATGTAAGACGTTATTAGACCCATAATAATAAAAAGTCAATGGTTCGATTCCCAAAATAAATTATTCATTACTGAAAAAGGTGAGAAAACAAAAAAAATGTTTTATATATAGAAAATGATATATATATATAGGTACTATTGAAGCTTTATTTGTAAATCATATAGAAAGTATCATTCATTTCTTAAATAAAAATATTATTATATATGAATAATGTATATTCAATGAACGAAAAAAGAGAAAAATTGTACGGAGTATATGTTTTATACATTATTATTGTATTATTTATTACTAATTTTTAATTATTATTGACTCTTCATTAAAAATAATACACATAAATAGTAAATAATATAATGATTGTGCATAAATTTTTACACTAATACAATCCTAAAAAATGAACATATATGTATATATCTATACTATATATAAAGTTAAAACTTGAAATAACTATCCTATAATTTTGTTTTCCTATTTTCCACTTAATATTTTTTATTTCTAAAGTAACCATATAATCCTAGATAACTCTAATTAATATATCTCACTCTAAGTTGTAAATTATAATAAATATAAAAAATATAAAAATTATAACATGACATATATCTAATAAAAATATTTTAATTATATAAAAATGTGAGTCCACAAATACGAAAAATCATATTATATATTTGGACATGGAAGATTCGAAATGAGACTTGTTATGATGGATTCCGTAAGTGCCGTACGGTGTATAGTCAAAAGTACAGAAAAAAGCATCCACACGTTAACGCCAAAAGACAAAACCCAATAACCTAAACAATTTTATTCAATTTTATAATTTTCTTTCTTTCCAAACATGTAAGGTCAAGCTTTAGTATTAATATATAATAACACTATTCTAAAATAAAATAATCACTGTTTTTTTAACAAGTTAGTCTAATAATATAAGTTTCAACTAGATCTTCATATACCGTATTATATCAAAGTTCAAATGTTCGATTTCTGATAACAACACTATTTAAAAGAAAGAGTTACATAATCTAAAAATGATAAGTTCTTACCTGGATAAGATGAATAGTTGTACAGCTGGTTAGATAAAAAAAGTTAAAAAACCAACCATTAAGAAAAGAAATTAAAAAAAAACAATCGTGAATTATAGGACAAAAAGATGAAGAAAAAACAACGTAACAACAATAAAAACAGCTAATTTGAGATGTCATAATCATTGAATATAATAAATTTGTAAGGTACGAAGATAAACCCGTAACATGTTATATAAATCTTTCAAAGCATTAAAAAATGGTACCTTAATGTATGTTAATAATAATAATAGGACTGAGATCATTTGTCTTAAATGATTATATATTTTCAATTAGAATATTATTTTTTATTTTTAAATTTTTTTTATTCATATAACAATATGTGATAAACCCGAAATATGGAACGAGATATCGTTGAAAACATGTGATCCGTGTTTATAATAATAATATATAAGTACGAATTATCTCCTATGTAAAGTGGGCATGTGTGATGTTTGGAGGTTAGGGTGCATTGAAGGGCAATTACAACACATGCACACGTAAGTGGATTCAATTTACACCTTTAATTTCTTTTTTCTAATTCTTCTACGTGTTCAATATTGTATATCTATTCTAATATTTGTTAAACAATCAATCAATAACTTAACAATAATATATTATTGTTAATAGCAATAAAATTATTAGAATAGAATTATTAAGTAAATTATAAAAAATTCTTCAACTATTTATCTCTCTTTTTCTAGCTTTTGATTAATCAAATATTATATATATATATATATGTGTGTGTGTTGAGACATAGCAAATTAAATAAAATACAGAAGTAAATACACAAATAGACATGGACATCCAAGGCAGTTTCTTTAGGATTAGAAATAAGTGATTTTATATTGTTAATTAAATGATTTATTTATTTATAGATATATAGTGTAAAATCAAAATAGTCAACTTTTTATTACGTTTCAGATTTTGTGCTTTCTTTCTCTTCTACAGAACAAATTATAATATAAACCTACCCAAAGCAGATTATGAGATATTTTGATTATAGAAATAAATGATTTTGTTGAAAATAACCTCAACTACATACACGTAAGTTCTCATAACCAATCCTCTACTTTAAACATAGTATACAAAAAATAATAGAATATTCGTAAACAATCTCATTATTAATATTTAATAATATTCTTTGCCGATAAAAAAAACATTTGAAAGCATAATTAATTGGTTCAAGCAGAATAAGTATATGTTTGTCAAGTTAACAATTCATTACATAATAACATATATATCCTATTACTATATCACTTATCACATGCATTATACATAGAGTGTAAAATCTACATAACCTCATGTGTAAATATTTATATATATATACTACATCATCTATTATTTATTTTGATTATGTTTTTGAAAAGTTATTGATAATTAAATATCAATAATGAATAACGTAATAATAATATATAAAACTCATACACTAGTTGCATACATTTTTTCTCTTATACATATATCTCTGTTTTATTGGAACTTATTATAACCCACTCCACTATCATTGCTTCTAAAGATTATTGTTTTGTACTACTTTTGGTCATCCATTTATAATAAATTATATTTTACCTGTTTTAAAAAATGAAAATTAGTCTAAGTCTTTTAGCCTATATGAACATTTTCTCATAAATATTTCTGTATCGGGTATTCTCTCACTCAGTGGGTAAAGAATTAATTACTTTCTATATGTGACTATTCATTTCAACAAATATCATTCTCAAAAATCGATTTAGTCTTTCTGAGATTTAGTCATATCTTACATCTCAAAATCAACTCATTGTTGATACATTTTCTTATACGTATATATATTTAACGAATCATAGTGATACATTAGAAAGCCAATAATATTTCTTTATACATAGGATTGATGAATCCTAAAAAACGATAAAATTAAACCTATCACGGGTACTATATATTTCAATTCATTTACAAAATATAATAAGATGAAATAGTGAATACTTTTATAGGGGATATAATGAATTTCTTTAATAACCTCTTCCTCTAAAAATAATCATAGTAAATCATATATAATAAATACATCAAACATGAAAATAAAGGCAACACTTAACAATCAAATCCAAACCTATTTAGTTAAAAAATATAATATTTATGTACTATCAGTGTAAATATTTATACATAATTACTATATTATTGAATTACTTTTTTTGAAAATTCAATTTTGATTAAATACAAATAGTGTACTTTGACCAAAAAATATCGGGAAATTTACAGATGTGGTGCACCTTGACCAAAAAATTACGGTTTTGGTGCACCTTTTAGAAAAATTATAAAACTAGTGTAACTTTATAGAAATCGGTAATGGAATTGCCGATTTATGTACTTTTTTTTCTCTCTCCTCCCCCAAAATCGGCACTGGAGAGGGAGTTTTATTAAAATATAATTTTTTTAAACTCTCCCCTAAATCGTCAATTGGGGAGTTTTATACTTTTTATTTTTTTCTCCGCTAAATCAGCAACCGGAAAGTTTTTGATTTTTTTTTAACTTGTGGGAGTTATATTATTAGTTTGAGGGTTTAATTTTTCAGACACAAATCCTAACAACGCACAACATAATAAATTTTGTCAACCATAACGCTAATAACAGAACACAATAATGAAAAACACACATAATATTAATATAAAAAAATACATAAATCAAAAACTAATAATATAACTCCCACAAGTTAAAAAAATCAAAAACTCTCTAGTTGCCGATTTAGGGGAGAGAAAAACTAAAAAGTATAAAACTCTCACATTGACGATTTAGGGGAAGTTTAAAAAAAATTATATTTTAATAAAACTCCCTCCCCAGTGCCGATTTTGGGGGAGGAGAGAAAAAAAATACATAACTCGACAATTCCATTGCCGATTTCTATAAAGTTACACTAATTTTGTAATTTTTCTAAAAGGTGCACCAAAACCATAATTTTTCTGTCAAGGTGCACCACATCTGTAAATTTCCAAAAAATATCACATTCATAGTACTCTTAGATTAAAGTATGCAACATCTAAATTTGCAATAAAGTTGAAGAAAAGGTAGTGACAAAATCAACTACGGAAAGTGTACAAATTAAAGGTTGTTTTACAAGTCATGCATTGTGTCGTGTCCCATATGTTTATCTTAAAGTGACCGAAAGGAACATTCATGTGCATCCACTAACATTTACAAAAACAATAAAGCATGCATTTATAATCTTGTCTGGTTCTTCCCATGCAATGTATGTGTTACTTTTTTTTTTATCGGCCTTGTTAATATGTTGGTATTTTGTTGTGGGTGAGACTCCATTCTCAACCTTCTACATCCTACCATCAAATCACTCTTATAACTCTCATTTTTGTTGATGATAGGATTCGAACTCACAACCTCCTGCACTTCATTCCTTACGATAACTCTTTTCATTATCAAACCATCTTATGACTCTCAATGTGTGTTACTAACGTGCTTAACTTCATTTTTCTCAATCAATAATCAAATTTGGTTCTAGTTCGTAGGTTTTAGAAATGAAAAAATATATATTTGGAGAGATTTTACCCATCAAATTAATGTGTTCTAAATGGAGGAAGATTATTGGGAAATTAAACTCAAATATAGTTAGAATTCCAATTAATAATTTTGCTCAACTTTTGAATTTTACTAAAAGTTGCAAGTTTGATTCTACAAGACTAATTAATTAGCTACAAAATTCGGCTAATAAAAATTTAATATATTGATAATGCAAAAGTTTGTTACACATATTATACAATTAATTATTATTGACTTTTGAATAAAAATAACATATACGAATAATGTATCAACTATATATAAAACTCAACCTTAAAAGCACATGAATATTAAACTCTTTCTCGTTCCTCTAGCTCAAAAAAAACATATATTTTTTCTAGAGTCGATTTATACTAACATAATTTTTTTTAAAGGGTTATATACTAACATCATTGGGGTAAAATTTAGTGATGTAAGATTTCATTAGATAGTGTTAAATAAAGAATAACCAACAAGATGTTGATCAAGTGGTGTAAGGTTTCATTAGACTCTTAATGTCAAAAGTTTGATTCCTGAGAGTGACACTTATTAGGAGGAGTAACCACGTAACCCGAAAATAGATTAATTCTTTACCCAAAAGGGTGAGAGATATTCTTCGTAGTACCAAAAAATCAAAGGACGATGAATATTATATATATTATTGAAAGCCTTAACTTGAAATCTTAAATTAAGTGATTAAATTTTAACATCCTTCTTAAAACTCACCTAATGCACGCATGGGAACATCCAAATTTTGCTTAACCATTCTCCTTATAGGTTAAACCATTTAGAGTCTGAAATTGTATTTAGAGATTAAAACAAAAACAAAAAATGAATTAAGATAGAAAAAAATAATGTTTGGCAAATTTTGAAAAATCAATATAGTTGATATTTGGGTAAAATAACGACCACTAGATAAACTCATCCAGCTAAGAATGTGGGACATTGAATACGTATAGCAATTTAATAATTTTTTTACTAAGAGTTAGAAAGTGGATCTTTTTCAATATCATAGGAGATGGTGACATGTAGTCTTTCAGATTTTTTTATCAAAGTTGAAGGTTTGATTTCTAGGAGCAACATTTGTTGAAAGGAACAACCACGAATCTCGAAAGAGATTAGTTTCTTACTCGAAAATGTGAAAGGATTTCTGGGAGCGACACTTGTTGTGAAGAACAACCACGAATCCTGAAAGAGATTAGTTCTTACTCGAAAAGGTAAGAGGATTTTTGGGAGTGATACGACACTTGTTATGAAGAACAGTCACGAATCCCGAAAGAGATTAGATCCTTACTTGAAAAGGTGAGATGATACCTTGATAGTATTAAAAAAAATAAAAAATTATAAATTATCAAATCAACATACATCATCAAATTTACGGGTGTACAAAAGTTGAATGTTCGATTTCTGGGAGCGACACTTATTGTGAAGAACACCCACGAATCTGAAAGAGATTAGTTCCTTACTCGAAAATGTGACAGGATTTCTGGGAGCGACACTTGTTGTGAGGAACAACCACGAACCCTGAACGAGATTAGTTCCTTACTCAAAAAGGTGAGAAGATTTCTAGGAGCGACACTTGTTGTGAGGAACAACCACGAACCGTGAAAGAGATTAGTTCCTTACTCGAAAAGGTGACAGGATTTTTGGGAGCGATACTTGTTATGAGGAACAACCACGAATCCTGAAAGAGATTAATTCTTTACTCAAAAAGATAAGAGAATATCCTTGATAGTACCCAAAAAATGAAAAATTATAAATCATTAAATTAACATACATCTCATATTCTAGTACTAGAGAGTTCAGTATTAAAAAAGATTTGATCTAATTAGGTTATGGGTGGGCTAGTGGCTAAGCTATGTACCTTTTCAAAGTTATGGGTGGGCTAGTGGCTAAGCTATTAACCTTTTCATGATTATTATGAAAATCCATCGTCATATTTATTTAGGCACAAGATAATGTTGCAAAGTTTTTTCACCAAACTAGATATCTTTTTCAGGTAGTGGTTAGGTTCAACTTTGAAAATGACTACCTTTCTATGTTCAATGAAAGTTCCATTTTCAATCACTAGGTGTATCATTATTGTCAAGAATAATGGTCTTCGATCAATATTCTACATATTCTTTATTCTTTCTATTCACTATTACTTTCTCTTTTTTAGTTAGTTTGACCAATAGAAAAATTTGTGAGTTATGTAATATATTTATAAGATGATTCTTATTTTTTATTTTATATTCTTTTCATTTAAGAACCAAGTTATAAAAAATGGAGCTATCTACATGAGAATAATATGTTATTGTGATAAATGATAACACTTATATAGATTATTGGATTTTATTTGAATGATTAAGATTAAGTTATATATGTACATGACTATTATATAACCGATAAATAACTTTAACCCTATTAATTGTAAAACTCAGATTTATATACGAGAATTGTTCTCTCCCTTGAGTCACTTTCTATTACCTTTGTGAATGGTTATTTTTCTTCTTCTTAATTTCATATATTTAAAAAGCTTATAAAAATGAACTACCAATTAATGGTACTATGAAAAAACTAAAGTCTTTAAAATGGATAAAGTTGATGGAAAATCATGCATGCATTATCTCTTCTAGAAAGGTTGAAGCAGCCATTAAGTGAAAGATTGTATTCTAAGTTGCTTTGATTTGATTAAAACCTTCATTGAGTGAGTATGTGAATAATAACTTGACATTCATTGAATTAAATATTGGGTACAAAATTTATACACAACTAAAACTAATCATTCCATAAACTTAAGGGATTGAGATTATCTATTTGAGGAAATATATAATGATAAAAATACACCAAAATAATCCAAATACAAACTATAACTAACTATACTAAAATAAGATCAAAAACTTATTTTAGTCCTCAATATTTTTGCTTACACCATAGTAATTCTTGAAAATATGAAAACTATAATTTAGTTCCTAAGAATTTGAAATGTTACACACATTAGTTTCTCCATTTAATAAAGATAGTAAGTGAGATTCTAATAAACTTAATGAAAGTTAAAAAAAAATTTGATCAGTCCATTTTGATCCCTAAATTTTTTTCTTGGCCCAATTGAGTTATTTATCCATTTTTAGTACTTCTTAACAAGCAAAGTGAGTCTTATAAAGTATAAGCATATTTCACTTTGGGCCTAATGTGGACTTTTGAAGTAGGATCCTTCAGCTTGGGAAAAGGTATATAATTAGGATCAAAATGGTCTATGAAGAATTCTCTATGTACCTCTATAATTAGATGTTAAATACTTTTTTTTTTAGTTTTGATGACTTAACCTAATTTGTTAATGAACATTATTTATGACAGAGTATTATGACATCGTTCAATTTAAGTAGGTGGATCTCAACCAGTGAGATAAAGATTTGATTATTGGTCGTTGGTTACTTGCCGGTTTGTTCTTCCCTTTATCATTTTGGGTCCATATCTACTGTCTCATTCATTTGCGCCACTCCATGTGCTAGGAGAAATCATTGGCCACAAAAATATTTAATAATAGTAATTTTAACTTAAATATTTTTTTCAACCAATTATAAATGATGATACATAGAGTGGTGTAAAAAGTGGGACATCAAATGTGTTCCTTATCATCTTAGCTATTCTCTTATTATTGAATGATGATACAAATTGAATTTAACCATGACTATATTTTAATGTTGGTTGAGTTATTGCATAGTTGAAATAGTGATCATAAGCTATTCATATTGCTATTTTAAGTTTAACATTTTTTTACGAGAACTAATGTACATATTAGGGTGTATGAGTTACTAGTATGATAAAGTTTTGAAATTTTACTTGTGTTAACGGTGTATTCATAGATAAACATAAGTTGCATTGATATTATTTTTTTTGTATAGTTCATCACATACATGAAAATGAAAATATTTTAATTAAAGGTTGATACATCTTGTATCGATATATCTATATAAGTATGAGAGAAAATCATGCATTTTGATTTAGAATTGTAATGTCATTCAAGGATTTGAGAAGTATCAAATAATGTTGATCATGAATGCTCAAATAGTTTTGGTATGAAAATGATAAGTTTATTATATTAGAAGAACATACAACTTACTATTTGTGAATGTTTAAGTTCACTCTCTAGTTTCACATTCATATTTGCTTCCTTTTTGTTTATGGCAAATCGGGTGATATTTTTTTTTACTGTCAGTTCAATATCCACCATTTTCACTTTCTCTACCACTATAACCTCTGATGTCGTCGTTACCTTCGCTGCCACCTCCTCCACTTCCACCATCCCCTCCACCACTACCCCCTCCTGCACTCCCACCTCCATAATCACCACCGCTTCCACTTCCTCCGCTGCCACTACCACCTCCTTGACTACCCCCACTACCACTTTGGCCACCTCCACAACCACCACTATCACCTCCTTGGCTACCCCCTCCTCCACTACCACCACCACTTCCACCACTACCCCATCCTCCACTGCTGCCACCACTTTCACCACCTCCGCTACCGCTACCACTTCCACCACTACCCCATCCTCCACTGCTGCCACCACTTCCACCTCCTCCACTACCCTCTCCCCCACACCCACTTCCACCACCTCCATAACCACCACCACTTCCTCCACTACCTCCTCCTCCTTGGCTACCACTTCCTCCGCTACCACCTCCTTGGCTACCTCCTCCACCACCACCACTTCCTCCACTACCTCCTCCTCCTTGACTACCCCCTCCTCCACTTCCACCACTTCCTCCGCTACCACTTCCACCACCACTCCCTCCACCTTGGCTACTTCCTCCACCACTACCACCTCCTTGGCTAGCATCTCCACCTTGGCCGCCGCTACAGCCAGTACCACCACCGATCCCTCCACCATAACCGCCACCACTTTGTCCACCTTGACTACCACCACCTTTACCTTTATTATGATTTGGCTCTACCAACTCGGATTTCATAGATCTTATAACTGCATAAAGTAAAATATACACTCACATTTCAGAGCTACATAATATAAGAGTTTTCTATATTATTATTCTATTATCTATAATTTATATTTAATTATTGATTTTTCTGAAAAAAATAATTCAAATAAATAATGGAAGATATATTAATTGTGTATATATTTTTACATTGTCAACGTATTAATTTAATACTATTTAGAAAAAATGACATCAGAAAATAAAATACTAACACTTTTCTTGATTTTCATAAACTCCAATGCTACTTCCACCAATTTTGTTAGTTTCTGAAATTTCACAAACAACCAAACATACATTAGCTATAATATTTCCCTTACGTAAATTGCATGCATAAGAAAAAGTTTAGTATAACAACATCTATGCAGATATTAGTGGTGAAAGATATTTCATATATGATGTTAAATATTTAAGTTTTATATATTTTATTTTAGAGAATTAGAATATTTATTTTATATTGTATTTTTTATTGGATGTACTATAATTATATTTTTATTTATTTATTAGAATATTCAACTTAAGGTGAAATGAATGATTAATATGTTGGTGGTTATTAGATATAATTATATAGTTTTTTATAGAAATTAAAAAGTGTTAAGGGTAAAATACGAAAACAAAATTATATCATGATAGTAGTTAAACAATGTTTTACCTTTATATATACTAGCGTGTCAACCGGCATTCGTACCGATTGACCTACATTCTTATTTTTCTAATATAGAACGTATCATTTCATATTATTTAAGAAAAAATAATTTAAATATAAGAAATGCAATATATGAACTTAATTGAGAGTGAAAATATAAATAAGAAAATGTGTATAGGATTAATGATATTAATATAAAAAATGAAAGCAATTTAAGCAGTGTGTGAAATTTTACGGTAGTTATTAATGAAAGATGTTACAAATGATAAATTTGGAATATAAAAATTATGTAATGGTAGTGATTAGTACTTGTTTTAATTTATTAATAATATAGATATATAGATTATAGATTTTACTAAATTATTTAACAAATTGATAACCAAATAAAATGACATTCTCATTATTTATTCTCAACCTTAAGGTTTTTTTCACTCAATGTAAGCATGTGAGTATATTATTAGTGTGGGTTTGCAACTATAACAGTATGCATTACCCAATTATTTATAGATAAATTATTATTTTTATATTTAAATTAAAGGATAAAAGTGTCGTATCATTATATTTAAATAATAAAAGTGAAGTAATTCCTCTTCAATAATATAGGAAATGATGACATATGACATTAAAAATAATTTAATGGTACAAATTTTAAATCTTTTTTAAATAATTTTTTATTTTAAAATCATCACATCAATATTAGCTTCACATTGTAGTAGTGAATTTTCTAAGTATCGGAGAGGATCCCCAACTTAATAAAAGTATCGTATCATTATGTTTTTTATATTATTTTTTATATACATTTATCTCTAGTAATGAAGAGGATCCTAACACATACATTATATATATATTAGAATAATGAGTATGGTGGTTATTCTTAAATAAAAGGTTTGAACTTCATACCTTGTATCTCATCACTAGCTATCACAAGAGAGATAAGAATGACCCCAAATAGAAAACAATTGAAAATAAAGGACTTGAAACTCATTTTTTTCACACCAAATACAAATAATGCTTAAGAAAAGGATGAAAGAAAAGGTGCCTCAAGGTCCATATTTATAGTGTTGTAAGAGCTTAATTAGGAAGATCACTAACAAAAAGACTAAGTGGAACCTACTTAACTTGTATTCTTAAACTTATTTTGGCTCTTTCTTTCAATATATTGTGGCTGTTTTTTCTCATCTTCAACTTGGTATTACACCATCTCAACTCATATCTATTCATATAAGTTAAGACAAAAAAAAAATATACAATGAAAATGTATGACTTTTATATATTGTTATTGTATCATTCTTTATTCATATTTAATTATTATTGACTCTTCACAAAAAATAATTAAAATGAATGGTAAATGATATAATGATTACAAATAAATCTTTACACTAACAGTAGATAGAAGTATAAATTTCAACTAATGTTCTATTTGTAAGTTAAATATTATGATAAGGTATTTATTTTCTTTCATTTCTTTTTAAAATCTAACTTGCAAATATAACCTTTAAGTGGTGAAGCATTTTGAAGTTCAGGAGAGTTCCACTTACTCCAAGAGTAAGATCTTTAAACTTACTCCACATCATAGCCATCAATTTTATGAATATATAATGGTTTAGATCTATTCATTATTTCAAACTATTAGATTTCCTTATAATTGATGGTCGAGATAAAGAGTAAGTTTAATGTGATAAGGTGACTTGTGATATTAAAAGTTACTTAATTCACTCCATCTTTTGAGGCTTTTAATCGTGAGGTTTCCTTCTTTATTATCCATGTCCAACGTTGTTTAATGCCCTAGATTTCATGTTTCAATGCCACCTTGAGTACACGTGTTCACAAAAGAAAGAAAGGTACAAAAACTCTTTTGACACATCTAAAAAATCATTTCTTTGCATTATATCTTCTTAAAGAAGAAATGGAGAAAGAAAAATTATATGCATATACAAAGGTTTAAGGTATTTCAGGACTTCAATATTAATTAATTTAATAAATAAGCTTCCTTTAAATTTCAAGGGAAGAATGATAAAGTTGATAATAGTGCAAAGCTTTTTATTTGTATGAAATTAAATTCCACTACTTATGTCACTAATTAATTTATTATTATGAAATAAATGATACAGTTTTATCTTATATCATTGACATAAAGCAGATTAATGATGTAGTAATAAATCAACTAGATGAGTGATATAGTAACCTCTTATATATGTCTTTGATATAAAACATTCATCTCAGTTAATTATGTTATTTAATCATATGGTTTATTATAATAGTTTTTGTTTAGTCTTGTTGATTTCTTATGCTAATTTAAAAAAGCTCATTTTCAACATAATAATTGCTATTAATTTTCAATCTTATTTCTAATTTTTTAATCAATTGTACCTCTTAATATATTTGTATTAATTACACATAAAAGTTTAAGATTATGATCAGATTCAAACTTCAACCTAAGAGAAAATGACAAAAGCACTCTGAAGTATTCTTGTGGCATATGGTGTATTAAAAAAATGTTGTAAAAACTTGTTCGTGCTAGTCGGTTCAACTGGTAAATGGGTGAATTGGTCTCAATATTGATATGATATAATAATTATACCAATCATACAATTATACGGTCAAAATTGGTTATACTGGTCAATTGAACTGTACCGGTCATATCGACCAATTTTTATTTAAAATTATTTTTTTATTGAAAATAAAATAATTTGATTTTTCAACATAAATGTTCTTATATTATATATGTACATCTAATTTCGCTGATATGCAGTTTAGTTAGTAAATCATCAATTAAATATCAATTTCTAATCAATTTGATGATCGATACAATATTAATACACCGATTAAAAAAGCTACTTAGTTCACTCCATCTTTTGCATCTTTAACTGGTTGTGTAATAAAGAAGATTTCATGTTTCAATGCCACAAAAGAAAGAAAGTTATGGAAACTTCATGGCACATATGCAAAATTATCATTATTTCTTTGAATTCAATCTTCTTAAAGAAGAAATGGAGAAAGATAAATAATGTGCTAGTACAAAGGTTCAACGTATTTGGTGAAATTTCAAGACTTCCAAATTATTTTAATTAATAAGCATTCTTTAAATTACAAGAGAATAATAATGCCAAAGAAATTGAGTTTTGCAAAGTTGTTAATATATTATAGTGCAAGCCCTTGTTATTAATGAGTTTGAAATTAACTTCAACTAGTTACTCCATAGGAGGTTGAATGTGATATTTAAGCATTATTAGTATAACTATTTATATATACATAACATATTATTCATCATTTATTTGTATTATTTTTTGAATAGTCAATAATGATTAAAAATAAATGATGGACGATGAACTGATAGTATATAAAACTCTTATACAATTTGTGAATACATTTTTTTATACAACTTTCCAAAAATATACTCTTATATTATTATTAACTTATATCATTAATTAATTTATTAATATTTAATTATTGATTAAGTTCATATAGCTATCTCACATATCATTCATATAATTAAAACATTCTTATCGGTTAATTTCTTTACTTTATATCATAAATGTGTTCAACTAAGATCCCCATTCCCACAAGGTAAAGAAATCACACCCTAACTTTATGCAATTTTATGTACTTCTGTTTGTAAGAAAAGTAAAATGAAAATATGAATTAAATATATATTAATTTTACATTTTTTGACCAATAAAAAATAATAGTATATGATGTGGTACACATTTTGGGACAGAAGATTAATTAACATAAATACATAATATGCTCCACTATATCTACATGAATAGAATACCTTCTTATCATAAAGATGATGATTAATGACATATTAACATATTCAACTAAGATATTAATTAACATATGAAACTCTTATATATAATTAATATAAGAAATTGAAGATATGGTAACCTCTTATGTCTTTGATATAAACATTTATCTTAGTTGAATCCGTTATTATGTATAGAAGTTGGATAAATGCTAGATGTACAAGTAATAATGAATATGAATGGAAGATTTTCTAAAAGAAATGTTTTTTATATTGATGAAAGGTTTTATTCTCCTTGTGTAAAATGTGAGTTTTAGTGGGTTAGTAGAAGGTAACAATAAAATAACATCTTATTTATTTTGAATTTTGTAAAACTTATACAATATGTATATGGCATGGTCAATCATTAAAAATGTAAAAAATAAAAAAAAAAAGAAAGAGAAAATGTTGATGTACCATTAGGGAAGAGAGAACATGTCTTTGAATTGCCACAATTTTTTTAGAACTAATTATGGCAATAATATTAAAAATTATGGTCCTATATAAGGAATGGAGAACAATTTTAAAATTATGATTTCAAAAATAATAGGTCATGATTTTGAGAATAATTATGATAACAATATCAAAAATCCTAATATAATATAATATAATGAATATGCAATAATTTTAAAATTGTGAACTATTATACTTTAAGACCATATTTTTAAAATCATTAAAGATAAATGTATTGTAGTGGGCGGAAAATATAATAATGAAACTATACATGTAAAAGACAAAATATGTTGTTGAGATAATTATAGTGTAAAGATTATGATAAAAATAACTAATATACCAAAAAAATCTAGAGTATATAATTATAGAGTCATTAAAACATTGTAATAAAAATATTATAGAGTATTTAATGTTTAAGGACTCTATGATTATAATCTTAATTAAGGACCAAAATCTTTAAGGACCAAATTGTAAATATTTTTATTAGAATTTTAAGTCATATAATATGTAATTGTAATTATAATTATAATGTGATGTTGAGATAATTATAGAGTCTTTGAAATATCAGAAAGAATTAATGTACCCAAAAAAATAGTTGTTAGAAGATTATAGAGTGCTTAAAAGATTATAAATACTTTAATGTCTTTGTCTGAATAAGTCTTAAAAGTTATCATATTGATTTTTAAAAGATTTAAGTCAAAATTATTAAAAAAAAATTAAGTCGCCCAAATAATTTATTCATTTTCTAATCTTATAAGGAATTAATTTGAAACAAAAATATTTCGAAGATCCTTTTTTACCAGAATTAGTTGGAAAAGCCATATTGTAGCTAACAAAGCTAATAATAGGTTCAATATAGTTGAATAATTATTTATTAATTTTTGAAAAAATAATAATATGACGTATAATTTATATCTAGCAGGGAGCTTGCAAAAAAAGTTAAAGGTCAAAAAATAAAATTAAAAAAAAACAATAATGATGATTCCCCATTTGTATGTGCATTTTTTTTAAACTTTTTATAAATTATTTTTTTAGGTAGTTTATACTAGTTGGGAAGTGAAATCATCTTTAAATTAGACAATAATTGTATGGAGTTTATTAGAATTGTTGATGAAATTAAATCATTTTAGTTTTCGACTCAAATTTTTTAAATAAATAAGGATATTTTGCTAACAATATTATTTATCATACAAATAACTTTTAAAATGTCATATAAATATAATCAAAACCCAAAACAAAAACAATTAATGATTATTCCCCATTTGCATGTGTGCAATTTTTGAATTTTTTATAAAGTCTTTTTGGGTAGTTGGTACTAGTTGAGAAATGAAATTATCATTAAATTCATTAATAATTTTTATGTTTTATTAGAATCGTAATTCATAAAACTAAATCATTTTGTAATTGCACTCAAAATTTTAAATTAAAAATGTTTTTTTATAACAAAAAATCATTTAATATATATAACTTTAGAAATGGTACATGAATATATATAATAAAAAACCAAAAAAAGTCTTATAAAGAGAGTTGAAGTGAGTAATTCTTTAAAAATTACCATATTGCTTTGTTTGACTTAAAATAAGCTATTTTATATTTTTTTAAATTGATTGATTTGTTTTTTTATACATTCTAAAAAATAAAAGTTCTTAATTCAGTTTTGTTGGAAAAAAATCAAATTTTTATTTGTCTCAGATTTTGTCCTCTCATTATACTATAGCACTAATCATATAATGTTTTTAGATATTACAAATAGTATCCACGAATCGAACATCAATCTTAAGTATTTAGTTGAATTTATACCACTGAATTAATGTATTGTTGGTCACTAATCATAATGTGGAGCTATTCAAAACAGATTATAATAATTTATTTTTTAAATAAACAATTTTTCAAAAAAATAATCTGGTTGATAATCTTAAGATTTAAAGTTAATATCTTGTTCCAATTTTGACTTAATGAATAGTTTAATAGAATATGATTCATAGTAAAAATCATAGGTTTTATGAGTGTGGAATTTGAGGAACATTCACAAACTCAAGCTTCTTCCTTTTCTCTTCTCTTCAATTCCCTTCTGAGGTTGGTTTTGCATTTTTTTTTATTATATTCAACTATGTTATCTGTTTTTGTTTTGGGTATTTTTGTTGTTGAAAATTTCCAATCTTTAGTATCATAGTGAAAAAAAAATTGGATTTTTTTTTTGTCTGCTTCTCTTTCTCTATGAACTGTTTTAGTCCCTACATTCTTCAAACATGTCTTCTCCAACCAACTATGGATGAGGTAGGTTTTCGTTAATATTTGATCAAATTAAGGTTAATTTATGTCTGTCTTAGAATTTGTTTCTAGAATGTTCTGAGTGAGTGCTTTTGTTAACATTTGTTTCTTGAAAAAAAACCATAGAAGATAAAAAGTTTGTTTATTGAATTGAAATTCAAGTACCCTTTTGCCTAAATTGAAGGATTTTCCTTTGTTTTGGTTAAAATGGGGTTCTAGTTATTGATTACTTTTTCTGAGTGAGTGTTGTTGATACCAAAAACAAGGTTGGTAATTGAATTGAAATTGAAGTACCATTTTGCCAAAAAATGAAGGATTTTTCTTTTTGTTTTGGTGAAAATAGAGTTCAAGTTCAAGTTGCTGGTATTTCTCTCTGAGTGAGTGTGCTATTTGTACCATCAATTTGTCGAAAATCCACAGAAGAGGAAAAGTTTGGTAATTGAGTTGAAATTGAAGTTGCTTTTTGCCAATGATGAAGGATTTTCCTTCTTGTTTTGGTGAAAATGCAGTTCAAGTTGCGGATTCTTCGTCTTCAAGCGGAAGTAAAACTGCCCCGAATTTGGCTGCTTGTGTTTATCAATGCCTGGTACGTGGTAAGCCGTGTCTGATTACTGTAACTTGGAGTAAGAATTTGATGGGGCAAGGTTTCAGTGTTGGTTTTGAAGACGAAAACTCTTCGAGTCAGTGTCTTTGTAAGGTGGATATCAAACCATGGGTTTTCTCGAAGAGAAAAGGTTGTCAGAGTCTAGAGGCTTGTTCTTCTAAAATTGATGTATATTGGGAGCTTTCGTCGGCTAAATTTGGTTCTGGGCCTGAACCATTGGAGGGATTTTATGTAGGAGTTGTTGTAGATCGACAAATGATTCTTCTTCTCGGGGATTTGAGGAATGAAGCACTCAAGAAGACCAACACTGTTTCGTTACCATCGAATGCAGTTTTAGTTGCCAAGAAAGAATATGTTTTTGGTAAGAAGTTGTTCGGTACCAAGGCTGTATTTTGTGACAATGGTCAAATTCACGATCTTGTGATTGAATGTGACGCTACAAGTGTTAGTGATCCGAGCCTTATAGTTCGCATAGATAGCAAAACTGTGATGCAAGTGAAGCGGCTGAGATGGAATTTCCGGGGAAATCATACTATGGTTGTAGATGGCCTTGCAGTGGAATTTTTCTGGGATGTCCATAATTGGCTCTTCGGTACACCTCTTGGAAACAATGCTGTCTTTATGTTCAGAACATTCCACTCCACGGAGAAGTCTTGGACTACCCAACCCCTTTCTGATGCAAATATGCCGCAGTGGTCTTTCTCCGAGAGATTTTCGGAGACCAAATCGCAAGGTCTTGGTTTCTCGCTTATTTTGTATGCTTCGAAGAATGTGTAGAGATGCCGAAGTCCATCTTCAATTCAATACTAACAGACCTCTTAGTGAGTTTTGATTTATCAACCATATGATTGAAATACAGTTGATTAAAACTGAGTCCTTTTGTTTGTCTCGGTCCTATGTTAAACTCGTAGCCTCAATTTAGCTTATCCATTTGAACAGATCGGCGACAATTTTTTCCAATTGGCTGTATATTCGCCTTCAAGTGTTAATTTTCTGGTCTATATTACTAAAACTACAAAGTTTAAATTAAAGTTTGTTTCATGTGTTATTCAAGCACATTTTTATTCGTGTTCATTTAGCATATACCTATTATTTCAAGCTTCGGTTTGTCATGCATTTTAACTTCTCGCATTGAGAATTCATATTATCAAATATGCAAAGGCTGTTACTGCATACTGCTAATGCCCAATTATTAGAAAGGTACAACAAATGTTCTTAGCCAAAAGTGTAATAAGCTTTTCGAGGGTCACGGGATTACGAGATCTTTACTTCTTATTAATTAGCTAGTAGAGACTTTTTTCTTTGCTCCATGGAACTGAGATGGTGAAAGCTATCATCAGGCATTGTAGGATTAGTACTTTTACGCATCACGCATGGGACATGGATATGAGTATTCGTCGTGTGCCGATAAAAAAAAAGAACAGAGTTCGTCGTGTTAATAAAATTGCCTACTTTGATGCCCGGGAATAACTATCAATTTATTTCTGAGGTATAATAATCAGTAAATCGGGTATAAGATTCTGGTCTACATATTTATTTCCCGATAGACCGGATATCATACTTGTTACTTTCTGAATAGGTATGCCAGTCTGCCATGGCCTATGTTGTGTCGATACTTCAAAATGGTTGTCATATCGGTATCCCATACACATCGTATCAGATACTTCAATATGTTTAGCTACTTTTTGTCAATATATCTTTCAATTATTTTATGAATATTTGTTGTATCATCATATTCTATCGTGTTATATACGTGTCTCATATCTGTATGCATGCTTCATTTTTTGCGTTGTATCCGTGTCTCGTATATTTATCCATGCTTTCTATATAAATAACTCCCGATATAAATGCCATGTTGTTCAATTATGTTACAATTAGATCTCTCATAACCAAACCTTCAAATTTTCTTTTTTCAAGTCTTGTAGCTTTTTCTGTTGTACTTTTCTGAGATGCAAATCGCATAGCCGGAGTAAAACTTATTTGATTCTCTCGAACGCTGCAATATCAGTTACAAACTTAATATGGAAGAAATCTAACTGTGCAGTATCGATTATATAGCTTATATATATTTGCTTTATCGGATACTGCAAACACTGCAATATCAGTTACTAATACTTGGTTGTTGTTGTTGTTGTTTTACGTATATTTGCTTTATCAGTTAATATCTTGATTGCACAAAAGTAAATGGAGATCGATGACCAATATTCATCGTTCTCGTAGAATTCGATCTATAAGTGTGTATTGGTTATCGTCATGTCTTGGAATCGATCTATATATTTGTTGGTCGCGTGCATGCTTCATAGAATACATGAGATGCTAGGAGTTATGCAGTTCTATCACAGTTTATACAGGGTTGAAATTATGTAGGGTTGAGTCTGAATTTGAAGGGAAACTTGTATTAACTTGCAGGGCAATAAATTCTGAACAAATCCCTTTCGGGATGCATGGATGTCTCTCTTAACAAGTGTCGCTCTCAGGAATCGAACTATTGACATTTTGGTTTTTCGGAGGATTTAGTGGGGCTTTACACCACCTGACTAACGTACATATTGCAGATTATGCAGTAAAAATCACAGGCTGTCCAATATCATAAACCACAATGAAGCATAAGAACTTGAGAGAAAAACACAAAGTTTAATTAATCTTTTCAATCTTTAATCATTCTTGGTAATACAACAGAAATTTCTAATCTTTGGAAAAGAAGCTTTAGAGAAATTATTTAGGGTGGATCAATATAGGTCCTAGTTATGGTTTAGGTTCTTGGTGCATTTCAAATTCTGTTCTTAATTTGATTTGCTTTGTCTTTTTTAACCTATGGTTTTAATTGTTGCATATTCTCTTGAATGTTTAACCGAAACTCATTCGAGTCGATTTTCGGTGTTTGCCATTAGTATCCGTAGGATCTGGAAACATTTTCTTCATTTCTAAAGATAAGGCTAAGTATATATACTTTCTTGAGATCGTACTTAGTGAGAATTTCGTGTATCGAATATTATATATGATTATTCGTATAAAAAGTAGACTAATGTAATGAAGTTTACATGCTTCATTTAGAAAACAAAAATGTAATGAAGTTATGTGATGATTATTCACTCTTGAGCTATATATACAGAAAAATGATGACCATATGACAAGAAGACATAGAGACCAATCTCACAGTTAAAAAACCGAAACCGTGTGCAAAAAAAAAAAAAAAAGAATAAAATATCTTCTTATATATTGAGATAAGTTATTTCTTCTAACAATTATCGTTATAATATGTGTCATAATTTTAGTGGTTGAAGATGAAATGTATCCAGATCTTTAATGAAGAAGATACCATTCTTTCAAACTATAATAGGATAAGCAATACAATGTAGTGGTAGTCATTTTTTTTTGCATCTAGACTCAACCTTCGACTTGAAGGTTAACCAGATCTCAAATATCGACCATGCCAACTTTTTGAAATCGAACCCGAAACTAAACTCAATTAAATATAATATATATTCTTTTAAATAAAGTCTTCTCAATATTACTTATTATTTTGAATATATAATTTGACATATGAAGATAATATATATGTAGATATTTTGCTAATTGTGCACATATATGTATATATGATAAAAAATAATACATAATCAACGATACTCTAAGCAAAAAGAGATCTCATTACATTATACAAATATAACAAATGAGTGGTCATATGATGGGTCAAGTCATGTTTTGTGTGAAAAACTTGCATGAAGACACATATAACACGCCACATTTAGAGACAAGTGTATTTATGTTCGTTGGTGCTATCATTTATGATTAAATTTTAATTAAAAATTAACTTTTAATGTGTTGGTAAGATTTAATTGGTTGTCTCCACATACATACGTCTTCATGCAAGTATTTCTCCTTGTTTGTCCTTTACTCGACCCTAACTATTAGTCATATTTAATTTTCTAACCCAAATCTAGTCCTAAACACGACGAAATCTAACCATATTCAAGCTCGAGTATGATGGTACTAAACCTGCTAAACGGGTCGGATCATACTCACCACTATCATTCACGAATCAAAATGGTGGTTTATTGGCCCACATAGAATTGAGGAAATGGGTCAAAACCTACATAGAAAACGTGTTATGTTTATTGGCCCAAAGAGTGGATTTTAACATTTCTCACTCCAATTTCTCAAACCTCATTCTTTCTCGTACCTCCTTCCATCACTACACTGTCTAGGTTTTCTCTTTCTCTTCTTTCAATTCATCTTTTTTTCCTTCAATTTTTCATATCATCATTTTTAATTCACCACTTTTTTTTACTATCTTGTTAAAATTACAAAAATTTACCGTTTTTATGCTAACTCTCTGTTTTCATGAAAATGGTGGAATTTTTGGATTATGACTTAGCTTAATGTGGTTGCTTTCAATTTTTTGTTGTTGTTCTATAGTGGGTTTTCATTGCCTTGATTTTTTATGGGGTAAAGTTTCATTTTTTATGGGTCCCATATTCTGAAGTAGATTAGTGTTCTTTTATACAAGAGCTTATAGAGAATTTACTCGTGTTTACGAGTTAGTGGGGTCTGGAGAAAATAGATGTACATGTCTTACCGAAGCGAAGAGACTCTTCGGATTTGAATCCGTGACTCTAAGTCATAAGACAACAACCTTAACAATGCACTTATGAGAATAGGGTATAGAAATAGTTTATGACCTTCCTAGAAGTTAATAAGCTTGTTACATATGATTATGTAAATAAACACTTTTTAGCTTATTTTAAAATAGCTTATTGAATAAATAAGAGTTTAATTAAGTTGTTTACCAGATATACACCAAGTTATTGATCTGTTTATATGTATAAAATCTTTTTTTGTAGAGTAAAGTGAGTACTGAAATGGCATTCAGAGGGAAGCAGATGATGAACAAAGTTCTCAAAAAAGTTGGAGAAAAGGGTTTGGCCCCGAGAGTGAAGGAATCGTTGGAGAAATACATACCCCAAAGCAAGGTTATCATGGGCCGTGCAAAACGTGGTCTCTTCGCTGGGCGACACATTCAGTTTGGCAACAATGTCAGTGAAGATGGCGGTAACAAGTTTGTATCCGATTCTTGATACACTTTATTTTTGTATTTTCTTGGGTATGTTCTGTGATGTTTAAATGTTTTAGATCCAATACCGTTCTAGTAGTGGTTTATATTTGTGTGATTTAGTCAATAGTAGTTTTTTGTTTGCTTCTGAATGAAAGTGCCAAAATACGTTCAGAACCAGAATTGATTTTTCATATTCACATGATCAAATTTTATTGAAAGTTCATTTATAAAATAAAAGAACTTTATGTTAGAGTTCAGTTTATTTCAAGATTCTTAACTTTACAACATTAAGAATCAATGTATTCCAAATTGGAAATTGGAAGAGTCAAGGAACTAATAATCGTGGATCCATTAGACAAAGAATATCATGGTCCGTCCCTATGAGTAGGAATTGTGTTTGGACTACAAGACCAAATCGGATTATAGAGCAAGATTTGATAAGTACTAGTCAACAAATTGGAATTCATATGATTGACTTGCTTGTTGCTTCTTCACTTAATGAGATATTGGAATCAGATGCACGTAGAGTCCTGGAAGTTCCTTGTTCGGGTTGATTATATTATGATAACTTTCCATTAATAGATTTTCTCCAACTGGGGCTGGCAATTGCAAAATTTTCGGCAATGGACTCTTAAAGAGTGGTTATTTTACAATTGAGTTCTAAACTTTCCTTGTTAACCTTTTTTCTCATGGTTTATATCTACAACCCTTGTTATAAAATTGGTCTTCTCAATCCATTCGATGATTTCTAAATCTTTCATTTCTCGCTTACTTTATGGCTAACACTAGCTAGGACTCTGACATGCATTTAATAATGTAAAGATTGCATGTTATCTTTCGGTTACTCAATTCATTTGATGATTTCCAAAGCTTTCATTTAACTCATATCAGAACTTGCATGATATCTTTTGGTTACTGAATTTTGCTTTAGGAAGTTGTTTTACTTTTTAATTATGTTGGAAAGAAAGATAATGATATAATATTGATGAGAACTTGTTCTTTCTCTAACGATGTTTGATAGGACGAGGAGAACATGGAAACCCAATGTTCAAGAAAAGCGGCTCTTTAGTTATGCCCTTGATAAGCATATCCGAATTAAAGTCACCACCCACGCCCTTCGTTGCATAGACAAAGCAGGTGGCATTGATGAGTACTTAATCAAAACTCCTTATCACAAAATGGACACAGAATTAGGCCTCTTCTGGAAGGCAAAGATCGAGAAGCTGTACGAAGAACTTGGCAACAAGGAAGTTGTATTCTTTTCACCGGAGGATGAAGCCAAGTTCGAACAGGGCTTCAAGGATTTGAAACTGTCCGAAAAGGAAGCACGTAAGGAAATCAGAAGAAAAGTATATGCTGGGATGAGCAAGAACAAGGTGATTGAAGTAGAACATAAAGATGATCAATCTAATATTGAGGATGAAAAATCACATGATGCACCAAAATTGGTTCCTGTTTCTTATGTGATAGCTGCTGATAAGCTCAAAGTTGGAAGTGTTGTTTCTAATTAATGCAATATCAATTGAAAATCACTTTTTGTAAGGGCCAGTTTTATTTTGGTTTTCTTTTAGATAATCTACCAATAAAACTAATCATGGTGGTTTAAGCTGTATTTTAATTATTTTGATCTGTATTTTTTGACAATGGTGGTTTCTTCACTCATGTTCTAATGCTAAAACTTTGTGTAATGAGTGTATTTGTCTGAAATAATATGATTTTATATCTTCTAACAAGACACAACTTCATGATGCTAACTTGGTATAATCTAAAAAGTGTACTATTAAGATTTTTTTGCAGGTCCAAAATGCTAATTTTTATGTGGTATTTGACCACTTTCTACTTAATGATGCCTTGACTAATTTTAATTGTGTGAAGATGTCATCTGAATCTTCATTGATTGGTTTGTGTTTTGAATTATAAATTGTAAATCTATTGGATCTTATGATTCAGTCATGCAATTAAAAATAGTTTAAAATATATATTACAGAAGTGATTTTGATGTAGTAATGTAATGTGTGGGTTTGTTTCATTGTCATGTTTAATTGATATAAAACATTGTTAAGGATGTGGTTGATTATGCAAAAATACCATTTAAATATGATATCAAAAGTTTGATTTCTAAGATATGTATAAAAATGACTTTGTTGACATAAAGGTAGAAAAAGTATGAGTTAAATATTTATGTATTATCGATGTAAAAATTTATACACAGAATTCAACCCTTATTTCTTTGCATGACTACACTTCAATTCTATCACAAGCTCCCAATTGAGAGATACATGAAGGATATAAACTAGCAAGTAGCATTTTTCTTTGATTTATCAATTGATGTAGTCCTTGATTTTCTTAAATTTCTGAACTCATTCAATCCACAGAAAAAAAACAAAAACTAATTTCATAACCATTAAAAGGTAAAAGAATGTCAAGAACAGCTTTTACTAATTATTATGAGGAAAGTTCCATGACACAATGTTTTTGAATCCACACTACCCTCTGAAACTTTAAATGTGGCAAAATGCAGAATTATCTAATAAAACAACAGGGGAATAGTAAATATGTTAATTCAAGCTTACAACAATCTAAGAAAAAGTCAAAAAGTGCACTAAAAACAACAAAAATCTTCAATAAATAATGCATGATCATGAAGACAATGTTAAACTCTTTAAGACAGTTGTAAGTTGAGGAAGCTTCTCAGGTGCTCTCTGCTTATAATCTTTCTCCAACACTTTGGCTGCTAGAGATTGTACCTGTGATCCTTCTTTGTCATCTTTAATCTTCCCTTTCACAAGTTGTGCAATAGCAGATGTGCACTGGAGAATAGAAACAAAACTCGGTTTTTCGGTATAGAAATAAAATAGTTTCGAAAATAAGAATCCAGAGATTACAAGTTCCTAAGGCGAAAATTAACAATGTATGAAGAAAAATCTGAATCTACCAAAGCAGACCTCAATGATGATATTCATCATAACCACTAAAAACTAGGCACAACCATCTTCCTAATTACAACAGCTATATTAAATACTAGTGATGATACTCTCACACACCTTTTAAAATCTACTATATAAAAATTAATCATCCACTATCGATGTTTCCAAAGCAAAAGTCTTTGATCGATGGTTATAAAGTACGCGTAAAAACGGTATGAGGAAAAAGAGTGTTGAGAATATTATTTTTCATTATGTTCATGCATGCATGAACTTTCACAGGAGAACACAAAATAGACACTCAAATGAACAAGAGGGAAAGAGAGCTCACCAAGCATACACCAAAGAGTGCTCTGGTATTCTTGCCTCCTGTCAAGTCAATGGTGGATGCATAGTATTTCTTGGCAGTTTGGAGATTTTCTAACCCACCAAGTGTATAAAGCACCTGGCAATAACATGAGCCAAGATAATGTTCTGATGCAATAAAAGTAAGATCTAGCTCGGTAGCAAACCATAAAAAATCAGTTCAGGTTCAACTGTTATGTCATGTGTGTGTGTGAGTACACATGTGAGAGAGAGAGAGGGATTCCAATTCACTCTTCTGGATAACCGAGCAACAAAAAAATGAAACATCTGGACGAAAGGAAACATCGATAGTGATTGAAGGAGACACAAGCCCATAGAAATCATGCAGTGCTTAACATTTCATGTTCACACAAGACCACCGCCGCTTATGAAAGGAAACAGGCTCTACCAAATCCACAACAAAGACAAGCAGTTGCTGAGGAGCTCGGATGGTGGAGATCAGCACGATAGAGAATAAAGGATTAGGAACAGCGCAGACAGACACACTCAGTGCAGACCACCACAACAATGGATGGCAATCACGGAATGGACAGGAACGACTAGCAGAGATGAATGGCATGAAAACCGGTTCAGAGATCACCACCGGTAACTGGTACAAACCTTGGTAGAACCAACCAAAAAAGTAGAGTTGTGTGGATGGATAACCCAGGGCCATATAAACCCCACACAGGAATGACATATTTTCAATGTGGGATTCAAGTCCCATAACTAGATTAAACAGTCTGGTCTGGCCCAAACACCACACTTGCAATGTTCTGTGACACGCTATTATCAGAGGAAAGAAAAAGGAGAGAGAGAGAGAGAGAATAACTTGATTTGACTAAAATAATTAATAACTTTTTTGTAAAGAAGGTACTTACATCAGCATAGGCTAAGTGATAGAGAGGAACCGTTGGTTGAGATAATATCAACTCCTCGTAGCAAAATGCAGCTTGTTTGTACCTAACAGAAAGACAGATACTATTAGCTAAAAAAACGAAGGAGCTTCTAAATAAATGGCAACACAAATAAACACTGATAATAACTTTTTCAAAGAGAAAGAGAAGAAATAGAATAAAAATGTTACATTTGTAGGGAGATGTATATTTCGGCCAGTTCTCTCCATGCATCATGATCTGCCATGAATCTGTTTAAAATGAGAAAATAACTCAGGCATACATAAATGGAAAAAAAATTCCTTCATATCATCAATCTCGGAAGAAAATAAAACTTCAACAGCTGCCTCACATTTCCAGATATTTATTAAGGAATTCAATGGCCCCGGAAATGTTGCCTTGTGCCTTGGCCATAGCTACCCTCCTCTTATGGATGATCTGCACGACAACAGAACCAAAAAGAAAAGCCTAAAGCTTTAGGTATTCATTACTCAGGTAGCCCAACCAATTTAAGGGTAAAACTGAAAGAACTAGCATAACACTTTCTCCAGAATAAGGTTGAGTGAGTTTACTTGATCAAGAGGACTATCCTCCAAAAGGCTCGTATAAGCCTTCTCTGCTAATTCCCAGGAACCTTTTGCTTCAAGCAACATTACCTCCAGCCTGCCTGCAATTTTTTACACAAAGAATGAGCCACAATAGACCAATCTGTTTCTAGATGGAACAAGAACATGCATATGGATTAACAAACTTATTTGGGTAACTGAGTATGAATGTATTCGTATGCCACCCCTCTTGAAATAATGGAATGTAAGTTATCCAAGTTAGCCTCCCACAAATCTAAGATTTTAAAGAGAACCAGAATTGGGTATCAATAATCAGAGCACGGCATGCAATTACTCAAGTTATATGTTTGGAAAATTATCATTCATATAGATCTAGCAGTAAATGTGACGGGGCCAAGACAACATATGCCACCAGATCAATCACTACAATGACAAAATAAATTGTTTGCTAGACTGCCATCAACCTATGATCATATAGGAAGCACAGATACATTATTGGGCAACTAAAATGTATCATATGTCATTTATCCCAACAAATAAATTACGTGTCATATGTCTAGCACTCTAGCCACGGTAATGTTACCTATTCAGATATTGTATTTAAAACCAAGAACGGTAAAAGTAAGCAGTGAGTACTATCTGAGTTTACGTGGTTCGACATAACTTTGTTTCCTTTATGGTCAGATGGGGTCACATGTAGAGTCAGTCACACCAAGAGTTATGTCGGTTGTTGCTATTCATTTGACTAACTCAAATCTATAACAGGGAGAAACATATAAAATTAAGAAGTGTCAACTTACCAACTCTTTTACTCTCAGGGAATCTCTTCCGAAGAGCCTTTGTGCAGTCCTGATAAAGATATACATATAATGTCAACTTCAAGACAAAAGCCTTTAAGGTTCAGAAATTTTAAAATCAAACATGATCAAACTTCTTGCCTCAAACTTTTAACAAGAACGATATAATATGTTGTAAAAGTGTAAAACAATAATGGCATAGCCACATTAGGCAGTGCAATCAAAGATTATGCTCCATTAAAACAATAGGCATGAAGCAAGTTTAAATTCCTGGTAGAACTTGAACTGCCGTCTACCACATGCACCACTAGCATCTTCATAACAGGAGTGACAAGAAAGTAGAGGTAGAATGAAATAAGGAAATTGGGTTCAAACATTTCAAATTAGTAACAAGGAAAACTAGAATCGATGCACATAAGATTCCTGAATGAACACAACATTATTACAAAGGAATTCCATGCCAGCAAATATATCTCAAGTTCTCAACAAAAGGTGTTAGGATTTTACAATTTGTCTTATGCATTATGATACATGAAAGAAACTGATACAAAAATAATAAGGGCTGTTTGTTAATGCTCTTCAACAAAAAAAATGATTTCTTTGATTAAAAAGATAACTTCTCATGTTTACATGCTTTATCTGGTTGTGCCATTACTAAAAAGCAGAAAATGAAATTCAGCTCATACGAGGAGCTATATTTTTCGGGTAATTTGTAAAAAAGAAATTGGAGTATCTTATTGTCACTAGGTTTAAACTTTCAAAAAACGACAACAAACCAACTTTTAAAATGAAAACAAGAGATCGATAATACCTTGGCAACATCAAGACATTGGCAATCCATAGCTGCAACAGCAACTTGCTCATACAAAGTCCATTCTGCATTGAGAAACAAGCAATCATTAGCCACAAATTACATTCAATAAAAGTAGCCTTGTAGTTGCAACAACAAAAATCTGTCTAAAGTCTAAACTTCAATCCATCACTGGATACTAAAATTTGCAGCCGTACATATTATAACAACAAAAAACTTAAAATATCTATAATACATGCGGATTCCACATTACAATTTTTTTGTATGCCACAGACATAGGTGTAGAGGGTGTTCGGCGCAACGCTAAGGTTATTGCTTTAGTGACCATGAGGTCATAGGTTCAAATCCTGTAAACAATCTCTTCGCTTGTGAGGGTAATGTTGCGTACATCTACCATTTTCAGACTCCACTATGTGGGAACCTCGTGTACTTGGACATCCTTTTTCATGCCACAGACATTGGTCTGAGACTAACGCTATGACCGTAGTGGCATGTGAAGTCCTATCCAGAGTGACAACTCCAGGACTCGAACCCTTTGACATTATAGGTGAAGTTCACCTAGAGCGTCAAATACGATAAAAACGTTAATCAAGTTGATCGGTTTGAATTCTATTAGATTGCATTATTGGCGATTATTTTCAAGTACACTTGTGCTTGTTTGTTGAGCTTTGAGGTTGCCCTCTCTGAATAATGAAGCAGCCACCGTCGATCCTAACTTTTTTATTATAAAAATTAAATAATCATCTCGGTATATTTTTTGGTATAACCAAGACTATCCCTCGCCGTACGAGTAACGAACTAATCTCTTTCAGGGTGCATAACTGCCTCTATAACTTCTAAAAATCGAACATTTGACCTAGTACAATACCTACGGATCCAACGGGGTCTTACGCAACTACACAAACACCTTGCCGGTTCATCTAGATAGATTGATTACACTACCAGACTACCACAGTGTGTTTGGTTGAGATTAATACTTAGAAAGAAAAAAAACATTTTTTGGAGGTTCAAACAAACATAATTATGATGTTTAGCAAAAACATAAATCATAATTCTAACGCTGTTTTTAGGTGAAAATAAACATAATTTTGTACTTTCAGATTATTTAATAATCCAAACCAAACACATCAAGATTGATTACAACTAAATCAGATTCAAAATCCCAAAAACAATATTAATATAAGAACAAAAGTGATTAATAAAATACCATCGGGACCAAGAGTGGATCGAAATTTGGGATTATTCAAGATGGAGAGACCATGCTTAAGAACTTTATCGGAACGGCGAACTTTAAGGTTCCGAACAAGGGAAAGGTAATCCCACGCGCCGCCACCACCGTTATCGACTTGGTTTTCGAGATTGTTCAATTCAGTTTCTTCTGTTTTCGTTACCATGTTTCTTTCGCAGATCTAATTTCTAAACGATCCAAATTAATTAATTCATCATCTTATTCTATAACCACTACTATGTACACTTCGTGTCTGCCGGTGAATATTTTGTGATACTACATATTTAATTTTTATATATTATATTTTTTATGTGTTTATGATAATGTTTAATTTAAGGTGAGATATATGGTTAATTAATGTATTGGTGGTAGTTGCTTAGAATTATATAGTTTTTTGTAAAAATTAAATAATGTTAAGGGCAATATAGGAAATGAAAATTACCCCAAAGTTATTTCATGTTTTGGCTTTATATATAGTATAGATATAGCTCTTAGAGATCAACTGTTACAAGTGGTACATGTTTCATTCCCTTAAATAATCATCTCGGCAAAAATGATCGCTGGAGAGTTAGCCCCACGTACATGTGGATATTTGTTTACAGCACGAATATAATTATCTCTAATGCAAGGTAAGGATATATGTCGGAAACCAAAAAAAATATACCTCTCAGATTCAAATGCTTTTTTTTTTCTTTCCATTTTTTAAAGGGGGTGAATAATGAAACATAATATAATATAATGAGTTTAAACTTTAAAGACTTTAAACAAGAACCAAAGGACAAAAACATATACTCACAAATGGGTAAGGGAGTAATATTTCATTTCTGTTCGGTTTTTTTGTGCATTTTAGTGACCGAAGCTTGTTTGTACCTAACAGAAAGACAGATACTATTAGCTAAAAAAACGAAGGAGCTTCTAAATAAATGGCAACACAAATAAACACTGATAATAACTTTTTCAAAGAGAAAGAGAAGAAATAGAATAAAAATGTTACATTTGTAGGGAGATGTATATTTCGGCCAGTTCTCTCCATGCATCATGATCTGCCATGAATCTGTTTAAAATGAGAAAATAACTCAGGCATACATAAATGGAAAAAAAATTCCTTCATATCATCAATCTCGGAAGAAAATAAAACTTCAACAGCTGCCTCACATTTCCAGATATTTATTAAGGAATTCAATGGCCCCGGAAATGTTGCCTTGTGCCTTGGCCATAGCTACCCTCCTCTTATGGATGATCTGCACGACAACAGAACCAAAAAGAAAAGCCTAAAGCTTTAGGTATTCATTACTCAGGTAGCCCAACCAATTTAAGGGTAAAACTGAAAGAACTAGCATAACACTTTCTCCAGAATAAGGTTGAGTGAGTTTACTTGATCAAGAGGACTATCCTCCAAAAGGCTCGTATAAGCCTTCTCTGCTAATTCCCAGGAACCTTTTGCTTCAAGCAACATTACCTCCAGCCTGCCTGCAATTTTTTACACAAAGAATGAGCCACAATAGACCAATCTGTTTCTAGATGGAACAAGAACATGCATATGGATTAACAAACTTATTTGGGTAACTGAGTATGAATGTATTCGTATGCCACCCCTCTTGAAATAATGGAATGTAAGTTATCCAAGTTAGCCTCCCACAAATCTAAGATTTTAAAGAGAACCAGAATTGGGTATCAATAATCAGAGCACGGCATGCAATTACTCAAGTTATATGTTTGGAAAATTATCATTCATATAGATCTAGCAGTAAATGTGACGGGGCCAAGACAACATATGCCACCAGATCAATCACTACAATGACAAAATAAATTGTTTGCTAGACTGCCATCAACCTATGATCATATAGGAAGCACAGATACATTATTGGGCAACTAAAATGTATCATATGTCATTTATCCCAACAAATAAATTACGTGTCATATGTCTAGCACTCTAGCCACGGTAATGTTACCTATTCAGATATTGTATTTAAAACCAAGAACGGTAAAAGTAAGCAGTGAGTACTATCTGAGTTTACGTGGTTCGACATAACTTTGTTTCCTTTATGGTCAGATGGGGTCACATGTAGAGTCAGTCACACCAAGAGTTATGTCGGTTGTTGCTATTCATTTGACTAACTCAAATCTATAACAGGGAGAAACATATAAAATTAAGAAGTGTCAACTTACCAACTCTTTTACTCTCAGGGAATCTCTTCCGAAGAGCCTTTGTGCAGTCCTGATAAAGATATACATATAATGTCAACTTCAAGACAAAAGCCTTTAAGGTTCAGAAATTTTAAAATCAAACATGATCAAACTTCTTGCCTCAAACTTTTAACAAGAACGATATAATATGTTGTAAAAGTGTAAAACAATAATGGCATAGCCACATTAGGCAGTGCAATCAAAGATTATGCTCCATTAAAACAATAGGCATGAAGCAAGTTTAAATTCCTGGTAGAACTTGAACTGCCGTCTACCACATGCACCACTAGCATCTTCATAACAGGAGTGACAAGAAAGTAGAGGTAGAATGAAATAAGGAAATTGGGTTCAAACATTTCAAATTAGTAACAAGGAAAACTAGAATCGATGCACATAAGATTCCTGAATGAACACAACATTATTACAAAGGAATTCCATGCCAGCAAATATATCTCAAGTTCTCAACAAAAGGTGTTAGGATTTTACAATTTGTCTTATGCATTATGATACATGAAAGAAACTGATACAAAAATAATAAGGGCTGTTTGTTAATGCTCTTCAACAAAAAAAATGATTTCTTTGATTAAAAAGATAACTTCTCATGTTTACATGCTTTATCTGGTTGTGCCATTACTAAAAAGCAGAAAATGAAATTCAGCTCATACGAGGAGCTATATTTTTCGGGTAATTTGTAAAAAAGAAATTGGAGTATCTTATTGTCACTAGGTTTAAACTTTCAAAAAACGACAACAAACCAACTTTTAAAATGAAAACAAGAGATCGATAATACCTTGGCAACATCAAGACATTGGCAATCCATAGCTGCAACAGCAACTTGCTCATACAAAGTCCATTCTGCATTGAGAAACAAGCAATCATTAGCCACAAATTACATTCAATAAAAGTAGCCTTGTAGTTGCAACAACAAAAATCTGTCTAAAGTCTAAACTTCAATCCATCACTGGATACTAAAATTTGCAGCCGTACATATTATAACAACAAAAAACTTAAAATATCTATAATACATGCGGATTCCACATTACAATTTTTTTGTATGCCACAGACATAGGTGTAGAGGGTGTTCGGCGCAACGCTAAGGTTATTGCTTTAGTGACCATGAGGTCATAGGTTCAAATCCTGTAAACAATCTCTTCGCTTGTGAGGGTAATGTTGCGTACATCTACCATTTTCAGACTCCACTATGTGGGAACCTCGTGTACTTGGACATCCTTTTTCATGCCACAGACATTGGTCTGAGACTAACGCTATGACCGTAGTGGCATGTGAAGTCCTATCCAGAGTGACAACTCCAGGACTCGAACCCTTTGACATTATAGGTGAAGTTCACCTAGAGCGTCAAATACGATAAAAACGTTAATCAAGTTGATCGGTTTGAATTCTATTAGATTGCATTATTGGCGATTATTTTCAAGTACACTTGTGCTTGTTTGTTGAGCTTTGAGGTTGCCCTCTCTGAATAATGAAGCAGCCACCGTCGATCCTAACTTTTTTATTATAAAAATTAAATAATCATCTCGGTATATTTTTTGGTATAACCAAGACTATCCCTCGCCGTACGAGTAACGAACTAATCTCTTTCAGGGTGCATAACTGCCTCTATAACTTCTAAAAATCGAACATTTGACCTAGTACAATACCTACGGATCCAACGGGGTCTTACGCAACTACACAAACACCTTGCCGGTTCATCTAGATAGATTGATTACACTACCAGACTACCACAGTGTGTTTGGTTGAGATTAATACTTAGAAAGAAAAAAAACATTTTTTGGAGGTTCAAACAAACATAATTATGATGTTTAGCAAAAACATAAATCATAATTCTAACGCTGTTTTTAGGTGAAAATAAACATAATTTTGTACTTTCAGATTATTTAATAATCCAAACCAAACACATCAAGATTGATTACAACTAAATCAGATTCAAAATCCCAAAAACAATATTAATATAAGAACAAAAGTGATTAATAAAATACCATCGGGACCAAGAGTGGATCGAAATTTGGGATTATTCAAGATGGAGAGACCATGCTTAAGAACTTTATCGGAACGGCGAACTTTAAGGTTCCGAACAAGGGAAAGGTAATCCCACGCGCCGCCACCACCGTTATCGACTTGGTTTTCGAGATTGTTCAATTCAGTTTCTTCTGTTTTCGTTACCATGTTTCTTTCGCAGATCTAATTTCTAAACGATCCAAATTAATTAATTCATCATCTTATTCTATAACCACTACTATGTACACTTCGTGTCTGCCGGTGAATATTTTGTGATACTACATATTTAATTTTTATATATTATATTTTTTATGTGTTTATGATAATGTTTAATTTAAGGTGAGATATATGGTTAATTAATGTATTGGTGGTAGTTGCTTAGAATTATATAGTTTTTTGTAAAAATTAAATAATGTTAAGGGCAATATAGGAAATGAAAATTACCCCAAAGTTATTTCATGTTTTGGCTTTATATATAGTATAGATATAGCTCTTAGAGATCAACTGTTACAAGTGGTACATGTTTCATTCCCTTAAATAATCATCTCGGCAAAAATGATCGCTGGAGAGTTAGCCCCACGTACATGTGGATATTTGTTTACAGCACGAATATAATTATCTCTAATGCAAGGTAAGGATATATGTCGGAAACCAAAAAAAATATACCTCTCAGATTCAAATGCTTTTTTTTTTCTTTCCATTTTTTAAAGGGGGTGAATAATGAAACATAATATAATATAATGAGTTTAAACTTTAAAGACTTTAAACAAGAACCAAAGGACAAAAACATATACTCACAAATGGGTAAGGGAGTAATATTTCATTTCTGTTCGGTTTTTTTGTGCATTTTAGTGACCGAACCGAACACAAATGGTATATCGTTTGATTCTGTTTAATTAACTGCATATTTAACTATAAAAATCGAACTGAACTGTTCTTAAATTGTTTGGTTTGGTCTAATTTCACAGTCTTCCCAAAATTTGGTTGAAGAATTTAATCAACAATAAAACATCATTTCATAGTATCTATTTTATTTAATATGTGGTTCGGTACTAACGATTCCTAAATTTCTAAAACCATAAACCGAACCGAACATAAATGGTTCCTTAAAAAAATAATCAAACTGGACCGCGAAACTGAAACGTACCACATTTTGCGACTTGGTTTGATTCGGTTTCATCAGTTTTACGATTTAAATCGGAACAACTTATACTCCTACAAATAGGATCTTATCTCTCATACACTTTATGTGTCATGAGTTATAAATTGTGGCAAAAATACTTAATAATTGAAATTTTAATTTAAATATTTTTTTCATTTAATCACAACTTATTATTACACATAAAATGACACACATATGGAATAGGTTGGATTAAGGTTAACAATGTGTCATAGTTAACAATAAAAATAAGTTAAATGAAGTTTTGTCTTCAACATATCAAACCTATATATATACAAGTATAGGTTTGGGCTTATTTATGGGTTTAATTTTTAAAAACAAATTGTGTCTAGTATGTTTAAAAAATCTAATATGTTAGTCTAAAGACTTGTTATATACTATATGGTCTAGTTTTGAAATATTCATTGATGAAAATGTTTTTTCTATAATAGTTGTAGAAGTTGGAGGAGTGAAAATAAGACGAATAACTCGATCAAATAATCAATATGCATTCACCTTTTTCATTTTTGTCAAAGATACACTTAATTCAGATATGGTTGAAAGGTTCTTCAAATCAGAATGACTAACAACATCAATAATAAAATAGTGAAGTCGATATCCCAAGTTAATATTTTCATGCTCATTGAAATTTAAAGATAAATTTTTGCACACTAATACATATATTATCAATATTAAATATTTTATAAACATTATTGTGATCCAAATTAGTGCTCAGAGTTAAAATATTCATTGTTGTTACTGAACGTGCGATTCAACTCTTGCAACTACTTGTTAATTGTAATTAGAAATATGTTTACCCTATAATGATGCTCAAATATAATGTGATCATTTTGCTTAGACATTATGCATTTTAGGTTAATTAACTTGAAACTAATCATATAATTAATCGTTAGAAAAACAAACTATTAAATAATGTAAATGTGTCTATAAAAAACATTGTGTATGTAATAACAAAAATTCTCAATGTATTCACAATGTCAATAATTACGCCTCAATATAGAATAATGATACTAAAATATTAATTATAAGGTGAGGAAATAGGAATATAGCTATTAGCAAAAAAAACACACCCGTAAATTATTGTTGTAGTCTTTTCCTCTAGACTGTGTGCTATAGCTTAGATGGTGATGAATATTAAATAGGATAGTGAGATGTTGGCTCTATACTATGTCATTGCATTGAATATTGAATAGAATAACGGTGAAAAATGACAATGTGTGCCTATTTAATTCTCATGGGTAGTTAGGTTTATTTTAATTTTTATTTAATTTTACAAATAAATTCATGTAATTGGGGTTGAGGAATTTGACCCTCGCCCTACTTCTAGGGCTCCTAAGTCTTGGGTGACCTTTGAACTAAAGGGTGCCCCAAGCTCGTTTACATCATATTGTGTACTAACAACATTAGAAATCAGGTTTTAATTAAACACTAAAACTACGTCGAATGTAGGTTCAAATACACATTTTAATAATATATATTTTTGTAAATTTCAGGGGGCAATTGTCCTCACCTGCCCCTTCTATCTTTCGCCTCATATAGTAAATGATGTTTCGACTGTATCTATTTTTTTACACTAATATTTGATAGATATTATACTCATATCTAAAATACATAGGTAAACAAAAGATATATTTATTAATCGATTGTAAAACATATGTATGGTTAATCTAGAAATTTATTTACGATAACATTCATCCAATGATTTAAATATAAATGTTGGACGGTTAATTAAAGAGTAAATTACACTGACACCCCATGAGTTTTAATGAAATTACACAAACTACCCCTCACTTTTCTATACCTACACAAACATCCATAGTTTTTATACTTTCATTATACCAACCACCCCTGCATAAGAAAATAAGTGTAATCTTTTGAACAAAAAATGTGATAAATACAATTAAGTTAAACAAAATATGATATATTATGTAGACAAGTCTAAATAATATACAAATCAATGCATCTTTATTATTTTTTGTTACAAAATGCATCAACAATTCCAAAGAAATATTATTTAAATCGCTGTGATAATATAATGTAACGAACCAAAAATAATAAAGAAATATTGACTAATATATTATTTGGACTTATCTTCATAATATATCATGTTTTGTTTAATTTAATTGCATTTATAACATTTTTTGTTTAAAAAAAATTACACTTATTTCTTATTTCTTATTTCTTATACATGAGTGGTCAAAGTACAAAAAATTAGGAAAGATTTGTGTAGGTATAAAGAAGTGAGAGGTAGTTTGTATAATTTCACTAAAACTCAGAGGGTATAAATGTAATTTACTCTTGATTAAATGATAGTGTATAAAACTTTCAATTTGTCTATCTTAAATTCATGGGCCCTGAGGCCCAATCAGATGAGTTCATTTTCTTCTTCATTTCTTCTTCATTTCTTTGACTCTAAAACCCTACAAAGTTAGTATCAGAAACCGTAACCACCACCACCACTGCGACGGTTATGGCGATGAAAAGCATCGAAGAACCTGACGTAGGCATTTCCTGCTACATTTCTAACCTTCCTGGTTTCCGTGGAATTCTCAAGCAAAGGTTTCTCTTCCATTCTCATACCATTCTTTTTCATTCAAATTGAATAGCAATAGAACGCAACTTCACTTGCAATGTTGTATGAGACTAAATATTCGGCGGTGAATTGTCAACGAGAGAATAAGTTCAATGTAGTATAGATGATAATGTTGTATGATTTTGAATGTCTGGTTGATTGCATTAAAAATGAAATTGAAGGTGCACTTATTATAGAGATGGTAGAATCTCGACTTAGGTAGTTCTGGTATTCTCCGAGAAGAATTATAGAAGCTCCGGTGAAGAAAATAGATCAAATGGAAGGTAAATTGTTTGTCGATAGACATGACTTATGGTAGGATATTATGACTTTGTTCGGTCAATGTAAGCTACTAGTAGGAAAAGTATTGGTTGTTGTTGTTGCTTTTGTATCAAATAAGTCATTTTGTATTGTAGTCTTTTTCTAAATTTACTACTTGGATATGAATGAATATGTATACAAAGATAAACCGATCATGTATGAAGTTTAATATAAGTGAAGATGTGTTTTTGTTGGAATTTGATTCAGGTATTCTGATTTTATTGTCAATGAAGTAGATAGAGATGAACAAGTTGTTCATTTGACATCACTTGACCCTCCGGCAGAGGAACCAAAGGTATGATATAATCTAATGATTTGGGATCGTTAATAATTGGTTTGTTACTTTATTATTAGTATTTGAGTTTTTATGTCCTTTTCAGAGTGTCCAGGAAAATGGAACAAAGGCATCTGACTCGACAATTATAGATTATTCCTCTCAAATTGAATCGTTTAAGTCTCTTGCTGGGGATTCTGATGCTGCCCGTTTGGAAGAATTAATTAATCAAATTAATTCTGGTGGTGACGACAGTGTTCCTCCTATTGTTCTTTCTCCCGATTATGATAAATCACATCGCACGGTTAGTTTGAGTTTTTGGCTTTCTTGGGTGGGAAAGGATCCTCTCATGTAGCATAATGTTATGTTGAACAGAGATAGGCAAAAATTGTATCATGCATGAACTTACCTTGAATGGTTATACAGAGAAGAAATTATTTTCATCTCTGTAAGATAACCATCTCATGCTACTAAAAAACATGAGAAAATTCTGATCCTTGTTATTTGTTAGATTTGAGAGAATATCAAAAGAACCCGTATCAGTGAGTGCTTTGATATTGAGTCAATGTGGGGTGTCTCATTGCAATGGATTAATCTTTGCAACCAGAGATTGTATTGTTTTTAGATTAAGATACCGAGTATTAAACTACATCCTCTTGTTATGAACGTAATTTGTTGAAGTGTTTGGCCTTTTTATCAGTTCAGTCAGTATTCAGCCATTGTAATTTACTTTTAGAATTAGTTGCAATGAGAAAGATACTGGGTTCATTCTAGTATCATGGCAAGCATGATGGTTCCACTTTGTAGCTTTTCTGCCAATTCAAAACCATCAATTTATCCTTTTCCAAATCTGTCAGGCTATCCATAATTTCTTTAAGGAAAACTTGAAGTTCCTTGTCACAGACGTAGTCGATGGACCAGATGCTTCATCAAAATGCATCCGTGTAAGGTCCAAATCTGAGAAAGGCAGAAACTCCAAGAAACGCAAAGAAAGAGGTGGTAAGCCATTTGACAGCAGAGGATCGGAAGATTGGCCCGAAAATGTTGGCAAGTTCCTCAGGTGAAGTTGCGACTGCTTTTCATGTGGATTGATCTCATTTAATTTTTATGAATATGACTAAGAAGTGTTATGATAATATGATATGCAGTGAATTCATGCATATTTCCCTTTCCTTTTAACTAGTTTAGCTTATAGAGTTTGGTGATTTATAAGGGGATCGACAATATATAGAGGCCTTCAAGGAAGATGATTGGTGCAAAGGATCTATTTTATGAGCCAACTATCACTTAGGTCCTCCAAAGATACATGTGTCACCGCTTAGGTACTTGAATGAATTTTGTCACCAAACAAGTCATCAGCATGTTGAGGAACATTAAGTCGCCAATTAAATTCATAGAAGGATGTAACATTTAAAATTTTGAGGACTTATTTGGTAATAAACTTTCAAGAACTAACTTGGAGGACCTAAGTGGTAGTTAACTGGTGACATGCGTATCTTTGTGAATTGTCTAAACTCTAAACAAGATGGGTTAACTTGTGTAATTAGTACTTAAAACTTAAAAGACAGGCTGGTTCATTGTACTGTTTCTACACACGGAAGCCTATTGGGTATAGTTCTCAGACAAAACAAATTCCCAAAAAAATTCCTGGAGGGTTCTGGTGCTCTGATCTCAGTGCCACCCCCCGAGTTAGAAAAATGTTTTCCCCTGTTCTTCAGCAGAGAGGCTTGGAGTCCAAAAACTTGATTGCTGTCAACAAGACCATTTTGTTAATTAATTGTAGTATTATGCACAAGAAGTAGCCGCTAGTATGTAAACATGATAATGCTTACATTTTATGTTTTGTCATGACATTTCCCCCTTTTCTATTTTTATGTTCTGTTTTTTATCTGCTGAATCTTTCTATTGATGTGATTTCTAGGTTTAATCTATATAAGGAGAACAAAGATACACAGGAGGCATTGGGGGTGATTGGAAATATGCTTAGCGTCCAGGTATGTCTCTTTCATTGTTGGATATATTCTTTAGGGATTCTGATTAGCAGAAAAGTACTTTTTGTTTGCTGACAATATCATAATTCTTTTTTTTGGGGTCATTAATGGGCATTTAAGATGTGTAATAATTGAGTTCTATTTGTCAAAGTTTGAACTTAATAGGTCATCTGCTTATATGTTATGACTGTGTATAAATGTGTTATGCCTCTTTATGTACCATCTTTTCATTTCAATTTGGAAACTAAGGAAAGTGGTATTGTTTTTTTTTTTAAATTGCACGATTTTTTCTGTTCACAAACTTAGTATTTATGTTTATGATGTAAAATGTTATACCCTCAGTAAGATGCACACTTTTATGGTCAAGTACCCTAGTTTTTACATTTGTTGAGTACTTGCATTTTATTCCCTATCTATGTCTTTAGTGAACCCTTTAACTTATTTAATTGTGATGACCCAGGAGGAAAGCAGTTCTGTTTGTATAATGTCTTGCCTACTCCTCCTTGCATATCCACCCTCGAGAAAAATGCAATCTGCTCAGATTATTATTGACTACTAGAAAAGCTTGCTAACTGTTTTCCACTTTTCCCTTTTAACTGATTGATATTTACTTAACTGACAGCCTAGATCGTTTGGATTTGCGGGTACAAAGGACAAACGTGCTGTTACTACCCAAAGAGTACTGAATTTCTACATTTTTTATGTTCTTCATTTGCATTCATTTGCCTTTTTATCTTATATTTCTGTCCATTTAGATTTTAGAGTTGGAGATCTCATTTGGTTTAAATCTTTTTTTGTTTCTAGGTTACTGTTTATAAGAAGCAAGCAAGTAAGCTAGCTTCCCTTAACAAGAGGCTAATTGGTATTAAAGTAGGTGATTTCTGGTAAGGTGATTGAATTTTCAGTGCACATTGTTCCTAACTATGATTTCTTTGAGGAATGATCAAACTATAAATGCACTTTGTCTAGTTACGTTAATGAAGGACTTCTTCTTGGCCAGCTTTGGGGAAACCGGTTTACAATCACATTGCGGTGAGGGTGTTATCTTTGCATGAAATCCACTTTTGTTCTGTTAAACTATTATATCTTGCAGTTAAGATTATTTATAATTGTTGATATAACTGCAGCTTTATATTTGTACCCAGAGCACTGACATATTTTCTCAGAGGTATTGTTTCAGATACTGAAGATACCATAAAAGCATCTGCTGATGCCTTAGGAAAGCGTGGCTTCATTAACTACTTTGGCTTACAGGTACTTTCTAAGTCACCCTCTCCCAGAGCCTGTGTTGATTTCACCAATTATGACATATTGTTTCCTTTATGTTAAATATTTAATGAATCTTCCTGAACAACTGGGAAGGCATAATCTGTGATGCATGGGTCTGCCCTGTATACTACTCGCACCTAACATCATTAATCATTTCCTGTTGTTTGTTATTGTATTGTTATTTTTGTAAGGCCCAGCAAAAAATTTTGTTTCCTAGATATTTTGGGTGTATTAAAGTGTGACTGGAAGTCTCACGTTGGATAGGATGGGTGAGTAAAAGTGTATATAAGTCTCACTTGTTGTTGGCTCTTCACTCTTCACATTGCCCTGTAGCAATGTGACTCCCTTAGTGGTTAGAGCTCCACGGTTGTGTGTCCTGACATCGTTACAACCGCATCACACTACAATTGTGGTGTGGCACTAAATCACAATGATGCAGCCGCATTGCAATGCAACTGCATCAAATCCAAAAAAAATTAATCACAAGAAATTCCCATCACAACGCCTCAATCTGCATCGCAACAACCACAATGACCGCAACCACGAATGCAACTGCAATTTAAAACACTGTTTGAAACATACAATGTCTTGGAGTTTCATTTTCTCCAACATGTGTTGGCCCTGTGTATTTGTGATTGTAATGAGAGTATAATTATAGGGTATAAACTTATGTTATGCTGTACATTGATGGATGGCTTAAATATATAGCATTGTGTTAAAAATCATCTCTACTTTGTGGAACTCAAGTCTAAATTTCATGTCGGTAATGATTTCAGTGTGGTCTGGGGTTAGCTTTTGGAAAATACCTAAATGAATGCCAACTACATCTGCCCCATTTCTTAATGAGAAGTTTTTTCTAATAAATTCTTTTATGTCCAAAATCCAGTGATGTAAACTCTTCTATTATATATTGTCTCTTCCATGTTCTTGTAAAAACTGAATAGTTTCACAACGTAATAACATGGCGTTTTTGACTGTCTATTTAGGATATATTTTATTTTTCATTTTTGCTTAATTAATCAACGTTATTGTATTTAATGTCCTCAGCGTTTTGGAAGTGGCTCTGTGCCAACTCACCTTATTGGAGCTGCTTTACTCCGAGGGGAATGGGAAGTTGCTGTAGACTTAATCCTTGATCCAAGAGATGGAGATATCCTTTTCATTGTTTCTATAATATATAATGAATGACTTATCTTAATTGATTTATTGTGCACTTATCTTAATTGATTTATTGTGCACTAATCTTCTTTGATAAAAAATATATTGTATACTGATGATAGTTAACATTAACATATCTATTGATTCCTGCTGTTTTTCATAACTTTAATTTAAATACAAAGACCTGCAATAGCCAAGGCACGCAAGTACTATAAAGGTAGTGATGATGTTGAAGGGACACTTAAGCAGTTGCCTCGATTTTTGGTTGCAGAAAGGGCTGTGGTAAGCTTCAAATACAATTTTTTTTATGAATTTCTCTCGGTAGGACTATAGTGCCGTGTTGTGCTTCCTTAAACTCTATGCAAGAGTGAAATATTTTTTTGTTTACTTGCCATACTTATGACTTATCTGTGTTGCTACAAGTTATAACTTATAACCATTTTTTGTCAACCAATCTAATGCAGCTTCAAAGTTTGAAAAAGTCTCCTGGAAACTATCAGCAGGCGTTGAAATCTATTCCACGGACTTTGAGAATGATGTGAGTTATAACTATCTGAACATGTCAATATGTTATAGGTAGGAATTATTTGGCTAAAGTGGCATTACATTGTTGCTGGTATTTCAATTGCTTCATGCTTTAGGATGAACTTTATATTTCAAATGCTTCTTGCTTTGAGAATCCAAAATGGTTTCTTTCACATTATTTAACTTCTTTTTATATATTTTGTATTTATTATTTTATCTCTTTTCAATTTAAAGAAACACCTGAGTTTGAATTTCACATAATTTTATACGAATCTGGGATGCATCTTTGTTCAGAGTGTGCCTTTGTGTCTTTATAAACTAGCTTATTTTGCTTCCAAAAAAGCTTATAATCAAAATGTTCAAGAGAAGAATCTTAGCTGAAAAGCATTTTTTTAGCATAAGATAATCAAAGCAAAACATGCACAAAGGTTATTACCAGATTACATGCATGTTATGCTATGTCATCATCAATTTCCTTATTTACAATAGAAATGCCATAACAAGGCTGATAGTTTTGTTATATTTGAGGATGATATCTTTATAAGCATGATTGCCAATGTGAATTTTGTGCTGGGGTACACGGCCTGATGCAATTGCATGATGCAGCCGCATTACGCTGCAATGCAATTGCATCAGGCTGCATCAAATTCAAAGGCATTTTTTTAATCGCAAAATCTTCACATCACATCGGCCTCAATCTACATCGCAACAAACATCAAAGCTTTTATTTAAAAGAAAAGCATTTTTACGAAGCTTCAAACAGTATGGATTGGTTTTTTTCTCTCCAGATTATAGTCATAGATAAATATAATCATAACCTAATTTCTCTAGCTCTACCAAACACGCATCATGCTTTGAAAGATAACACGGACAATTTTCATTTTATACTCACATCACTGCTTATGTTTTAGGTATGTACATAGTTACCAAAGCTATTTGTGGAACCATGCAGCAAGTATGAGGGTGCAAAAATATGGTAAGTTGTGATCTGTAATGATTTTTTAATATACCCTGCTTTATCTGTCTCTTAATTTCTACTAGTGTATTTCTTGATAGTCCATACAATCCTTAGCATGCGTTATTGTCATTAAGTTGAATGTGATTCTCTGGTGACAGGAACTGAACAAGTTGTATTAGGAGACTTGGTGTATTCTAAAGAAATTCCTAATGGAAAAGTTATGGAGCTTGTTGAACCTGAATGTGTTGATGACTGCAGTGCAACGTATGATAATGATAATAATAATAATGAAGATGAAGTCTCTGGAGATATTCATGATGAAAAAAATAGCAATGTCAAGGTAGTCTTTTTATTTCGGCCCATCACTGTGGTCTTCTAATACTAAGCCGAAGTTGTAGCTCTAACACTATGTCTTCTTGTTGTGATTACAGCGTCTGTCTTCCAAGAATAATACATTATGTTACCTTATTCGAATTACTAATAGTTTTCTTTGTATGACAGGTTGTGACCTCTGAAGTTCTTAATTCAGGATGTTATACAATTGATGATGTCATCCTTCCTCTGCCCGGGTACGCTTTGTCTGATTAATGCTGCTTATACAATTCAGATCCTCTTAACCAGTATTCGTTTTCTCTCTCTTGATGGGTTGATACCCTGGCATTTCTGTATTGATGATCTTGCAGTTCACGAGTAATTTATCCAACAAATGACGTTGCCAAAGTTTATCATGATTTGGCAAATAAAGTACGTGTTACTTATCTTTCTCTTCTTCCTCTTTATATTACCAATGTCAGCTAATACTTTGTATTTCTATTTGGGTTGCTCGCCAAGACTTTTCGCACTCTGCCTTGTTTTGCAATCGTTTAACATTCATTCACTGTTCCACGAATAGTTATTCTTTCTCTAATTAGTCGACTTTTTTGTTTGTATTGCCCAGGATGGAATTAGTTTAACAGAAAGTGTGCATAATTTGAAGTATGTAATTACATTCTCAGCTCAAATCTCAATGGGTCCAATTGTTTATTCATTGTTTATCTTATTCTATTTTTTCCAGTTCTCTTATTTTCATACTCCGGTTTATCGCTACTTGTTAGGGAATTCTCAATAACTAGTATGACTGGAGGTTACAGGAAGGTTTTTCAGAAACCAATTAACTTTGAATGGTATGTACCCAACTAAACCCTCCACTCGATTGCATCGACAATCAATGTTTACCCAACTTTTTTTTAATCTAGTTCCCACATTGAATAATGTCCTTAATTGTCTGCAATTGCAGGGAATTACTTACATATACCGATTGTAATAAGCCATTGGCAGAAACAGATTTAGACAAAATTGGTAAGTCAGTGGATGCACCAAACGGGAAAAGCGAAGACGCCTCTGATAGCATGAAACAGTTAGAGAGCTCTGATGATGGTGCAAAGGTTGAACCTGATGGTACAGAGATTGCAGATGATGAAGGAACAGTACCGCAGGATGGATCTGTTTGCAACTCCAGCTCTCAAGATTCCCAAATCGCTTTGAAATTAAGTTTGACTCTTCCTGCTTCATGTTATGCAACAATGGCCATAAGAGAGCTGCTAAAGACTTCAACATCTGTAAGCAATCAATTTGAAAAGTCTTGCATCTTAACCTTTTAATATGTTCAAATTAAATAATCAGGTGAAGTATAATTACATAAATACCGGTAAGACATTATTAATTAATAATAAAACGTAGCCTAAGGCATGAAACTCGCACTTTGGTATCTGTCTAAGGAGAATAAATATATGCAATCTTATTTCCGCAAGTGTTGTTGTTTCAGTAATGTTCTTAAATAATGGATTTGTGAATATATAAAATGGAAGGAAGCTCGATTATGGCTCGGATATAACTGGATATTTTGTCGCTCCTAATCCGCTTATCCGCCCCATATATTTTCTTGCTCTCACTTAACTCTGCAGTTTTATGTTCATATAACTATCATTTTTCCTTGTATGCTGTTGCAGGTTGCATATCAGAAGACATTAAACTAGTAAGTAGTAAGCTCAGCCACCACCCATATAACAATGTTTTTCTGCAAAGAAAAAGTGATTTATAGAACATAGAGAATGCCAGAAAGGGAAATTTAACACTAGTCCATTTCTTCTGACAATTTAAGCTGAATGATTTTAAGTGCTTTTTGTATGAGGAGATTTCAATGTGTTGAATTTCAGTACCTTGGGCATGTTGGCCTCTTTTATTCTGGCAGTAACATTATAACTCTTGTTGTAAATTTTCATATGCAACCATACAATTCCTATGTTTTTGTGGGACACATAAAAGCAGTGTTGTACTGTTGTGATAACCGGACAGTCAGGCCGGTTTAACCACCGACTGAAATTGAAAACGGTTATGGTTTGTAGTCTTAACCGAGTAAGAGGTTGGACCGCTTTGAACCAAAGAAATTCCGGTCCAACCATGCGGTTCACTTAAAATTAAAAAAAAATAGAACACTACTCTATTATTTTGTTTTACTTCTACTCTATTATTTTGTTTTACTTCGATGAAATATGTTATTTTAATATAATTATATAAAATTTTGTATTTATATATAAATATATATTTATAGATAAAAATAATAAATTATATATGAAATTATCCGGTCCGACTAGATGATTTAACTGTTTAAACCAGTTAAACCTAATATGGGGGCCTCTTCCGGTGGGATGTCTGATTCGAGTTTCATAACATTGCATAAAAGTGATGTTACCATATTATAAAGTTAAGTTTAATATTAGATTCGTTAGTCTTAACTACTTCATATTTTACTATACAATTATTTTGAGCAAATAAATAAGATATGATTATGCCTCCATTCACCTCTTACAACAAACGGTCCTTGTTTATGTGGGATGCTTTTTGGATCTAGTACTTTTTATTTTGGACTTCAGTTTCTTTGGCATATACAACAGAAAGCATTTAGACAATTTTATTATATATATAGTGCATAAAGTGACCAAGAATGACTAAAATGTCAATGATTCGATTATTGAGAGCAATTTGTTGGGCAGAGTGATTATGTATTCTGAAAGATGAGGGAATACTCTTGGTAGTATCAAAATATAATGTATAAGAGAATAATGTATCTCCTCATACAAGTAGATAATTTATTTCTTCCAGCTAGTAAAAGTATGACATTTGTACTATTTTGTTTAGTTTTAGAAATATTTTTATTAAAAATGATGAAACATTTGACACATGTCATGATTTTACTAGCAAGATGAGATAACTTATCTTCTTATACCAGAAGATACTTTATTCCCAATGCATAATGTGATATCGTTCTTATACATAACTAATTAAACTAGTTGAACCTTAATCTAGATATTTTTGAGTTTTTTTTGTATAACCAAGAGTATGCTTTTATCTTATTGGTGAAGAATTAATCTCTTTCGGTATATGTGACTATCGCTATCAGGAATTGAACATTTGACCTTTGTTATTTTAGTTTGTCTAGAGATCTAATGAGACTTTACACTACTAAATTAAGGTCTCGCTGGTAGATCTTTTTTAACCTTAATAACATGTTCTTGAAATGAAGATGTACAAATAAATGTTAAGTAAAAGGTTACATATCTATAACAAAATGTTTTAATTGACATACTTAATTATAAGAAGGCTATATATTATAAATAAGGGTGGGATCCTCATCGTAGTCATCAATTTTATGAATATCTATTGGTTTAGATCTATTCACTAATTCAAACTATTGGATTTCCCTATAATTAATGACTAGAATAGGAAATAAGTTTAAAAAACTTACTCTTGAAGTAAATGAATCTCTCCCCTTTAAACATTTAGGATACCTAGATAGATTGGGATAACTAGAAACAAATAACCCAATCAAAATTTAAAAACACACTAAATCTAATTTATAAAATCCAAACTCATTTTACACACCTCAAACTCTAAGCACCAACTATTCCATGATTTCCATCGCAATCATAACTAATAGCAAAAATATTATGATTTATGATGTTGTTGAGTTAATTATTAATCAAGCTTTAAACCTACCACATTTTGATTTAAATGTTAGTGATGGAAGGTCACACTCACTTGAGTCATAGTCTAAAAGTTGTGCAGTCAAACCAACTATACATCTTACTTACTTCTTCCTTTACTTATACTAGCGTATCGATATATATTTCGTGTCTGCCGACCCGTTTTCCTATCATTTATAATATGTAGTTTGTATGTCATAAATGTCAAATATAATAGTTTGTTTAAGTATTTATAATTTGCAGTTGAATTTATTCTATTCGTGTAATGTTCAGTTTTTTTAAATAGAATATTCATGTTCTGATAAAAAAACAAATAGTTACAATGTAAGAAATAAGAAATAATTAACCAAATAACAGAACATACATTGGGTGGAGAGAGATATTAGGTTATATATAGTTTTTTTGGTAGAAATTAGAAAACGGTGAAAGTTAAATATGAAACCACAAATTACACCATAATGGTATGATTATTTTGGGTTTTCCCTTTATTATCTAATATAAATTTAATATCACATTTCACCTCACATTCCTATGGTTTACTATTACATATGATAAATATATATATATATATATTAATAATATCATAGTTTATTCACAATGTTACTTTATCATCTATCATTCACATTTAATAATAAGTTATAAGTAATACAAATAAATGATAAATAATATATTAATTATGTATAAAAAAATTTACACTTATATTACATAAATATACCACTCAAAAATGGATTTGTATATTTTCTAGTTCCCATGCTTCAATAATCATAAGATACAACTATAGAAGAGTATTCAAATCATAAGTGTATAGTTTTCCAAATCATAAGTGTACAACTCTCATGTTTTATGAATGATGAATTGTGAATAATATAAAGATAGTGAAAAAAAATTATGCACATAAATATTAATATCATTGAAACATGATGGGTTGAATATTAGAATATTTAAAAACATTATAGATGAATAGGAGCATAGAGGCATGTTACTATATATATATATATATACAATTTAAATACAATGTGTTGGTCTAATAGCATAAGACTATGATAAATTCTAAGATGATTAAAAGTGAAATATTCAATTCCTGATAGTCATACTTATGAGAAAGAATAACTATATATCTGAAAAGATTTAATATGTATAAACTGATAGTATAACTGATTTTTACACTGTCAGCAAATTATTCACTATTGATGTATTAATCACAATTGTCTCTTAAGAGAAAGACTTGTGTGGAGACATATATATGTAGAGACAACCAATAAAACATTGTCAACACATTAAGAATCTAGTTAGAATTAAAACTTAGTCCTAAATGATAGCATCAAAAAACATAAATACACTAGTCTCTAAATATGACGTGACCTATGTGTCTCCATGTAAGTTTTTCTCGTCTCGAGAAAGACTTATGTGGAGACATATGTATCTGGAGACAATCAATAAAACATTGTCAACATATTAAGAATTTAATTCGAATTAAAATTTAGTCATAAATGACAATATCAAACAAACATAATACACTTATATCTAAATACGACTTGACGTGTATGTCTCCATTAAAATTTTTCTCGTCTCTCAAACAAAAACAATATAAATCAATAATAAATGATATGCTAAATCAAGATATTTATACCAACAAATTTTAAATTTTAAACTCTATCGGAGAATGATTAGTTCTTTAATCATAAATCCAGATATTTATACCAACAAAATTGGAACATAATGTTAAAGTAATAAATTAATAATTTATCATTTTCTTTCATATCCCGAAAGAGCTTCAACACCTTCCTCTCTTCTTTCTAGTTCTTCTTCTTCTTCTTCTTCATTCTTCTTCAACAACAACAACGGTGTCGTTTCGCAATTCTTCTCACTATCTCCGATCTCTTCATTTCACTCAGGTACTTACATTTTCCATTTTTCATCATCTTACGCTTTTCATATTCATCAATTTCTCTTCATTTTCTGCTTTTACTTCGATTTTGTGAAATTTCTGTTATGTAACCGTTTTTTTCTGCTTCATTTTCCATTACTAGTTAACTCTTGTTTTAGTATATGAAATTTAACGCGCTAGTTATTTATAAAATTACTGTTTAGTCCTTGAATTTGTAATCATCGGTTATATTAGTTACTTGTCTGAACTTCTGTTCAGTTAAATTAGTTATGGGAATAAGGAATGATTTGTTTGATATTTTAAAGTTAGAGACATAGATAAATCATGTTTACAGGTTAGGGGACTAAAATGATAATTTGCAGTTTAGTCAATGTTAGATTCGTAGATATTGGACGGAGTTTTAAGTTAGTTGTCAACTGGCTAATATAACCATCATATTTTATCCGAGCTTAGGATCGGCGTATGAAATGCGGATATTTTAATATCGTTCACGTATCTGATTATGATATCCTCCAATGCTTTACGGATATGTATCCATGGAGTATCGAGTTATTATTTTCTAAAATAAATAAATAAATAAATTATAAATTGGATACTTTCATGGTAATCTTTGATACTCTTAAAATGTTTTTTGATACCTCTGAGACGCTCAACTACGATGTAGAAGCATTTTAAGAGAGAGAAAAACATAATACACAAGCACTTAAAAGACAAATATATCATTCAATCTACCAAGTGGAATTCTATAATTGTAGGGAGACAAAAGACGCAACATGTTATTGCATAGAGAATGAAGAAAAAATGCATCTGGATAATGATGATCAAGGATTAACCGGGATTGATATTTTTCCTATTTGTGGGCAATAATAAATGATTTCTTATGACAATATGATTTTCATTCTGTATTTAGTTATCTCTACGAAGTATGGGTTTTTTTGAAATTTCAGAACAACAACTATATTTTTATCATGTGTTATGAATTTTGTATGTGTATCTCAAACGTTTGGCTTCCTACATTTTTCAAGAATATGCATATCGACGTATCGGATACATGTCGGTGCTTCATAGGATCGAGCAACTATGTATAGCATCTAGCACACACATGCAGGTTTTTAGTGAATGTTAGATTGTTTGGAAGACATGTGATTAGCATTAGAAGACTTGGTTCTTCAACCTTGGCGTATAAGTCAATGTAATTGATGGTGAATTCCTTCATTTAGTAAACAAAATAGTATTACTATGCCTTATCAAGTGTATGGGATACTTGATTAAGTTACTTTGCTGAAAGTGTAGTCTTCCGATGCATAACTACGGGGGTTTTAAATTGCGGTTGTAGTTGCATTTTGACGCATAGCTTGGTGGTGTTTCGGTTGCACTCGCCATTGCAATTGTTGTGGTGTTGCAGCCAATGCAGTCTGCAATCATGTCTTGATGTGGCTGTAGCAACCGAGATGTTGCAGTTACATCACGTGACGTGGTCCACATTTTAAAACCTTGATATCTATATTTCAATACCGTCTTTTAATCCTTGATTTGGTTTGTAATTGTAGGCAGGAGAAGGAGATCTGCTACTATTATTGACATGGAGCAGTATGAAATACTTGAGCAAATTGGAAAAGGTGCTTTTGGGTCTGCCCTTCTGGTGAAGCATAAGCATGAAAAGAAAAAGTTAGAACTGAAAGCTACATTACTTTTTTACACCTTAGTGCCCGTTTCTATTCATTTTTGTTGTTTAACCTTGTTTTTGAATCACATAGATATGTGCTGAAGAAGATTCGCCTTGCCCGCCAAACTGAGCGCTCTCGTAGGTCTGCACACCAGGAGGTTGGTTCTTGTTTTTGTGCTGTGTTCTACAAGAATTTCATTTCCTAATGGGCCTAGAGAGAGGTTTCAAATCTCAAAATGGATTTGGCAGTAAACTTAACAGCCTTGTTGATTGAAAATGTTTGATGTGAAATTTTTGTGGATATGGTTCAAGATATTTTTTATATCCTTTTCCTTTTGGGGTATCTGTAGATGGAGCTCATCTCCAAAATGAGAAATCCATTTATTGTGGAGTATAAAGATTCATGGGTAGAGAAGGTATGGTCTTAACTTCTTTTTACGTGCTCAGTTAACTACAAGAATGGCTTCTACTATAATCTTTCCCTTATATGCTTCTACTGGAAGATCGCTATTAAACCATTGTGCAGTTGCATCATAATTTTTTTAATAAAGAAGTTTAACTCTTGGACTTGGTCTTATCTGGTGCTAACCCTGAATATATTATTATTTGTCATAGCAGCATTAAATTAGTTTCACCTTAGTATGCATCTTCAATAAACATTTGAAGTAACGATGAGTAACAGACAAGTACAGTTTTATTATTACTTTAGATTTTAAATTTCATTTTCCCATCCAGATGATTGCTTTGGTTATTTCCTTTTATCAGGACAGTTTTGATTTTTGCTTATTGGTAATGACACATAAACTGATTGTAACTGCTTCATGCTGACATACTTTGATACCTTGCTTGTCAGGGTTGCTATGTTTGCATTATTATATGTTATTGTGAAGGTGGAGATATGTAAGTGTCTTTTCTCAAAATTTTCCTAGACTAACATGGTTCTTGCTTTCATAAATTAGATTTGGGCCAATGATAGTTTTTAAATACATTATTGCTGTAACACAGGGCGGAAGCTATAAAGAAAGCTAATGGTGTTATGTTTCCTGAGGAGGTTATGTCTCTTTATGTTTTGTTGGATAAATAAACAAATTTCATAATATATCTCTCTTTTCCTTCGAACAATATTATTCATCTTTAAATAAATCAGACGACATTCAGATTTGCACTTTTAAAATCTAAAAGGAACATTAGTTTTCAGAAACTTTGTAAGTGGCTTGTTCAACTTCTCATGGCACTTGAGTACTTGCACAAGAACCATATTCTTCATCGTGATGTTAAGGTTAGCAACCAAATCCTCTTTATGCTTAGTAATAGTTTTTTTATTTCCATCTATGTTCTCTCAAGCCATATACTAATTGAGAAAATTACATGAATTTGTCAGTGCTCGAACATATTTTTGACAAAAGATCGCAACATACGCCTTGGTATGCTATCCTATTGTTTCTGTAGTGTATGTTGACTGACTGTTGAGCAGTTAAATTTTGGAGGGGAATAAAGGTAAAGGGAAGGCTTGAGAACCCTTTCACAAGTGTATTTCATGGGAACTAATCCCCCCCACCTCAACCCCCTCCTTTCATTGCCCTCCAAAAACCAACTCACAAGTCACAAACAACCCCTTAAATAAAACACAGATGATTGAAATTTTCTTACAAATGGTCAAATGATGATACAGGTGATTTTGGACTTGCCAAAAAGTTGACTTCAGATGATCTTACTTCCTCTGTAAGAAATTTTTAATCTATAAATTGAGTTTATGTTCCTGATTGAGACTTTTGCACGATGTTTTGTCATCAACAAGAGTTGTTGCCTTGTAACTTAGGTTGTAGGAACTCCTAGCTACATGTGTCCTGAGCTCCTTGCAGATATACCTTACGGTTCTAAATCAGATATTTGGTCCTTGGGTAACTACTCATGGTTATTTTTCCTTGATAAGCTTTTTGTTGTCTAGCTAAATATGTATTCATGATCTATGAAACTGGTTATTCAGGATGCTGTATATATGAAATGACCTCACTCAAGCCTGCATTCAAAGCATTTGTAAGTATTATCTTAATTAAAAAAGGTTTGTGTTACCAGTTTCTTCATTGGTTACATCACTGCCACTTTTCATTTTATTCTCAATCATATACCAAAGTCTGCATAACAATTTGACTGTCATCACATTACCTTGTTTGCACATATTTTTTTGTAACAGACCAGTAGAATCAATATCTACTATTTTATTGTCTCTGTATCTCCATTTGATATGTTATGAATTTATGCCAATTGTTTTACTATGATTTTCACAACTGATTATCGGCAGAGGTCATGCAGCTGCTGTGTTACACTTATATTATCTCTCAGAGACTTGAAAACTGCTCGCATTTACTGCTTTTCATATATTCTCTTCCAACTTTGCTTTATGGAGTTATATAATTATCTTTTAATTTCTCTGAATAGGATATAGAAGCACTGATTGTCAAGATCAGTAAGTCCATAGTGGCTCCGCTGCCATCAAAATATTCTAGTGCATTGTAAGTCCTTGTTCTTAACACTGTTTGTAAGCCAAAGCCCATTGAAAGTGGGGATTAGTTTCTTGTGAATTAGTCACATGATTCTATTTTGAACTGTACAATTGATCTAATTTTATATATTTTTTCCCTTATGGCAGTCGAGGTCTCATTAAAAGCATGCTGCGGAAAAATCCAGAGCTTAGGCCTAGTGTATGTATAAAAGCTATCCTCTGACCTTGAATAAGTCAATTCAATGTAGAGTCTTAAAGCAAGTGCAGAAGTTATACTAAACTTTGTAGCTAGTGTTTGTACATTATTTGAAGCAGTTTCAATTTGTTTGGGTAGAATTCATGGTGTCTGATTGGCAGACTATGAAGTGATGTCAGGTAATGGATGTGAAGGGGTCTTTTGTAACCATCCTTTCTTTCTTGCTCCCTTTCATGTATCGCTGGAGACAGGCTGCAGAGTTACTTGGGCACCCACATCTTCAACCTTATGTTCATAATATCCTTCTCAAAATCAACAGCCCTAGGCAAAGTACATTACCAGGTCATTGGCAACAATCCAACTATGTCAAGAAAACTAGATTCTTGAAACGAGAAGATGATTCTGTTTCCATCTATAAGGATAAGTGGCACTCTTTCAGCAATTGTCAGACTTCAAATCCTAGTGTATCTGGAGCAGAGCAAGATTCTCTATGCTCTACCCGAGAAATAGATTGTACCCCTGATTATTTGAATCAAAGATTAGCAGAACTGTGTGTTGGAGATAGTCATGAGGTGAAGTCAAACGTTAAGCCAGTTGTTTCCAGAACTTCTAGTATTGCAAAGACTCCAAGACTCACTTTATCGAAAGCTCCTGCCACCCACAAGAAATCAATAAAACACTCAAAGAATCATAAGGAGGTAAGGCAAGCTGAGTGCACCATGTTTTAATATTTGCCACAGTATATTCATGAAACAAACTTAAGCATGTCACCTGTGTTATGTTTTAAGTTAATGTTGGTCACAGCATATATTCATGAAACAAACTTAAGCATGTCAGCTTTGTTCTGTGGGTGGTTACAATGGACTACTCTTGCGCCTGTAATATTATTTTCTCAATTACAAATTTAAGATGTCTGACTTTCTAAAACTCATTGATGCAGCTTCCTATATCACACAGTACCAAACAAACTGTCCATACAACTCGCAGAGCATCATTGCCATTGCCACAAAGTCGTGCCATTCAACAGCCTTCTCGAAGGGCCACTATTGCTTTATCTAGCAATGTAAATTCACCCAATATTTCAGTTAACGCACCTCATATTGATAAGATGGCAGAATATCCATTAGCATCATATGAAGATCAATTGTTTCCCATCAGTAGGGCTTCACCGACCTCTGCTCGTTGTTCCTCAAGCTTCCCTCCATGTAACAGCGATTCAACTATGATAGACAAATGCACAGTTGAGGTATGTAGTATACCACCCGTCAGGCCTAGTTGTTCTGATACTTGGCAGGGAATCAAGCGCAACATGATCAAGGAAAACAATGAGGAAAAAAGTGGCTCATATGATAAAAATGCAACTGCTGGAGCATCAAGCCACAACTCTTCAGACTTGCGCCGCCGACAGTTTGACACTTCATCCTTCCAACAAAGGGCCGACGCCTTGGAGGGGTTGCTTGAGTTTAGTGCAAGATTACTACAGCAGGAAAGGTATGACGAACTTGGGGTGTTGTTAAAACCATTTGGCCCAGGAAAGGTTTCCCCAAGGGAAACTGCTATTTGGTTGAGCAAGAGTTTCAAAGTTAACACTTTCAACTAGGAACAGTGTGCCTAAACTGCTGTAACATGGGATGTATTCATGCACTCATGCTTGTAGAGTTTGTGTGTCTTTCTTCTTCCACGGTGACATTTAGACAGTTGATTTTTTTCAGTGACCATGTTTTCTCATTTACCCACTTTTCAATTTAATCCAATGATTAATGAATCGAGGAAGATGATTGATATTTTCATGATATGATAGCATTACCTGTCTGACTACAGGATTTAATTAAACTCAAATTTCAAATCCCGCCCTTCATTTCATGGAAGTTGTAGGTAATGTTTGGTAGACATCTCAAAACAAGTTGAAACAAAATATAAGTTCTGCTCTTTCTTTAGTGTATTATGTAAACAGACTGGAACACAAAAAGGACGAAAAAGTATTACATTTTGGTTCCACGGAAAAGGTTGGAACCAAGATATCAGAATAGAATATCTTGTTTTGTCTCGTATCATACTATTGTGGTCTGGCACCCTACCATACATCTCTTTGCATCTGATGCAAACTATAGATGGATGTTATGAGAAATGATTGGTGCGTGACAGTACACTGACATCACCTAACAATTGTGAGGTGTCATAGTTAAAGAGTAGTTGAAAATAAGTGTATGGATTTATTCAGAGCTGATGAGAACTGCCAGCAGGAAAATTAAAAGGGTAACAAGCTTTGTAAATTATAATAATAATCTGCATGTACCAAAAAAATTATAAAATGGGTGACCTTAACATTAGTGTACCAGATTGAATCATTTGCTTGTTCTGTAGCATTAGCATGGGAACTCAATAGTATGAATCACTATTAACCATGATGCTGCCATAGGAGTCGTGCCCACCATCTTTCGTTGACCCATAGTGGTTAATAATCCAATGATCGAAGCTTCTTTGATCAATGCGTGAGGACTCAGAGGACACACTATGCCTTGGACCATTCAGTGAGGTACTAAGTTCATTGGTAGATTCTATAGACTTGCTTTTGTGCCTCATTCCCTTTTTGGGTCGTTGTTTTGGTTCACTATGAGACCTTGCTTTTGCCTTTGAAGATTGTGTCTTGTTCATGTAACTTGGTGACCATGATTGATTGTGAGACCCTTGGTGGTGCTCAGAAGTTGATAATGCTATTGTTGTTGGGTTCATTTCAAACATGAATCTGTAGTTTTCTGGGCTGTTTGGTGCTGTGATTGAAGTATTCTCCCTGTATTGATGTTTTGAAACTGACCTACTGTTTGAATAGGATGTCGTGGGATCATGCTCCATACTCTTCACATGTGAACGATCTCGAGGGGCATTTCTGCTTTTCAAAGTCTCCAGCATTTCATCCACACTCATACCCTTTGAGTTCTGTATACATAGTAGTCATATTGTAGATTGTAGATGTTAGTTAGATTGCAGCATAGCAGAACAGGTAACTGAAACTCAGCCTAAGGTAGCATTTGGTAGATCATATGAGTTCTATTTTGTCTTTAGTGTATTTTATAGACAAAGCATAATAAGGACAAAAGACTTAAAAATAGAACATTTTGTTGGTTCCACTAAAAGGGGTGAAACCAAAGAGAATAGAACATAACATCCTATTCTATCTTATTCCATCTTGTTCTGTTTCACACTAATTTCTATCTAAAGCTTCACTAAGATGAATTTTCAATGGGGTTTACATCTGAAAAAATGCTAGTAATGCATCACTTCTATACATTTGTATGACATGCCTGTGGGGGTTCAATCAGAGTGTGACTATACAAAAAACTGAGATGTGATCAATTATAATTAAATGGTGAAAATTGTGCACATGTTAGGTAATGTGTGTGAGAGTAGCATTGTTGTTTACATCTAAATTGAATATAGTGGTTTATTTACTTGAACAATCATATTATGCTTATGTCAATCTTGAAATGATGACTTTATGAAAATTTTGCACAGGCTTACTTTATTTTTTCTTTTGAGACCTTTGTGGTGAGGACTTTCTCTATGTTCCGGAGGCTGTTTTCCAAGAAGATTTGCTTCTTCTACCTTCTGAATTCTGTGAATTCGGGTTCTAACTTGGATGGCCATCAATGCATGCATGCCACGCAGTGTAGCAGTTGTTTGCTTCCTTACAAGGTATCCCCTTACCAGTGCCTGTAACTTGACTAATCCCCTTAAAGCATGTAATGCTCTCCTTGCCTGAAAATTACATGTAGCATGTTCATCAGAAATCTAGTCCAAATGTTTGAGCCTAGAAATAGTAATATAGTGTTAAGAAAGCTACTGAAAGTGGGGACCCTTGAACATTTAGGCATTTCCTTCCTATGATATCTTTTTAGAAAACTTATTGCTTAAACACTTCATTAAACTGTTTATCTAAATGTGTCCTTAGTTGTAGAGGCTTTGATACTGTATCATGAACCGTCTTTTCTAACAACTTTAAGAGTTGTTAGAAGAAGATAAACGAATGATTTTGTTGTTTCTCGAACAAATGATGAATCTAGAAAGATGCCAGTGTGAACATAAAAAGAAAATCATACCAAATATGAGCGAAAAGCAGCCTGAATCTTCGTAGCAGCTACACTTTTATCTTTTCTGTATCTAGAAACCTGTGATAGTATTGTTGGAAAACTCTTTGAATCATGAGTTTCCAACAAGGCTTGGATTTGAAATTTAGCAGAATCACCTGAGTCAAAAGATATAGAAAATTTATGTCCTGCTATCATGTTTGTTTTTCTTCCACTTCCACCTTTCAATCTTCCAAAACTCCATCTACGCTTCATATTAGGACTTATCATTTGACTTTCAATCATGCTGGCACTCTTATTCTCAGAGAAAAGTGTATCAATCTTCTTGTGCTTCTCTTCCTTTTTCCCTAGTAGAAAGTTTCTAATCCATTTCCCTGCCCTTCCCATTTCTAATTTTCTATTTAGTGGAACCTAGTAGCATCTAAGATTCAGAAAGCCACTGAGGTTCTTATAATCCTTTTGCCTCAAATATACATAAAGAGAAATAGCTAAACATAAGGTATATCAGATCTTTTTGTCCAAATGTTATGTTTTAATCATGTTATAGGTGCAATATTTATACATATATGGAAACTGTCTCTCGTTTACGGGGTAAGGCTGCGTATATCAACCCTCCCCAGACCCCACTAAGTGGGAGTCTTATGCACTGGGCCCGCTCATTTTATAGGTGCAATATATATGTAGCATTCTTCTAGTACTTGTTGAGTATGACTCTTCTTTCTTTGGTTTTTGTGCTGATATTTAACTATATTTATTTATTATTTGCCTTTGGCCTGCAAGGTTTTCCCTTATATAGCCACTTGCTACCCTTATTGAGTTTCTTGAATATAATTTTGGGGAGTGTTCCAATTCTACGTTGCCTCAGCATAATCTTTAAGAGCCTTAAACTTTTCTGAGCAGAGCTTAGTAAATTATTTTAGGGGACCATGATGTTAAAAAAGTAATAATATATATTATAGCAGTTAGATAGAGGAATAAATTCATTGACATTGCCTCTCTATAGAGGAATAAATTAAATGACAGTGGCTCTCTCTATATACAAGAAGTCAGAAAATGTCACTGTTGTTATGAGTTATGACTTTATATAAATAACCCTTAGTTTCTGTCATGATGTTAAGCTAAATAATAAATGCATGTTTTAGAAACAATTAAGAGGAGAACTGTCTTTATTATGTCAATGTCAACATTAGAGTAAGTAAAATATATAAAAATGTTATGTTTATTCAAGTGTGACGTACCACATTGGATATGAGATGAGAAATGAAATAATTTATAAGTGAAAAAGACCCGTAAAACTATTGTCTGAAGGTTTTACGTGGTGTCTCACTTGTGACTCTTCACTCTTCTCATGTCTGGTAACAATGGAACTCTCTGGTGGTTGGAGGCTCCCCAGTCGCAGTCGGGTCTAATAAATGGTGTTAGAGCCGATAGTTCGACTGGAGCGCATGATGGACTTAAGGGGGAGCGGACCAATAAGTGTGTAGTAGGTGGGGTTAACTTCATGGATAAGCGGGAAGTATTGAAATGTCATTTAAACTAAGCATCTAGGAGTTAACATGAATAATACATCATGTAACAAAAAAAACTATGTTGACTTTGATCTCTCATCTCTATGTTGTTATACTCTTTTGGCTCTGATTTAGTCATGTATTTGAAGCTAATAGATTCAAAAAATAACTTATATTCTAAAGTTATGTTTCTCTTCTTTAATTCAATGCTTTGATGTTGTACAAAGTTATGATTTTTAATAGGATTGGTTATATATTCTCTTCTTTTCCTTTTTATCCATTTCATTGTATCAGTACTTAAATTTTCTCTTAACTGTTTTTACTTTTTTCTAAAAACTTATGAGAAAGAACAACAAAATATCATTTAACATAGCTTTTATTTACTGCTTCTAAAATATAGTTGTAAATTTTAACCACTAATTTAGAAATCAATAACTGTACTTGTGATAATATATTTACACTCATAAACCAAATCATGAAGTTCATAGTTATGGGCATAGAGTCTCTAAGGTAGATATACCCTTACCTTTTCACTTCACTTTATAATAGTGAGGAACTTACAATAGAGAAAATCATGAATAACTTTCACTTTACAACAAATAAAAACAATGGGAAAACCACAACATCCTCCTATCAATAATCATAGTAATAATCACTTATCCTCAACTTTGAATATCATTCTTGAAACACCTCAGTTATGACATGTGACTCCTTGGGTTCATGAATAATGGTAGCGACTTGTTTGTAAAGTGACTATTTGTCCTTGAGGTCACGTGTTCGAGTCGCGGGAGGCTCCCTTTTATAGGAAATAAAATATTGTATATATTATTTAAACTTGTGGATGACACACTCAATCTATTCATGAGTATGTAGGGTTGCATGTTAAAACTAGGGTGTTACAAATAGCTTAATGGTAGTGACTCATTTGTAAGATGACTATTTGTACCTGAGATCATGGGTTCGAGTCATGGAATGCTCCCCTTTATGGGGAATAAAATACTACAAGAATATTTAAGTTTGTGGGTGACACGCTCAACATATTCATGAGCATGACAAGTTGCATATCTACTGAGGTGTTAGAGTCCTTGGCAACAATAATATCAGAAGTAGCTATATTCAAGAACAATCCATGCTCTTTAATTCTTGTTTTGAAATATAAATCATCAATATAATTATCATCATAAGGTTTCCCATTTTCATCAATTCTCAACTTATTATCAACTCCTTCATCAACATCTATTGTCCATTATTCACTATAGAAACTATATAGTAAATACATATATTAAAGATTAAATATTCATTTTAGTTCTTCATATTTTTAACCTTGTCAGTTTAGTTGTTCAAAAAAGAAAAGACCTAAAATGGTCCCCTAAACTTTCAAATGTAGGTTTAATTAGTCATTTTTAGTATATTTTCAAGCATTTGGTATGGACTAATTTGACCCAAAAAGGACTAATTTGATTCACATTTAAAATTTTTGGGGACCATTTTAGGCTTTTCTTTTTTTGAAGGACTAAACCGGTGAAGTCAAAAAATATGAGGACTAAAATGGATAAACAATCTATCTTAAATTAAGGAGTATTTAAACAGACATCATCATCCTCACAAACTCTTCATAATCAATGAGTCCATCGCCATCCAAATCAGCCTGATTCACCATGAACCCAAGTTCTTCTTCTGTCACCTTTACTCCAATGGTTCTCATTACAAACATCAACTACACCCACACACACACAAAAGAGTATCAGTAGTTGACCGATTTTAATGACCAGTACGATATTAATAATACTTGAAATTTCTATGCCTATATTACATTAGGGTAAATATAATATACTTTATTTTTATAATATTGTTAAGGAAAATAAGATAATATTTCTGAAGCAAGCAATAAATAATTAATTGAACCTCAATGGGTGAAATGTAACCATCTTGGTCTTTATCAAATACCCTGAAAGCTTCCTTCAATTCTTCTTCTGCTGCAGTTTCCTTTTTGGTCCACACAAATAATATGCATGCATAATTAGGATCAATTCTATATAGTACTATACTTAAAATAATTAATTAAATTTGATTTTCATGTACCTTTATCTTTATGGCCATAAGATTTAAGAACTCTCCAAATTCCATGGTTCCTTTGCCATCCAAATCACCTTCTTTCATCATAAACTGTAATTCTTCTATTGTAGGATTTTCATCTAGTGATCTCATTGCAATGCCTAATTCTTCAATGCTTATGAAACCTTTTTTCCCAATACATAAGAAAAATTACCAAAAATATTTTTCCCTTGACACTAACTTTATAGCTTGTTTTTTTGGGTACTACAAGGGTATCACTTTGCTTTCGCTTTCATGAATTGAACCTTTAACTTTTGGTCATTCTGAGAATCTAGTAGGAGCTTACCATCTAGACTAACATCTTGTTGGTAACGTATAGCTTATTTGATATTTCTATAACTAATTAATTTCATCAAAACTCATGTAGAGTACCAAGTACCAACAAAATGTTGGTTTAGTAATGTAAGGTCCCATGGATCTCCAAGGTCGAGGGTTCGATTTTTGGGAGCGATATTTGTTGAGAGGAGCAACCACAAACCCCGAAGAAGATTAATTCCTTATTAAAAAGGTGAAAAAATACTTTTAGTAATACAAAAAAACTCGTGTCTAGTTGTTTTATGGAGATAAAAAACTAGATTCTAGTGTTTGGAGTAAGTGATTATTTTTTTCTTCTTCAATTTACCCTTTAATTTTTTTTAGAAAGAACAATTCTTACCTCCACTACTATTATTTATCATTTTCATTAATCTAACAAATTTCAGCTATATATACATCTACTTTTTCAAACAACTCCATGAATTTGGTACCATAAAGCTAAATAAGCCATATATGAAATGTGACTTTAATCAAGTAACTAAACTACTATAAGTTTTCATTACAATCTAGATAAGTTTATATATAAAGAGGGTATATAAAAATATAATGAGTATATAAAAATATAATGAGTATATAACATACCATCTCCATCTTTGTCAAAAAGACAGAATGCTTCAAGAAACTCCCCAATTTGCTCTTCCCTTAGTATATCCTTCATACTTTTTTTTTATCTAATTAGAATATAATTATATATATATATATATAAAAAGCTAGTTTATTGGGAGTTCAACACTCCCAAAAATTAAGAGAGGAGAAGAAAGATCATTGATGTTAATTTGGTGCTTCAACTTATTATATATATGCATGCAAAAGGTGGGTACAAAGAAAAAAAATGCCCCTTTGACTATGTGAAAATGATATTTAGTATGAAAAATGTATTATATTCATACTTTTAGGAAGAAAAAATATGGTGAAGAACATAATGATCCATTTTTTACATATTTCTAATCGAAATTCTCTTATTCATATAAAATTGACATATATCAAACGATGATACTTTATTAATTAATAATTAGAAATTACATATATTCACTTTTCTTATGGACATAACGATTTAGTATATTTTTTTTGTTTTTACACAGTTATACTCACACTGGAGACAATCTTCTCTAAGTCGGGAACATCCACAGGTATATGAGGTTAACTCTCTCAGCGGATATTTTTTCATCCACAAGACTTAAAACCCAAGATTTTGCTTAAGGAAAATTAAATATGTATTACTTGAACAAACATATGTTAGTATAACGATTTAGTATGAACACATTTTGTATTCTTCAAAATACTTTTATACATCACTCTTGACTTACTAAGGTGGACTTTAAAATGAGACTGAAGTATAATATTCAAAATACCTCTTTTTTGTAGAGCTTTTCGTGGTAAAAAAAACTAGAAATAATACTCTTTTTTTGTAGAGTCTTAATGATGATGTATGAAAAAGAAAATAGAATACATCTTCTCGGGAGATAAGTTATTTCTTTCCCCACTAAAATCAAATCATAATATGTGTTTTATTTTACTCTTTTTTATAAAAATATTTTTAAAAACTATAAAAAAGAACCCATGTCAATTATTGTGGCTGAATGAGATAATTTATATCTCAACCGGAAAAGATTTATATCTCAAGGGAAAATGGATGTATCCTTGTGTTGAAATTTCTTGGTCTAATTTTCTAAAATGCTGCAAGGAAAATTCTAAAATGCTGAATTTGTCTTCCAACACAATCACATGGAAGAATCTTTCTAGTCTCTACCCTTGACTTTTGTGTTGACTTAAAGCATAACCAAGTATTTGTTTTGGTCTAATTTTATTTATTTTGGAAATTATTTTAAAGTCTAACTAATTTAAATTCAGCTATAGAAAAGCATATATTTTTTTGGTTTCTACATATATCCTTGCACTGAAGACAATTTTATCCGAATCGAAAATATCCATAGGTAAGTGAGAACATGAGACATTGCTTAAGAGGATCAAGCATGTACCACTTGAACCAACACCATTTGATTAGAAACACATATTTGATAAGACAAAAACTCTCAATCAAGAGAAAAAGATAATAAACGAGTACAGATAAAAATCAAACTTATCGGACCACCCGATCCGGTACTCACAACATAACTTTACTTAATTGTTACTATATTTTTTTCCTATTAACTTTTCACACGTGAAAGTTTTTTATCATCTATGTTTGTATTAATGTGACATTATGATACTTATGTATCAAAAGTTTATTTATATTTTAAAGTAAAAACTCTCACCATGACTACATTCAAACCAATTAATAAAAATATAACCACATTTTATCTACACAATGACTTCATGAATCAATAAAATTTGGTTTGCAAGCAACATTATTTATTTATGTACTGTAATGATGATGATACTTCACAACAAGGTCACATTCTTAAGCAAATCGACGACCACATGGCCTTGTTCCACGCCCACGCCGTCGCTCTTGGCGATATCCTTACTGGTATCTTTGTCATGCTGATATTGTCGTTTCTTCTACATTATGCTTAAAAAATGGTGGCTTAATACACGAGATTCCTATCTAGTGTCATATGTTCAAAATGGTGCAATTCATGCATGTTTAAGGAAAATGGCACTCCAACCCGGAATTCAAATGGTATAATGTTAGGGGTGAGCCGGCCCCGGCCCTACCCGCTCATCTGGTACGGCCCGATCATGATCGGGTTTAAAGATTGACCAGGTCGATATTTAGGGTCGGGTTAGCTTCGGGTCTAGGGTCGGGTTAGCTTCAGGTTTAGGGCCGGGTCCAAGTTCAAAAGAATGACCCGACCAATATTTAGGGCCGGATAAGGACAAGCCTTAACCAGTTCCAACCCAGCCCATGCTCACCCCTTTATAATGTAATGGCTAAACATGTTGTCATTGTATCAACTTTCTTGAACATTATTGTTAAACACAGCAATGTTAACATGAACAACAATTGCAGAATGAAGAAACACCCATGTTCCAATGATTTTCATTAACTCACTTAATATGAAGATGAAGAAAAAGTGGTCACAAAAAATGACAATAAACTTCACCTTATAATGCAAAAAACATCAATGTAATTATACAGAAATATATGATAGTTTAATGTCAAGGCTTACAAAGTACTTTGGAATTCTGGTTCAGAAACAAACCAAACAAAGTGTAGCACTAGAATTATCAATTATCACTTCAACATTTTTGTAGGGTATACATCCCTTGTGCTTGTCTTACCTAAAGTGCATACATCCTCTTGTATTCACTGTTTAAAATTTCTTGATCTGATGCATGAGACATAGAGAACGAACGACTCTCAGCCCTTAATTTTGTCTCCTCCAGCCGATTCAAAATGACACAATAGGCCATTGAGCCAATTGTCGAAACCATTATCAAGCTTCCGATCACTGTAGCATATATAGCAAGCCATTTAGAGTGTGGTCCTACCACTACATAGGTGAGTGAAATGAAGGCGATGGAAATAAAAAGGCAAGCTGTCCACATGAGCTTGTTGATCACAAAAACGAGCTGCCTTTTCGCCTTTTGCTCGATCACGACTACAGAAGTTTGAACCACCACTACTGCGAGAGAAATGAATAATGCCAGGCTGTCGAACACGAAAAATATTAGGAATGCTGCATTGTTTGCTATGTTTGCTTGTCCAAGTGATAAGCCCTGTGTTTTCTCCTGTACATATTGACCAGGGACTGTGAAGATGGCTGCAAAAGCAACCGTAGCAATGAGAACGGCGACAACTGTAGCAGAATTTATCGCGTTGTTCAGGCCACTAATGTGGAGCTTTTTCAGCTTTTTCGCGATTTTCTGGACCCTCATGCCCGTCTGACGAGTCTGTTGGAGTTGGGATTGCACATCATGCTTGATGTCACTGACAGTCTGCTTAAGTTGCTTAGTCGCACTCGGAGGTTTCGCTTGGTCAGTGGAATTGGTAGCCCCGGCCACCCTCAGTATAGAGACAAGTTCTGGAGTTCCAAATTTCTCTGCAATGTCAAGAGGAGTCTCTCCGGCCTTGTTAGTCATGTTGATGTTGATACCCTCCATAGCTAACAAGCACCGCACATTCTGCAGTCACTAACGACCAATTTAAAATAGATACTCAAAGACAAATTCACTCCATTATTTCGGTATCAACTTTGGAAGTTGTAATCATGCCTATTCATAAGATAGCCTTAGTTGATGATCTTCGATCTTCATGTTATATTTGTTTAGTTCGGTCTGGCCTAGCTCAAACTAAAATTCCGGTTTGCGTCTGTATTTTTTTTATAGCATGCTTATTTTTAAGTTCATCTACATTTTGCCAACTTCTCATAAGACGGGAAGAAGTATTAGACACGGATCATGGATGATAAATTCATCCCTAAACAGAAATAAAGATTTCCTTTCTATATAATTAGATTGAATTCTAAAAAAAATAAAGTACCTGAATACGACCCTTCGATGTGGCAATATGCAAAGCTGTGTTTCCTTTATTATCCCCTAGACTTAAAACTGTAGGGTCGGGCTTTACCAATTCCAGCAGAATTTCTTCATTTTGCCCTTTCACAGCCATGTGTAGTGCAGTTTGACCCTTCTTATCAGTCCTAAATCCAGTGCTCGGATCCTTATTTAGTAAGGCTTTCACAACTTCCAAATGCCCCATTCTAGCCGCAGAATGAAGGACAGTCTTACCGTTGTTCCTGGCTATTTTTGCAAGGTTTGAATCGGATTCCAAAAGGAGATTGACCACATCGATATGACCTTGAGTTGCGGCTGTATGTAAAGCAGTGGAATTGGCCAAATCTGTGGTCATAGCCAAGTTCGGAAAGGAGTGCAGCAATTCTCTCAGAACCTCTGCAAGATTTTTTCTCTCTCAGTCATAGATATAGTGAGAGTCATAGAATAACATACATAACAACATTTGTAAAAACTATCTTCCGTTCTCCTTGCTCGGAAACTTAACAACACAATGATCTGAAAGGTAGAACAATAAAAACGTTGAAGCCAAATTTATGTTTGTAAAATTATAAACTATAATTTTGATATTTGGTTTAAATTTCACTTGTTGACAAGCCAAGGGTAATAGAACCATTCCAGGATGGTGTTTCTTTAACTAGGAAATACAAATGTCCTACACCATTTCCTAAAGAAGTCACAATTTGACTCGTTAAAATTTCTGCTCACTCGGTAAAGGGCTGATAAAGGATGGATTTGGATTCGATGAATTTGGAGGATCGTAACTTTGATGACTTTAGACTGATCTTAAACACAATTTACAAATCTTGAACTCAATAGACCAAATCCAGGTTTAGTAACTTTGCAAATTGTTGTATGATTGACCAATTGTCCGCAAATGGTCTTCGTCAAAGTTCAAGAATGATAAATTATGTTCCAGACTGGTTCAAAGTCATAAAAGCCGCCAACCTCCAAAGTCACTAATTCCAAATCCATAAAGGACCATATGGATTTTGGTTTAAGATCTCAAATAACTTATAAGCAATAAATAAGACACACACCAAAAAACTATCTTTTCGGGTATTAAACTCCATGGGTTGACATAACAAAAAATGTTGACAATAAATTTTAGAGTAAATACCATTTTAGTCCCTCATATTTTTCGATCTTACCAGTTTAGTTCTTCAAAAAACAAAAGACCTAAAATGGTCCACAAAAAGTTCAAATGTTGGTCAAATTAATCCTTTTTAGCATATTTTACAACACTTGGTAGGAACTAACTTGACCCAAAAAACAACTAATTTGGCCCACATTTGAAATTTTTGGGACTATTTTAGGTCTTTTCTTTTTTCAAGGACTAAAATGGTAAGGTCGAAAAATACGAGGAACTAAAATGGGTATTTACTCTAAGTTTTATATATAATGGCCTTAGGCCAAAACATAATGGCCATGTTTTACCTTACCTACATGACCCTGCCTTGCTGCAACATGGAATGGATCATAGCCATTTCTGGCCGCAATGGAAGCAGTTTCCAAGTCCAAATGCTTCAGTATCTCGCCAACAACCGAGGCATGTCCATTCTCTGAAGCGACGTAAAGAGGAGTCTCCCCCTCCAGGTTCTGCTTTGCCAACAAATTCTTTAACTCATCACTAGCACAGTTTTGAATTATCTCTTTCAGTCTACTCAAGTTCCCTGCCCGAGCTGCTAAATGAATCGGTAAGTCGCCGCGTTTCCCAGGCGATTCCTTGCTCTTTTTCCTCTCACCGTTTCCGATAAAGCTGAGCTGCTTCTCCATCACAATGCGAAAACTTTTCTGTTTTTCCATAAAACCGCGAAAACTCCTCTGTTTTTCCATCACCCTGCGAAAACTTTGCTGTTTTTCCATTGTAGGTGCCCGAAAACTGTTCTGATTCTCCATAATCACTTGAAAAATCTTGCTGCTGGCACCCTATGAAGTTTTGTTATATCTATCTCTATGAGCCAACAGAAAAACATGACAAGAACATCGATTTCTATCCGGTAGCTATGCCTACACAAATGTATAATCTAGTTTGCATTGCATATAAGAGCCTACTTATTTTAAGTGTTATTTATTTAAAAAAGTGATTATTTTGATTCAGAAAATCAGTTTTGAAACTTTCACATTTAGGGCCTGTGTTTAGGCTTAAAAAGATGATTTTGGCAGAAGTTATTTTTTGGGAACCTGAAAAATATAGCTTCCCAGAAAAACTAAATTTCAGTTTTTTTTCAGCTTCTGCTTTTTTTTTTTTGCAAAAATCCAACCAAACAAATCTGAAAGTGACATAAGTGATTTTTAAATAAAAATAACACTTTTTTGTGAAAAAAAAAAACTTCAACAAACAATCCCTTGTTCAGTTTTGTTGAGAAGCTCTATTTTCCAGCTTCACAAAATCACTTTTTTCAATCCTAAACAAACATACCCTAAAATAATTGATTTCATTGAATTAAGTCATCAAGAGTCCAAACAAATAACCCAAAAGAAAAAAAAAATAAACTTTATCATCTTATCCTTCTCCAAATTAGTAAACATGGAAAACCCAAAACTGGAAAATCAAACCAATAACAGAAATTAATAATCCCAATACCTTTATTTGATGCTGAGTTCTATGGAGATTGATTTGAACTGTTAAGAAACTCAAAAAGAAAAAGATGAGTTAATAAAAACCAGAAAGTGTAACTACTATACTATGAATAATAAGAACAAAGTAAATTGTTGATTTTTTGGTTTGAAAGATGGCTATGAAAATTCCTTTGATTGAATAAAGTGGTGTTTGGTGTCAAAATAATTGATGTTTAAGAATTTTAACATTTTGTGTCACTTCATGTACCAATTGGTCAGAAAATATTTAACAATTAAATTTTAATTTACATATATTTTTTATGGGCAATTACATACACATGAGACATAGAATCATACTCCCACACCTTTACTTTTTTTCCTAATAAGAATGATATTTCCTCACGTAAGGAACTAATATTTTTCGGTGTATGACTACCTCTCTTAACAAGTGTCATTCATACGAATCGAATTCTTAATTTTTTGGTTATCCTAGGATTATAGCAAACCTTTATAACACTGAGTACACACCTTTATTAAGTATAAGAGATACACTCATCTCAGTTACTTAAGAATGAAGCTTTTTTTCCATTTAATTTTAAGAGTAAAAGTGTAATTTCATTTTAAATAAAAATAATACAAATGTTAGTAGAGAATAAATTATCTCTCCATACCATGAGATAGTTTATCTCATTAAATTAAAAAAATATATTATAAAAAAATAAGACACGTGTTAAATACTAAATGAATTTAAGAAGATAAATTATATACTAATATAAGAATACATTTTATTCTCATGTTAATATATATTGTTTTTCTTTACTATTTTAAAGTACTTTTCTCTAGTAGAGAGGAGTCTATGTCAAAAGACACTTATGAATAGATCGAAGAAATGATTAATGATGCCATGTGATTGAAAAAAATGATTTATTTATAATAACATACGGAAAAAATGAGATATTCCCATGTTAAATCTTCATATCTATACAAAAAGTCACATATGTCATAAAGTAATACTTTATCTATTAATAATTTGTTTATAAGTGACATATCATTACTCTAACATATATGGTGTAGGAAAATTGTAAAAAGATTTTGTAAGAGTATATATTATTACTCGATGAGTAGACTCGGTATAAGAAAAAAAGATCAAGAATAGAGTTATTTGATAAAACATCATTCTTAATGAGGTTTAATTTAGCAACTCTCCTTTTTCTGAACAATATTTGTTGGAAAAGGCGTTTACATATCCATAAGGAATTATATCTATTGTGACGAAAATATATATATTGATAATATAAAAGTTTTATATATTGTTATCGTATCATTTATCATTCATATTTATTCATTATTAATTTTAAAAAAAGAATGTAAATAAATAATTGATGATGTATTAATTATGGAAAGATATTACACTTTTCTCTTATAAGGTGATTGGTTATATCAAAAAAAGTTGAGACAATTTGTGTGAATGTTGAAGAAGAGTTATATGATTGAAGAGAAAAAGGGAAAGTGATTGGAAGCAATGGTTGCATAGTAAAGTAGCACACGTAAAATGGTCTTACATAAATTATCTAACTTAAAAGCTTCAATTATTGAGTTTAAAATTTATGTATTATTTTTGTATAAAGTTAGTATAATATATTGTTTATATTATTTTTATTCAAAAATCCAATATTAAAAACTCATATTATTATGCATAAATTAGGTTGTTTTGGGTTTTTCATAGGTATTATCACACTGAAGACAGCTATGTCTGAGCCGGGAACATCTACAAGTATATGATGCTAACTCTTCCAGCAAATATTTTTTTTATCCGTAAAACTTAAACTCGGAACCTTATTTAAAGGGAATTAAATATGTACCACTTCAATTAATATGATTGGGATGTGTTTTGATTCCACGGAACATGTGATTTTTGTGTGTTATGTAATATGAGAGCCGCAATTTAGGAAAAAGAGTATATATATATAATATATATTTACCTTTCAGTTAGTGGCAAATAATTTGTGGAGGTGGGGTGTTGTAGAAAAAAATAGATAAAATTACTTTTGCATCTAATTGGTAATAGGTGACAAATATTGCAAAAAACTCGAATATAAATAATTAAAGATTTTAATTTTGATTAAAAATATGACAATATATACTTATTTTAATAAGTGATTTTTAAATAAAAATAACACTTTTTTGTGAAAAAAAAAAACTTCAACAAACAATCCCTTGTTCAGTTTTGTTGAGAAGCTCTATTTTCCAGCTTCACAAAATCACTTTTTTCAATCCTAAACAAACATACCCTAAAATAATTGATTTCATTGAATTAAGTCATCAAGAGTCCAAACAAATAACCCAAAAGAAAAAAAAAATAAACTTTATCATCTTATCCTTCTCCAAATTAGTAAACATGGAAAACCCAAAACTGGAAAATCAAACCAATAACAGAAATTAATAATCCCAATACCTTTATTTGATGCTGAGTTCTATGGAGATTGATTTGAACTGTTAAGAAACTCAAAAAGAAAAAGATGAGTTAATAAAAACCAGAAAGTGTAACTACTATACTATGAATAATAAGAACAAAGTAAATTGTTGATTTTTTGGTTTGAAAGATGGCTATGAAAATTCCTTTGATTGAATAAAGTGGTGTTTGGTGTCAAAATAATTGATGTTTAAGAATTTTAACATTTTGTGTCACTTCATGTACCAATTGGTCAGAAAATATTTAACAATTAAATTTTAATTTACATATATTTTTTATGGGCAATTACATACACATGAGACATAGAATCATACTCCCACACCTTTACTTTTTTTCCTAATAAGAATGATATTTCCTCACGTAAGGAACTAATATTTTTCGGTGTATGACTACCTCTCTTAACAAGTGTCATTCATACGAATCGAATTCTTAATTTTTTGGTTATCCTAGGATTATAGCAAACCTTTATAACACTGAGTACACACCTTTATTAAGTATAAGAGATACACTCATCTCAGTTACTTAAGAATGAAGCTTTTTTTCCATTTAATTTTAAGAGTAAAAGTGTAATTTCATTTTAAATAAAAATAATACAAATGTTAGTAGAGAATAAATTATCTCTCCATACCATGAGATAGTTTATCTCATTAAATTAAAAAAATATATTATAAAAAAATAAGACACGTGTTAAATACTAAATGAATTTAAGAAGATAAATTATATACTAATATAAGAATACATTTTATTCTCATGTTAATATATATTGTTTTTCTTTACTATTTTAAAGTACTTTTCTCTAGTAGAGAGGAGTCTATGTCAAAAGACACTTATGAATAGATCGAAGAAATGATTAATGATGCCATGTGATTGAAAAAAATGATTTATTTATAATAACATACGGAAAAAATGAGATATTCCCATGTTAAATCTTCATATCTATACAAAAAGTCACATATGTCATAAAGTAATACTTTATCTATTAATAATTTGTTTATAAGTGACATATCATTACTCTAACATATATGGTGTAGGAAAATTGTAAAAAGATTTTGTAAGAGTATATATTATTACTCGATGAGTAGACTCGGTATAAGAAAAAAAGATCAAGAATAGAGTTATTTGATAAAACATCATTCTTAATGAGGTTTAATTTAGCAACTCTCCTTTTTCTGAACAATATTTGTTGGAAAAGGCGTTTACATATCCATAAGGAATTATATCTATTGTGACGAAAATATATATATTGATAATATAAAAGTTTTATATATTGTTATCGTATCATTTATCATTCATATTTATTCATTATTAATTTTAAAAAAAGAATGTAAATAAATAATTGATGATGTATTAATTATGGAAAGATATTACACTTTTCTCTTATAAGGTGATTGGTTATATCAAAAAAAGTTGAGACAATTTGTGTGAATGTTGAAGAAGAGTTATATGATTGAAGAGAAAAAGGGAAAGTGATTGGAAGCAATGGTTGCATAGTAAAGTAGCACACGTAAAATGGTCTTACATAAATTATCTAACTTAAAAGCTTCAATTATTGAGTTTAAAATTTATGTATTATTTTTGTATAAAGTTAGTATAATATATTGTTTATATTATTTTTATTCAAAAATCCAATATTAAAAACTCATATTATTATGCATAAATTAGGTTGTTTTGGGTTTTTCATAGGTATTATCACACTGAAGACAGCTATGTCTGAGCCGGGAACATCTACAAGTATATGATGCTAACTCTTCCAGCAAATATTTTTTTTATCCGTAAAACTTAAACTCGGAACCTTATTTAAAGGGAATTAAATATGTACCACTTCAATTAATATGATTGGGATGTGTTTTGATTCCACGGAACATGTGATTTTTGTGTGTTATGTAATATGAGAGCCGCAATTTAGGAAAAAGAGTATATATATATAATATATATTTACCTTTCAGTTAGTGGCAAATAATTTGTGGAGGTGGGGTGTTGTAGAAAAAAATAGATAAAATTACTTTTGCATCTAATTGGTAATAGGTGACAAATATTGCAAAAAACTCGAATATAAATAATTAAAGATTTTAATTTTGATTAAAAATATGACAATATATACTTATTTTAAGATTAAATTAGAAAAACTTATTTCACATTTTAGTCATTTATTCTATAAAAATATAATGTTTCAAATTGACTGACTAATTCAAATCACGCGAATCAAACTAGTTTATGAGATGACTAAGATATGGGAACAAGTTGTCTAACTTATTTTTGGAGTAAGTTGATTTCCTCCATACAAATATTTATCTTATGCCAAAGCGTTAGAAGGAAAGATAAATTAATAAAATAATGAAAGTAATAAAAAATTTGTCGTGCTAGATAAATATGTTAGGAATAAAAACAGATAATAAAATAGTTCAGGAAGAAAGTATAAATAGAGTTAATTTAGAAACAAAAAATAATAAAAGTGGAAGTGCCAATACCTCTCTTCATCTATTTATTTATATATAAAGCATAAAAGTAGTTATTAATTCTAAAGTATTTATACTCATACATTTTTTGGTATAGTATTCTCTCATTTTTTCGATAAGGAATAATCTCTTTCGGAGTTCGTGATTATTCATCCTAATAAGTCGTTCGCAAGAATTGAACCATCAACCTTAAAGATTCAATAAAACATTACACCACTAAACCAACATCTTATTTTATATGCTGATACATGTAACATGACAAAAGGAACATTGTATTTTCACGTGATGGCCTAGCTGTGCCAGAAGCTCCTTTGTTTTTATGTGAATTCACTCATTCTCTTAAATCTTATTAAAAAAGCTCTTTATAGTGGGTGACCATGTATTTATCTTGCAATTTAAAAAAAATAAAGAAATATAATTTATATACACCAACACTTTAAATTCTCTCACACCATAACTTTATTATTTATAACTTATTTATATTACTTTTATTTAAATCATCATTTTTTGATATTTCTATTATTGTATTATTATCATCTTCAAAGTCTTAAACTATGTACAAAACATGTATATGAAGTTGAAATTCATATATATATATATATATAGATAGAGACGAAACTACTCACATTAAAATAGTGTAATATTGTGATAAATGAGAACTTAATATGAATCACTATATGTTGATTAAACGTTTAAAATTAAAAGATACATGTATATGACTATTATATGATTAATAATTAACTTTTATTTTTAACCACCATGATTGATTTTAAAACTCATATTTATTGTTCTCACAATTTTATATGAGAACTATTCTAACTTGAATAACTCCTGATATATATATTTTGTAATGATTTTTATTATATGAGTAGAAATATGTATCAAGAAATCAGTTTGTTAAGGAAAAGTTAAACATATCATCATTTAAGATATTAACCATGAGTTTAAAATATATGCACTGATAATGTAAATATGGGAACCTCAAGCCCTATATGTTATTTATTCTATTACATTTGTGCCCTTAAATATACCTAACCATTTTTAATTAGAGAGTGATCCTCAGTTAGTTAAAAAAATATATTTTACACACATTAGTCATTTATTATATTAAAATTTAATGATTCATGTGATTTGAATTAGTCAATAAAACTCAACCATTAGATTCTTATAGAATAAACACATAAGATGTAGAGTATATTATTTTAAATTTTTCAATGGATTATATATTAGTTTAAATTACCACCGGTGACCAACGGGCGTTGGTTCAAGTCGTATTAAGCAAAGTCTCGGGTTCGAGTCTTATGGATGAAAAATGTCTGTTGAGAGAGTTAGTCCGACGTACTTGTGGATGTTCTCGACTCGAACATGATTGTGCGAAACAAAAAAATATCACTACTGCATCAATAAGACATTGACTTCTTAAATTATAAGATAACAAAAATGTTAAAAAAGATAAAAATTTAATTCGTAAGAGCGACACTCGTTGCGAGATCAAATATATACCGAAGAAAAAAATTGATGAACAGAGAGAAAAGGGGATTTGTTGTGATTGGAGAAGTTGTGTGTACCATTCATTCATTCATTCTGTAATTGGAATTGGAATTGGATTCTGGAGAGTGGAAGGAATGACAGTAATAGTCTTATCATCTCTCACCTCTCTTCTCTCTCCTAACTACAAATTCTTCAAATCATCTCATTCCTCTTTCAATTTCAATTTCAATTTCAATTTCTTTTCTCACATTCATCTTCATCATCCACCACCACCACGATTCATGGTATGCGCTTCATTTCACACATACCTAATTATATCATTATCATCATTGTTATTATTATTCCAATACCTTTAAAAAAGTCGGCTCAGTATACGAGACTCCTACTCAGTTGAGTCTGATAAGGGTAAATGTACACAGTCTTATCGTGGTCTTAGACTCGTACTTAGTCGAGCCAGTCTGACTGACAACGGTAAATATACACAATCTTACCCTGGTCCTAGACTCCTACTTAGTTGAGTGAGTCTGACAAGGGTAAATGTACACAGCTGTATCTAACAAGCTGTTATCAGGATTTGAACTTATAACTCGATCGAGTTTGGGTGGAGGATTATTCTTTTTATTATTACAATACCTTATTTTAAGTAAGTTATGTTAAGTGGTATATAGGATTAGTGAGAGAACCTGTTAATTATGCTTTAGGGGTAAATAACCAATTCTATTGTAATGTTATGTACTTATGGCACATGGTGGTATAAGGTTAAAGAAAGCTAATTTGTGAGAAATGCGATTAACTACATCTCTATGGTAATTAAGTTTCTTACTTCATTTAGAGAGATGATCAATGAGACATTGGTCTGGTAATATAAGGTCTCATTGGATTCCCAAGTATCGTACTAGGCCAAATGTTCGATTTCTGGGAGCAGTGCTGTTAGGAAAGGTAGTCACACACCCCGAAAGAAATTAGTTTCTTACGCATGGGCGAGGGGATACTCTTAGTTATACCCAACAAAAAAATCAGAGAGTTGCCCCCTTTGGTCATGTTGCAGAACACGAGTTTTGAGTGTGCTTCTTCAAACCTTGTACTTGCCAGATTTTGAATTTCAATTGAATTACTCAAATCAATAACTTAACTTATTGTTCCTTTTATTATTGTCCTCTTTTCATTATTATTACGATTTGTAATTTCTTGTGCCAAGGTTATACCTCATATGATAAATTTGTAGACGCTTGTCAAGTTTGTGGCTTTGTGCTGTGTGTAGGGTTGTTTCTTGGTTTGTAGAATTTATATGGTGAGTTCAGTATGTGTCATAAGTCCTTATAATTTTTATGACTTATGCTGACGTTCTTGTGGATCATTTGGGTCAACTTACACTCCTTTATGTGGTTTCTATATGGCCATTTAACGACAACTCATGTGAGCCTTATCTTGTAAGGGCGGCCCGATGCACTGCCCCCATCTGGTGGGTATGGCTTGGTAGATTCATACACCCTTACTGTTGCGTCGAGTCTCAGCTTCGTGAGATTTATCTTGTATGATCACTATTTTTGTGGGCAGTTGTTTTTCACTAATCTTTACTATCAGGGACTCTTTTTTTCATGTACTGGTATAGCGGCTTTGTGGACATACGAGGAGAGAACGAGATAAATACACTGGGGAATACGAAATGGGTTTTGATGAAGAAGAAAAAGGCTTACAAATTCCAACACAGGCTCAATCTGTCGTAGAAGGATCAGGGGCAGTTCTTGTATCGGAGTTCAAACCTGTTCCTGATATTGATTATCTACAGGCAACAATTCTGCTGCAAATCTTATAAACATCATAACCATGCTTCTTTTTTCCAATAGTATATGCCCATTAAGTTTTGTACAGACACTTATTTTTTCGAGTTTGATATTGAATTCTGATGCAGCTGACGATAACTCCTAGTCTTAAATCATTATTGGAGCTTGAAAGTAGCCACAGTTTTATGCTTAACGTTAAGTTGCACGTTATCTTGAATTAAGTTATGATTTTGGCAGGAGTTATTGGCCATTCAACAACAAGGACCTAGAGCTATTGGCTTTTTTGGGACACGGAACATGGGATTCATGCACCAGAAACTAATTGAGATTCTTAGCTATGCTATGGTTATAACTGTAAGACGCAATGACTACAATCCAGTGTTTCTTAAAATATGATCACATGCTTCCTTGTTGAACTTATGATATCATAGTGATGCAGTAAAAATGCTTTCGACTTTATGTCGTCAAACCCTCACAGCTGTCTCTTATGACTTAATGTGCGTTTGATGCTGTAAATTTTGTTTGTAGAAAAACCATATATATACATCTGGAGCTTCTGGAACTAATGCTGCTGTTATTCGAGGAGCTTTAAGGGCAGAGAAACCGGAGTTGCTTACAGTGATCCTGCCTCAGAGTTTGAAAAAACAACCTCCTGAGAGTCAAGAGCTATTATCAAAAGTAGGGTTTTAAGTAGTGTTTATACGATTGCACAGTTCTTATGTTTTCAAATTAATATTTTTCAACTGTTTTCCTTATGATTAGTTTTTAACCTAAACCTGGTAGTGTGTCCGTTTAATGATTTCTTTGTCTATGTTTCTGAGCGTGTGGACACTTACAAGTTAGAACAGCTAATAAGTCTTGTAGAAAATTATTTTAATCAATGTAGCTGTTGAGTTATACCTAGTTATCATGTTGATGTTGCACACTAAATTTCAGAATTTTCAAGTTTGTAATTGATCAGTAAATAATTTAATTTATCTAAAAGGCATATTGTATGTTAATTCTAACATAAGTTGATGAAATTGAAAACAAATTTGGATAAATTTGAAATCTTATGAGCATGATAAAATTTTCGAATTTCAACCAAAGGATGCACTTTGAAGTATTGATCCTTTGAGAAGTCATTCAATGTCATACTGTCAATGTTTTTACCTTCAGTTTAGTGTTTTATAAAACCCAATTTATATAATTTAGACATTTAAAGGGTGAGACTCGGCACAACAGTAAGGTTGCTTGCCTTTTGATCTTGAGGTCATGGTTTCAAATCCTAGAAACAATCCTTTCGGTTGTGAAGGTAAGGCTGCGTACTTCTACCCTCACTAGACCAAACTAAGTGGAAAACTCATGTAGTGATTGCCCTTTCTGACATTTAAACAAGTAGCCTTTGAAGGTTGTTTGCTACAACGGTGAAAACTGCGACTCTTTTGAAATGTTTATGCAGTTTGTTTGCAGTGTCTTGAATGTTTTTTCTTTCTTTCGGTTTTCACAAAAACAATTTTTAGGGATTGAACAGACCCAGTGTTTGACTACTTCCTGGTTTTTAATGTAACTGGCTGACCCTCTGGTTTTTCAATCTTATCCCTGCCCTGCCTCTGATTTCGATGATTTGTGGAATATGCAGGTGAAAAATGTCATAGAGAAGCCCTACAATGATCATCTACCTCTAATAGAAGCTAGCAGGTTTATACTCTACATACTTTTTCTTCTTGTCATTCATTTTATTCTTGAAAAACAAATATTAAAATTGAAGGAATGAATAAGCATACAATTAATTGTAGTTCATGTTTCAAGTGAATTTTGCTTTTGTTATATGGGTATAATACCACTTAAGAGTGCTGATGACTTAAGATTTTTTGTTATTGAATACTGTTCTAATTTATAAGTTGTTTGAGAAACTTCTTATTTTGGGATATTGGAAAAGGATAAGGTACCTAGAGAGGTTTTATTGAAAGTTCTAGAGAAGAAATGTATTTGAATTGTCTACATTTGAGCAATAAAGGATATGTGCGATGAGGTCAAGACCAGTGTGAGAACACAATACGAGGTTTCAGGAGATTTTTCCTATTGCCATAGGACTACACCAAGGATCAACATTGAGCCCCTACTTGTTTATATTGGTGTTGGTTGTGCTTACTGAACATATCCAAGAACTAGTGCCACAATGCATATTTTTTGTGGATGATATTGTCTTAGTAGGAAACTTGAGATAGGAATTAAGTGGGAAGCTAGAAATGTGGAGACAAACTTTAGAAGTACGTGACTTGGTATAAGTCGAAGTAAAGTTTAGCAAGAGTTGGATAAACTTACTATAGAGGTAAAAATTGAGGATCATATCATACCGTAAGTCACTAGATTCAAGTATCTTGGGTCAATCACTAGATAAGTCCTGCAATGTTATATGAGACTGAATGTTGAATGGTAAAATGTTCAACAAGATAATAAAATTCATGTAGCTGAGATAAGAATGTTGTATTAGATGAATAGACACGCTAAACAAAATAGGAATAGAAATGGATGCATTAGGGAAAAAGTTATACTAACTCATTATAGAAAAGACGGTAAAATCACGTCTTAGGTGTTAATACTAATGGCTTAAGATTTTTTTCCATTGAATACTGTTTTAATTTATAAGTCTGTCTCTCCCCATAAGCTGTTTGAGAAACTTTTTTATTTTGGATCTTATAAGTAACATATATATTCTAATGAGAATTTAATGAATGAGCCTGGTATTTGTTCTAACTTGTGTAGCTTCTATTTAATTTTGTTTAGCTAGATATATTTTTTGTAGCTGTAAGAATATGATACTAGTTATTCTTCTTGAAATCTATGTACCGACACTCAACACATCATCCACTATTGATTTGTATTACTTTTGTTTGAGAGTCAACGGTGGTTAATAAATCAACCGTGAATAATTTGTTCACAGTGTAAGAAATACTTACACTACCAGTGTATACATATTAAATCGTTCTTCTGATGTTTGAAATGCAGGTTATGTAATATGGACATCATTTCCCACGTGCAGCAAGTGATTTGTTTTGCTTTCCATGATAGTAGATTGCTCATGGAAACTTGTCAAGAAGCTAAAAATATGCGCAAGATTGTGACTCTCTTCTACCTTGACTGAAACATTTTTCATGCATGTCTATATATTATTTGTCTGCATTGGTAAAGCCAGAAGAGAGGAATGCAATGCATATTTTGGTTAGTGAATTGCTTTAATTTGCATCTTAGAAGCTTTCAGTTAGAAAGATAATTTCATTGTAGGAGCAAAATATTTGTGGGCTTGTTTTTTTCTTTTTGAAAAAAGGAAGGAAAAGCTTCCATGTACTTTTGGTTGATGTGCTTAGTCATGTAATCTCTACAACTGTTAATAATGGGTTGGTTAAGGGGTTAATGTTTGACTTTGCATGATGAATCTCAATCCATTTTTTCCTTATGAAATTTAGAGGTTTTTGTCCTCTTAGAGAAGCAAAGATCTTATACCAATGGCTGAGTTTTTTTTGTGGTACTATCAAAGAGTATCTCATTTTTTAGGTAATGAACTAATCCCTTTCGGGGTTCGTGATTGCCCCTCCAACAAGTGTTGCTTCCAAGAATCAAACTCTCGACCTAGGGGATCCAATGGAGTTTTACACTACTAGACCAACGCCTTGTTGATCAATGTTTTTGATTATGCTATTATATGTGTTTATGACTAGACATGAATATTAGCTTTTCTGCCCAAGCTCTTGTTTTTTTACCTTTGTTATTCAAGTAAAGAGGTTGCAATGCATGACTCAATCCCAAAAATTTTATATCCTCCTTTGTACCCTTTTTCTCATCTTATAATATCTATCTTAAAAAACACTAACATGGAAAATTTCAGTGCTAAAAGACTATCTTATATTACTAGTATCAGGGAACATGGTTCGGGTTGGGCAAGAAAAAGTTTTTTCCTTAGTTGATCCTAAATATTTGTTAGGTCATTTTTAAATTTGAATTTCACCTGACCCCAAATGTCAGTTAGGTCAATCTTTGAATCTGAATTGGACCCTAGACCCGATTCAATTTAATGTATATTCCTTTGAGATAAAATCTTATCGATATAATTATATAATTTGACATATGAAATGATAATATGTATCGTTAATAATGTGTATATAATAAAAATGTAGAAATCAATGATTTTTGGACCAAAAGATGTCATTACACAATTGAAAAATAGACACATATGAACATTATAAATGAGTGACCATGAGACAAATCATATTTATCCCTAAAATGATCGATTCTAGTTTTTAAATTCCAACCCAATCCTAAACTTGATTAACTCAACTACATTCAGACTTGATCATAATTGGTCATGCTCACCCCTAATTAATTATTGGATAGAGGATAACATTATTATTACAATATTAGAAATTATGCTTGCACATTGAAGAAATGGAGCAATTTGGGATTGATGTTGTACGAGTATAGTAGCTTTGCTCAATCAATTAATATGGAAGAATATTCAATCTAGTATTGTCAAATTGTAAGAGATGATTTCAATCTCAAATTTGATCTCTGGATAAATGTGGATGTAAACAAAACTATTGGGAATGGTCTTCACTTAATCATTTGATTGTGTTATGAGATTAGTCTCACAAAAACCTAATTAACTTTTTTCCCCATGATGGGATATATACATAAAATTATAGTTACTTAATGGAGAGTTTAACTACCTATTTTCAGCGGTACTATTTAAGCATGGGGTTTGGGAAAAGGGACCACCTCACATGTCCCAAAATTTGTATCACTTCATATACTATATGTTTTTCGAGTACACATCTGCTATCCCACATTTTGTATCACTCTATATCTCATGAGTTTATGATTGATCAGAAAAAACATATTTAAGTTAAAATTTAATTATTAGATATTTTTCTAACCAATCATAAACTCATGTTTCATGGAGAGTACATGGAATGACATAAAATGTGGGACAACAGACGTACTTTCATGTTTTTCACTAATCATAAAAGTAAAATATGAAGTAAATATATATTAACTTTATACTTTCCTACCAATGAGAAACACACAGTACATAAAATGATACAAATTTTGGGACAAAAGATGCTCTCTAATATGGAAATATGATATATAAACCCTTTTATAAATAAAGAAAAGCAAAACTTGAAGTGATTAGAAGAAAATGGATACTCAGATTCAGAATGTTTTATTTCACAAGGGTATCTTTTCACCTATATTATTGAAGACTAATTCCTACAACACAAAAATCATGACAATGAATTTTATAAAGTCTTTTAATCATGTTTACAATAGTTTAGAATCAATTTATCAATATCTTAACTCCTCAAATTGATTTTTTTAAGAAAAAAACATTTGAACAAAAAAGAAACCAAATATAATAAACTAGTACTACTTGGCAATTCAGCTACTCCTAGTACTCCACAAATTATCCATTCTTCCCCTGCACTATAATAAACTCCCTACAAGGACAATCACAAGTTCTTTATGATATATTAAAAAAGGCGACTCAGTGCATCAGACTCTTATCTAGTGAGTCCGGCTTTACCACACAGGCAGAGAGGTTGTTTTGTTTATGTATGTATCGATTAAATAAAGGAAACAATATTAAGCTATATTATTAACAAGAGCTACATTAGGCTTCCCTCTACCCATTGAAAATCCTCTAGTACCATCTGGCATACGTGGACCAGGAGGAGGTGTTGAATTATTGGAAGGTTGTGGTGTTCCTATGTGAATGTGATGACCATGATGGTGATGCCCTCTACCACGACCCTTACCTTTGCCCCTGTTACGTCCTTTCTTAGGACCATTATTATCCTTCTCATAACCATGCTCTTCTACCTGCCAGATTACAACACAAGTTAATCATCATTTTAGTCCCTTCAATTTGGCATCATCAAGTTATAAATGTTATCCTAAAATACCAACGAGTCGTTGGTCTAGTAGAGTAAGGCCTTGTTGGATCCCCATAAAGACCATAAGGTCAATGATTTGATTCCTGGGAGGGTCAACCATGCACCCCAAAAAGGATTAGTTCTTTACCTACAAGGTGAGAAGATACCCTTGGTAGTACCAAAAAGATGGATACTGAAATGTCATTGTATGATTATTTGCATGCAACAAAACTCTTCTCTCTATACCAAAGGGGCATTTGGATTTGGAAGAGCTTATTTGGGTTTATGGGAACTTATGGAACTAGCTTTCTATAAGCTCTTCTTAGCTCATTTCAATAAGAAGCTTATGAAAATAAGCTATTTTTAGCTGATTTCGATTATGACACACCCTCGGTGAATCAAATAAGGAAGCACTTACCACATGTTCATGCAGTTGAGTATCAGGAAAGGGAGCATCTTCAATTTGTTTCTCATTTGTCTGCTGCTGCTGCTCAGGCACAGAAGTATAGTCCTCTTCACCGTTAAATTCAACATCAAGTCCCTTCTTTGCCCGACCTGGACCATGTTTTGACTGGAAATACAATATGAATAACATAATATATCAAAACCTACATAAATTAAAACCCGACATTTTTTGTTATTCAAAAAAGTAAAACAGAAGAAAAATATGCAGCTGGCGTTAACAAACTTGTGGAACACTGATCGAAGCATTTGCGAGATCATTCTTAGGACTTTTTTCAATGTTCTATTCCAGTTAAGTTTAAAAGCCTTCAGTATATGTTTCTTATTTTTTAGACAAGGTCATAAGAGCAGTGATTGTTATTGGCAAAAACAAAAGGTTCAAAATTTTATCAATTAATCATAAGAGCTGAACTTAACTTTCAGTAAAATAGTTGTATAAACAAAAAATTATAGAAGGAACACTTGCATACATGAAATAAAGGAAATAATTTATTAACATATACCGTGCGTCTAAGCATTAGACGAAGTCGCAGGCCACTCCGCCAGTTTCCCTCATCATTCAGCTCAGCAACCTGCCAATGGTTCTCAATCTTATCGCTATATGGCCAAAACAATTCAGTTGAAAAAAGTAAACTAAAACAATTCCCTGCAAACTCAGCAAAGCCGATGGTACTTACAGCTCTCTCAGCCAGCTCAACAGATTCATATTCAACAAATGCATGCAACTGGAACAAAAAAGTTCTATTAGATAATAGATTCATTAAATTACCTTCTCTTCATTAATGCTCTAAAAGAAAATAGAGAAAGAGCATAAGTTCATATCCAACATTAAATGTCAATAACATGTGGCCTTGTTTATCTATACTTCAAAATTCAAATCATAGAACAGCGACACAAATCTTGGGAGAACCACACCACAAATGCTAGCCGTTGAGGTTCAAGAGCAGTCAAAGCACAATGCCATATAAACCACATACCGGAATCCCATACTTCCAACATGAGACTCAAGTTTCATACCTTGCAGCTGGATCCTAACATCCTACCATGCTCCACAGCACTGGAGCCCCATGCGGGCTGGCTATGCACTAGCCCTTTGACTAGTACTGGGTGAACACGGGAATATTGGGGATGACACTCGTTTGCAGCCAAGATACATGGTGGGAAGTTCTAATACCAATTGACATAAGCCTTGGGAGAACCATACCACAAGAGCTGGCCATTTTAGTTAGTAGTCCAAACATATATACCTCATACCGGAATCTAATACTTTCAATGTGGGACTTAAGTCCCATACTTCACAACTAGAAAAACAAATGATTAAGACTAAGAACAAAACAGAAAAACATAGCCTGAAATCTTATTACTGATGTGCAACAATCTCATGGAGACCAAAACTGAGACACACCTAGCACACCCCAGTAATTAGGAAATCATATGCCACACCTACAAGCTATCGAAGTGCTATCTTATATAGGCAACAACTAAATTACCTCTAGATAACTCAAACAAAAACTAATAAGCATATTTAAATAGCTCTGTTCTATATATGACATCATGAGGCAGGCCTCAACAATCTATTGAAGAAATGTTGGAACTTGGAAAGCATTCTATGGAGTGCAATTAAATAGTTCATCATTTCACCACCAGAATCGAAACTGGTGGATATGTTGGACACCCACACACCAAAAAAATAATGGGAACAAAATAAATGGTTACTCTAACATAGAATCTGTAGCACACCAATTCAAGTATGCAAGTATGTCTACCTTGCTATATAAAGGCATGCCATCAGCTTTTCCCCCTCTTGAAGCTGAAGAAGTCCCACTACTAGAGTGTTGAGGTGGACAAGTACGAATAGTCTTCACACTGCTGAATAAAATGAAAGGTAACTGGAATTTGAAGTTTAACTGAAAATGTCTATCTTAAAAAGATAAAAGGGAAAAAAATCTATGACAAGAACCATGTAGTGGAAGCTACAATAGTACCTCCCAACAACAGAGAAAACCTTCATAAGATTCTGATGGCAATGATCCTCGGGCAAGTTTTCAGCAATAACAATGCGAGACTACACAAAAGAAATGCTAGTTGTGAAAGAGAGAAGAACATACACTAAAGAGCTACCAACATTAACAGCAATATTACATCATGACTTAAATATTGGGAAGAAGAATACATGTCAAGCAGCTCACCAAGATGCAATCTATTGATTGTTGTAAAGGAAACCAAATGCAGCATTAATAAATTGTCTCACAACCTAAAGCCAGTAACAAATTGTAGTAAAAATGTAAAAATTACTTGTAGCTCTTCTAAATCAGACTCAGTCAGCGGATACTGGCGTTTGACTTTCTTTCCATCTTCACTAACTACCTGGAGAATTCAGCAATGATGTACGTTTAAAAACAATAAAATTGTGTGTGTGTGTATGGGAGGGGGGTCAGTACAAGAGTGAAAGAGAAGTTGAAGGATAATGTTAGTTCATGGAACAAGAAACTGGACAAACTTACAAGCTTTGATGAGCTCCTCAAAACAGTTGCTAATTGGGAATGACTAGTTATTAGGGCCTTAATCTTCTTGAAAGATGCAACAACAGATATAGGCACTATATAATTTTAGAAAGAAAAGCATTAGAAATACAACAACCAAGACTTGGTGCCACTAGGTGGAGTAGGCAACATGAATAAACTCATGCCATGATACTCTATCATATAATTTTAGAAAGAAAAACATTAGAAATAATACAAAGTAACATGCCATATCAAAACTGAAACCAAGTACCATCCTACAGAAACAAGAATTCAAAACACGTCTTTGAATAGAAATTCCACCATCATGTTCTTCCCTTAAAATGAAGAAATAGGGGATACCAAATAGGAAGTAGAATGAAATGCTTGTGCCCAAGGTGATTTAGTTAGTCATATGGCAACAGCAATAACAATCTAGCCATTTCCTATCTGTCTTAGTCAACAGTATACATTCAGGCATTCAGCTATACTACTTACTAAACCATATATATGGTAAAAAAGAGCGAAACTGAAAATATATCTTACCAAAACCTTCAGGATCTTTGCTGATGAACTTCATCAGGTGATCAGTAGTAGCTAAGTTTAAATCACTGAAATAATACTCCACCTATACATTATTATATAAACAATTCCAATCAAAACCCTAGTCAAGTTGTGATGCATGAAGTAGAAAAAACAAAACAAAATGTAAAAAAGATGCAACTTAGAAAAGTTTTGATGATATGCATAAAGATGAGATTTTCTATTTTGTGGCCTGGATACATGTTTAAGATTAAAAAAACAAGTTTTAAAAGGAAAACCAAATATATGACATCCCAAAGATAAGGAATACAGCATTTCCTCATGAGAACTTGCATTCTTTAGGATTCTTAAAATATGCTCACAGGCACAGTAGACAAACCCAATAAAGATATGTCACAAATATATAAACTTGGCTCAATTAATATCCATTCTCAATTTCCATCCCTCAGCTTCTATACTTCCACAGTGTCTACAAGAGCTTATTTAATATTTAGGTTTATGATAACTTATTAGGGTTTATGAAAACAACTTATGATTTTTTTTCTTTTTTTAATGCAAAATAGCTTTTATGATCTTCATATAAGCTGATCTGAACTTATTTCAATATGCTTCTCAGATAAACTTAAGAAAAATAATAATCCCTTTTTAGCTTACTTCACAATATCTTATTGAATAATCACTTAACTAAGCTGTTTATGCTAACAAAGATTACTTATAACCTAATTTTAACTTATTTCCATAAACTTGGCAGATAAAGTTATGAAAAACAATAAGTGAATGCTTAATTAAGCTATAAATTACAAATTAAAAAAGGTAAAATTAAAAAAAAAAACTAAAATTGGGGAAATTGAAACATAGATAAACAAATACCTGATTCAAAATCTTCTGATTCGCTTCATCAAAATGCTTAGTTTTGGAAGATGTAGCAACAGAACCATGATCTACCTGTTCAACTTGTTGATGATTAGAAGAACGATGAAACTGAACCGAACCATGATGATGATGACGTTGTTGTTGTTGATGATGATTCTGAACCGGAACCGGTTCGAGTCGCTGAACCGGTTCGAGTGATTGAACCGGTTGATAAAGATGAAGAAGGTTAGGTCTTGGAGTAGGAACAAATTCAGGAGCTTGTGCGTTGAGGCGGCTAAACGAAACGTTTCTTGAATCTGATTTTGTTTCTGAAGACAGTGCCATTTTCTTCTTTTCAACGGAGAATAATCGATTCTCAAAAAAATCAGAGATTGTCAATTATCACTTATTTATAGGAGATAGAGACAAATTATAGAAGAAGATAACTTCATCCATCACTTTTTTTATTTATTTACAAGCCCATTCAATAGGGTTGAGCCCATTTGATAAGTGGGTGGGTTTAGATTCTTAAAATCTCTCGTGAATCACGATCACGTGCTAGTGATTATGATTGGTTGAAAAGATGTATTTAAAGTAAAATTTTAATAATTAATCATTTTCTGATCAATCACAAGCATCGGCACATGGATTGGTACATTGTTTTGATAAGGGGTGGATTTAGATTCTTAAAATCTCTCGTGAATTGGGACCACACCTGTTGTCTCACGATCTGTGTCATTTCACGTGCTAGTGATTATGATTGGTTGAAAAAATGTATTTAAAGTAAAATTTTATTAATTGATTATTTTTCTGACCAATCATAAACAACGACACATGAAGTGATATATTATTTTTGGACATCATATGTCTCCCTCGTGAATAGATCGTGATATACCTTGATTTGTTTTGGTCGTTTGGTGGGTGTCTGAACGTGTTGGATCGAGTGGACTCACCCAAAAATGGTAAGGAAATATAATTGATAGTACAAAAAATAGTTAATTTAGTTTAGGTTGTATTTTTCTATTTATTTGCATTTTCTAATGTCAATGTTAATTAATAAATAATTATTTATTGTTGTAGAGTCATTACTCTGAAGATCAATATTCTTCCACAGGCTTTGATCTTAACTTATAGATATTAAGACATTTTTCTAACACTTTTTTTTGTGGGGCTTTCATCATACAAATTTTATTATTTGTATTTATGTACAATGATATACACCATAATAAACTACTTTTATTTGTATATATAATAAGCTAGTTTTACTAATAAAGATTGAATATTGATTTTTTGGTATTACCAATGGTATCATTTACCATTTTTTGGTAAATAATTGATTTTTTTGGGATTTATGATTGTCCCTCCTAACAAATATCGCTCTTAGGAATCAAATTTTCGATCTCGGAGATCGAGTGAGACCTTACACCACTAAATCAATACATGATAGTAGAAGGAAGACAAATTGATTTCATAAAATCCCAAGTAGTTATACACTTGGATTTATTATTTTTTGTTAATGCTACCTTTGGTTGTAATAAGATTGAAATGTTTATTTTTTTTAGTTAAGTAACGTTATTATTAGTGTCATAGAAATGTTTTTCTTTCTGTAATTCCAATGATATCCCCTCACCTTACGGTAACCAATTAAGCTCTTTCGGAATTCGTGGCTACTCTTTCAACAAGTGTCACTTCCAGAAATCAAAATCTTGACAATATAGTCATCATTCAGATCTAACAGGACCTTATATCATTATATCAATATCTTGTTGGTGTTGGGGAAATGTTTTACATACAAACCAAAGTGAACTAAGAGATCTAAAGCACGTGTGAGGCTCTTATCGTGTAACATTATTCAATTAAGTTTTATGGGACTTAACGAAATATATTATCTTACACTTTTTTTAGTTATGAACGAGACATTGATTTAATGACATAAAGTTACATTAGATCTCGATCTACATGTATTATATTTTTATAAGGGAATAATGAGATATTGATCTAGTGGTGTAACACTAAATTGGTGGAGAGTAATGGTACTCAACATATGCAATTGAATCCAGTCTTAGAAACCAACAAGTATTGGTTTAGTGGTTTATAGACTCCATTAGATTCTCAGAATGACTAAAAAGTTAATAATTCGATTTCTAGGAACGACACAGAGACTGTCACACATTCTGAAAGAGATTAGTTCTTTACCTAAATGGGATGAGGGGACACACTTGTTATTACCCAACAAAAATTCAGCCTTAGAAATTGGGACAGTATCTTTATTTATAAGGGTCCAAGAATTGGTGCTAAGAGTGTATAATTCTGCAGAGGGAGAGATTTTCAGATTCTCACCAATGTAGTTATTGAGAACCTTGAGGACATTAGTAAGTTATAAATTTCGGGATGCGTGATTGTCCCCAATAAGTGTCGCTCATAGGAATCGAACATTTGACATTTTAGTTTTTTTGGAAATCTAAACCTTAAACCACTAAATCAACACCTTATTGCTACGACACAACATAATGACTATGCAGGATCAACTACCAATTCTATTTACTTCTATCAATTGTTTGAATAATTACAATTTAAAATCAGTACAAATATAACCATAAACATTAATAACGAAGATTACACAACTTTTTTTTGGTATAACTAATAGTATCTCTCACCTTATGTCTAAGGAACCAATCCCTTTCACGATATATGGTTGTCTCTCCAACAAGTATCACTCTCAGGAATCGAAACCTTGACCTTTTGGCCTTACACGACTACACCAAAACTTTGTTAATTTTTTTTTCCAAGATCATACAACTAAGAGTACAATGATGTTCCATCAGCAAAGGATAATTACATTGATGTAACCAAAGGTAAGAAGCAAATAATTCTTATTCTTTCATAATGGAACAAGAGAATAATGATATTTTTACATGTATTATTACTCACTCAACAATCACATAACTCGACCCATAGTAGTTAAGTTCGCGATTTAACCATCGTAGTTAAGATTGTGATATAACTGCAATAACTCGATGTGACAGGAGTTTATGTCTGATATACATCACAATACTAAATCAAAATAAAAAGGTAAAAGATAATGCATATCACAATGACATTGCACCAATATGAAATGAAACTCTTCATTGAATGTAGGATGCATCAATCATATTTCAATACAACTATCATCTATAACTAACTAAATGGCATGTAGGAAAAGTCTAGTGAATTCAAGAAATCACTACATCAGAGTTATTATAGCGCTTTCGTGCACTTTCTGTTTGACCGTAGTAGTATATTATCATCGATAATCGCGCTTCTCAAACGTTGTTGTATTGAATATATACCACAACACATCACACAAGAAACACTGTCATATAGTGCATAAATACAATAGGGCATCGTCCACAAAGCTCTGTCGTATAGGTCAATCATATATATTTTATATTGGTCATTGTATCACCCCTACCTCTAATTTTTGTGTCATGTTTAATCTTGTCCTTTACACTCTACTATTGAAAATGATCCACATTACTTGCCAGACACGCTATGCGACATTTATCCGGTCTTCGTATCACAACCCTTGCTTCGGAAAGACGAGAGCGAGAAACATGATCGTGGAGCTGCACAAATTGAAGTCAGATACTTGTAGTTACGCCGAAAGTGTATGACAAAACCGACTTAGAATAACATTAGGCCTCACCCTTTAATGAACTTCCGGATATATGATCATCCCTTAATTTAAAGTTAGCAGGAGGTGCAGGGATAGAACTTCTCAAGGATTGGACTGCAAGAATTCGGAATGAACTTAATCGGTTGAAATTTGTTCGTAACTTTTTTTTCCACTTCCAAAAAAAAGCGAAAGATCAAGCATGAAAACATGAATATGTGCAGCCGAAAAAAGGCAATAGCTGAAAGCAATGCAAAGCATGATCATGCTAATTTACCAATATCAGTATCTATTGAAGGATATTGTGTTATCAAAGAATGAAATCTAAGACAGAAAGAGTGAGAAAAGAGTCCAATTCATAATAGAAAAATGATAAAGGAAAATGGCGAAACGAGTCGAAGTTAAATCGTTGAGCAGTTATCGAGATATTGCTCAATAGTAAGGGATTAGTGAGAAGAATTATGTTACCTTGTTCATTTAACAGTTCATTTTCATTGAAGCTGTTATCAGAAGGATGAGCATGAGAAAATCTGATTGTTGATTTCCTTAAGTCTTCTGATGACCGGTTAGCTAGATCTCGGCGATCTTCCGTTTTATCATCTCCTTCAATCAAACTCTCTGATGCGCGATTTTTCCTACCAAACTTCAGCAGCCGCTTGAAACCTTTCGCGACATCCTTACAAGGTTGACTAATGGATGAATTAACAACAATAACTTTTTTTTGAGCACTTCCACTTTTTTTCTTCATTTGAGCCGTGGCATCGGTCTCGCCCTGGATAAGGGAACGAGAATTCCGAGACACGGGGCTACCACTTGGAGAATCTACAGAAGCATCAATATCAGAGGATTCATTCGGGTAAGAAAAGGAATGCTGCATATGTGAATTCCATAACACAGGGCTTTCAACCGGCGACTCGTGCATAACATTAGGCATTTCAGCTACTAAAGCATGTTCTACTTGAGAAAGAGATCTTGTAGAATCACCGATTTCGGAACCAGAATTAACAGATTTCTCACAATCTTGGCTCAGCCTCACCATTCCATTATTAGTGTAAACATGATCTACTATAGCAAAAGTTTCAATCTCTTCTTTCTGTTCCTCTTTCGCTATATCAAGAGAATCTTCCACATCGAGTTCAAGCTCATCAAATTCTTCATTTTCCTTGGTACTAGATATCATCCTGGTAGCACCGCCACTAGCATCCGGGCCTAGACTATAACCTTTTTCGGCGAACGGCCTTCGCGACCGATCATAATGGTTCAGATCAGTCTGCTCCATGTCAAATTTCAATGGAGCCAAATCATAAAACTCTGCAGGATTAGCAGAAGTACTTTTTCGTAAAGATTGAGTTCGCTTCTGCTTCACTTCCTTGATACCTTCCATCCCTTCAAGAGTGCTTCTGCTACGAGCATAGTTTCGCAACCGATATTGGTTCGTTTTACTCATTCCGAAAGAAGGCTTTGTTGTGCTAGATGTGGCTGCAGACACTTGTTTGTTAGGCAAATTCTTCTTGCTTTGCCTTGCAGCACAATCTCCGAAAGTTGATTCACTAACTATGCTATCTTGTTCATAAATCTTTTCTTCCAACAACTCAGAAACATCACCAACATCTTCATTCTGAATAGAATCTATTCGATACTACAGAAAAAACATGGATTAATATCAGAACAAAAAAGGATGTCGTTTTGTCAAGGTTTTAAATCTGGGTCCACGAGCGAGCGCTATAGACAGACGCCAATACGTTAAAGTTTTGGTATCGCGGCTGCAATCTAAAACCGTTGAAACAAAAGAATTGCATTCAATCATTCATCACAAAAACACCATGACACAAATAAAGAAATACCTGTTCTCTCTTAACAAATGATTTGAGAGATGTAAACTTGTGAGCATGATAAGAACATGAAAACTTTTCTTTCATCTCAGCACTATTCTGATCAAAACTATCTTGCATGGCTTTCATTCTAGCTTCTTTTTCTTCTCTCTTCATACTCCAATCTTCTCTAAGTTTAGCATCTCTTTTCTTCATATACTTATCATAATATTTTCCTCTACAATCATCACCATAATAATCATCATCATCACCATTAACATTAACAAATGAAATAGCATCAATTCTCCTTACAGAACCATTGATTCGTAGTTTATGATCTGCAAAAAGCTTTTCAAGTTCATCAACCTTCATTTTGAGATCATCATGGTTTCCCTTATAGTGCTTTCTTGATGAAACAACTTTAGAAGTTTCCAAAACTTGTTCATGGTTAAGAGGTTGAGATTTTGGGTAATTCATTATGAGAAATTCAGAATCTTCATCATTAACATGGAACTTGTTAGAGAATATATAATCATTGTTAACATGAATAGATAGAGATTGAGATGAATGAACAACCCCATGATTTTTCATTGCACCATAATCATCCTTTTTCATAATAAAGGATATCACATCATCTTCTTCCTCATTTGTCAATGATATATGTTTACACTTTAAACCCACCATTAATATGAAAACTTTATGTCATTTACATGAAGGATATAAGATAATGAGATCATAGTTATCTAATACACGATATCGGTATCTGGGTAGGTACCGTCATTCTTTCTATATTGATTTTACGAGATTTTCTTTATAAACAATATGGTACGTGGTATAAAATAAGATGAATTCGGCGACAAGTAGGGTAAATAAGAGAATTATATAACTATGATCGAAAAAATGTTCCATTTTGGCATCCCTTTTCCTAGTATATTAGAAGACAACCTTTGCAAATCAAAAACAGGTTTGGCCGTTTTTTTATTATTGTTATGGTTGTTCTCATCTTCTGTTTCCATATTTGTTTGTTTTGTTGGTGTTTTTGGTGTATTTTTTTTGTTTATCTCGCACTTGAGTCAATTCTGTCTGAGTCGGACACATCCGCATATATTTGGACTAACTCTCCTACTAGATATTTTTATTAACAAGATTAGAACCCTAAGGTTAATTAAACATGTACTACTTGAGGTGATTGGACCTGGTAATGTCCTCTTTATGGGGTCCTCAATGGAAATGTATGAACCTACCCTCCTACTGCTTTCTTCTTCTTCTTCCATGCCCTCTAACTACCCTTCTATTTTCATGCATTCTGAGCTGTATATGATACACACGAAAAGGAAAAAAATGCATGCATCATTATCTAATATATTTATTTTTAATTATCATTGATTTTTTAAATATAAATAATACAAATGAATTCTGAACAATTTACTAAATGTATATAAATTTTTACATACCTTTTATATATATATATATATATATATTACTTGCTCCAATGCACCCGACACAAAGATTCCATTTTCACAAAGAGAGAAAAAATGTATAATTATATATATCGAGTGTGTAAGATATTTGTACACTGTCACTGTATTATTTACTATTCATTTTTACTTTTTTATCAATTTTAAATAAAAGTAATATAAATAAATAATGAATGATAACTGACTGTGTATAAATATTTAAATGTGATTGCATATGATCTTTTACAAATCCAAAGTCTATGTATAATTAATATATTTTTTTAGATAAGTTGTCTAACTTTGAGTGTTGAAATAACACTGCTGTATTTATTATTTTTAAAGTTGTGAAATGCTTATTTTTTCAAGATATCATTATCGTATATATAGTATAATTCAATGGTGGACACGCATTATAAAGCAATGTGTCATCACATTTCATGAATTAGACAAAGTTTTATAATCAATCAAAACACTATATATTTAATCATAGGATACATCTCATTTTCTCACTTATAGGAAGAAATGCAAGTTTTTTTCAAATATCATTAAATATTCATGTCTTAAAATATCATTAAATATTGATGTCTTAAAATATCATTAAACTTATGTATAAAATTTCTTTACGTGGAACGTGCATAACAAATAAACTAATTCAATATAAAACTTTATGCAAAAAAATATATATATACGTTAGGTGGAAGTTGAAGGGAACACATATGTTGTATCACAAAGTGTGTCACTCTATGTACTACTGATTATGATTGATTTTAAAAATATATTTAAATTAAAATTTTAATAATTAATTATTTTTCTGACCAATCAAAAACCGTAACATATTAAGTGGTATATTTTTATGGGACAATAGATATCTATCCGAAGTTGAAGAATTGGCAACAGAAAATGCCCTTCTAACTGCTACACCTTTCATAGAATGACATTTCATGCAATTTATATTTGTCAATTTTGCTATCTACCCTATACCAACTTCTTCATTTTTTTCTAATATGTCTCTTCTCATCTTACCATTAATTTTATTAACATTAACATTATGGTAAGCCATAACATATATCATTTGATCATGGAAATAATAAGATTAGAAACTTAAGTTAAGATAGGAATTATAATAATGGGAGTTTCGCCTAAACGAGATGATTATAGTTTTTTGTTCACGACTTAAATTTGTATTTTCTAATGATAAGGAGTATTTTATATGTTATTTATGGATTTCACCACATCGAGTGACATAAAAAGGGTTGGGATGTGTTATGTTAGATTAGGCATCAAATCTTTGTTTCATCCAATCGAATACACCACTTTATCTCTTCGAAATCACTCGAATCACATTGAAAAATAAAGTTTTTTTGATATAATATTGAATTCAAACATGAAAAAATAAGAAAATATATTTTTGGATAGCTTCACCTATTAATGTTCTCTAGCATTGATAATGGTCTTAATTGTAATATTTTGGTGATTTATCTTCCTAACTATTAGTTTATTGTTAGCTTTTACACTACTTTGATTATAATTTATTTAGCTAATTAAGCATTTGTTTTGGTGAATAAAAATAGTAATAAGATTATTTAAGGGTCTTAATGTAAAGAAAATAAAATTTTGAAAATAATAATTTTCGAGGACAAGAATAATGACAAGGCATCCATCTCAATATTTTGGCATCTCATAAACAATGTTAAATCTAAATTTTGAGAGACCAAAATATTGATATCGGGAAGATCAAATACATAAATATTATATATTTTTTATACTTCTAAAATATAGAACATAACCTACAATTAAATGTCACATTTTGTTATAATAAATAGTATAAATAAAAGTATTTACTATCTTATTTATTAATTCTTCAACAATAATATTATAATATATATAATTGGTAAGAATACTCTTATAAATTATACAACAATTTTGTTTGAATTCCATTTTCTTAGAAATTAACCTATATGCATCACTATAATAAATATAAAAAGGAAGAAAACTACATATTTCACATCTTATTATTAATTTTAGGGAAATCAATAATATAAACTAATGAGTAAATCTAAATCATTGAATTTTTCTAGAATTGATGGCGAAGACGTGAATTAAGTTTTTCAAATTTACTGTTGGAGTAAGTGAATTCTTTCTTAGTATAAAAACTAAAAGTACAAGCCACAAGGGAATATTTTCTTGGTTTCCCACATACATTGCACTCAAGATAATCTTGTCCGAGTCAGGAACATCCACATATATGTAGGACTAACTCTACGATATTTTTTTCATACACAAGACTCGAACCCGAGATCTTGTTTAAGGAGAATCAAGCATGTAACGATTTTTGTTTGGGCCTGGGCCAACAAAAAAATAAAGGGGCTTATCTCGTATATATAATAACTTAGCAAATTTATTTAAATATTAGAAAACGAAACGAAACCTAGTTTGGATAGTGATTCATCATCCATAATCGCAGTTGAATCATGGCAGCCGCCGCCACCGTTGCTCCGCCGCGCCAACTGTCGCAGAAGGAGGCTGACATCCAATTGATGTTAGCGGCCGAAGTCCATTTGGGAACCAAAAACTGTGATTTCCAAATGGAACGTTACATCTTCAAGCGCCGAAACGATGGTTTCTCTCTCTCTCTCTCTATATATATATATATTCCTTTTTGTGTATATTTGTTTTAAAATTTGATTATTGCTGTTTATTTTTATTGTAAGTGATTTTGTTGCAATTTAAGTGTACGGACCAAATTTGAAAGTTGTTCTCATTTTCACTTTTAGTCCAATGTTGTGAGGACATGACCGGACTGACCTGTTGGACCAGCATTGACTGGACTTGAAAACGACTTTAGTTTACTCTCTTAACTGAATAAGAGGTCTTTTGAACCGGAAATTCTGGTCTGATAGTGTTAAATTCGGTTAAACCGAGAATAACCGAAAGTGAACCAGAAAGTGTCCACTTAAAAACAAGCGGACCACTACTCTACTGTTTTGTTTTATCCCGCTCCAAAAATGTCGGAGAGATTACTTCAATATAATTATATATTTATATTTATACATAATTATTAATTATATAAAATTTTGTATTTATAGATAATTATTAATTGTTTATGAAATTAGTTGGTCCGATTGGACGGTTTAACCATTTAAATGTGATCCATATGTCATACTCCTATGATGTCATACTCGGGTTTCACTATATTGCTTTATACATATGTCAAAATTTAATTTTCAACTTATAGGGATCATAATTGTATAGATTAATTTTGATAGTGTAGTATTGTTTATCATTGAACTGTTGGCAGGTTTATGATTTGTAGTTTTATTTTTGTTGATTATTCAGGTATTTATGTGATTAATCTCGGAAAGACATGGGAGAAGCTGTATCTGGCTGCTAGAGTGATTGTGGGGATTGAGAATCCGCAGGATATTATTGTTCAATCGGCCAGACCTTATGGACAGAGAGCAGTTCTCAAGTTTGCTCAGTACACTGGTGCCCATGCTATTGCTGGTAGGCACACTCCCGGTACATTTACTAATCAGCTCCAGACTTCATTCAGCGAGCCTCGCCTTCTCATTTTAACCGATCCACGAACTGATCATCAGGTAGGTACACTAAATTTGTCTATCTTAGAATTAGATCAAGTAAACAACAAAGCCTTACGCCCACTAGGTGGGGTTGACCTCTAAAGCATGATGGATACGTTGAACACTCACATGTCGGTGTCAAACACATATCCGAAATGGATACGGTAGGATTCGTGAAGGATACGTATCCTTAGATTATCCAAACGTAAATATAAATAAAATAAAAAATAAAGATGAAGATACATATCTGTTACGTTTTCAACGATAAATAGGATAAGATATGATACGTTTTATCAATTTTACTATATTTTCTAGTTTTGATATTTGAAATTTTGGAGGACAACGATTTGCAATTTTCCTTATATTTTCTAATATTATTATATTTTATGTATTTTTTTACTATTTTATACACATACTCCTAAATGTATCCTATCCTATATTTTAGAAAAAATATGTGTCGACGTATCAGATACGTATTGTATCCTATATTTTAGAAAAAATGTGTATCGGCATATCGGATATGTATCGTATCCGACACACGTATATGTATCCGTGCTTGTGGTTGGCTACATAGATCGAATGATCATATGTTAATATAGTTCTGTCATGTTTGCTTATTGCGCTGCCATTTTCTCATTGAACTGGTTTACTTTTGCAGCCTATTAAGGAAGCTGCTCTTGGAAATATTCCAACCATTGCATTTTGTGATACTGATTCACCGATGCGCTATGTTGACATTGGTATTCCTGCCAACAACAAGGGAAAACACAGCATTGGGGTTCTCTTTTGGCTTCTAGCAAGGATGGTATTGCAGATGCGTGGTACTATTCGCCCTGGCCTCAAATGGGATGTTATGGTAAAATGTTTCGCTTCATCTTGTTTTTATTTCATTCATACAGCAGATCTGGTCTCTCATATGTTAAAGGCCCGTAGATTAAAGTGTTGAAAACAGAGAACCAATAGGTTATATAAATTTTTCTGTGTTCCTTGGCATGACATATGTACAAAGGTAATATTTACGCACTTACTCGATGAATCCTATTTCAAATGTAAATATGAAACAAATTACGAAATAATAAGACATAACTCTTAATAAATCCTCTCAGATATTCTATTATGAGATGTAACAGGTGGGTTTCTTATGAGTTAACTTTTTCAGGTGGATTTGTTCTTCTATAGAGAACCTGAGGAGGCAAAGCAGCAAGATGAGGATGAAGTGATACCAGGCGCAGATTATGCTATTCAAGACTTCAATACAACCGCTATTGGTGGCATTGCTGCCGATGGCCAGTGGCCTACCGCAGTCGATTCATCATGGACTGACTCTGTTCATCAACCTATTCCTGCAGTTCCCGGTGCTGTTACATGGACTGCTGCCCCAGATGCTGCTGGTAAGAATTTTCTAATCTTTTTGTACTTGTTTCTAAACGTAGGTTAATCAATTAGTTGTTACCCATATAATCATATTTCTCAGTCTTGCAATTAAGTTGAGGGTTGATTGTATCGAGTTATGCTGTGGAAGGGGCTTTGGTCTCTTAAGCACATAGACATAGGCCTAAGTTTAGTCTCTGTATTCATGTATGGAAAAAGGTTTAAATACAGTTTTAGTCTATATATGATTTCTCACTACTTGTGGTTTTGGTCCCTATAGTTCAAAAGTTTTCTCCAGTCCTTACACTTTCAAAACCAAATAGGACTCCCTCCCATGAGTTTCAAAAGTATAAGGACCCAACACCAAACTTTTAAACTAGTAGGTCAAAAACCATAAATAACGAAAAATTATCGGGATTATAATTGTAGTTTGAAGGGGTTTTTCTCCATTTAGCTCGGCGCCAGGATGATAAAAAGCTTATTAACACCTCTCATTCTTTTTACTTTTTCAATATGAAAACTTTTGTGACACATAACCTGGAAGATTAGTCTTCACAAGAAACTGTTAAACTGATAAGAACAGAATCTTCTCTAATTTAGTTATAAATGACTATTTTTGTGTACCTTTAATTCAAACTATGTGTATTCACCACCATTCTTTTTTATTTGCAGGAGAATGGGGGGATTCTGTTGCACCTCCACAACAAATCCCTGCACCAGCAATTGAAAATGTCCAACCTTCTGGCTGGGAATGATTCACTGTTTAACTTTTTTTTTGATTCAATGATGTTATATCTATTTTGTTTCTATTTGTTAGTAAAGGATCTTATTAGTTTTGGTTTAGTGGCAGAAATATTGTTAATTAAGGACATGATATATTTTGCCAAAATTTTGAAATTTTCTTGCACTCATGATTTTTTACTCAACTTTTGTATTTGACATGTTGAGGATTGGTGATTTATTTTAAAATTTTACCATTATTTATTGACACTGTAAGAGAAGGGGTGAGTCATGGTTCATTACTCTTTACTAGTACCAAATAAGAGTTTATTCTTTTGATTATAATAAAATTACACTTTTTGCCGTAAAAATAACGGGAGAAGTATGCATTTGTATTTCCATTAATGTAAAGGATCATTGTTCATGAAATAATATATGATGTAGAATATGAGATCCCAAAAAAGCTCTAGTGTTAGTATTAGTGATACAAATATTTCATGCAAATAGCTAAACCTCTTAATAATTTAACCAACTAGCCATGGCTTTAGAATATTTATGAGTTGTTTTTAAAGATGTTAGAGCAGGTTTGACCGTTGCCCGACATGGTAAGTGGCCCGTCTCACCCAAAAAACTGGACACTCTTCCGACCACTATGGCGCCGCACTGGTTCCAACCATTGCGGCGCTGCTTAGTCCCACTCATGCCTCTTTGTCGTCGGCTCGGTACCTTGCCCACTCTAGGTTTGAATCATTAAACCAAAATCTACCAAAATCTAAAAAGTCGCCATAATATTATAGATCTGTAATAGATGAAGGAAAGAAACCAAGATGAGAATTGAAGAAGAGTATATACTATTTTATGATGTAGTCAATTATATCTCTCTTAATTGAAGAAGGTAGTAAATCTCTAATGGAATTATAGTGTATTAATAATGCACTTATGTGAACATGGCATTGAATTGTCTATATATTAATAATGTATTATTGTCCGGTTTGATGTTCGGCTCGTATCATAACATTCATGGTTTTAGTCACACCCTTGATATTGAAACTGATCCATCATATAGGGATTTTGTTCACTCTATAGATAAAATTCCAAGAGCAAAATAAATAAAAAACATACAAAATCAGATAAACACTTAACTAACCACTTTATTCATATGAAATTAAATAAATAACAGGATGAACACCAAATTTGAGTAGCAGCAGTGAAATACTTATTTTCTATGAAATAAATTAAAATTATACACATTGGTTGAAGAATTTGTCAAAAGTTTAACATATCTAAAAATGAGAAACACCCTTTGGGAGTTTAAAAAATAAGTAAACTATTGACATATACAAATACCTCCCAAATGAAGCTACCATGCATGAATTATAGAGAACTTAGGCTAAAAAATATTATTTTGTAACTATAGAAATCATTTTCTTTGCTGCTATTTACCTTCCTTTTCTGTACATGAATCCACATCCTTTGGATGAGGTAGTATAGGTGATACTATCTTTACAGAAAAAACATGTCTCCTTCTACCCATTTTCCGAAGCTTTCCGGGAAATCGCCATTTTTGTTCAACCCCTCTATACTTTCCATCCTTGCCTGAAACAAGTTGAATCAAAACAATCTGTCATTCTCAATTTGGATGTATAAGTAAAATAATCGACTGTATGGAACTCGGGAAGAAACCATAACCTATAAGCACAAACTCGGACTCGATTAATGTTCAAAACATAGGACACTAGAATGTATATATTATATGACAAGATTCAAATCGAAATTTTTCTATGATATCGAATCTCACAAAAAAAAGCGCTGAAATGCACTATTTTAAAATGTATGCACTTATATAACAAAGAAAAAGTAAGCACTTTGTTTCTATACCAATTACTAAACAAATAGTGCCATTGAAGGTGTTTCTACCCATTTTGAGTATCAACTAAGTGCCCAAGCCAACAAAAAGATAATTTTTTTGAATTGTACGCATGGCTGGTCTCAGACACGTGACATATAGGTGTCAGAGGAATGTCGGTGTCAGAAATGTGTCCGACATTCAGACACATCAATAAACAGAATTGTTCGGCTTCCTTAGACTTTCCGAGATGAAAGTATAGTATGCCATTATGTAATGATTCTATCAATAACATAACATATACTGACCTTAATGCTGAATCCAGATTCACCTGCAGATGTGGATGTTTCAGTTCTTCCTATACTTGCAACATTCTCTGATGAGATGCTCGTAAACCTGCAGCCGTAAAAACAAGTGGCCACTTATCACTCATTCATATCGACAATATTGGCATCAATCAATAACCAATAACATGATAAAGGGAATGAACTAATCCCTTTTGGAGTACGTGACTGCCCCTCCCAACAAGTGTTGCTCCCAGGAATCGAACCCTTGACTTTTTGGTCATCCTGGGAATCAAACGAGGTCTTACATGTTTTTGGTATAAGACCTTCACCTTTGCTAAGCAATGGTTAAACTTTAACCACCTCTCCTACCCCTTTATTATCTCTTTGAAAAGTCGAAATATTGGTTCCGATAATTGCATGAGATCAGAGTTTTCCATAGAGCTAAAACTGGCAAAGTTTCAGTCCCTACTCTTTTATCATTATTTAATTGAATTATTATACTCAAGATTTTGGACACCATAATCCTCATTCTCACCAAAAATTCAACTAGTGTGTCTCTATGGTCAAGCTTTAAAGGAAGCATAAAGCCAAAGGGGAACAAAGACCGAATTTTTATATCATTAGTCGAAACTGATAGAATAGAAGCAATAATAAAGGGAGTAGTTATTGAAGAAATGGAACTACCTCCCAAGCACTTCCTCTTCACAAGAATTTGCAGAAGAAGAAATCCGGTCCATATCTAAGGCATCGGAGTAGTCACACGAATCTCCATGTTCATCACAACAAACTTGATCGATTTCACAAGATCGATCGTTGACCATTCCGTTATATAGATGCCTGCATGATATTGACAAAGTGTGATTGTAAATGGATTTGGATGGTTGGCGTAATAAAGCATATTATGTCAAACTAAAGAACACACCACAGAACAGATTTGACATCAGTTATTACTAGGTTTAAACAATTCGTTTTCTGTTTTAGACGACAAAATAAATTGACAGAAAATAAAACCACGAAAAGAATATGTTCATGAGCTTGTTTTACAGCATGCAGAATGCCGATTATTTGCATACCTGCAATGACAAACATCACTTCCACAAGTAAATATATCTGCAGTAGACTCTGGAAGGCGACGGTTAGTGATTTTTGCAGAAGAGTGCTTGCATAATGTAACTTCCATGTTCCTGATTGTAGTGTCACTTTCACGGAGCATATTGCCATCTGATAGTGATCTTCTCATAGTTGGCCTACAAAAAATAACGTAAAAGCGGTGTCAATCTTTAGCGAACATCAATTAATAATCTCATACGGGGCATATAACTTGTATTCATCCAGACACAAAAAAAGGACGAATTAGATATTAACACTGCGCATTAAAGTCCTAGCATACACATCCAAATCCTACCTCAAATTACTTAAGGTCTTTATGCTTAACCACTATTTTCGATTCGAGAATTAAGCTATGAACCTAGAGTTAATTAGGGAGGTATAAATGAAATTAGGCAGAAAATATCAAAATCCAACGACGAAAGCATTCTTAATATATGTGTGTGCATGTATGTATGTTAAATTCTTGCAACTTAAATATTTACTGGTAATCATTTTTTTAAAAGTATAAGCGTTCTGTTGAATGCTTTTTAAACATAAATGACAAAACAATTGTGCCACCGAGTATATCATTATACCTAACACTGTCATCTGTTGAATACGAGCCATGTTTCCCAGCAAAGTAATGTTGATCTGAATCTAGATCCCACAGTGCTGGCTTATCCTGTTGTGGCTGAAAATGACCCAAGAACCTGACCAAATATAATATCCAGCAGTACCGTTAGAACTTTCGATTTTAATGCGACTAGAACAAAATGCTCAACTAATATGGATAACGTATGTGAATGTTAATATGAAAAAAGTGGTTTCGTATTTTTGCTTACAAGTTAATAGCCTTTTGCTTATTGCCATCGAAGTAAGTATTGTTACAATAGCGCTGGAGGGCTCGAATCAATTCTTGAGATTGTGTTGCTGGCCTCCATTGACCTCTTCTCTCAGAAAATATCTGTAAAGTAAGACCGAGGAACTTGTTCAGAAATACTGTAACGAAAGGAAGATAGGAGTTTGTCATGAGTACAAAATGCTCAGAGAAATTAAGTACTAAACTCAGACCAAACTTCCATGCAAGGAAACAAAAACAAAACAGGTAAACTTCTATTCATTGGCATGAGAATTGTTGAATGTGTAAAATAACAGAAACGTCCTTATTTACTAGGAAACTGCGATATAAAATAGAAAACGCATCCTTCAACTCGGTGATATACCAAGTAATGAACACAACCATTACACCAAAAGATCAAACTCAGTACAACACCATAAATATTTCTCATTGTTTAGGAAGAACCAAGTGGCTTCGCAGTACACAACGGACATTTTACGTAAAATTTGGTGCATCTTAGGGACTACTACATTGCACACTTTAAGCATACAAATTAGTCGAGGCCAAAAGGGTAGAAAGATTACCTTTTTGTGTGCAGCCGAACCCCCATATTGCAAAGCTATTGTGTCACCCATGGACTCATAGACTTCCATCATCTCCCTTGCCAAATGGCTATCAAGATCAATATACGAGGATTCGATGAATCCTATGGCTTGGAGCTGAAATCCAAGTGCAGCAAGTCCATATGCAAATTGAGCAACATTGGTACGATCTAAGCAGTCTATGCAATTGGTCCTCAAGACCCCTGTCTGAATCATCCGGCTTTTGACACTGCTATCTCCGTTAACATCATCACCGAGCAAATGATTGTTAATTTCAGTGCCCTCATCAACACGTTTCCTGCATTATTTTTAATATTTTATCAAATATAATTACTAGAAACTATTTCAAGGCATAAAGCAAATGCTTAACATTATAATTTTAACGTTTTTCTGTTTCTAAAACTTATTTTGAAAACCGGGTACTTCAAATACACATAGCAAGAGCACTACGGATTCTGATTGTGCTCGAAGGTAAAATCACACTTCGGTTATCACTGATAACAACCAGTATACAATCAAGGAAGTGGCAGAACAAGATCAAAGAGAGATTTTATAATACTTACCCAGAGTTGCAATAACCTAACAATCCCCGAATTCCTGGTGTCATTTGACAGTAGAAGATGCCAGTAAACTTCAATGCATATGCAGCAACTTTTGCCAGTTGTGTCAATACATTTGTGGCTTTGCTGCTAAAGGTGATTTTTTCCGACAATGTCAAAATACAAGAAAAACCTGTCGCGGTTGGACAAACTAGGGATTAGCAAGTTACCTTCTTGAGTGCAGATGCAGATCCCAGTTAAGGAACTTCAGTCGATTTTCCCCTCTCAAATTTTTATTAATAGACCTAACAGCGTTTACAAACTCTGTTCGAAGAACACTTTCTCGGGGCTTCTTCTCATGCGTCTGAAACACAAGATGAAAGAAGAATGCAAAAGTTAAGAAGACGTAGTTTAGACAAGACACGGAGATCAACCATGACATGTGATTCCGTAATGCCTACTTTGATTAAGTTCAATATAATGATCGGATTTCCATATCTCTTAGCAAGATTTTCAAAATGCAGCCTTGTGGCTTCAAAATCATGGTCCTTCTTTGATACTGGGGAGAAAGAACCGAAGTCAGTGTAAACAAAAGACGAGTAAGTAACAAACAAAGAAAGTGATAACCGTAAAAAACAAAGGGGAAGTTGTTCCATTTCATACACAAAATATCAGGTCTTATATTCAATGGAGAGGTCTCTTGAGACCAGAAAAGCGGGATCGAACCACGGATCTGCACCACAGAACTTATTTGCATTGGACATCCATCACGAGCATCTGCAAAGACTATCTGCTCCGTCTCAACATCATTAGCAACCCGACCCCTATTATTTACTCCTCGTTTCAAATATCTGCACAAGATAGAGAAACCAAGGAAAGTCATCATGTCTAGCTATGAAGCACCGATACTCCAATAATCTTCATGTATCCGTATCCGATGCCGATACTTCAATAACTTTCATGTATCCGTATCCGTATTCGATACTTCATCAATACATACCAATAGTTATTGAAATTATTATTTTTTTAAATAAATAATTTATAAATCCAATACTATCTGGATTCAGATACTCTCCGATACTCTCAAAATATTTTCCTGACACTCAAGCTACCATACAATAGCATTTTAAGAGAGAGAAAAACATAACACAATCAATTAAGTACAAGAGAGAAACATAATATTTAATCTACCGAGTGGACTTGTAGCGAGAGAAAAAAGACAACATGTGCAATTAAACGAGATCAATAATGTTCCTATTTGTCGGCACCAAGTAATGATTTCTTACAAATATGAATTTCATTTTATATTAAGTCATTTGGAAATTCATAACAATAATTCTACGTTTATTATGTTATATGGATTTTATATGTGTATCCCAAACGTATCGTATCCTATATTTTCAAGAATACGTGTATCGACATATCAGATACGAATCGTATATGATACTCGTATCGGTATCAGTGATGCATCGATGTCTAGGAACTGGAAACAACAAGGGAAAGTGAATATAGCTTTAGTTGTATCATTAATCCGAAGATAACGGCCCAACAAAGTACAAACCTGGTCCCAGCAAAATGCCGTGAGCGTCTAGCGATGACAGTCAAGTAGAACTCCCTTTCAGATATAGAAAGTTTGACCTGGATAAAATACCATGAGATTAATATTTTCATACTATACATTATAGTAGAAATTTTACAATTTAATGGCCATAGGTTATGTAGAAGTAAGAAACAAGAAATAAGAAAGAAAAAACATAAACATTGACCGATAAAGGAGACATCACAATAACCTGTTCAAAAAAACCGTGTACTAATGCAACCGTCCAGGAAGTATTCTGGACAGTATTCCTGATCCCACGGGTTAGGAACTCGTTCCAAACAAACATTGTCTCGTAGAGTAACTGTCCGGTAGTATTATTATCCGACATGTTCTTTTGAAGACTATGCATGATATGGTATGAGTAGCTGAAGAAGAAGTCCTTTGTGAGATCCACACTGCATAGAAGCTTCTTGTATCTAATTCACAAGAGAACAAAGAACAAACACCGATTAATAAGATGGTTTATTATGTGAAGGAATATAAGGAACACAAATAGTCAATAAAAATTAATAAAGTCATAAGAAGAAAAACTGTAAAGAGGGAATGAGGAAAGACAGCGATCTCTCCCCGATGGAACCCCAATAGTACCTTCTCATACTCAAAAGGTTACATTCACATCACAACAGCGATGAACATTAACCCTGTAAGTTTGCAAGAAATAAACCGGCAACAAAATCTAGAACTTGAAAACAAAAAAATGGAGATACCCCTTATACACTGGTATATGACTCGAATCCGGAAGAAGCAATGTTCTATCACTATAGGACAGCTAGAAAGTACAACAGAAATAATAGAAGGTTGGCACCGAAGAGAAACAATCATATGTACAAAAAAGACAAGCTCTAAAACTTTTAGAATTTAAAGCGAAGTATAATATTAACCTCAAATGAAAACGTTATTTACACAATATAGCAATGAATTAAAATAAACAAGCATAACTTATAACATAATTCGCATTTAAGTACAGTAGACAAAGTGGCATTTTCAACGCTGCTATGGTATGGCTCGTTATAGGTACCATGATACATTACAATTACAGACGGAAATGACTAAAGACCTGTTCTCGTCGTTAGAATATGCCACTTTGGATTGCACAGTAGGATGGGGAACAGGAATCATTTTGGTCTCTGCAATAGCATAGATAGTATGCCCACAAATTGTGCCGATCTTCTTTCGTTTTGTTATAAGCAGCATGTAGTATGGCTCAAGAAATTTCACAAATCCTAAGTCAAAAGAAAATTCGATAATGTTGAGGGTCTATTCAGATGAAAAATAAGGGAATAGATACCGGTAATGATAATAGAAATTTTTCTCTTATATAGCAGATAGAACATACCAATGATTCCATAACAAGTTGTCACAGATTTAAGCCCCCCTGTTGACTTGTTTCCTTCGCGAATCCGGCTCCTAAGGTCAATGCACTCTACTTTTGAGAATATCGTAGGATCTTCAGTGATACTCAATTCAGATGGTTTTAATCTGTCAATCTTCAACACTTTCCATTGTGATCTGCTTTTGTCTCTTCCAATAATATAATATTTCTGTACATAGTGAACTAATATAAGATCACAATAATGTTTTATAGCCGTATTACGTGCGCCGAAAAATGTAAAGGATGATGTTCATACAAGGGAAGCACTCATACTTGTAAGCAATTAATACCAAATGTAAAGAATGAGACAGACAATTATTTATGAAAAGAATTGATCATTAACGGAACGTTTCAGATTAAATGGTCTTCACAGGGTGACTAATCCGAGTTACGATTCAGGAGTGGAAATTAAGATTCAAGGATTTTCCAGAATAACTAGTGTGGCGAAAAGTAAATTGGTAACATCATAGTTATTTATTATCCAATGCAAACTATTACACCAAAGGTTAATGGAACCAAGAATCGGAATGTCTCAAGCATAAAACATGACATCAAACTCTTAAATTGTAAAAAATTAATCAAATGTAACATAGTTTCAGTAAGCCTAAGTTTTGAAGATGCGTCTTAAGAGCTCCGTCATTTTCAATATCACCCATGTTGCATGAACTCTATCATATTAAGAAGGTACACTTGCTTGTATTGCAATCAACAAATGAACTGCTAATGATTATAGCCAAAAGGGCGCTTCATACGAGTTTAGACCAAATTGATACTGACCCTAAACTTCGAACATGACAAAACAACATGAAAGACATCTATGAAATGAAAACATATAACAATCAAAAACAAATTATACTGTTTAATAGGCAATAGCATCATGCGTAACGAAGATCGAAGAACACTCGACAAGCAGAAGAGTCTAAATCCCTAGTGAAAAACAACTTTGAAAAATGCAATCTTTCCACATACCCAATTGCAAGAATCACGAGTTAACACCGGAATTGTGTATGTCCAAACCAAGCAATCAAAACCTTACACTCAACTCAACAAGCCAAAAAAAAAATCAACTGCACAAAAGATACAAGTAAAAATCGACAGAAAAAAAATGCAATTTTGTCACAAACCCAATTGTAAGCATATCATGAATTAACACAGATTCATCATAGCATGAATTTTGAAACTAAACTATAAAAACTTTATACTAAACCCAACAAGCTAAAAAAGCCAATAATACAAAAAAATGCAGGCAAATAAGAAAGTTAGATACAAATGCATATACAACCAAGAAAACGTTAGTCTAGTAGTCTAAGGCTCCACCAGATTCCAAAAATACCAAAAGGTCAAGGATTCAATCGCGCACCCGTGATTACTTCCTTATACAAAAGATGAGGGAATTGGCAGTAAAAAAATGCATACACAAACACACATATATATATACATACATATATATATATATATATATATATATGTATGTATATATATATATTGATTAATGGTTAAAGAAGAAGATTATGTATACCGAATGTGTTTCATAGAGCTTGAATTTTTGCATATAGCAGCATGAAGACTTAAAGTCAACTCCTTCATTCACAACATGATTCTCCATTGTTACTTCTTCCATCTCACAATTTTATCAAATCACAACTTATCAATACACACCAAATAAAATCTCTCTGTTTAAATTCACACAAAGTAGAAAGCTCAAGTTTTTACTTCAATGGTGGCTATCAAAACAAAATCTGCTTAGAAAAAAATAAATACCCAGAAAGAGAAAAAATTATAATGAATCAAAAGGGTGTTCAAAAATGAGAATCAAAATGGTGAGAGATGAAAAAAGAAGAAGCAATGATTTAGAGAAATATGAGAAAAAAAGGAATAAAAATAAGAACAAAAGAAAGCTTTTTCAGCTTCATAGAATTCACAAAAACAAATTAATAATAATAATTGAAAAAAGTTTAATTTATAGCTATGAGATATCAATTTATGAATTGTCAACGCTCACTTTTAGTTTTTAAGAACTTTTTTAGAATTAATTTTATTTTTATATCTATCTTTATACTTTTTGTTTATCTTATGGTAATCATAATATATAATTAATTATAGTTCTTCTATTTATATCTATGGAATATTTTGGTATAAATCAAGGTGTAAAGTTTTTTACATTATCATTATATTATTCACCATTGATTTGTATTACTTTTATTTAAGAGTCAGTGGTGGTTTACATATAAATGATAAATGATTCGCTAACAGAGTAAAGAATAAGGATTTAATATGTATACACTGACAGTGTAAGTGTTTTTTACATTGTCAGTAAATCGTCCATCATTGATTTGTTAATCGTAACTCTCAAACAAAAGTAATCAAATCAATAGTAAATGATACGCTAATGTAAAAAAATTACATGATAGATTTTAAACTCAAAAAATAATTATACTATTAATGTATACATATTAAATTATTTTGAGTACGGGTGTAAGTGGTTTCAGTCTCGACTGTAAAATTGGTGAAATCTTACTAAATCAAACAAAAATTGTAAGTCCAATTTTAAATTAATGAAATCATTGTAGGATGGTTTAGTTTATTGTTTCACAAAAACAATTATTAGTTTCATGGAATAACTCTAATTTTACCGAATAACTCTAGTTTAATAAGCTACATATATAACAATACCCTTTTAGCTACTTTCACAATTACAAGCTCATAACTTCGACTTAATTTTCATAAATAGAGTAATAATCAACTGAAAATACATTTTAGTAAAGTTTTTGACTGGTTATTATATGTGTGAAGTGAGTTTGATACTTATTTTGAATTTTTTATATATTTATTTTATAGGTTTTTAATCAAACTACCTTATTTGATTTGATTATGTTCTCAATTTTTATCTAAAACCAAAATAAATCAAACAATTACATTCCTAATTTTGGGTGTATTTTTGTTTTCCTAAATCAATACTAATTTATGGTTGATAAAAATAATAATATAACAATCGTTATTCAATAAATTTTTAATAATATCCACTAATAAATATCTATTATTTTAAAATTAGTATTCTTTTGGTATCAACTTTTTTATTTTCCTAATTACATTTTGTTAAGTGAGATAAACATTATTATCCATTAAATATTCTAACATCTTAGCGTTCATCTCTTGATAATTATCAACAAGATGAGGTTTTTATTTTTTAATAAAATGAATGATATTTAGTATCTCCTCTTTTTATTTTCCAACATTATTATCCAATAAATTTTCTATCATCTCAAAATTATTTCCAGATAATAGGAACTATTAGCAAAAAAATAATAATATAAAGACAAAACCACTAATTTATTTTCTTTGATAGTTAAATTATTTAGTAGAAAGTTTTTTTTGTCCTACCAAGTGTATTCATAACATTTTTTTATAAGGAATTAATCTCTTTATGTTGCTTATTCCAACAAATATCACACGGAACAGAATAAAAAAAATATAAAATTGAATCATTTGACATGAATTATTAAATAAATTTTAGAACAAAACCAAAAATATAAATGTAAACAATATATCTCATAATATTATTTTTGATATAATGAGTGGCTTAGGATTATAATGTCATGAATCTCGTGTCTGGGGACTCAACGTTCTTCATCAACACGTTTTTGTGAAGCATCATGTTAAAATAATGAGAATAAAATATATCTTCATGAGTTAATTTATTTTTTTCGTCAGTAAAAGTATGATATGTGTGTTATTTTGCTTAGTTTGAGAGATATTTTTTGTAGAAAATAATTAAGTATGACACATGTTATAATTTTAGTGACTAGAAAAAATAACTTACCTCCTTGTACCGAGATATATTTTATTCTTTAAAATAATTCACTCTCCATGTTAAATATATATTTTATGATAAATAATAGTTTACTTGATTTAAATTAGTAAATAAATCTGAAACATTATATTTTCATATGATAGATCACTAATATATGAAATATTTTTTTTTTATATTTTTTTAACTTACTCAAGTAAACGAATTACCTTTTATGAATTAACAACATTCTATCTTAATATTTTCCTTTTTTATGGAATCAAACATTGAAATTAGTTTTATATATCATAGGTTTAATGATAACCCTCATATTTGGCAAATACTTTAACTTAATTGTTTGATGAGAACATCTACAATAACATATTGACATTTTGGGTCCCAAGAGAATAGGACAATAATTTCAACTTAATTATATGTAAAGATTTATATACAGTTAGTATTATTTATTTTTTATTTGGATTATTTTTTTCAAAAGTCAATAATGATTGAAAATGAATAGTATATAAGATATAATGATAGTATAAAAACTCTTATACTGTCAGTATATGTATATTTTTCTCAGAAACAAATTGTTAAACAAATTGTTTAAAGAAGTATTTTTATATGATACTAGTATATGTTAAAAAGTATTATATAGTATTTATTGATTAAATTTCTATGTCTTTATTGAGTGTTGTTGAAGTTGTAAGATGAAGATGAACACACATTGGGAAGGTGGCAGAAAATGACATAGATTATGTGGACATCTATGTTAATTTAATTATAAATTATTTTCATATTACTTTGAAAAGTTTTGAAACTCATCATCAATAATACTTAAGGATTAAGGATACTTTCTTCACTAAATGTTTTTGGATGGAGGATTATGATGAGATATAATAAAAAAAATAGTTTTATTTTTTCTTGGAGTATTCTTTATTTTTTTGTTGAATGTGGTTGTGGTTCTTCAAGTTTAATTCTTTTTTTTAACTAGATAAATACAATTATAAATGTTTATATTTATAAATTATAATACTCGTTATTTTTTAACCAAAAATGTAAGTATTTGAACTTGTATAATATTTAAGAATTTAGTAAGATTTTATACTATTATAATACTCATCTTTTCTGTATAATGAAGGATATATGTTCATTCTATGAGTAAGAAATTAATCATTTATGAATTAGTAGTTGTCTCTTCTAATAAGTGTCGCTTCTAAAAATCGAACATTTCATATTTTGCCGTATCCAGAAACCCTATAAAACCTTACATCATAGACCAACGCTTGGTTATTATAATACTCATCTAATCCCTTATTATAAGGTACTTTACATTATCTCTATCATTTGTTGTTTTTTCTTGTATTTATCATTTGTTCATCAATAATAAACAATAGACCCATGTGAAGTTTTCAATGAGAAAATTGTAATATGATATAATATATAAGGACAAAAGTGATTATTCATAATTGATAGTAATTCATAATGATTAATTTTCATTTAAAGATAGATACAAAAAGTCAAATAAGAAAACTTTCAGCTTATGTTATGTTTCTTAATTAATTGAAACTTGGTGAACAAGATTTATTCCAATAGTTTGTGGTGACAAAATATTTTTTTGTTTCCCACATGTATCATTGCACTCGAGACAATCATATCCGAGCTGAGAACATCCACAAGTATATGAGGCTAACTTTTCCAGCGTGTATTTCTTTCATCAACAAAACTCGAACTCGAGACCTTGCTTAAAGGAAATTAAGCATGTACCACTTGAACCAACACCCGTCGGTAGAATATTATATTTCATATATATACTACATGGCATTCTCTTGCATTGTCTAATTCTATATTTTGAACCCTTCAAACTTATTGACAACAACACCTTCAACCGTCCATTATGAATAACTAATATAATATATAGAAACATTCTCAAAGTGCTAAGTGATAATGTAATATATATATATATATATATATAAATTAGGATAATTTCTTTAGGTATAAAAATATATGAATGATTTATATAATTTAAGTTGGGATGGTGCACTTAACTCTAGAAATAAATTCACCATTCCTTTAAACGGCTACCAGTTTTGATCTTAATAATTATGGGAAAATATACAATTAAATTATAATTTGTTCTTGGTAGAGAAGAGAAGAAAAAAAAGAGAACGTGTTGGAATATTTCTTCTTCGATTAACTAAGTTATACAATTGTACTATAGAGCATTTAATGTGACCCAACCGCTAACAAACCAATGGTTGCCGCATGCACTTTGATAACAATCCGGAGTTCCATATCAAATTGGAAGATGGTAGATCTGGGATTTGATAACTTATATAATTAATAAATAACTCAATTTTTTATTCCACAAAATAGAGTTGGTTAAATAAGTTGAATAATGTCACAATACCTTTTAAAATTATGTGTTATGAATTAAATCTATTCATGTATGCTTAACATTATCATATCTAATTCTAAAGACGGATAAAAGATGAATATTATATTTAGTAGTTAACACCAAACAGAAAACTTTACCAAATTTGTATTATATAGACTCTATATATAATTAAAATTATATTATATTAAATAAATGTCTCTCAATTTTTTATTAGAATAAAAATCACAACAAATAATCTTATAATGCAATTAATAATCATATTAGAGTCATGTCTTAACATTTTTTATTAAAATTAAAATGGAATAGAATAATTATATATATAATTAATAACTATCTATAATTATATTGTGTTTTTTTAATTTCAAATAAATCATACCATTCACTTCTAAGCTTATTCAATATTAATGCATCAGACCTTGATTTTGACAGTGGTAAACAATGCTAGCAACATAAACCACGTGTCGAATGAGGATTGGCCTAGGCCACAATCCATCTTTTAGTGCAGCATTATGTAATAATCTCTCTCTTATTTTCTATATAAACTGCATACCATGCATCCCGTATATCACCAAGTAAGCAATATCCAAAAGCAAATACACAGCAAATTAGTTTGTGAAGTAATGGCAAGCATTAAGGTAACATGTATGGTTTTGATGTGCATGGTTGTGGTGGGTGCACCCATTGCACATGCTACCATAACATGTGGACAGGTTGTTAGTGGCATAGCTCCATGCCTCACTTACCTGCAGTCCGGTGGAGCTGTTCCTGACTTCCTGTAACATGCTGCAATGGAGTCAAGGGACTCGTCTCGTTGGCTCAGAGCACCGCTGACAAACAAACCGCATGCAATTGCCTCAAATCCGATGCTTCTTCCACCCAATAAGATCTTGTGAATGCATCATCACTCTCTAGCAAATGCGGGGTCAATCCCCGTATAAGATTAGCACCTCCACCAAGTGTAATACGTATGTTATAAATAAAAGTCTCTTATCTTCATATTATAAATAGAAGTCTCTTATCTTCATATTTTTTTGCCCCAAGTTGAATGCGTTTTCATTCAACTTTTTCTTTCTCCTTCATATTTTCTGCCGATGCATTTTCGGCAAACATCTCCCCTTTTCTTTCTATGGTACTAAGAATTGGAACAGGTAGCCATATTGTGGGAATTTCGAGAACTGACACTGATAGTCAGTATTGAGGGAAAAGATTGGAACAGATAGCCATATTGTGGTCATTTTGAGAACAGATACTAGTAGTCAGTATTGTGGGAAGAGAATTAACATGAAGATGTTATATTTTGTGTTTTTAAGCATACTGTCACACTATGTATCCATGTAATCTCAAGTACTATTTCATGCCATATTTGGTGGGCATTGTGTGGACATGGGCAGGGCGAGCAAGGCCACCCTAATTGCGAATACTAATCAGAATTAATGATACATGAAGTGGTACAAAAAGTGGACATTATTTATATCGTGTCATATACTAGGAGGATTTCAATTCTCAATACTCTTGCTAGAGTTAGGTCATGTATATTAATGTTAGATTTTAATTATTCTTCACTTATAGTGGACATGTTTCAGCTTTTCTTTAAGAAAATAAGGTAAGAGCTATATCACTTATTGCACTACAACTTAGTCCATTATCATATGTATAATCTAGTGAAATACTTATATCATCTCTTATGTTTTGTTTCATTTATTATGTAATTTTATATATATAATCTGAATTAATGAGCTAATTAAATGGTAATCACAAAATGACTAAGCTAAACATTAACATAGAGTTGAAAAAAAGTAACATCTTTCTCCCTAAATATAAAAATGTACTTAATGTTGGGTCCTACTAGTGTATAAAAAATGTACTTAATGTTGAGTACTAATTAGAGCATTTACAATTATGCAACTCTTTTTCGTTCTTAAATGGGTCTCACTATTTTTTTTATATTTGTTTAAACTTTTCAAAAACTTAAGCCATTCAAATTAAAATCACCTTCAATGGTACAACTCTATTTCGTTCTTATCTGGACCCATAAATATATTCACATTTATGTTTTTCTCTCTTTTTTCTATTTTTTAATGTTGACTCACAACTTTAAGAACGTTGCTTCTTTAACTTACAGTTGCGAAATAAGAACAAAAACAACTTCTCTCTAGTGGTGAACTTAAACGAAGAATATAAGAAAGGTTTTTTTTTTTTGTTAACATTGTGAGTGCTCTTATGAAAAATAATCAATATTTTTTAGTAAAGCATAAAGGAGTTAATGCCAATGGAGTTAATGCACTCAAAGTTGGAAAAAGGATCATTAACTTCTAGACAAAAAATGACTTAATTGCATTTTTGTTCACAACTTTTGTTTATGTAAAAGTTTGTCCCTTATTTTTTATGGCAATTTTGATTCTCAAACTTCTTGAGTTAGGTAACATTAGTACTTATTAGTTATTACATTGGTCAAGTTTTAGTCCAAAAATCAACTAGTTAAATTCATTCATAAAGCAACTAGCTTATTTTCAACAACAAAAAAACAAGAAACTGAACAATGTTGAGAAATGATTTTAGAGACATAAGAAAACCTTTGTTTGAAGAAATTAAATTTGATATTTATGAACCAATTTTATTTTGGGATAATAATAAAATGAATCAACTTGATATTTGATTGTAATTTTGAGTAGTTCGATAAACTTGATTTATGAACCAAATAAATTAAATTTGAGATGAAATTATTCAAATGTTAGAAAAGTGTGGAATGGACACTAATCATGTTTAAATATATGGATTGTTGCACTGAAAATAATTTTTTGGAAAGAGAAAATACACAATGAACATAATTATTAGTCAAGTTTCCCAAGCCAATGAAATTGAGCTAGATTTCATATAAACTGATTTTATCATTAAATAGAGAATGCCTTCATAATTCTAGGATTATGAGAATTTAGAATAAGAAAGTCAGAAAATAATTAAATATAGCAATAACTAAATATAAAAACCCATGGAAATGTACAAATATTTATGTAATCTCTCCTAAAAAGGTAATTTCCAAGTATCTGCTTAAAGACTATGTACCCAAAAAAATACAACAAATTAAATCAATAATTAAGTACTTATGTGTGGCATATAGATATGTAATGCATGATAATAAACAATAACAATTAGATTTCTACAACTTCTCATACATGAAATTAAACTATCACCATTTCCCACTTTATAAATATTTTTATCTTTACATGCATCCTAAAAAACTCATCTAAAAATCAAAGAGCAAATAAAAAATTGTCAAATATTATTTGTCAAAATAACATTTTTATACAAAATATCAGTAGTTAATTGAAAAGATGCAAGTGATTCTACAAAAAAATAATAATCATGAGACATAAATGATCTTAAGTTGAGGCCAATATTTTGCCAAAGAATATATAAAAAGTATACATGGAAGACTATAAGTATAGTTGGATGAGTTCATCACTAACCACAGATGGAGTAAGAACACCTAAATCAGTGAAAAGCAGAGTGAGATATTGAGGAGGAGTGTAATCTCTGGCAGACCTTTCAACCTCAACCTTGGATGGAATCGGCACACCGAAATCAATGGGGCGCAATGCCGGGGCCAAATCCTTTTGGTCAAGAGGGTAAAGACGAGCAAACTGCAGTTCAAAACAAAGACATGCAATCATATAATCATACAAAGGAGTTGTACACTAACATCCGATGATATTTTGACAACAACAACAATCAAGTCTTAGTCTCAGTACAAAATTAGCTACATAAATCGAATAACGTCATAATGCTCTACCGTAAATCTTGTTTATTGATAAAGCATTGATGTTTAAATCTTTCATAATCATGGTCGTCATTGACCCCATCATACATCACCTCCTACTCCTGAATTCCACATCCTCTTTAGTGTTTAGCTACTAGAATGCAAAGAATGATTGACATCAATGAAAAGCTTGTGAAAGTAGTTATTTTCATTTTTTCTTAGTATCTTTGCCATTCACCACTACTTTTCCATATTCATCTTTAATGCAATGATATTTCGACAAATCAACATTTATTGAGATTTCGCTCTAATTATTAAAATAAAAATACACATGTTAAAATGTAAGTAGATATCAATGATTGGTGAAAAGGGATGTTGCAAGCTAAAATAAAGCTAGAGATACCAAGATAATAATTTCTCTAAGTTGGAAATATTTTACCTTGTAGCTTTCAGCAGCCACATAAACTGGTTTATTCATACTGTGTGCAACCAATGCAATTTGGTATGTGCCCATCATGTTAATTATACCCCCACTTTCAACAACTCCATCTGCACCAACAAAAACCATATTCACCTCGTCCATAGAATATGCCACTGCAGAGTCTATCAGAAGTTTCACAGGAACATCAAGCTTGGCCAGCTCATTGGAGAGCCGTAATCCTGTTCGATCTGGTCTTCCCTCTGCAAATTTTATGGACCAAAACTTCGAAGTTCAGATCACAAATTGCTAACAATGAACATGCCATAGACACAGACTTCATAAAAGCTTTAAATGGGATCATAAATGGAAACTATGGTGACCAAAAATTGAAACCAAACTTCACGAGCATTATCAACAACCAAACTTAATCCTACAACCATGTGGTTCAATCGAGTGATCAACGATATTGGGCTGACAAATAAAGAGGTCAATGAATTAAGAATAACAATTGCAACTGATCTCCCTAAAGCTTCTAAGAGAATGTTCGAAATAATACAGTTATTATATTTATCGTGGAAAGTTCAATTCCCATAAAATTAAAGTCACAAAATGACAAGAACCTTCACGTTTGATTGAGAACAAAATCATTTTGTCTGAGACACTCAGTATCCAAAAATCGCTTTGGATTCTGACTAATTTGAATCAAGAAGGGAAGACCCTTTTAACGTACAGAGCTTGCTCAATGCAAAAAAAAAATAGTCACAAGACTCGAACCCAAAACCTTACTTCAAAGGTAACTGAGCTCTTTGTCAATCAGACCACCATGCCTTGGTGATTTGGAACAAAATCTGAACGTGAGCATTGGGTTGCATTTGTGAAATGTTTATAATATATACTATATATAATTAGAGAAGGAAGGTGAAAAACCTGTGCAGAAGACCCGAAACAGTTTCTTATTTTGTGCTGCTAGTTTTAGTATTTCCAAGACAACTCTAGAAAAACCATGAACCAAAATAGTGCAGCCATCAAATATAAATTCTTGACTCAACATTGCAATAATTTTCCGAGCCTGCAAAACAAATAAATAAAATTGGGCACTACACTAGAGTATATAATTCAAATGAATGATATTGTAGTAAGGAATGAGGTTGGAATGTTTGATACCTTGTATGAGATTTCCCCAAACTTCTCGGCACGTTCAATTAAGCGAGATTTAGCTGAGTTAAAATCTTCATATTCTAAAGCAGAAGTTCTTGTTACATATCGCAAAAACAGGTCACACCCTGCTGTCAAGGAGATAGAGGTTGCATCCCACGACTGTAATGCAATGCAAACCACGTTGGTTCTTGATTCAAAGTTAGTTGAAAACAACGAAGCACAGAAACTCAGATATGGGACATGGATATGACCCAATACAAATACAAGAAAAATCATAAAATTATCACGATAAATATAAGCAAGAAGTATGTATGCATGAATTTGAGCACATTCATAAAATATGATGCATAAGAATCACATAACTAGGATGTGAATCATGTGATTCCTGAGAATCACAGTCCTATTAAGAAGGTATAATCAAATTTACTCCTTCATTCACAAGTGATACACAGGAATATAACCATTTGCATTTCTTAATCTTCTATCAAACCTGAACAAGTTAACACTCCCAAGTAAGTCACAACATTTTTTAAATCTTCTACCGATCCCAAGTATGCCTAGGAATGTTCATAACCAAGAACTACATAAAAAGTATCATCATATCAAAGAAACCTAATAAAAATATCAATTTAGTCCCTGAGATTGACATCATAAAAACTCAATTTGGTCTCTATGACCACCTTCGCCAAGGACAAAATTGATCGACCACAATGTTTTAAATTTAAATTGCACTCCGGCCATAACATCGCAATTCCATCAGTCTCCACAACGACATCAGACTACAATTGCGGCTAATGTATTTTCCGCAATTGCAGTAAATGCAACATATTGAATAATAATTAAGTACTATAGCGTCGTTCAATGCATGTAGCCGACTTCACCTAACATGATAAACGCTTTGTTGTTAATATAATCGCCACCGCAATTTAAAACACTGATCCAAATTCACAAATTATAAATGAATGAATCAAAACAATTTAAAGACATTGGAAACAGAATGAGTAAATTTACTTTGAGAGAATCAGAAGCTTTTTTTAGCTCAATTTCAAGCTCCATCATAGTTGTAGCATTGCTTGACCTAATAATAGAAGCCAATGCGCGAATAGCAGCAACAGCCTCCGCCAAATGAGGCTGTTTCCGCCAACCATCAAACACATCAATCACACTCAACGCTTTATCAGAATTCAACACCACGTCGAGTTTTCCACCTTCAATTTCACCGTCACTTGTTTGAGCAACGGCGGCGGCGGCAGCAGCAGCCTGAGATTGCGCGAGCCAATCGGTGGTGACGACGGCGTTGTGCGCCGCCCTGGTTTGATAGTAAGCGGAGATATTGGTGCTGTTAGGGTTTTCGTCGTCGTTTTCCATTGATACGGCGTCGTTTTGAATCCGGTTCTGTTGCCGGTCCATGATAAATGATGCTGATCTCCACCACATTGATACGACGTCGTTTTTTCGGCGTTTTGGGAATTGAAATTAAGATTATGATTAGGATAAGGGTCTCTATCAGAAGGAAGAAGAGGAATCGTAAGGAATTAATCATATTTATGTCAATTAAGCAATTATTACGAAGAGACGTTTAGTTCAAGTTGTACATGTTTGATTCCTCTTAAGTAAGGTTTCGGTTTCGAGTATGTTCGCTATGAGAGTTAGCCCTATGGTAGATGTGAATGTTCTTGGCTCGGACAAGATTGCTTCCCCTGCGAAGATACACGTAGAAAACCAAAAAAAATTAAGCAAAAAATTTACCCCTATCTCATTCTATTTATTTATTTATTTAATGACTATGATTCTAAAATTATATCATTTATCATTTATTTCAATTATTTTTTTGTGGAATCAATGAAAATTAAAATTGAACGACAAGTGATATAATGATATTGTATAAAAATTATGTTTGCACAAATTTTTCTAATTGACTATTTCGTTGTTTTTAATTCATCAGTAGAGGTCTACTAACCAACAATATGTTGGTTTAATTGCGTAAGATCCTGTAAAATCAAGATCTTCAGAATTACTAAAAGGTTAGAAGTGACAGTCGCACATCTAGTTTTGTACCCAAAAAAGTAAAAGAATATCATTAATGTGCAAAAAAAAAAATGTCATTAGTCTTATACGTTAGAAAAGTAATGCTAAGTTTTAATTATATTAAATAATGAGACATGGTGCTAAATTAATATTTTATTAAAGTAAAGTGTATTTGTGACCAAATTGAAAAATTGGATTATGAGTATAATTTTTTTGGTCAGAAAAAGTGAATAATTTTTTTTAGATTATATCTAAAATATATATATATATATATATTTATTGAAATATAAAAGTTCTATTATTGTTATTATATCATCTATTATTTATGTTTAATCATCACTATTTTTTTAAAAAAATTTAAAAAAATAATCGAAATGAATTAGGGATAATTTAATATTTGTATATAAATTTTTAAAGTAATTATTATATTTTATATATATATTACACAATTATTACATTGTTATGGGTGGACCCAAGAATCCATTTTCATTATATGGTGTGTCCAACTTTTGGTATAAAAAAACATTTTCCTTTTTTAAATTTTTTAACAAATTGCCAAATCAACATATACTTTTTATGCACCATAAATATAGAAAGTAATCTACAATACCCTCGTTTTAAAGGAACAATACTACAAAATTTTAGTGGTCGAAAAAGATAAGACAATATATATAAAATGAGTGTTTAGAAAACATATATTTTAGGATTCGGTTTTACCTTTTTGATCTTAAATCTAACTTTAAATTCAATAGGATTGAAAATTGAACCACATCTATAAATTAGGATTTGAATTTTGTGACTAAATGTATACATTTTTTTTATATCTAAAGATTGTATAACTTATATAAATTTGAAAGGCCCTTTTTTATCACTCCTCCAAAGTCCAAAGTACAAAAGTATATACATTCTTAATGTGACTTTATTCTTATCATAAATATGGAATTATAGTTAATTAAAAGTTAATAATCATGTATCCAAATGATTAAATTAAAATTATTTGACATAACTAAAACGTATTAAATGATATTCCATTAGCTTGAGGTAGATATTATCACTTATTGAAAACTTAAGAGAAAAATGAGAAAATAATTATTTATAATTTAATTTTACTTTTCATAAGCATCTTTCAAAACTTATAATCTCTCTTTTGTCTTATGTTCACCAAAAAAATCCATAAATATTAAATTAAATTATCTTGTCCATGTGAACTTCAAAAACTTATCTAATATTCAAATGAGAAATTAAAGTTTTAACAATATCATTATTAGAATAAAGTTATTTATATAACAAATAACATAACCTGAATAAGTCAGTGAAACTCAAAAGTTGCAAAAAAATTATTTACTAATAAAGATTTCCCATATATAAATGGAACTTGAAATGGGATATACCATGCAACAAAATTCAAAGGGCTTTTTATGTATTTAAATATTTCCCATGATCTTAGTATTAAATCTTATAATATAAGTATCATGGTTTAGTTTTTTTTTTTTTGGTTTCCCACCGGTATCCTCGCACTAGAGGCAATCCTGTCCGAGTCGGAAACATCCACAGGTACGTGGGGCTAACTCTCCCAGCGGACATTTTGAAAAAACTATAGGCCTAGCCTACTAGTAGTTTAAGATGGAAAATTTGAATGATGATTAATCAAATCAATATTATGGGCATATAGGGGACTTTACTTTACTTGTATTCATAATCATCAAACCCTTGTAAGTTATATATTATGCTTCAAGTGGTACATGTTTGATTCCCCTTAAGCAAGAACCCGGGTTCGAGTTTTGTGGATGGAAAAAATGCCCGTTGGGAGACTTAGCCTCAAGTACCACATTGAAAAGAGATGAAGAACTTGGAAAAAATCTAATGTTATGAATAGAGGCATTATTCACTCATTATAACTTACGGTAGTTTAACAAATATTTATCTCTCATATAGTTTTTTGTTTTTGGATTTTCTAGCTTTGCTTTTTTCTTATGGTATATATATATATATATTTTGTTTCAACTTACAAACTAATAACTCTAACTTATCCAATTTGTATTCAGTTTTGTTTATATCCCTCTAAAGTCATAAAATTCAAATTGATCCTAACTCATTGGCCATAATTTTATTTTGTATTTTCACTATTTTGGACATTGTAATATCGAGTGTCCCACTCTCAAACTTAAATGTATTTGTGACACTTTATTCCCCTAAAGAAAGCGTTCACGACTCGAATTCATGATATTATGGATTAATAGTTATTATTTCCAATGATTAATTTTCTGATGCTACAAAAATATATGAACATTGCACTTTTCAAAATTTTATTTTAAAACACTAAAATAGCAAGATTGAATAAACCCATTACATTACACTAATCATATTTCACAAATCACAATTGAGTTTTATTAATAAATCAATAAAATTCCATAAATAAGATCATTATTTGCCTTTAGTATTATGGGCTTCCCCTTCCAAAAACATTTGACATTAGTGTTAACAACTTTGATTGATTTTCAAATGTTTTCGTGGTTTTCCACCAGTATTCTTTCACTGGAAACAATTATGTTTAAGCTGAAAACATTGACCTGTAGCTTAATTTGCCCAATGAATATTTTTTCATCTCTAAAATTCGAATCTGATACTTTGCTTAATAAAAATTAAACATGTATTACTCGAAACAACACCTGTATGTGGTTTCAAATGTTTACTTGGACAAATCATGTCTATCATTATTATAAGGTAATAAATACATTGATTTATTTTGATTTAATGGTTTTTAATTAGCTTATTTAATAAAGCTTCCATGCTAACCATAATTGTGGAAATGCAAAAGTCCAAATATGATAATGATGTTGAAAAATCTATAATTCTTTTTGTGCTTTTGCCAACTTTTTGAATATTATTCAAATCAACTTAATGGGAAATCAAAAATCTCACAGCTGGAAACAATGATGTTCTTCCAATATTTGTATAATACAATAATTATATTGATCATACAATTTTATTAGTTAAAATCGATCAAAATTGTGAACTTTCAATTGAAGCGTACTCATTATAACAATCGATTTTCATTTAAAATTATTTTTTTTAATAAAAAATATTGGTATGGATGATCAAACAACAACTACTACATTTGTTTATGACTCTAAAATATGATCTACCAACAAGTGACACATTATATTTTAACAAATGATATAAATAAAATTAATTATTATATTATTTATTAATTTTTCAACATTAATATTATTATAATATATCTCGACTAATTTGATAATATGTACAATATTATAATAAAACTGGTGATGAATATCAACTTGTTAATGAGGGAAATATATTAAGTCTATACGGGGAAAATCAAATTACACTTATTTCAACAATGTGAATAAAATCTTAGTTTTTTTTGTTTACGATGTGTATTATCGCATTTGAGAAAATCATGTCTGAGCCGAGAACATTCACATATATGTGAGACTAACTCTCCTAACGGATATTTTTTCATCCACAAGATTCAAAACCAAGACTTTATTTAAAGAGAATCAAACATGTACCACTTGAATCGACACCCATTCATAATTAAAATCTTAGTTTAGATGTTTACATAAGCAATTCAATTTACAAAACTAAGGAAAGTGATAGCATTGTTTTGTATTATGTGACACATAGGTTAGAAAAATGTTAAGTTAGTTATTGACTAAATAATATAATAACAAAGATAGGGTGGTGTATAAAATATATATTTATATATTTGTGGTCAATTAATGCTGCCACTTTTGTTTTATTATTGAACTACGCGGTTTTGTTTTTGGAAATTAATAAATAATAATGCGTATAACTCTTTTATGGTGGCTGATTGAATATGTATATATCTTAGCTCCAATCTCAATCTAGGTTACAGCAAATGCTTCACTGTACATTTGGTTAATTATATAAGATTAGTTAATATCGATTATTAGATCCGATGTGAACGGTTAAAATTAAAAGAATCTTATGTATAATTGTAAAATCGGAATTTATTATTGTCATATTTTTATATCGAGTCACTATTTATATGTAGGGAGACTCAAGTGAAAAGAATTCTAATATAAAAACTACGAAAACAATAAATTTGAGACTTACAACTATATATGAATGATTATGATTAGAAGTTAGTTATTAATTATGTGATAGTCATGTATATTTATATTTTAATTTTAACCATTCCACTAAGATTATTTTCTCACAATAATAATTGTTCTCCCTCAAATAATTTCCTATATATATATATATTCCCATTTTCCTTGACACATAAGATATTTAGTATTAAATATAATATCTATAAATTGTTAATATGAAAATTTATACATAATTAATTTAACATCTAATATTCATTTGAATTACTTTTGTTAAAGAGTCGTAATATTTGAAAATGAATGATGAAATGAGAGTAAATAAAACTTTTTACACAATTGGTACGTTCATTTTTTTGCTACAGCATTTGTTTTTTATTACCACTAGTGTATACAGGCACTTCGTGCCTGTCGCGAATATTGTGTGATACTACATATTCAGTTTTTATATATTTTATGTTGTGTTTGATGTACTTTGTATTATATTTTTTGTGTTTATGATAATGTTTAATTTAATGTGAGATATATGGTTAATTAATGTATTGGTGGTAGTTGCTTAAGATTATATAGTTTTTTTGTAAAAATTAAATAATGTGAATGGCAAAATAGAAAATGAAAATTATACCATGATGAAAGTTATTTCAAGTTTTGGCTTTATATATAGTATAAATATAGATGGTTGATTAACATTTTATACACCATTTTTTTTCTATATTAATTAATTAACTTTGCATATTTGACTTTTGTCCACTACGCATCTTTATGGAATGTCCTACGAGTATTGCCTAAGGAAGCTAAAAGTAGAAATAATACATTAAAAATAACATACATATATATATATATATATATAAATTATTAATATACATGAAATTATCAAACCAATAGTTAATATATTTGATTCATCTATATCTATATCTATAAAATATAACCACCACCATGATATAATTTATATATTCCTATTTTATCATTTAATTTTTTAATTTATAAAAACAATATAATCCTATATAACCATCTCAAATACATTAATTATAAGTTACATATTCTAATAAAGATAAAAAATATAATATAAAATAAATACAATACAAAAAATATATTTTAATTTTACAAAATAAAATGTATAAAAATTAATTACTTAATACTTTAAAATAAAAATGTTAGTTAACCATAATGTCAAGAATAATAGTTAACATTTATTTCCCCAATATCCATATACAAAGAGTGCTAATGTCAAAAATTTCATTATAATTAATGAAAACTTATCTATCTACTAAGTTAATCTATTTTGCATTTTAAATAATATTTTACTTAAGTTAATCTATTAAAAAAATCCTAATACAAGCTTATCTTTAAATTTAAAATTATTATTTCTTTATCTACAATTAAACATGATCAAATATTTAAGGAATTAAATGCATTGCAACATTTATACATTTGATTATTCTTTAAGAAAGAAAATAAAAAAAATGAATTTGACTTTTGTTCATGCTGCCACGTGGAATAGAAAATGTTATCACTCATTTTCCACAACCTTAACCACAAAAGTGAATTTTATTTTCCATTGATGTTCCTCGGTTTCTACATATAATCTGAAAACGGATAACATGCCACAAGAATTGCACAATCTTTAATATCCCAAATTATTTAATTGAATTATATACAATATTTCATATAATAATATTCTATTATATAGTGTATACACATATTCTTTGATCATGTTTCATCAATGATCAAGATTTGTAATTGAAGCTATTTTCGATAATTTCTGCATCAGATCTTATCTGGGTCGATCTTAGTTTTCGTAAAAATCAATTTTTTTTATAAATTCTTTCTATAATACCCATCTTCTATTTTCAGCTTTAAGGGTGTGTGTGATTGTGAAGTTTGAATATTTGTTTTGTTTCAATGGGTATTGAATTGTGATGATGATGATGATGATGATCGTAAGCATTGAATAGATATGATTCAAGAAAGGTGATTTCTTTGATCAGAAGAGTTTTTTTTCTTTCACTTCTTTGATTCCTTCCCCTTTTGGGGAAGTGAATGATTGTGCTTTGGAGTGACTCAAGAAAAATTGGTTTGAAAATTCTTGAGTTTGCATGTGATGATGATCATGGTGTTGAAAGGTTTTTCATCCTGGTATGACTTTCTATATTCTCCTTTGACTTTAGTAACTTTTGAATTTCATATATCATGTGTATATAGTTTTTTTTCGTACTACATGTGTATAAGAAACTAATCCATTTCGGGTTGCGTGACTGCCCCTCCCAAAAAAGTGTCGTTCACATCTTTTACGAGAATTGGTTCTAAATTTTGAATTTGATATATGATGTGTATATAGTTTGTTATGCTATAGTAGTGGTCATTTAATTGAATTGGTTGAACTTTAGAAAGTATTGATTCTAAATTTTCTATAATATTAGGTAGGTGTAGGACATTGACATAGTTTCTTTGGAATGGAGAAGGAGAACCACGTACTATATCGACAAAGTTGGGAATTGTTTGCTAGATTCGGATTATGAGGATTTATTGTCCGAGTTGTTACTTGTAAGTGCATAGCGTAGGTTCTCTTGGATCTATTTTTTTCCGAGGGGGTGGATTTTTAATCTTGAATATGATGTTTAGGAGCGGCAAATGGGCATGTCATAATGAACTTGGAAGCAAGGTTGTTTGTCAATGGATGCCGTAGGCAATATATTCTGTGAGGTTGTCAGCGTCGTCAAATTATGGATTCCTTGGCGAGGCGAACCAGCGAATGTGTCGAGGGATTTTTGGATGCCCGATCAGAGTTGTAGAGTATGCTACGAGTGTGATTCTCAGTTCACCTTATTCAACCGTAGACATCATTGTCGGCTTTGTGGGCGAATTTTCTGTGGCAAGTGTACAGCAAACACGGTTCCTACCCCATCTAGCAGCCAAAACAATTCATGGGATGAGAATGAAAGGATCCGTGTATGCAATTATTGTTACAAGCAATGGGAGCAGGGAATAGTTGCTTTCGATAACGAGATCCAGGTTTCCAATTTGGAACCTATTTCGTCATTATCGACTTCAAGCTTGGTCAGCAGTAAATCCAGTTGCACTGCCGACAGTAGTAACATCACTCTTAGCTCCATGCCTTATTCCGTTGGCTCTCATCAACAAATTCAGCAGGGTTCCAGTCTCAGCCAGCAGCAATCACCCGTAAGGATAAACGGCGTTGATAGGGAGCCCTTGTCATCGTTGAGAGGGAGGAATGATCTTGTAGCAGATCAAGGGGAACAATTATCAAAGCAATATGGATTCTCAATGAACGGGTATTGTATTGTTTCGCATTTGGTTCATAGGAATGAACTTCTTTTCGACCATTTATCTTGGCTTTTATTTACACCATTCTTCATGTCGTCTGGTGTTTAAATAGTTGTTAATCAATAACAATTTTCATTGTGTTGTTCATCACAAATTCCGAAACAGAGTTATAACCATAGATTGTGATTACTATAGCTGGCTGATAATATAAACATATGTTTGTTCGAATTGATGTCCGGAAATTATCGAGAATGAAAGAGTATGAATATGTGTATGTTGTTTTCTGTTTGGTCTTTAATTTATATAACTAAGCCACACATTCTACCTCAACCACCGATTTTTGCATTGAAATTGAATCTATTCCATGAATGGTGCTGTTTTTTGAGGTTCATATGTTTTTCTCTTGCTTCAGGAGTAATGACGAGGATGAGTACAGTGTATATCAATCAGATTCTGAAACAAGGCGTGAAGTGAATGGCTGCTATGCTCAGGTTGATTTCGATGGTATAAGTGAAACCGATGGCTTACAGAAAGTGCATCCTGGTAGAGAAGTCAATGCAAACGTCTCTCCAAAAAAGCACGGTTTTAATACACATAGTTTGGAAGGAACCCATACTATTGAAAAGAATGAAGACGAACCTGATATGTGTGATGAAAATGAAGCAATTTCCTCTGTATATGTTTCAGATGATGTTGATTCTGAACCTGTTGATTTTGAAAATAACGGAGTCCTCTGGCTCCCTCCGGAACCGGAAGATGGGGAAGACGAGAGGGAAGCTATTTTGTTTGATGATGACGATGATTATGATGGAACTGTCACAGGAGAGTGGGGGTATCTGCGTACATCAAACAGTTTTGGAAGCGGGGAATATCGCTATAGAGATAGGTCGGGCGAGGAACACAAGAAGGTCATGCAGAATGCAGTTGATGGGCACTTTAGGGCTTTGGTAACTCAGCTTTTAGAGGTTGAAAACCTACCTGTTATAGAGAATGACAAAAACAGTTGGTTGGAGATCATCACATCTTTGTCATGGGAAGCAGCTAGTTTATTGAAACCAGATACGAGCAAAGGAGGAGGGATGGACCCAGCCGGATATGCGAAAATCAAATGCATAGCTTGTGGAAGCCGCATCGAAAGGTAATGTTTCATGTGCTTCATGATAAATATTAACCAAGACATCTATGCTATATACATTTGCTGAACCTAAGACCCGATTATATCATTTCTCTTTTGCATAAGTATTGTCGGGCACATAAAACTTGTATCTGAAATGTGAATATGGAAAGTAGTAACTTATACACAAGACACTATTCTATTGATTGTCCTAAAATCTGCATCCAGGAATAAAATGGGAACTAAACTTTAACTCACATGAACTAACGTTGATTTCTAGCTTTTATCTCTTGTTAAAACCTGTAGTATCAGATTAGACTCTTCCCTGAGTTGAAGAGAACTTTTCATGTGTTACCGTCTTTGTATTCCTTTTACCTGACTTATTTGATTTATATTCTCCCAGTGAGGTGGTTAAAGGAGTTGTTTGTAAGAAAAACGTGGCTCATCGGCGAATGAAGTCAAAAATGGATAAACCTCGGTTGTTGATCATCGGAGGGGCTCTTGAGTACCAGCGTGTTACCAATCTCCTTTCTAGTGTAGATACCCTTTTGCAGCAGGTTGTATTTGCTTACCATTTTTTCACTTGCTTGGTTGTGTTGCTGAGGCTATTCCGATGAGTTCATGCTGCTAATATGTTTACATTCTTATCTAGGAAACGGACCATCTGAAGATGGCAGTGGCGAAGATAGCCGCACACAATCCTACTGTCCTTTTGGTAGAGAAATCAGTTTCTCGATACGCACAGGAGTACCTTCTTGCAAAAGATATATCTCTAGTTCTCAATGTGAAGAGGCCGCTTTTGGAGCGCATAGCACGCTGTACAGGAACTCAAATAGTGCCTTCAATTGATCATCTTTCATCACAAAAGTTGGGCTACTGTGAGACATTTCATGTCGAGAAGTTTGCGGAAGACTTAATCGGTGGTGGTCAGTCTGGGAAGAAAACGGTGAAGACACTGATGTTTTTTGAAGGCTGCCCGAAACCGTTGGGTTGCACAGTAAGTCTTATTTAATCAATGTATGATATATATGATTTACACAAAATTATAAAAACACGAGAGAGACTCTAAAATAAAATACGCTTAATCCGTATGCTCTCTCATTTTTTATTACCATCTTGATCTTGTCCGTCTCCCCTTAAATATTAAAAACCATTCATAACCTTCTCAGTTTAAACTTCTGAGATAGATTCAAGAGTTTGCAAGCCCCCTTTTCTTATATTTAATTATATTTCAGCCGAAGATGAGACTTAGCTTTGTCCATGGTTCAACCCCGAAGGATTATTGTGTGATGGACCATGTTAAGATATTAGCAAAAACCATTCCTTGGCCTTCTCGTAACAGTTTAGGCTTTCAAGATTGTTGGTCTTTGACATATTTTATGCGAGAAATTTCATTTAAGATGTCTTGAGATTATGTCGAGATCGCTTAATTATAACTTATTTGTCATATGGAGTGTTGTAAGAAATGTTCGTTTGGTTCACTTTTTTTCTTTCTAATCTAACAGATTTTACTGAGAGGTGCTGATGAGGATGAACTGAAGAAGGTAAAGCATGTGGTTCAGTATGGAATTTTTGCAGCTTATCATTTGGCTTTGGAGACATCTTTTCTTGCTGATGAAGGAGCCTCCCCTCTGCCGGAATTTCCATTGAATAGCTTGGTTCTTCCGAATAAATCACTATCCATTGAGAGGTCCATCTCAATAGTGCCTGGATTTAGTGTTTCTGGCAACATAAACTCTCGGGGGCCAGAACATGGAACTGAACCACGGAGAAGCAAAAGTGTCCCCATTTCTGATCTAGTCTCATTAGTCAGCAGTATAGAGCCCATTTCTTCTCAATCTATGCAGCATGAATCAAACTGCGCCCGTTCTACCACCTTTTTCTCTTCTATTGCTGCTTCAGAAAATGCAATTCCAAATTCCTATCATAAGAACCTTCTTCCGTGTGCTAGTGAAAGAACAAGTGAAGTGGACCCCAAACAACTTCTAGTTCTAGAAACTTCTGAGTTGAAAAACACCTCGGTAGTAATGAACAATCATCCTTCTGCAAATGGTTATGAAAATCAAGGAATTTTGGCTGACACTCCTCAAAACGGTGACAGCAAAATTTCTACAAACCAAATAAGTGGATCAGAGTTTTTATCTACAGAAGGTGTTCAAAACCAACCCGAGAATCCTGGAATCGTGAATCAAGAGCAAAACCCTCTAAAAGAAGAGTTTCCTCCATCACCCTCTGACCAACAAAGCATTTTGGTGTCTTTGTCGTCCCGCTGTGTATGGAAAGGAACTGTGTGTGAGAGGTCCCATCTCTTCCGAATTAAATACTATGGCAGCTTTGATAAACCTTTGGGTCGGTTTCTGCGAGACAATTTATTTGATGAGGTCAGTTTATTATTTGGGAATAAATGTGATTTATCATTTGAAAGTGGTTTTGAGTTTTGACACTTAGTAAGTTTCATCTTTTTTCAGGGTTATCGATGTCACTCTTGTGAAATGCCATCAGAATCGCATGTGCATTGTTATACTCATCGGCAGGGAACACTCACAATATCAGTCAAGAAATTACCAGAAATTATCCTACCTGGTGCAGGGGATGGAAAGATATGGATGTGGCACAGGTGCTTGCGGTGTCCAAGGGTCAACGGTTTTCCTCCCGCTACACGAAGAATAGTAATGTCTGATGCTGCTTGGGGCTTATCATTTGGGAAATTTTTGGAGCTTAGTTTCTCAAACCATGCTGCAGCGAGCAGGGTGGCAAGCTGTGGTCATTCTCTACATAGAGACTGTCTTCGTTTTTACGGGTAACTATTTTTTTCCCTTAATCTTTGTGTATGACGTAAAACAAGCATCTGTTCCATGTTTTGTCGATGTTGTTCTGCGTAAGTATAAAAAAACTGTCGTTTTGCGGTCTTGATCTTTAAATTACTTAGTGCTTTGTTTGGATGTATTGATTTTGATGAAAAATATGGATTTTGTTTGTAACTTATATATGAACCATGCAGCACTTTTTTTTTGGACTCTTTAGCTTACCATACTAATATTTCTCTCTTAGATTTGGGATGATGGTTGCTTGTTTTCGATACGCATCAATCGATGTTCACTCAGTCTACCTTCCTCCACACAAACTGGAGTTTGATTATGGGAATCAAGATTGGATACAAAAAGAATTAGACGAGGTTATATATTCACAGCCTTGGATTTTAAAATTTGTTCATATGATGGAGGACCTAATTTCTCGTTGTAACAGGTTGCTAACCGGGCAGAGATTTTATTTTCCGAGGTACTCAATGCTCTTAGTCAAATCGGAGTGAAAAAATCAAGTTCAGTTCCAGTTAGTAGTTCCCTTAAAGCACCTGAACTAAAAATGCAATTTGCTGAGCTGGAGGGAGTGTTGCAAACGGAGAAAATCGAATTCGAGGTGAGGTGTTATGTTATTACAGCCACGTTAGTCATAATGGTCATGATTTGTGATTATTGACAGTAACATACGGACCAGCATAGTTTTCTTCGTAAAATCAAGTAGTAGAAAATATAAGAACCAATTAAGTATTTTGAATGGATACTTTATCCATTTTCCATTTGTTTGCTTTTTGTATTATCATATTATGTTGTTTGTGATTTGCTCTTTCTCTTCTGTTTACTTTAGGAAGCATTTCAAAAGATTTTGAACCAGGAAAAGAGAAAGGGCCAGCCTTCGATTGACATTCTCGAAATTAATCGTTTGCGGAGGCAGTTGCTTTTTCAGTCTTACATGTGGGACCACCGTCTTATTTATGCAGCCTCGTTATATAATTCCAGTAAGAAAAGTAGTCCGACCGGTTCAATTTCTGACGAAAATGAGAAATCCATTGATGAAAAGCAGTTAAGAGTGAATCCTATGCTTGAGGATTCAAAGCTTGATGAAATCCCCGACACCGGAGGAGGAGTTGATGGGAACATATCCAAACCCGATCAAGAAGTTGACAAGGCCAAAGATATAAATCTTGAGAAAGATGACCAGCCTAATAATTCAATCAGCAAAAGTTTGTCCGATACCCTTGATGAAAAATGGACAGGCGAAAACCAATCGGGACTTGGAATTCAGAAGGACAATGCTTCTGTAAATCGTGATACTTCTACGGGAGATTCTTTGACAATCACTACACAGAAAGAAGCACACAATCCCAGGGACCATGCAGAAGACCAAAATGGCCTGAAGAGCATCTCTTCTTTTTATAAGGGTAATGATAATATGGAAGACTCTTTAAGCTGGTTCTATCGCCAATTTAGCAAGAATTTTTTTGCCGGTACACAGAAATTTGATACACTAGTTGACTACAATCCTGTTTATGTGTCATCCTTTCGGGAGCTGGAACTCCAAGGTGGGGCAAGGCTGCTTCTTCCGGTTGGCGTTAATGACACTGCGATTCCAGTTTATGATGATGAACCGTCAAGTATTATAGCGTATTCTTTAATGTCTCCACAATATCACGCCCAATTGACTGATGAAGGAGAGAGACCAAAAGATGGGAGTGAATTTGCACCGTCATATTTTTCTGATTCAAGCAACTTCCAGTCGTTTCATTCTGATGATATAGCTATTGATTTTCCGAGAAGTTTTGGGTCGGGTGAGGATATGATGATCGTGTCTGGCTCTCATAACTCGTCAATGCTGGATCCCCTGTTATATACAAAGGCTATGCATGCAAGAGTTTCCTTCGCGGAAGATAGTCCTAATGGCAAGGTAAAATACTCTGTGATTAGCTACTATGCCAAGCGATTTGAAGCTTTGAGAAGGATTTGTTGTCCTTCGGAGCTTGACTATATAAGGTCGTTGAGTCGCTGTAAGAAATGGGGAGCTCAAGGTGGAAAGAGTAATGTATTCTTTGCAAAAACCTTGGACGACCGCTTTATCATCAAACAAGTAACCAAAACGGAGCTCGAATCGTTTATTAAATTTGGTCCTGACTACTTTAAGTACCTTTCCGAATCAATAGGCTCAAGAAGTCCAACATGTCTGGCAAAGATTCTTGGCATATACCAGGTATGCACTTCATATTTCATCGGTCATGATTAAGACGAAAACGACAACATTTCTGATAACATTACCCTCAAATTAGTATTATTTTATTTGATATGTTATAACATTGATCAAATAGTAAAGTCCGCCTACATGATTCTGTATTTTTCGCCACTTAATTACATATCGTAACTACTTAATTTACGGATGGCGTTTTTATTTGAAAGGTTACAACAAAGCATATTAAAGGAGGGAAAGAATCAAAGATGGATGTTTTGGTTATGGAGAATCTTTTATTCAGGAGGACTGTGACAAGACTTTATGATCTTAAAGGATCGTCAAGGTCTCGGTATAATCCAGATAGTAGCGGGAGTAACAAAGTTCTTCTGGACCAGAATTTGATTGAAGCAATGCCAACTTCTCCTATTTTCGTCGGAAACAAGGCAAAACGGTTGTTAGAGAGAGGTGTCTGGAATGATACTGGTTTTCTTGCAGTAAGTATCAAAACTCTAATTACCCTTTTTCTTGTTTCTTGCTTTGTAGAGTCTGAGTTTATGTCTAGAGTGATACATGCATGGATAAAGGCTTAAGATGACTTCAAATTAATTGTAATAGGGGTTTTTTTCTTTTTAAATTGTTACTCCATTGATCAATGAACATTATGATAGAGCATTATGGTGTCGTTCGATCCCTATAGCCGACCCAGATAGCCAACTCCACCTAGTGAGATAAAGGCTTGGTTGTTGTTGTATTGATCAATAAACATTTGATTTGTTGTGTTGAATAGGCAACTATAAAGCACAAATACTTCAAAATAGTCATCATATCTATGTTGGCAACATATCCATATCGGACACTTCACTAACACTTTCGGGCGCTTCGAAATGTCTTCTATAATGTTTTTACATTGAGTTTAAAATCTAGGCATTGACAGTGTAAAGTTTTTTACACCGTCAGTACATCATCCACCATTGGATTGTATTATTTTTGTTTGAGAGTCAATGATGGTTAATAAATCAATGGTGAATGATTTGCTGACAGTGTAAAAAACACTTTACTGTCAGTGTATACATATTAAATTCTTTTACATTTGCTTGAATTGTATACCATGAAAAATGGAAATGTCAAGAGAATTAGATAAATGTTAGCATATTATTATGTTTATAATTACTCATACTAACTTTTAAAATATCATTTCTTTTATCTACTTTTTTTCCTCGTATAACCAAAGGTACCTCTCATCCTATGGGAAATGAACTAATCCCTTTTTGAGTGTGTGACTGCCTTCCCAACAAGTTTCACTCATAGGAATCGAAGTTTTGACCTTTGGGTCTATCTGGGACTAATCCCTTCTGGGGTGCGTGACTGCCCATCCCAACAAGTTTTTGGAATCAAAGTTTTGACCTTTGGGTCTATCTGGGACTAATCCCTTTCGGGATGTGTGACTGTCCCTCCGTTTTTGTTAACCTTATATAAACTTCACTCCCATGTTATGTCCTACAAAATTTTCTATCTCATTGTATTTGTGACATAAAACACTTGTGCAGTCAATTGATGTAATGGACTATTCATTACTTGCTGGTGTTGATGAAGAGAAAGATGAGTTAGTGATTGGAATAATTGATTTCATGAGACAATATACATGGGACAAACATCTTGAAACATGGGCAAAAGCTTCAGGAATCCTTGGTGGATCAAAGAATGCATCTCCAACAGTTATATCACCAAAACAATACAAGAAAAGGTTCAGAAAAGCTATGTCTACTTATTTTCTCATGCTTCCAGATCAATGGTCTCCTCCATCTCTTATCACTAGTCATTCTCAGTCAGATTTATGTTCCGCCGAAGACAACATCAATAACAACAACAACATCGACAACAACAACAACAATACACAATCCAAGACTTCATTGAATCAATGATTTTTTTGATGCCATGTTTGTAATTATTGTCCTATTTCTTTTGTTTTTTTCATCTTAGTTTGTATAGGAATTCTTTTTTGGTTTATTTGTAATTTTTTGTTGATGAGACATTATGAAATATTTGTTAGAATATTACCATAAGAAAAGGGGTGTTTAGAAGCACAGAGGGTAAGAATATTTGATGACCTCTGTATGAATATTTTTGTATACAAGTTTAGTCATATTGATATTGATAATAATACTCATGTTACATTAATATTGTAATGTAATATCTATATACTATCAATTATACATCGTCTATCATTCATTTGTATTACTTTTCTGAAGAGTTAATAATTTGGATCAAATTCACTTTTCTGAAGAGTTAATAATTTGGATCAAATTCGAGTGTTCAAACAAACTTATGAAACGTTGATAATTTTGACTCCTAAATTTGTAATACTTTGAATATCTGAAAAATGTATATTCTAGAACCTAAAAATAGCTTAAAGACAAAAAAATATAAATAGTATATCATAAATCAAAGTTTGGCCCAAAATTTTAAATAAAAATTAAAATTGGTATGATGAGTTTTATTGAAAATGCAGGGAGTACAAAATAATTCTACATCCCTCCTTGGTATATGCTCATTTAGCTTATTTTTTAAACATAGAAACTTCTTTTTTTTAACTTTATGTGAGATAACAAACATCTACTAATGTTGGTTTAGTGGTATAAATATTACTAGAAAGAGTAAAAGTTAATAGTTCGATTCATAAGATCAACAATCCATACATCCTAAAAGAGATTAGTTCTTTACGTATAATTGTATAAATATTACTAGAAAATAACAAGCATGCTCCACAACCCCCTAGAAAACAGATTAAATATGTGGGGTTGGCAAGAGCTATACCAAACATCCTATTAGTTATTTTTTTCTTCCTTCAATTTGATCCGGTGTTATTAATATTGTACAAATTATTACATCGGTCAAAATACTAGTATAATAATACAATGATTCAAATAATATTTCATTAATTAAATCGTACACCAATTTTCCGGTTGAATAATAGTATTTAAAATATGGGTTTGATGAATTAAAGTTCACAAATCTATACTTATTTATAATATGTGACATACACTTCCAAGCCCTCTCTTCTTTTGATAATGTACTATTTTGTCTTCTTCCAAAAGCCCATCAAATCTCTTCCACATAGGATTATAGGAACATGTGTATTTGTGTCACATAAACATAAGATATAATTTATCTCTTTAAATTAATTCAGCATTTAATATGTATCTTATTTTTTATTTTATAATATATTTTAAAATGAAAACTTTTTGATGAAAGAGAAATAAGACATATATCAAATACTGAGTGAAGTTAAGAAGATAAATAATCTTATGATATGAAAAAATATTATATTCCATAAACTGATACACACAGTGTAAAGTTCTTAACTTTAAGGTCCATATAGACTTATAGACCTGTGTTTTAGGCCTCTTGTCCCATGTGAACTAACTTATTAGATATAACTGTCCTTTTAGGACACCTTAGTCAATGCTTTTACCTTCTTTAGTATGATGTTTCTCTGAATATTTGAACCACTTTCTCATGACCCACTTTTTTATAACATATCATAGGAGTATATATATACACCAGTCCTGAGAGCGACACTTATAAAATGGGTAATTACAAATCTTGAAAAAGATTAGCTCTTTACCCAAAAAGATAAAGAGATATCCTTAATAATTATTTTTATGTACATATATTTTAATATTGGAAAATGTTTTTATAGACACTACTATGTGTTCCTGTGTATTTTAGGAAATATATATGCCAAGGAAATAAAAATTTCAAAAAATACATATAAGTATCTACTATATTACATATGGTTATACAATGTTAAAAAAATTTGGTGTATAAATAAATAGTTAGTTCAAATGGGGCTTTCCTAACATATGAGTATCTATTATTTTTTAGTAAGGAACTAATCAATTTTGAGTTTATGATTATCCCTCTCAACAAGTATCGCTTCTAGGAATCGAACCTTCAACCTTAAAGATTCAGTAAAGTCTTACAAGATAATGTGATTTTTAGTTAAGAATATATTCACATTATTTATCATAAAAGTTGGACAAAAAATACTCTTAATATTGTGTTGAAATGAGTATATGTGATAATGCATATAACTACCTTCCCTATACACTATACACTCCATTTGTTCTCCTTTTTCAACTGCTATGGATCTTCAACAACCTTCTGAATTGGCATCATCACATGCACATGGGGTACATAATCATACCACATTTTGATTTTGATGTATTCAGTGTTACAAATATAATTAATTACTAAAAAAAATCGACATTTGTTAAAAGGACAGTTACACACTCTAAAAAAAATTGATTCATTACTCAAAGGTTTAGCGGATTCTATTAGTAATATAAAAAAAAGGTGGTTGTTCTTAATAAAGTAAAAACATTCTTATTCTTCTTCACCATACCATTCTTATTTTCTGATTTTCGTTCTTGAATAAGAACAATTTTTTATTATTATTAGCCAAAGGAGGGGTAAATATTGCAAGAAAAAAGTAGATGCTATAAAACTCAAATAAGAATAAAAATGATGTTTGCTATTGCAAGAAAAAATATATGTAGTTCTTATTTTATGAGAATTTATAATAAATTATAAAATAATACATATAACCCAAATAAGAATGAAATTATTATTCTAGATTTATTTGGTTATAATACATATAAGACTTATGACCCTATCTTACTCTAATTATAATCACTTTTTTTTTTCCATTACTTGAATCAAATCTCATGTTCTCATATTTGCTTCAATTATTTTCTTCCATTTATCATTGAATTCCTTAACTTTTTTCATCATAAATTGTTCCTATAATTCAATCTCTTTTATGATTCAAGAGTCACATATTGAAGGAACCAATAACATGAACAACTTATATGGCAAAAGAACCAAAGACAACAATGTCAAAAACCCATTTTCAGACACATTTCTTGATCCACTTTGCAAGCTAAATCTCAATGAAACTTCTGAATTTGTTAAGTCTTTTCCAATGTCAAATGATAACAACAACACAACTAGTAAAAGAACCTTTCTTGAGGCTTCAGTTTCAGCACAAAGTAGAAGAAAACTAGAGTCTCCAACTACACCTACTAGACCAGTTTTCAGCTTCAATAGTGTTGTTGTTGGTGGAAATCTTTCAAGAAAAAACTTTCCTTCTAAATGGGATGATGCAGAAAAATGGCTTATGAATAGTTCAAATTTTAAGCATTGTGATAACTTTAAGCAACAACAAATGGAGAAAACAAGGGTCATTCATGAAAGGGTATCTAAAGCTGTTCCAAATTTTCAAGCTTTTGATGGAATCTCATGCTCAAGTGACATAGTACTAAAAGGTGTTATCATGTTTCATAATCATTATTTGTCTCTATTCTCCTTTTGTTCTTTTATTAAGCTTCAAAAGTTCTAACTTTTTTGCTTATTTGGAATGTTTAAGGATACAATAATTCTTGCTTCAAACATGTTATAAACTTTCTAAGCCTCTTATTTCTTGGTGTTCCATGATGTTAAGCATGATGGTAATGTGTACTCATACATTTACTACTTCTAGAGAAGATCGAAATATATTTTTTTGTACTATCAAGTGTATCCCCATATTTTACGGGTAAGGAACTAATCTTTTTCGGGATGCGTGACTGCCCTTCAATGAAACTCTTGACTTTTTAGTCTTTCTGGATCTAGCGGAGCCTTATACCACTAGACTAACGCCTTGTTGATGCTGTTGGTAAAGCTTATAGTCTTTGTATGAAGTGAATAAAACCCAAATTCCTCATCCTAGTGAAGCTGCATAGTTCAATTCTACATGATTTGTTTGTGTAAACAAACTTAATTAAGCTCCTATTATGTTCATAAGCCGCATTCTCGTAAAGCCAAATAAGTTCTCTATACTCTTGGTAGTACCCAAAAAAATAGGTTCTTTGTAAACTCGTATCGAACATTGTTTTGATTGATTTGCAATGCAGATAAGTTCACAGAAAGCATAGAGCCGATTTTCCGAAATTTCAGATATTCAGAACCATCTAAAGAAGGGTTTTTGTTCACAAACCAATGTGATGAATCAATGAAAAATGCATGCACAGAAATGATTCATAATAAGGATATAGGAACAGAAATGAGTCCTCTTAGAATTTGCACAACTTCAAAATGTAACACACCATTCAAAAGTTCTTCACCTGCTAGGCATAACACTCCTGCTAGTAGCTCTGGACCATTGTCATTGTCACCAAATCACAACAATAACACAAGCTGCAATGCCGTCGATTTTATTCGGCTCGAAGAATGCCATTTTGCTAAGTTGAAACTAGGAACAACAACATATGATTCTGTCACATCACATTGGAGTTCAAGGGAAGAGGAGGAAGAGGAAGTATCGAAAAGCTTGAGACATAATGCTGATTCAGATTGCAGGACTACTACATTTGAAGAAGAGGAGAAAATCAAGTGCTGTCTCAGGTAAATTAATCGAAGGTAGCATTTGGTGCGCGAACAGAACAAGATAGAATACGATGTCGTGTTCTATTGTGTTTTGTTTTGTTTTACTCCGTTCAGTGGAACCAAAATGTTCTACTTTTCGATCTTTTGTTCTATTCTATTATGTTTATTGGATCACACACCAAACATAGAATAAGGACTATTAAACACGGAATGTTAACTCGTCTTATGTTTCGTCTTGTTCTGACATGTCTACAAAACGCAGCCGTAAAAGTCGTAGACACATTCGAGTTTAATCTGATGTGTATACTATAGGAAGATTACATTAAGATTGTAATTTGAGTTGCAGGTATCAGAGAGAAGAAGCAAAAATTCAAGCTTGGGTAGATCTCCAAAGTGCTAAAGCAGAAGCACAATCAAAAAAGCTTGAGGTACTTCGTTACCAATCTTTTTCTTATGAACTATATAGTTTGTATTCATTCAATAATCATCAATTCCAATGGAATCAGTAATAGTATGTGTTGGAACATGGTTTGATGAAAGTTATTAGTGAGAACTTTTGGGTGTGAAGAGTTTTGAAAAAAAAAAAACAAACTCCCACGATGGAGAGATGAGAAACTTGAAAAAAATCTCATGTTATAAATATAGGCATTCTCCCTTCATTATAACTCGCCTAAGTTGAATGCTTTTTCATTTTTTTCCCCTCATATTTTCCGTTGATGCATTTCTGGCAAACTTCTCCCACTTTCTTTCCATGGTACTGAGAATTGACACAAGTAGTCAAACTGTGGGCATTTCGAGAACTGACACGGATAGTTGGTAGTCAGTATTGTGGGAAAAGAATTGACACAAGTAGTCATATTGTGGGTATTTCGAGAATTGACACGAATAACCATATTGTGCGTATTTCGAGAATTGACACTAGTATTCATATTGTGGTGGTATATTCAAGATCAGTTCTTACGGTGCAGTTCCTTATAGTATGTTCAAGATTTTGACTACAATTAAATTTATGCTTCTAGTATGTTCAAGATTTTTTTTTGTTAGAACTTGAAAAATCAGTTTTTTTTGCTTCATTCTCATTTTCTTGTTCCTTGCTATTCAAGAACAACTTATCCTTAGTAATTCTAAACATTTTCACTATAATCCAAACCAATAATAATGTGCAAATACATTTATCAACTTAGGTTTATGTTTTTTTGCATGCAAGTTGTTCTTAACTATTTGTAAGTCTAGAATAGTGTGCAATGCAAGTGTGAACTAAACTTGATGGTATGAACTTTTGACTACAATCTAAAATGCTTTGCCAGATATGTTTTTTTTCTTATGTAGAGACTCATATATGTTGTATCATTAACTGTATCACTTGATATATTATTGTTTATGATTGATTGACAAAATAAATTTAAGTTAAAATATAATAATTAAGTATTTGTGTGATCAATCACAAAAAATAGCATATAGAGTGATATATTTTGTCGGACAGAAGATATGACCTCTTCTTGATACACACAAATTCTTGGACACCATTCTCATTATAATAATTCTAAACCCTCCTCTTAATTGATAAAAGAAGAAAATATTAGTTTCTTGACTAGTCCACACTTTCTCAATTCCAATACATCTCCACAACCATGCTACCCTTTTAATAAAAAATGATTACAAATCTCAAAAGTTATTCTGTAAATATTCCTAAATCAAATTATCAACGAGGGCGTTGGTTCAGTCGTGTAAGGCTTCACTAGATCCCCAAATGTTGAAATAGGCCAAATGTCAAAGGTCCAACTCGTATGAGTGACATTTATTGAGAGAGATAACTACACATCAAAAAAAGATTAATTCCTTACTAATAAGTAGGGATACCCTATACCAAAACAAATTAGGGAGCACATGTGATCATTATGGTTAGAAATTTGTGGTATCTTGAAACCATGTAGTATCTAAGTTGAATTGATAAGAGTTATAGTTGCACTTTATGTCCTTGATTTCTTTTATTTACTTTTACTAGTGTGTATACAACATGTATAAAACTTGTCTGAACATATCAAAGGTCAAAGAGGCATTATTAACTTATAGTAAATCATTCTAGGAATATAGCAAGACCATAGTTTTAAATTGATTGCGGTAATTGATGCCGTTGCAGTTATGATCGATAACTATTAAGCTAATATAATATTGTAACAACAATTGTAGTTATAATATTACGGTTGATTATGTCTTAACCAAAACATTGCAGATATAACATTAGAGTGCTAGATAAGAATTTCTCTTTATTAAGTTCTCAAAGAGTAAACATAAATCTGCTTAAAAATATTACTTGTGATTAACAAAGTTGAAAAACAATGAAACTAAGTAAAGTTGTTGAAACTATTGGTTTAGGTGAAAATACAAAAGTTGAGATCAAACTTAGAAGAGAAGTTAATGAAGAGGAAGGAAGTGGTTCAAAGAAAAGCTGAGGAGTTAAGAGCAACAGCTAGAGAACAACACTTTGAACAAAGCCAGAAGGCCACAGAACAAGCCCAAAAGATCATTATGAACCAACATAACACTATAGTTTCAGCCCATAATTCTTGTGGTTGCTTCCCAAGCAATAACAATCATCACTAAAAGCAGTAGAATTCTCGAAACAGTCTCTTCGTTTGCAGGATAAGGTTGCATATATCTAACTTCCCGATACCTTACTAAGTGAGAGTGTCGTGCACTGGCAGTTCTTTATTGAACATATATAGTAGAATATTAATCTCTTGCCTCTTGCATATTTGAGGGATTTTTGTTACAATATAATGTCATTGAATTTCTTTATCTTTATTAGTAATCAAGAAGCGTAGTTTTGAAAATATTTCTTACCATATATTATATTTTTCCTTATCAATGTGAACGTTCACTAGGATATTCCCTAGCTTCATTCATCAAAAGTTGTAACAACTCAACAAAAAAATCTCAACAATGTCACAATAATTTAATGATATGTTTGCATGGATGAAACAAGAAGAAAGAATGAAATAAGTAGAAATCAACGAGAAATTGATCCAGTAGTATAAGACCAAATACCAATATAAGATGACAACGGTTTTCAAAATAAGGTGTATGATCCAACTTGTCGACTTTTAAATTGTTATTGCAAGACTTCCTTTATAACAAACTTAATATGTTGTAAGTGAAATTCATTCATTATGCGATTTTGATAACGATAATGGTGACGACAATGATAGTAGAAATGATAACGATGTTGTCAGTGTAAGACTTTATAGTAGCAAAGATGGGGGAAAGACCATTATGATAGTGGCCATAATGAAGATAGTAGAAATGATTGTTGAAGCGTTAAAAGTCTCATTTAATTGAGAGTCTTTTATTAGTTCTCACTTCTTGAATTACAATACTTAGGATTTAGATTAAGAAATGAGAAGACAATTTATTTAGTCATATCTCAATTCCTTTGAAATGTTACTGAGGAATTAGACTTCTAAATTTGCAAGGGTACACTGAACCTGAAATTTTAAATCTTAGGTTTGAGTTCCAATTCTAATGTAACCAACAACACTGAAGATAATCCTGTTAAACACAAGCCTCCAAACAAAGGATTCTATGTTTTAACAAATGATTTTAACTTGTTAACAAATAGTATGAAATTTTGATGGTGATAATGTATAGATAAAATATGGTGGAGAAATGAAGAAACATTTAATGTCATGCACGCAAGATTCTCTGCCAATAGAGAACTAATTTGCTTTATTGAGTCATCCTATAAAATATTTGTTTCTTAGAGAATATATTCTCTTATTTCAAGGATATAATTATTATCTCCTATTTAGATAAACATTTTAACATCCCACACTTGGGTGAAATATTCTTAGGATTTAATACGTATAAATATTTTTTATACTGTGACCAAACTATTCACCATTGATTTATTAACCATCATTGACTGTCAAACAAAAGTAATACAAATCAATAGTGGATAATATACTGACAGCGTAAAAAACTTTACACTATTAGTGCACAGATTTTAAACTCTTATGCTTATTCTTGCTTGTGATTGTTTCCATATCATTTTTAAAGAGTGTAAAATCTGTACACTGACAGTGTAAAGATTTATACACATGCACACTATTATTCACCCTTCATTTGGATTACTTTTTTTGAAAAGTCAACAATAATTAAACATCAATGGTAGATGATACAATGACAGGGTATAAATCTTGTACACTGTCAGTACATACATCTTTTTCTCTTCCATAAATCTAGCACCCAACACCCACTTGGTATCAAATATCAACCACAATGTCATTGTTTAATCCTCAAAATTAATTACATGGACCATAAAGGATTAAAACATTTTACCCTTGCAAAGAAAGTTTTTGGAACAATGCATTAAAAACATACAGATACCCCACCTGGTTTTCCTTCCTAATGATGCCTTCAAAAACACGAATTGCACTCAATTTTGTAGGAACTAAAATTGTTCAACTTTGTCTATTGAAACCATGAAATCAATTTAACTTGAGTGTTTCCCTAACCTTGAAACAGGTGAACAGAGACTTTAAGTTCTGGAGGGAATTCTAGATCAAAGTCCCATTCATGTTTTCAACTAGAGCTTGGCCACAAGGAACTCAGTTTAGCTGCAAGCTTTGCACTTTTGTAGTCTTCCCTAAGCTGAATAAATCTGCACAACAGAGAAAATAAATTTTTCATTGTCTTACTTATTTATTTGTTTTGGGGGTATCTACCAATAAATTCAGAACATATATAAAAAAAACAGCTATGTGCACGAGGCTCCACATCAAAGCAAGTTCCTTAAAATTGGTGGCCACCCCATGCATGTAAGATTGGTTTCAAGTCAATTTACTGGGCCACCCAATGAAACTGGAGAGATGAGAACGACATTTCTTATACCATTTTTTTGTACTACCAAGGGTATCCACCTTACTTTATCGGTAAAGAACTAATCCCTGTCGGGTTGCGTAGTTGTCTCTCTCAACAAGTGTCACTACTAGGAATCGAATCCCTGACCTTTTGATCTTTCTGATGATTTAGCGCGGCCTTACACCACTAGACCAATGCATTGTTATACCATTTATGGACATAATAAGAAGCAAGAAACCATAAATAGTGGCATTAATAAGTCCAATGTTATATACCTTTGTGCATCTTTACGAATACTAGGGGTACCCTCGAACAAAGTTGCAAGACTCTCAGGAGCGACAATAAAGACATTGGCCAGTCTGCAGAGAATGATAGAGGAATTAGTTTTAAAACAATGAGGCAGCGAGGTAAATTTGAAAATTTTGGCATATGCCATGGAACTTACATGCCCAACAGTTCAAATTTTTCATCAACAGAAGGAGCATTGAAACTTCGGACGAATTCTCCATATTCAGTTATGTCACGCTTCAGTCGCAATCCCCCACTGCAAAGTGACCCATGTTATACAACAATCAGAAGAATGTTATACAAGTTGTTAATGCCATATATCATGGTCATAAAGTGCTATAAAAATAAGAATTGTGAAACTGGAAAAGTAAAAACACTTCCCTCTATACCACAAAAAATAGGTGTCTAAGAGAGCAAAGAATGTGAACGATTTTTTCCACGTCAAAGCAACGTGCCAATTACCTTGGATTAAAAGTAAATTTCTGCCAATGGTTTAGCAGCACCTTGTGCAAGCGATTCCCCTAAAATACAAAACATACCATGTCACCAATGAAATTCTGATAAAAATCAAGCACTAATATCCAATACCATAATATAACATGCCCCACAGTTCAGTGTTTCCCTGCGCATTGCAGCATGTGACAGTGACCTCATATCACAAAATTGTGCTTTGCATCATAAATAATCACATGCAAGGCTAATTCAAGGATTTGAAATAAAATGGCTTACCAACTCAGTCAGGAATGCTTGTTTGTTAAGACCTTCCAGAGCAGTGAATGCAGATTCGAGTACACGAGAAAGATATGCCACAACCCTGACAGAGAAAGCCAGAGATCCTTGTTAGCAATATAAAGATACAACAACAACAACCAAGCCATCATCAAGCCAATAGAAAGATCAAGAAATAAAAATAAAGATACTGTTAATTTTGCTCTAACACATAATTCGTTAAGCAGTCATCATCAACATACATAAAATTCAAATGTGGAATCTATTCCAAATAACATTGAGATCTGAAACTCTCCATATTCATTATAGAAAGATGTATTAAGAATAAAATTATAAAATTTCATAGACTCGGTAAATAAGACCACAGAAAATATCGACGTTGTTAACACCAATACTATCTTGAATTCTTCAAGATATATCCACCTTGTGCATGCACTGGTTGGCCGGTGATCAGGAAGAATTCCATCATCAGGTAATCGATATTCTGTAGCCTTTTGCTCGGCAGAAAGCAACCGCTCCACCTGCATAATGGTTTAAAGTGGAAAATTTATGATTTTAGCATTCAACCTTCATAGCACAAAAAAACATTAGAAAATTCCTAGACTATGGAAAAATCCCACTATACGTGGATAATTATGCACAGAGTAGCCATTAGCAACAGTTGGAAATAAAATATACTTGAAGCAGAGAAGGAAGTTTGAAGTAGTGACCTTTGGCTATTGCAAACCATATTATAAGCACAACTAACCTCAGCCATCACTGTTTCGATGCACTGTTGTAATCCTCTGTAAGCAGCAGCCTCTGCACTGGACATTGCTGTTGCCATTTCCTCACAAGAAGCAGCATGTGCACCATCCACTGGAAGCAAAAGCCGAGATATAGAATTTGCAAAGTACTGCATAAAAGTATTCATTTCAGTTCTTGAGTTCTCTCTTTTTAGTTACTCTATATATAAGATCAAGGGTCCACATTATACTTGTTGAATAATCGCTACACTGCTGCCAGAACGTTGGACAGAAACCATGAAAGATCTGAAACTGCTTTCACCAGCAGCAGCTGCTGCCTCTGCCTGAAAACATCAAAAAAAAATCTTCGATATGTTCAGTTAGCTGTGCGCGTATTTTATACTACTATATCAAAAGCAAATAATTCAAACATAAACATGTAAAAAGTCCATGTAATTACAGCAGATGCAGCTGCAGCAGCCACTCTGCGGCTAACACTTGTACCGAGCACAAATCTTTCCCTCAAATTAGCGGCTTCAGTAAGGCTGTCCCTAGCCCGTTCAAGCCCATCTGCTATGTATTGACTGACCTATAAAAGTATAAAATACACAATAAACAACCAATAAAACAAGGTCCAGTATACAACATGTAAAATAAAGTGTTGATTAATTTACTTACTTGGTCTAGAAGGCAAGTAAACACTGCTTTTACATTGGTTGCAAGGGTAGTAGGCTGTAAAAGGATAAACACATCAATAATAACAAGGGTCTAAATATCAATATCAAATTAAAATGTTGTATCTCCCATGAAAAGGCATTTACCTGAGACGAAAAGAGATTGCATCTGGAGATTGCTTCTTCATTCCAACGCACAAACTCTGTCACAACGGTGACAGATATTTGCTGCTGAGACGAAGCTACTGAAGCTCCTTTTGAGTGCCCAATAGTTCCAGATGAATCAGATATCTGTTGGTTTTCAGCTCGCAACTCCTCCATCTGCATTGCATTAACCCGCATAACGACTTTTGCAATCATATCCAATACGGAAGAGGAAAAAGTTAAAACAATTGCAAACCTTTGCTCTGTATAATTGTGTAAGAGATGTTTGCTCATATTCAGGGTATTCATCCTTGTGACTTGAAAACAATGACTCTGTCAGACCTGAACCATCGGAGAACTTATCTTTTTGAGTAACTTGATGAGATGTTTCAATCATTATAATTTTTAATATTTAGCACAAAGCACAAATGACCAGAGGACTATTTAACAATTCATTAAAAGGCGTTAGATTTTATCCACCAAATTGGCTATACATTAAACATTAGTAATACACGAAAGAAGCATAGCTATCAGCAGTGGACATTCATAAAATGGGGAAAAGATAAAAACAAGGAAGACAAAAGCCATACTTGAAAATTACAATGAGGCTGCTAGAGAATATGGAATTTCAGTATTGACCAGCATCTTACATTATTGATAAGCCATACAATAATCAAATAGGCAAAACTTCCAATAAAAATTAAACCATAAACAAAAGCTATTGCAAAGCAAGAAGTATGAAAAAACATAAGTTTCTAACCCTTTTAATAACTCTATGGCAGGGTCCCCATATTATTGGCAAGCGCCATCCTTAAAAAAATATGAGTGCACTTGGTGTTATGTCTTGCTTACAAAGCCATTTATTTTTAATTTACCAGAAAATACCATAGTAAACACTAAGCAGACAATATGGGACCTTATAGCATAACCAGCATCTAAGTTACAAAGTCATTGTTCTTTAAGGGATGAGGTCAACATTCTAAAATGAAGAAAATCAGGCACAAATTGAACAATTATTATTTTAATTTAAAGTTTATACGTTACCCTCAACATCCAAATCACCGCACCCCACAGCCCGCAGATCTCTAGCAAGTTCTTGTGTCTTTTCATATGCCACTGCCAGCACTCTAAGATACTGAAACCTCAAGTCAAATACAAATCACATTGAGATCAGTCTGCCTCTAAACTGCACTTGGGAGACAATTATGAAGGAAGTTGAATAATAACACTCACTAGTAGTATTCCACCTTCCTCCATGGAAGGTAAAGTCACAAGAGATGGTTTCACTAATAATTTGTCCAGAAGGGCTGTAATTCTCTGCTCTAGAACTCGCTGCACATAGAATTATAAGAAATAAGTTTGGATAAGCATATACCAAACTATTCTATCTCTTTAAAGTCACATTATGAAGTGAAGGACATGATCTTTGGTACCTGAACTAAAATTGACATAACTTCATTGGGCGAAGGGAATACAGCCATGATTGTTGCTGCCTCTCTACGAACAGTATCTGTAACAAATTGTCATGTGATCACTGATTCAGAAAAGAAATTATACTTTTTACAAGCAGAAGACATTATACTTCAAACCTGTAATTTCTCTGTACAAGGAAGAAAGCCCACGAGCAACATCACCAGGACTAGCTTGAACAGCTTGCTCACCGAGAACCAACCTAGTGTCTGCATTCATTATTTCCACATCAATAAACATTGGACGTGTTGCCACATAATGTTGCATGGCACTTGTACCCCTGTTGAACTGCATTGCAAAGACTAATTTAGTGAAATGGACTCATTCATATAAAAATTAAACATATGATATAGTTTTAGATGCACTAAAACTTGTGAACACTTACATCTCCACTACAAGCAACGTTTGCTGCAACCATAGAAGGTAAAGGAGAAACGTTTGAATGTAACCTTTCAAAGTACTAAATGTAGCCTACAAATCATTAATTGAGGCTTGAACTCTATCTACAAGTGTTAAAAATTCCAACTATGACTTGATTCAACATGCTGATACCTAACACAATGATAAAATTCCATGTAGTGCTGGTAACATTACAACATCTAGCAAATTACAAAGCCAAAAATACATAGTTTCCTAAGAAATCAGCAGCAAGGAAATCTTTCATGTCACATTTCCAACAATTGTTTCAAATACTTGACACTGCAATTAAGAATGAAATACTTCAGCACAACTGCTGCGCAAATGAAGTAGATGACATTGACAGCGGAGATACAGAGAAGGTGAAGGTGAAGTATTACTGAAAAATGTGACAGGCATTTCAGAAAGTAACAAACTATGACAAAAAAGTATATCCTCAAATGTGTTCATAGGTACTTATAAGAAACCTAGACACATACCAAAAAGATATACAATGTAATGCACTGAGCTTCGTTCAGGTACAACAAAGCTTAATTACCTGAGACAAAATTTTTGCACATTCTGCCATTGTGGTCAATTCCCTTTTCTGAGAGGCAGCATCAAACCGAGCTAGCAATCTGTTCTCCAGTTCTGAAGATATAAATGAAGAATTATGGAAAATATAATACTAAGGAAACCCAAAAGTCAGGACTTGACTTATATGGGATGCCACTAGGATAAAAAAAATCATAAAGTATATCGAACATTTATTCAATATATAATTTTTAGCTGATTGCACAAAATTAGGAAGGAAAAAAAATCAGAACTAGACAAACAATTTATGAAATAAGCTCACAGAACATAAAAATCCTGTTTAGAATAAGGAACCTTATAGTTCATAATATTCTAGTGCGAGAATGATAATGTATTGCAGCTTTAATGGGAATTGTATTTAACCTTAGTTTATTTAATTAATTCCATTAGACAAAATAAAACTACAAATCACCGACCATTACAATACTCCTGTAGATTAGCAACTGCAACTTCTAATCCTCTGCTAGCAGCTGCATTTCCTGTCACTGATGAGGCTATGCCTTGTCTTCCAATATCTTCTTCGGCAAATGACCCTGAGATAGACAGGATTAGCATATGAGTATTGTAATCTGGTTAATGAATTATTGCAAAAAAATATATAAGGCATCCTACGTAATTTCTGGGCAACTGAAGCAGCCTCGGCAACACGGCTATCATCAGAAAATAGAGGTGAAAGCTCCATTAGAACTCCTGGGCTGCTGTTGAACTCCATTAAGTACTGCAGATATCAAATCAACCTTATAGGTCAATTTCTGAAAGTGAATGGCTGTATAAGCAAAATGAACGTAGTGATATTTACTTTTATCAGGTCAATTGTTTGACTGGCAGTTTCCCGCTGAGCATCTGCACTCTGACAAGACAAGAGTTAAGAGTATAAGTAATAAGACTATATTCAATAGTAGTAGGGCTATATTTCAAACATAAATCAGTAACTAATACGCATAAGTAATGTGAGATCGAAACTCATTTTCGGAAAAATGAATGAAGCTCTAAAGAACTGTACCTGGAGATGATCTCCAATCTTAGCAGCAGTCTGGCCAACACTTGAAATACGTGTATCCAGCCTCGCAAAGCTATCAAACAATCCATCCACACCTTTCTCCAGCTGAAAACAATATAAAGACATATGCATGAAGATTTAACAGATCATTCAAAATGTTCTAATATGCATTGCATCAAGTTTTCTGAAATACAGTTAAACTGTTGAGAAAACACGAACACAACAACCAAGATTTTCCCCACTAGGTAGAGTAGTTACATGGATCAAACTACTCCACATAATGACCTGCCATAAACCATGTGTATAGAGAAACCATTTACATCTAAATTCTACATGATGTCTATAGTTTTTCCTGGTCTTTGTCTACCTCGAACAATTGGTCAACACTCCATCTAATCTACTCTCCTTACTAGGGTGGGTTTCTAGTCTTCTACAGCAAGAGTGAATCCCTAAAACATCTATTGGGAGGCCAAATATAGAAAATATATACATATGTAATGGCCCCTAGATCTGCCCCTGCATTTCAACAGGCCTTCTCCAACAGATTATGAATCGTGAGTGTGCGGGTTCCACAACACGCTCCGCCCCTACACTGTTTCCTTCTCCTTTCTTCCCCTCCCCCCTTGAACCAAGAAAATAAAACCCTTCTAAATAGTTTCACCTCTAGCAATTAGACTATTCTAGTACTCTTTGTTTGGTCTACTCTCCTTACTAGGATGGGCATCTACTTGTGTTCTCCACACATATTATGTTAAATAAACTAGAAAAGGAAAACCTCACTTCCAACCAAACAGATCCCAAATGACAACTCGAACATAAAGCTATCAATCAATCTATATACACCTTTCTCTAGCCGAAAACAACACCAAAAAAACACACACATGAATATCTAACAGATAAATCCAAATTCAAAATCGTTCTAATATGCATTGTGTCGAGTTTCCAGAAATACACATATAAACCATTGAAATAGCAAATTATATAAAACAAACTAAATTAAAAAAAAAAGGAAATCAAAACTCCAAGTCCCAACAACAGATCCCTAATGAGTAATAACAATTCATAAACATCACTAACCTCAGCAAGCGTCTTCCGATGCCTTGAATCTTGTACAGTAACATCCTTCTTAAGATTATGGAGTCTCCCATCAATCTTCCTCATTCAAAAAATCAAACAATTAACCTAAAAACTCAATTGAATTAAGAGCTAAAGTGATAAAAAAAACTACAATAAAAACCTGATTACGAAGCTGAAGTAGCTCTTGACAAGAATCATGGAAGAGAGAAACGAGGTTATCAACTTCAGGAAACAAAGGAGTTGTTGAAATTGAAAGACCTGGTTGTGTAGCATTGTATTTTAACGAAGAATCTTCAGATGAATCACGAAACGAAGGAAGAAGATCGTTGACTAAGTTTCCGAACAATGAATCAAATGAAAATTCACCCTAAAAATGCGTAACACAAGTAAGAAATTGGTTGAAAATAAAATTGAGAGTAATTGAAGAAATAGATCGATGAGAATTGATACCTTGAAATCATCGATATCGAGAATGAGTGGTGGTGAAGCAGTTACAGATTTGAGTTCTCTCATCGTTTTGTTTATTACTTTTTTCTCAAACAAAACAACGTTCAATGGAAGAAGAAGAAGAAGAAATAGTATTAGGGTGTTATGTAAATTGTGAAGCGTGAAAGTGATTATTTCATTAATCGCTTATGGCTTATGCATAACTTAATTATTACTCTACTTTATTACTAGCTATGTTTTCAAAATAATTGTGTAAGAAATGAAATTAATTTTATTACAAGTTGAAAAAGTTGTTTTTTTTTTCTATTTTATTATTTCTTTAGTCATTTACTTTGTCTATAAAAGAATAAACAATTCATTCCCTCTTGAAATTTAGGAATAGTTATTTGAAACAAACTTTTATTTTTTGAGTGAATAGTTATTTGAAAAGAGAGCATGTGTTATTTTGGAGTTAGATTTACATTTTGAATATTTTGATTTTTAGGTATTTTATCTAGTTTTTTTTTGTATTATCAATAGTATTTCCTCATCTTTAGGTAAGAAATTAATATCTCCCAACAAATGTTGCTTTCGATAATCAAACATTTGATATTTTAATCGGGATCTTACATCATTATATCAATGTCTGGTTGATAGGTAGGTTTGATTATGGAGTACAACTATATTTTAGAGATTAATTAAATGCTTGAAAATAAAACAAATTTCTATTTGATTCAATAAACAAGTTTTATGGAACAATTCTTCATGGTAGTGGAGGATCTTGGTTCTTATTATGGTTGTGATATTTGTTGCATTGTGGGATAAGTGTTGAAGCTAATGATGATATTGATAAGTTTATTATGAGGGGTGAATTGTTGATTGTATTAGTCTTCAGAGATAATGTACTTTATCGGCGGGTTCAACTGAGAAACCAAATCGCACCCCATATTGATATGATATGGTAATTAGACAATTGATCATAACTGGAAAATACGATCAAGAACATTTTGCTTACAAAAATTTATATTTTTATAATATAACTTATCAAGGATTGAAACCTTTAACCTTATAATAATTGTTTGTAACATGCTTAGTTGGATAACGGGTATGTGTGATTTAATTAGTAAATTATCACTTTAATAACACTTATGATATTAGATAACACGAGTTTGTTTTTGTATTACATATGATATATCCTTAGGAACTAATCCATTTTGGTAAGTAATCAATATATTTTTGTCGCTTCTAGGAATCAGATATTTATTTTTTGATCTTTTTATGATCTAACAATGTCTTATATTATAGATCAACGTATTTTTGTTAAATAAATTCTTTGTTTATGTGGGATCATGTGCTCAACTTTTGACTGTTACATCTTGTTTGTATTGTCTAGCCTAGGATTTGGTGAAAATCAAAGACAGAAATTTCAGAGAAGTCATGTGAATAGCCACATGATGTTACAATATATTTAAACTTTTAACTTTTTTTTATCAGATAAAATTGTTAGATACTGAAAATAGTTAGAGGATGACATAAGAAACATAGAAAAGTAGGTAACAAAGTTAAGTGGATGATGTGCTGACAGTGCTGTTAACACCTGAATTCTTAAAGTTGGTGAGTTGCATGCTTTTTTTCTTATTTATATCATGTGATTTATATGATGAGATTCAAAGAGTTAAGATATTAAATTTGATACTTAATTGATAATTCAGTAGTGGTAATTACTTTATGACATGTTTACTTTATAGGTCTTAAATCTTTCAAAGACCTCGGAGGTTTGGATGTTCGTCTTGGGAGGATTGTGGATAATATTCGTCTCTTTCTTAAGAAGGACTGGTCTATGAAATTGCACCATATTTGATAGGAGGGGAATATGTTTGCTGATTTTATGTCCAAGATTAGTCAAACTAATATTTGTAGTGTTAGACATTAGGACTCTGTCCCTCTAGATGGGGTTCATATCTTTCATATGGACAGATTATCTTTATTGTAATTTGTTTCCTTTTATTTCCTGTGTACAAAAAAATGATTGTTTCTTAGAGCATTCTATCCACCTAGGCCATGAAAACAGTACACAAAATAACATTGCTTCCTATATTGTTTTTTTCTTCTATTCTAACAGTTTGTATTATATTCTAATTAGAGACATTATTAGCTTAATAGATTATGAATCATGCTTAATTATATCAATTTATAGCATGTTTGGATTGACAAATCACTTGATGAAGAAACAAAGCTCATGAATACATAAAGTACCATAAAGCAAAGTTAATTGTTTGTGAAGCATGTTTTAAGGATGATTCACCCTTTTTTCAATACATACTTACTAATTTATAAGATATAACGAGACCTTACACTACTAAATTAATACCTTTTTGATATTGCACCAAACTTATTGCAAAGAAATATCAAAATTGAAACAATTTGCAGTAATAATTCAATAAAATTCATCCTCAAAATAAAAGAAATTGGCTCGTTCTACTGTAATACTACAAAGAACCTTATACTTTATACAATTATTATTCTCCTTGGCTATTATCAGCACAAGTAACTTTGCATGCTCACTATGCAAGAGGAGCTACATCTGAAGAATAGTTAAATCACATTGTTATTCAGCTTTTACATATTCCTACACTTTTCAATCACTAGTTGTTGCCTTACTTCATATATACACATATATAATAAAAAAATAATCAATGAAGACCATTGCCAAATTTCTACCTTGCTGTTTCCCCATCTTGTTCCACATCCACATAACTCGAACTCATAGGATACAACCTTCTATCTCTGCTTAAAAGCCTCTTCAATGATCTTAGCCTTGCGGATATCGGCGATTTCAAATCATCTTCAGCAAACCCACTTGCAGAAGTTGATACAAAGGATGAAGTGGTCTCACTTGGTATATCAATCACCAACCTTCCATCATGTCTATTACTACTACTATAACTAGTACTAGTGCTAGTACTTGTAGTAGAATTACTACTACTACTTTCTTCTAAAAGTGTACCAATAGAACTATTAACTTGAGTTTGGTTCCCCCAAATAAGAACATTTATAGGAAAAGTTGGAGAATTTTCTGCTTCTTCTTCTAATGATTCATTATCTGAGGCATTTTGTTCATGATTTGAACCACTATTATCACAAGACTTACATGATTCAAAACCAATAGGGTCCCTACAAAGAGGACATGTAGAATGTGATTGAAACCACATATCAATACAATCTACATGAAACCCATGATTGCATTTAGGTAAAAATCTTGTTTTTTCTCCTTCAACAACATCACATAAACAAACTGCACATTCCAAACCATCCTTAAACTCTTGAGATTGGAACACTAATATGGGCAGTGACCTAAGCACTAAAGGGTCAAGTCCCTTCCTAAGGGCACCATTGGTGGGTGGTTCTTGGCCAGGGGAAAAGATAAAGCGGCGGCGGCGGTGGCGGTTTGAGTTAGGAGCAGTGGCTTCTCCACCAATACTTAAGCAGAATTTTGCATAGAGGTGGATGAAAAGAGAGATTACAACAATCATGAATAAGATTATTACACCCATTATCATGATTTTGCTTGTTACTTCAACTGCAGGAGATTCAGATTCAACTAAATTCTCAGATGATATTGAAGAAGTTTCATCCATTGTTAAAAATTTAAAGAACACACTCAAAGTTTAGAACTTTATACAAAATCAGCAATACCCAGATGCAAATAACACTCTAGAGTGAAATTGGGGAGCTAAGAAAATCAGAAAATGAGAAATACCCAGATGAAATTTCACTATAAAGATTCAAACTTTGTAGAAAAAAGAGAAAACCCAAGAAGGGAATGAAATGGGAAGTGATGAATGAGAAGAAAAAGTTTAAATGGAGAAAATGCAAAGAGAAGAAGAAATTGGGTTTGGTTTTATGAATGAGAAGATTGGAAATTGTGTGGAAGGTTGTAAAATAAGTGAAACCTCCACAATGGACTTTTTTTTTTGTTGAGACTTTGGACTTTTTGAATCAAAGAACATAGTCATGATAGCATCCATTTCAAGACTATATTGGTTTTGACCAAAAAAATGGATAAATATGATTTGAATTTCTATTCCTTTTTAAGGTTTAATAATTAGATGAATTCCTTAGAAAATAAAATTTTATTTGGTGAATTTTGAATGGGAAAATTCAATCAGGTTACAAATTTAAAAATTGTGTATAAACCTTTGTAAATATAATAAAGCTTTCTGTATGTATATAATTAGGGGTGAGCATGAGGTGATCTTACCTGCTCATTCAGTATGGGCCTAATTATGATTGGATTTGAATAGAGTTGGTTCTCATCAAATTTAAGACCGAGTTTGGGTTCAAAAATTAGATTCGACCAATATTTATGGTCGATTAGGGACCAAGCATGACCTGATTCGTTCCATAGTCACTTACTCATCATATTTATATGCATATCTATTCCAATGTGTAGAGAATACTGATATTTTTTTTGTCGAAGTATTATTGATTCTCTATTTTTTTCATCATATATAATATAATTAATAATCTATATACATATATCATTTTATATGTCAAATTATATACCCATAATAATAAATAATACTGAAAAGAATTCATCTAAAATAAGTATGTATTATATTTAATCGGATCTAGGTTCAGGTTTAAGACCGACCCGATTAATATTTGGGGTCAGGTTAGCTTCAAGTCTATGACTGAGTTTGAGTTCAAAAAATGACTTTAATCCATTCCAATCCAGTCTATGCTCACCCCTATATATAATATAATAAAGCTTTTTTTATTTATTTATTATTATTATTATATATATGACTTAACTGTGATATGTGAATTCCTAGCATTTAAATAATCTATTTACAAGTTGGATTCATTGAAGTTTTATTGAAATTTTCTTTACCCTCATACTCAATTACAAGTTTTTTGAGCTCCTCTAATAAGTAATAATAATAATTAAAAGTAGTATAGTGTTTACCTAATAAAGTACATGATGGCTTGAAAATTCAAGACACCTTGTCCTTTTCAACCTTTTGCATTATCTCCTTTCTTCTATTATTGGTTTGAATCCAACAATTTATTTTTGTTTATTCAACATTTTAGTCATTAATTTTAGAAAAATGTAATGGTTTATATATATTCAATAATTTAAACCATTAAATTTCCTTAGAATTAATAGCTAAGATTTGGAGTAAGTGAATTTTATCTCTAAGTAATAATATTGATATTTCTTTCTTCCTCTTTCACCCTTTTTATTCATTTAGCCATTAAATGCTCCAATATCATTCAAGTGGCAAAATATAGAAAATGAAATATAAACTAACAAAACTATATTTTGAAAATAAAAAAAAAGACCATTCTAACACAAGTGATGAGGAACCTTAGTATATGATTTGGGGAGCACATATGTTGTCTCACAATTTGTGTTACTGTATATACCATCAGCCTATGATTGGTTGAAAAAATATTTTTAAGTTAAAAAATTAATAATTAATTATTTTTCTGACCAATCATATCTAATGATATATACAGTAACACAATTTATGGGACAACATATATATACTCTAGGATTTGCCCAAGAGTTGCATGTCAATTGTTACAGTTATTGTCCCCAGAAAATAAACATTACATATATGATATGTGGTGAATGGTAAATATTAAGTTGATTTTGTTTATTTGTTGCTGAAATAGACATAATCATAAAGATTATTATTTTTTTGTTAACATATTTTGGGATAAATTATTTATAAAGGTTTAATATTTTTAACAATTTGAATTAAGTGAGATGACATGTTGATTTAAAGTGTTGGTCTAATACTTTAAAGTTTTGTTAGATTCCGAGAAATACTAAAAGGAATTATTCAAATTCTAATAGCAATATTTATTGAAAGAGATAACTATATATCTTAAAAAAGATTAATTCATTACTCATAAGGTGAATGAATATTCTTAGTAGTACAAAAATATTAGATTTAATATTTTTAACAACATCAGGTAAGTGAAAAATGAATGTGATTTCTTTTTCTCATGTTTTGAGTGAGTACAAGGAAACCACAATTGCTCCTATCAGCACCAAAAATTCAAGCAAGTCCATATTTACTTATGATAATAAAATATAGTAATTTATATTGTTTTCTTATTTTCTCACCCATTTCCATTTAAATAGGTTACACAAACAAAGAAACAATATTATTAGAATAGGTGGGTAGGCTTGGGTTGATTTGATTTTTTTATTTTATAAATTGATTTAGAAATTATATTTCAATTTGATAGGGAAACATAAGCTAATTTAAGTAATTGTTTTCACACGTGTACATAAACATTGTCAGTTCTTTTTTATATAATATAGACAAACATTAATTCAATCATTTGTACGATTCGAAATGAACGAGTCTCTGACACACAAAAGATCTTTTCAATTAATTTGAAATATATATAGTAATATATACATCTGCATCCAATAGTTCAATTTTATACACTCAAACACTCATATTTTACATGTTTATAATTGCGTTAGTCACATTTACAAACATAGGAAAATCTAAAGACATTGCAGCTTCTACCAAGGTTGAATTAGTAGACATAATTTCATATAGTATCCAAACAATGAAAGTACTTATTCATCATTGTCCATAGGCCTAAACAATTTTCATGCTTGACATGATATCTCATATATATGACTTAGTATAAATTAGCTCATATAGATAAAGTCATGCAAATTGTTAACATAGAGACTAATGTTACATGTTAGCCATAAATCATGTATGTCTCACATCACAAGCAAAGGCAAAATCATGAGATGTTTTACATGTCGGATACCTAAGGAGATGATTAAAAGATAAAGTCAAAATAGGTTCTTCAATTTCAACTTTTCTTTTCCTAAGTAATTGGAAGAGATAATTAAAATAGTAGGTTTGTGGGTATCAACAATTATTATATTTTCAATCATTTCTTATTCCTTTAATTAGATGAAAAATGATAGGTTTATATTCAAATAATAATGTATCAATGAATACCATAATAAATCTAAAAGTATAAATAAGTCAACTTGAGTCGAGTTATGCTAATTTACTATGTATTGAATAAAATAATTTAAATTCATTTTCTCAATTTGAACTTAATCAACTTTAAGATTATCAATTATTAACATTTGTTGAATTGTAAGGTATTGCTATTAGGAAAAATGAACATAATTATCTAAGTTATATGGTTTGGACTCACATTTTATAAATGAAGGATGTCATACAAAGAGGATGATATTCTATAACATCCATTCACCTACTTCTTCAATATCTAGATATTTTAAAAATAAGAATGCTAAATCATCCAATAAAATTAGCCTACACTTATAAGAATTATAAAGGTATATAAAATATAACATATTTAAGGTATTCTTAAATGGTGTTAATTTATTCCTTACATTTATACGCAAAAAATAACCTTATTCCAAAGGAAAAAAAAATAGAAAATCATTAAAGCATAGGTGAAGTTTCTTCTATAAAAAATGTATATACACAAAAAAAGTTGATTTATTAAGATCACTTTTAAGAAACTAAACTAAATAATATCATTTATGTTGTGTATTTTTGGTACATTTAATTTAATTCAACATAAATCATAATTTTAACCCATAAAATTTAATAATAAATATAATTTTCCACATATTTTTTTTAGAGTGCAATATTTATGTACTAAACAATGTAATGATTTATATAGTAATTGTCCGACCAACATTCATTTAAATTACTTTTTATATATTGATAATTCAATAATGATTAAATATAAATGGTGAATGATAATGCAATTACATTACATAAAACTTATACATTGTGAAAACTTATATTTTTTTCTCATTTTTTTAGTAGGAAAAGATCCATTTATTCTATGAGAACATTCACAATAGTGCAATCCCTTTTTCATTCTTAATTCTGTCCCACCGATTATTTTATATTTGTTTACACTTTATAACAATTTAAGCAAATCAGACCAAAATCTTTTCTAACAGTGCAACTTTATTTTCGTTCTTAAATAGACCCCACAAACTCACTCCACAATTATATTTCTCTCTCTTGTAACAATTTTCTTCTGTTTTTTAATGTTAAGAACATTGCTTATTTAGCTTACCGTTGCAAAATAAGAGCAAAAATGACTCCTCTTCAATGGTGAACTTGAAGGAAGAACGTTCTTATTTCGCTAACAACAATTTTTTGTTACCATTATGGATGCTCTTAGTAAGTTAGAAAAATCTATTACATATCTTAGAGCATCCACAATAGTAACAAAAAAAATGTTCTTAACGAAATAAGCACGTTCTCGCCCAAATTCACTACTGAAGATGAGTAGTTCTTGTTCATATTTCACAAGGATAAACTAAATAAACATTATTCTTAAAGTTGTTAGTCAACATTAAAAAATGGGAAAAAATGTTACAAGAGTAAGAATAAATGTGGAGTAGGCTTGTGAGGTTGCATTTAAGAATAGAAATAGAGTTGTACTATTGGAAATGATTTTGGATTGAGTTGCTTAAGTTATTGGAGAGTGTAAACAAATATAAAATAAGGAGTGAAACTAGGGCTGGAAACGAGTCGAACCAGAGCTCAGTTTGGTTCAGTTCAATAAGGATTGGTTTAGCTCGAAACTCGACTCAAGTTGGATACGAGTTATTATTTTAGCTCGAGTTCGGTTCGGTTAAAGTTCGCAAGCTGTTTGGTTCAGTTCGAATAGTTCATTTAGATAACTCAAATAATTAATTAAATTTTGAAAAGAATTCTGCAAAAAAGTTATATATATATATATATATAATATTGTTTATATATATAATAACAATAAATATAAAAAATAATGAATGAGTCTCAATACACTTAAAAATTAGTTATATATCGAACTACCTCATGAACCAAACGAGTCGAACTATATCCAACTCAAGTTCGACTCGTTTATTTAACGAGCTCAATTTTCAGTTCAAGTCTAACTCATTTGGTTCATGAACCAAATTTATCGAACTATATAACGAATCGAGTTTTGAACAAATACCGACTTAGTTCAGTTTATTGTCGGCCCGTTCTTTAACTAAAAAGTATTGGTCATCCATTCAAAAAAAAATGTAATCATTAATGATGAAGTATTTTTTAACACAACTCTCCATTTTTTGTTTCAGCTCAAATTTGAAGTATCCTCTTTTCATTCTTTTAGATTTCTCTTTTCAACACAACACAAAGTTTATATCTTTGTTTTACCCATAATTCCAATTCAATTCAATTCAATTCAATTCAATCAATGGCAACTGATCATGAAGACGATTTCAAGAATGAGAAGAATCCTCGCCCCCTTGACGAAGATGACATCGCTCTCCTCAAAACTTATGTATGTTGTAATTTCCATTTCCCCCAAATTCAAAAACCCTAATTTCCCTTTTTCATGCTTTTTAGATCTGTCTTCCTAGTTTTATGTACCAATTTTAACTCTGCTGATAATGGGGTTGGATGATTTTGGGTAAATTAGTTTTTTTTCCTATGATTTTATTTGGGATTGTGTTTTGCTTTGTGTGATTGATGCTTGTGTTTACTTTGAATTATATATATTATATTATAAATGATGATAAGTATTGATGTAGATGCATAAAGTTTTGAACTTCATAGTAGAGATGAATGGGGTGGTTTATAATTAGGGTTTTGTTGTTGCTTCTGTAGTTATGCAATTTCCAAACCTTTTCCAACCACTTGATAAACTAATTTTAGTTAAGAATTCCCAAATTAGGGGGCATTTGGGTACATAGTTTAATTCATTGCTTACTAAATAAGTGTTTTTTGAAATAAGCTAAAAAGAGCTTATTTTCGTAAAAGAGCTTCTTTGATAGGCTTATTGGAATAAAATAAAAAGAAGTTATAGGAAGATTATAAACTATTTTCACAAGTTTAGATTGGTAAACTATTCTCATAAGCCTAAATGAGTTATCTATAAGCTCTTCCAAATTCCAAGCTCCCACTTACTAGTTACTACTGAAGTATAGTAGACTTGGAGCGATGATATGGAGTTTATTCTCTCTGTAATGTGGAACACGAGAGTTATGTATGGTTCATGTGTGCTTTTCTCTGAAGTTGTTCGACAGAAAATGGTTAAAACTACTTACATTATTGCTCCCATCATTTTTCTATAATGTGTTGTCTTTTCATATTTAGTGTATTTAATTTATAAGTTTTTTATAATTATATTTGTTTACGCAGGGCCTGGGACCTTATTCCACAAGTATAAAAAAGGCAGAGAAGGAAATCAAAGATATGGCCAAGAAAGTCAACGATTTATGCGGTACGTTTGCCATATCCATTCCACAGACAGTAACATGTGAAACATGGTATTCGTTAATAGAACATAGTGATAAAGGTCGTATTCACTAATTCAAGTTCCGGTTTACTTCATCTGCTTGCATATTTATGTTAAAACCAAGGCATTTTATCTTCGGGTAGCAGCACGGCTACTAATTTATAATTTAATTGTGTTAAGGAAATTTAAGTTCATTGTAAATGAATGCCTCATTACCGTGTAGCTTTAGTTTGCAATCATCAGTAGTCATCAAGCAGATTGTACTGTTTTTATTGTATTCATAGTATTTTACTGATTTCCACTGCATATAGTTAATACTTGTAAACTTTCTTAGATGTTAGCATTTTGTTGTTGTAATAGGTATCAAGGAGTCTGATACTGGTTTGGCTGTACCAAGCCAGTGGGATCTTGTTGCCGATAAGCAAATGATGCAGGAAGAACAGCCTCTTCAGGTCTTATTTTCGTAAATTTGTTTGAAGTGTTTTTAATATGTCTGGTACTCTAGTGTTGCTAATGATGATTGTTTATTGAACAGGTCGCAAGATGCACAAAGATTATAAATCCAAACTCTGAAGATGCCAAATATGTTATCAATGTGAAGCAGATTGCTAAGGTATCTAATGTATATTGAATGTCACTTATTGTAATGAAGAATTTCACTTGCGAAGCAGTTATATTATATGCTATTTAAGATTCCAATTGGTTGGGATGATTTTGATTCTTTATGTACCGTGGGCTAATATTCGATCTGGTTTTTAATTTTATTTTTTATGGCAGTTTGTTGTCGGGCTGGGTGACAAAGTTTCCCCCACTGACATAGAGGAAGGGATGCGTGTTGGGTATGTTTTTAATCAGTAACTTTGATGCTAGAACATTTCCTGTTGAGAGAGAAAGGGCACTTAAGTGTTATGCTCTGCTTGTTTATTGACACCTTCATTTTATTATTGCAGGGTTGACAGAAACAAATATCAGATTCAGATCCCCTTGCCTCCGAAAATTGACCCCAGTGTTACCATGATGACAGTTGAAGAAAAGCCCGATGTCACTTACAATGATGTTGGTGGGTGCAAGGAGCAGATTGAAAAGATGCGAGAAGTAAGTTGTTGAAAACTCTAGTTGATTTTCCATTACTATCAAGTCACGGGAGACTAAATTTGTAAACTTTTCCCTGTTAGGTTGTTGAACTTCCCATGCTCCATCCGGAGAAATTTGTTCAGCTTGGAATTGATCCTCCAAAGGGTGTTCTTTGCTATGGTCCACCAGGAACTGGCAAAACGCTTCTAGCTAGGGCCGTTGCTAATAGGACCGATGCTTGTTTTATAAGGGTTATTGGAAGTGAGCTAGTTCAGAAATATGTTGGTGAGGGTGCTCGGATGGTTCGTGAACTATTTCAGGTGAATGCCTAAGATGCATTTTTTAGCTTTTTTTAATTATCATTTTCATGATATGGGGTCATCTTGACTAAAATTGTTATGCCCTGTAGATGGCCCGATCAAAGAAGGCATGCATTGTGTTTTTCGATGAAGTTGATGCAATTGGAGGTGCTAGGTTTGATGATGGTGTTGGTGGTGATAATGAGGTTCAGCGCACAATGCTTGAAATTGTGAATCAGCTTGATGGGTTTGATGCTCGTGGAAACATCAAAGTTTTGATGGCTACTAATAGGTTGGTGGCTTCGGCTTTTACGATGAACGTTATCACAAGAATGTCTCTCCATGTGTGCACTGCCATTATGATCGTCATTGTAGTCAAAATGTTCTAGTCTACATCATTTATGACATTCACTTTAGGAGATAAAATTTGTATACTTCAGAGTCTATGGGCTTTATATAACAAATTCTAGCTTTGGAACCTGCTAATATGAGGACATATTTTGAACTATTAGGAAATGGCTTTTCGTGGGTTTTTTCCTTCTATGACACTTAGTGGTTGGGTAGACTCTAAAACTGGCTAAGTATTATCTTTTTATTTTTGAATAGTTTTTCTTTGACTCATAGATTCTTTGATGCTATGCTTTATGATATTGTTTGGAATTGGAAGCCTTTGATATTGGGTGTACAGCGTACTAGATGATTTATGTTCGCTTTTCTTTAAGTATCAAAATGATAGTGATGCATTTTTAAACTCTGGGCTAATCATTTATGGCCTTTTGGTCACTATTTGTAGGCCTGATACTCTAGATCCAGCACTACTAAGGCCTGGGCGATTGGACCGCAAAGTTGAATTCGGCCTTCCCGATCTAGAGAGTCGGACTCAGATATTCAAGATACATACAAGAACTATGAACTGCGAAAGGGATATCCGTTTTGAACTTTTAGCCCGGCTTTGCCCAAATTCCACTGGTAAGAACACTTCCATAGATTGGCATTCTGTACTTCATATTGTACTTCTCGACTATCAATTTGTGAAGCTTGTTTAAGCATTATGGGCAGTGTGATTTCTGCTTAAAACTTGTTCTTATTCGGAAGAATCTCTATGCTGCTTCCTCTCCTCCTTCTGTCCCAATTCCTGCATTTAAATATTGCGCTTACCTTGATTACTTCTAGAGATTGTTTTTATGACCGAGTTTTGTTATTTATAAATCAACTCCATCCTATTTAACACCTTAAATATTTATCTTTATCTCACTTGCTTTTTAGTCTTCCCCGTATACACGGATTTCATAAGCACATAAAAAATCAAAGCAACAAATGTTATCCATTTTCGACTTTCACGGAACATGATTGTTTTTTTACTTGAGATGGTTTTGGTTCTTCTCTGCAGGAGCTGATATAAGGAGTGTTTGCACTGAAGCTGGTATGTATGCTATTCGAGCTCGAAGAAAGACAGTAACAGAGAAAGACTTCCTCGATGCAGTAAATAAAGTCATCAAAGGGTACCAGAAATTCAGTGCAACTCCCAAGTATATGGTCTACAACTGAGTATTATTATTATTTCAGCAACTTCCCCAGAGACTATGTTAGCACAGGACAATTTTTGTTCCAGTGAAAAATTCCTTAGTTGTTTGTGAAATTCCTTTGCTTTGAACTTTGCTCTGTACCAAACTTTTTTTCATAATGTTACCTCCAAAATTTTAGTGTCTCATTGCTTCTATTATTAAACTCAAAGGATAATGATTGTCAACTTATATCAATCTAGGTGAATAATCTGAGATTTTTACAAAGTTGGGTTTCAGTTTTTTTTCTGAGTCAACACTAAAGGTGGCTTGATTATAAGTGATTAACTTCCAAACCATGTAAAAATCTCATAATAGCAAGTGCTTCTCTATAAGTATTTCTTTGTTTTGGTTTCCCAATTCCAACATGCTACCAATATTGGCAAGAATGGTCCTGCACCAAACCAAACAACTAGTGATGTTTTGAAGGATAACTGCAAAATCAAGGTGAAAATCACCTTTCTGAAATCCAACCAAAAGGCCATTTTGCAATTCCTCAAGTGTGTGTTTTTAGCTGTGACTTGACATGTGTCCGACACCAACTCACACACGTGTCAGACAGGTCTACATCTTGAACATTTGTGACACTTGTTGGAAGAGTTAGATACACACCCCGAAAGAGATTAGTTCCTCTTGGAAATACAAAAAAAAACTAAGGTACCATAAATTAATCTGAGCTTCAACTTTGATATATTGCAAATAAAAGAACTAACTCAAAACAACATACAACAACAATTGTCTAACTTGGTTGATCAAAGGTGCAAGTGCAATCAATCTAAGTCACAAAAGGGTACTCATTTAAAGGGTTAGAACAAAATGAGGGAATTTTTTTTAGTAACTACATTTCCGTGCAAGTCATTATAGCAATACAAAGATTTTGTTCCAATTTACACTTCTTGTAATGCTGGATCATCACTGCCTCTTGGGGTTCCTCCTTGATCACTTCCAAATGTTCTCCTGCTCATGTTAGCTCGCTGCACTAGCCGAACCAGTGCTTGTACCACTTCTGACATAGGTGGTCGGAATTCAGGCTCTAGCTGCACCGGAAAATAATTAGAGTGCATTAGTACATAAAGGGCGCCTAAATGTACAAAGCTTCATCCTAGTGGGATCTGCCGGCCTGGTGGTAGATATACGAGATTATGGAGCTGACTTGCGCTTATAAGATCGACCTATGAAAATAGTTTCTCAGCACTTTTGGCTTAATAGTTTGGTTAAGCACTTACTCAACAGGTTTTTTTTAAATAAGCTAAAAAGAACTTATTTTGATTAGCTTCTTTGTTAAACTTTGTGAAATGACCTGAAAAGATCTTATACAAAGGTCATAAGCCATCCTTACATGCTTACTACCTATCATACGTCGGCTCGAAGGCCCAAATAAGTTCCCTATAAGCTCTTCCGAAATCCCCCATATAACCTTCCTATAAGCTATTTTTAGCTTCTTTCAATCAGCTTATCATAGAAGCTTATGAAAATAAGTTTAATAAAGTTGTTTTGCCAAACACACCCTAAGTTCAGCAGTTAAAGGAATTCTATTGAAGAGAGCTACATATATATGAGGTAGATGCCTTCCCTTGTTGGAAAACCAATTCAAATAATCCCGAAAAACAAATAGTTTAACATCATCCTATTCACAAAATGTGGGGCGAATGACGATACCTGAACGCAAAGAGCGATTACATCAGCGAAACGAGAGAGAGATTTAACAGGGTATAGCCCTTCCAGTGCCGGATCAACCATTTTAGCCAATGCATCAATATCGTGAAGTTGAGGTGTTGCCCATCTAACCAATGACTGCTCCAATCTTGGCCTTGAGCTGTTATGGAATGTTTTAACAATCAGAGAAAACAATGATATTATGCATAATTCTAAAACTGTGCCGAATAATGCTCAATAAGGTATGAGTGGACTCGGGTCCCATACAAAACCTATATATTTCCTATGTAGACCATATAAGGCGATAATGCATTATTGTGAGAAATGAGAGAGCATCAGATCTTACATGAATGACCAAGATTAAAAGATAAATGTAAAACATTTTTAAGTCGACATGTGTTCCTTAAATAACTTATGTTTGTGTGTCTTACCTGATACACTTCTCATATTTGTAAACAATGTTCGAGTTAAAAGGTTAATCTAAAATATGCCAAGACATCCATTTACTTTATAAACCATATATCTATATGTTCACATCACCAATCGGTAGCACGTAAATGAAGAAAAACTGTTACAATAAGGTACGGCAATGGTTCACCTATCAAATGGATTCCGGCCGCTGAGAAGCTCCAACATGACAACTCCGAAGCTGTAGACATCACTTTTCAGGGTATACTGACCAGACAAGGCAACTTCAGGTGCATCATATCCAGATCCAATATTATGGTTCAGTATCTGAACATGAGACACAAAGTTAGAACTTTAAACAATTTTTGTAAGTTTAATGGCACTGTAAAAGGAAAAGTTTCAGTCGTTAAGAACATTCTCGACATTTTGGGGTTGAGTTAGGCCTAGCCTAAACAATTCTAATAGCAGGCTCAATATTCTTTCTCAAGTGTAAAAACAACTACAATAACAACTCAACGGGATTTGTTGACAACAAGCATGTTTTCTTATGTTATGCTGAAATTCTGCGCGAAATGCTGAACTTACTATATTTTGCTTTCTTGAAAGAAAAAAACAATCACATGCAATGGTGAAAACATTAATTCACAGTACAAGGTTCCAATAACCTAAATAAAATCACCTGATCTGCATTTGGAACATAGCTTGCCAATCCACAGTCCGAAAGATGCGGGTTAAGCTCGGTATCAAGTAATATGTTGGCCGACTTAATATTCTTATGAACAACTGACGGAGAACAAATTTCATGTAGGTACCTACAAAAAAAGGAGTTAAGTCAGGTCATTGACTCTTCATATAACGTGACATGCTAAAAATCAGTTAAATGCATATATTGTAAGCAAAATAACTTAATCACTTCGGTAATGTAGCATTTTCCTATTTGCTACAACAACAACCAAGCTTCAATCCCATTAGGTGGGGTCGACTACATGAATCAAACAACGCCATAATTCTCTACCCTGAGTCGTGTTCATTGACTTAAACTGAGTGGATTTAAGTTAAAATCAAGTTTATATTCTTTTTTGGTCCAACAAAATTCATATTTATACTCCCAAACTATTTCTTCCTGTTTTAACATTTCTGAATTCGAACGTTTGATAATAGTAATCATCCAGATATTATATCATGGAAAGAAACAACAAGCTAAAAAGCGGGGCAACCTTAATTTGGTAAGTTATGTCTCGTAGTTTTATTAGTCCAAAGTCAACTTACTCTAAAGCACGTGCAGTCCCCAAAGCAATCTTGACGCGGGTATTCCATATCAATGGTTTACTATATTCATCTGATAGGTGAAGGAATTCATGCAAGGATCCATTTTTGTGAAACTCGTAGACTAAGAGGTGTTGTCCATACTCTGAACAATAACCTACGAGCTCTGTCACATTCGGATGATGTAAATTGGAGATGTTTGAAACTATTTCTGTAAAATCTTCAGACAAATCATTCGGAAGGACAGACGAATCTATCTTCTTCACTGCAAGAACCTACATCAATTTTTGAAAATCAAAATCAAAATCAAAACACTAGCAACGTTCCAATACGTGTATGCCGTAGACTCGACTCGGTCCACTTCTCCATTGTAGAAGAATCCACGCCATTTATTAGGATATTGGTTATACATGTGATGCCTACATGCGCACGGACATATCAAACACAAAAAATCTTCACCTTTTTTATTTTTTGTTCGGGGAAGAAGGGGGTGTTGGATATTAATGCATCGACATGCTTGTGCATCGATATTAGTCAGACTTGACCTATACTTCCTTGCATAGTAAATGACACCATTCTAGGGATACAAATACTCTTTTCGGCCAGAATAAAAACTAGAGTGGAATTTCATGAATAACATGTGAGAAATATACCTCCCCATTATCAAATTGAGCACGGTAAACCCGTCCAAAAGACCCCTCACCAACAAGGTGATCCACAGTGAAGCTGCCAGTGGCAATCTGAAGATCGGCTATAGAATATGATTTCACATTTGGAGGAGCTGTTACAATCTTCTTGACAACGGCAGGCTTCTTTGACAATTCGACTTCATCAAATGATTTGTGACGATCAATAGGTGGCGGTTTAAGATTCATTGAGGCAGAAGTTTGCAACTTGTTCACATCAATTAGAGAAGAAGTTTGCAACTTCACCTCTGCATTGTGAAAAATATTAACTTGTTAATTTGGATATTAATATGCTGAAAAAGAGAATACTTAACTGCTAAATATTGAATTGCAAGCATCAATTTGCTAAGAACAAGAATACTAACTAGAAAAATAGAGAATGGTCGTTCATAAAAAATAAAAAAGACAAGCCGGACATAGATGAAATAGTCTTTCAGAACAAATTTTCCACCAGTGATAAAATGAAATTGCAAAAGTCTTTTATCGGAAGCACGAAGCAGAACCAAGTGTCAATAAAGACCATTGGTTTATGATAATATAACTAACCTAATGAAACTAATAGAATAATAAATTATAGATGCCGTGAATACGATAAAGAAAACTAATGTAAAATAAGGATGGCCTCATAAAAAATAAATCTTTAAACAGTATGCAAGGTACAGACCATGTACTCCATTTGACGGAAGAGGAGCAAAGGACTGATTGTCGAGCTTTTCTACATCTGAAGACAACTTCTTCGGTTTTCTCTTCGCCAAAAAGAATGCTACTAATACTATTGCCCCAACAACAATGATGGAGATCACAATTCCGGCTATGCCACCGGCGCCAATACCAGACTTTTTACCCCCATCGCTTGTGCCACTGCCGGAACCTGAGTGGCTGGTACTTCCACCACCAGATGTATGGTGTTTGTTGCTTTTAGGTGCTGGAGGCGTTCCAGGAGGTGGTGGTGGTGCAGGTCCTGAGCTCCATGCATTACCACCGGTCCTGTCATTATATATGTTCTATTTTTTAAGTATTAAGAAAAGTTATGATAAAAACCGGATTCTCAAGGGCTTCTTTGGTTTGTGAAAATGTTTACATTTTCGCTTTTATTAATAATTACAAAAACGCCACCTTACTTTCATTCTTTTTTCTCCTTTTTAAAGTTTTTTTACAGCATTGTTTTCACTACAAAAAACCAGGAAACAAAAAGGAAAAGGTGACGTTTTTGCAATTATTCAAGAAACTAAATTATGAAAACCGAAAACATATTCTTAACCAAATAGACCTTTAGTTATCAAATTTCCTATAACGACAATGCTTACTGTAGGTTTATGTTTTTCAACTGTTTCGGTATCCATCCCGTAAAGTTATTATTTTCTACATTCCTGATAAGAATTTAAGAAAATAAATACAACTTTCAAGTTATTTTCCATGAAAATATATGAAAGGACATTCCAGCTATTGAAATATGATACAACTGAGACACACAGATTTTTAAGAGGCAGATTGGCAAGGACATTGATAGTGCCGGTGAATTGGTTGTTTTGCAGATAGCTGCAAAAATAAAAACCGATCAACTTCGAATGCAATCAATACCATGTAAAGTATTAACAGAAAAAACCACTAATTTGGATATTTACATGGAGGTTATGTCCGAAAGTGAGCTCAAAGTCTGAGGGAGGTCCTCTGTCAGTACATTGAAAGAGAGATCCCTGCAACAAGTAGAGGATTTTTTAGCCGATTCGCCCTGAATTGTCATCAAAGTCCAAATTTAGCCTCAGTTTTGAAGAGTGTGTAAACTTTAAAACTACTCAAACCATATGATACGAGAGATAGTGAACGGTAACAAATCCAGAAAAATGTCATAAAACTACTCAATCCAATATTGTAAACTATTACACTGCACATAGAAAACGGTAACTATTCCAGAAAAATGTCATACAAATTAAAAAGATGAAAAGGATCAACATTTTAGGGTCTGTTTGGTATGCAAAAATGATTTCCGTTTCCATGCTCTGCGTTTGATAATAGTTGCAAAATGCCCTTTGGTTTCATTATGTTTTCTGTTTCCAAAAAAAATGTATACGAAATAGTGAAAACGACAAAATTTTTCACTGTTTCCTTTACAAATCTTGGAAACAGGAAAAAGAATTAAAACAAGGTTACACTTTTGCAATTATTAACAAAAACAGACAATGGAAACAGAAAATGTTTTCAAAAACCGAACATACTGTAAAGTAATGTTAACAATAAGTTGATAGCCATCTACACCGCTTTTTAAATGAAGACGAACGTTAGGACGAAATCTTACAAGGTGGAGAGGGAAGATAGATTTGAAAAGTCAACACTCAGTCCTTGCTGGAACTGATTGTGACCAAGGTTCCTGCATTTACGAAGTTAAAAAAATTACTCGACTTACTTACGGACTCGGTTGAAAAGGTATCACTATGACAAGTCTACAAGAAGATAACTACACACAGGTCGATAAGAGAGGTCATATTAGACAAGGAGTACGGGACTGTCCCAGTGAGGTTATTATTAGCAAGATTGCTGCATATAAAAGAATTAAGAACGTTAGACGTTAAACATGATAGCGTCAGAAGTAAAATAAACTGCAAAGTAACACACGTATTTAGTGAAACATACAAGTGGTGCAAATTTTGAGGAAGTTGGTACGGTATGGTGCCTCCGAGATTGTTGTTACTCAAATCTCTGCAAAAAATTACAAAGTCGTGACAAAAGTAACAATGCATAGAAAACTTAATGTTGTTAACGAGACATTTAATCTTACAGGTTGGTTAGAGATGTCAATAACTGTAATCCGTACGGCAATGTTCCGGTGAGTCCAAGGTTAGATAACTTGCTGAAAGATAAGCAAAATCATATTCATTAGAAGTCAGCACCAAAATCAAGTATGACCATATGATACAAAGTGAAGAGGAGAGTGAGATTGTACATCTCGGTAACTCGGTTCCCTGAGCACGTAATTCCCTTCCAAGACTGTCCGCATGGATCATCACCATTACTATAAGCAGGCCAACCTAGCTGGGGTGCTGAGTTCAGACTTTGAAACAAAGTTCTTAAAGCAGCAGCTGCATCAAACACTCGGAAAATATATATTTACCAAACCAAATTAAGATACAGAATGCGTCTATCATGATAACTCCGCGAATATATTACTATTTACGAATAAGCATACATGAATAAATTGATGCTTATTCTTGAATCTGAATTAAGAAAGTGTTCAACAACATTGACGATTTTATTATCGGTCATTCATGCTATTGATGGTATCAGTTTCACATTTATAAACATCAAGAAGGAAACTCAACTAAATCAAGGATTCCCAAAATATTCGTAGATATATGAGAATTTTAGCTTGCGTATAGAAGTTTGTGAAAAAATACACACTACTACTAGGGAACATGGCGAAAAACCATTCACAAATATATCACCTAGTGCATAGCAAAATAGGGAAAATCAAGGAAGAAGCATTGAAGTACAGATTTATAGGTAATCTAGTTGTTGAATTTCTAGCTTTATTTAAAAGCATACACTGAAACAGTGTTTTAAATTATGGTTGCAGACGCGACTGCGTTGCGGCTGCATCATTGTGATTCAGTGCCACACTGCCACACCGCAATTGCAGTGTGATGCAGTTGCAGCGGTCACCGCAACCACAATATTGCGGCCACATCAGGTGACATGTTCTACAGTTTAAAACAATGCACTAACATAACACAGTCAACGGAAGGGGGTCGAATTAGAACAATGAAGATTGACTTTGCCTTTGATACCATGGTAGATTTCATCTAAATACCATCATAGATTTCAAATCCTGGAAATAACCACTCTGCTTGCAGAAGTAAGGCTGCATACATCTACCTTCCCGAGACCTCACTAAGTGTGAATCTCGTGCACTGAGCCACATTTTTTCACCAAATGACATTAAGTGGAGTTGCACAAAAGCTACATAGCTCAAATACATACACACCCAAAAAAAAACTTATTTGAACAATCAGATTAAAAAGTAACAACTACAATTTATGAGAGCCACTTAATAGATCAGCTGAAAAACTTGTTACTATTTCAAGACCCCAAAGAAAAACAAAAACTTGGATACATAAAATATCACTATGTGAAATAAGCAAGTTAATAAGTGCTTTTCTTTTTTGGCTAAGACTATCACACAATGTTATATATTCAAAGTAACAAACACACACACACATAGTAGAGTAATGAAAAATGAGAGTGAAGTGAAAGAAAACACTAACCATGATTTGGATCTGTATCACCATTAACAACAATGGCCATAATGCAAGTACTGATGAACAACAACACCATCTTTTCACCTTCTTCCATGGCAAAAAATTCTTGCTACCCAGAAAGTTAAAAGGGATTTGAAGTAACCCCTTTATGTCAAGTTTCAATTTTTCTAATGATTTTATTATGGGTTTATGCAGTACCCATCACCATAGCCAAGAAAAAGTTGGGGTTTTCACCAATTGCCATAAGAATCCAAAGCCACAGAAATTTTATTTATTTTATTATATCATACATACTATATAATAGAGAAAAAGATGCATGCAACCATAATGTATGAGTTTTATACACAATCATTATATCATCTATTATTATTTATCATTAGTATTTAACTGTTATTGATTTAAAAAAAAAGTAACCTAAATGAATAATAGATGATAAAATACATGTGTATAAATCTTTACACGGACGAATTTCATACTCATAATAATAATAATAATAGTACTTTATTATGAATCATGCTACTTCCTGTTAACATATATTTTTTCTTTTCATATTTATATACTTACATGCATCTTTTATATTCTATCTTAAGAAAGAATAAATATGTCTATCATTATATGTATAGAATAGATTTACACTTTAACTTTATTTAATGCTTCATTAATTTAGAGTGTAGTATATATATATATATATATATATATATATATTCAGAGTGTAAAAAATAATCTATCATTAATTTGTATTACTTTTTGTGAAAAGTATGAGGCGTAAATACATTTTTCTCTTTTACATATAAGTATTGAGAAAAAATAATATAGTGTAATATCTATATATTGTCAATGTAAAAATTTATACACAGTTATAATCGAAATATCATTGACCACTCATTTGTATTAATTTTGTAAAGAGTTAATAATAATTAAACATGAAACAGTGACAGTATATCAAACTCATATAATATAGATTGAAACATTTTTTCCCTCAAAATAATAACCATGAAACAAGTGAAAAAACACATAAAATATCATATAAAGTAACTTAATTATTACATCTCTTAAGCATGTAATAAGACAAATAAATAAGAATAGATGTAATATGTAGTATTAATTATCCTTACCTTAATTCAATAAACCAAATTTAAGTACCTTTCACAATGTACAAGTATGAAAAACAATGTTTTTTAGTTTTCCTAACAACATTTATTATAAATCCTCCTTCTCCATGAATATTTACTTATTAAATAAAGAGGTATTAAATATTCTCTATATTTTTAGGATATGGCTCTCTTAATATTTGAGATATATTACCTTTTTATTTAATCTTCAGCATAAATTTAATTTCCAAATTTCAACCTTCATTCATTTGGAAATTTCATGCTAAATTTTTGTAAAGGCATAATATTGATATTTTCTTCAAATTTCCATCTAAAAGCTAAATGAAATGGTTTATGTGACACTTATTAGTAATTTAGTATAGAGGTGTTATTTTTTTTGGTACTACCAAGAGTATCATTTCACCATTTTGGGTAATGAATTAATCTCTTTTAGAGTTTGTGGCTGCCCAAATAAGAATAGAAATGATAGAAAAAATAGATGTTGTTCTTATTTTCATGGAGATTTATAATAAATTATAAAATAATATATGAGATTTAAATAAGAATAAAAATGTTGTTTGTGATTGTGGTGACAGTAAGAAAAGTATGTGTTTCCTTTTAGGAGAAGCAAAACAATAAATATTTTTCCAAAAATATAAAATACAACCCACAATTATTCAACCATATACACAAATAAAAAAACTCAAAAAACAAGAGAGTGGAGGAAATTTTTTTAGTATTACCAAATATATTTTTTCACATTTTTTAGGTAAGAAATTAATTCCTTTCGTATTTCATGATTGTTCATTTCAACAAGTATCACTCATAGGAATTGAACACTCAATTTTAGGGATTCAATAAGGTCTTACACTACTAAATTAATAACTTGTCCCAACAAGTAACATTATATAACACATGTCATTCTTATTTGACTTATGTCAATGAGAAAATAAATTGATATCAATGGGTGAACTAACCAGAAATGTTATGTTCACGTGCTTTTTTAATACAGTATTCCTCCTAAAGTGTGAATGTGACCTTTTATATTGGTACATGATGGCCAAAATAAAAATAAGTAAGAAGATGTAACATTTTTTTGATTCAATAATGATTATATATATGGTTTGTTAATATATTATATTTATTAAGCATGATCATATTAAAAAAAATGTATAACCAAATGTATCTTCCTACCTATTATATAATGAACTATTTCATTTTAGTGTATGTGGTTGTCATTGTCACTTTCAAGAATCGAAGTTGAACTTTTAGCCATACTGATGTTGATGTTAGGGTTATAAAAAATATTTTAAAATATATGTTATTAATATAAAAAAATATTTTCTTGAGAAAACTAAAACTCATTTTAAAAATGTTAACCTTTAACATTAATGCAAAAAATACTTTAAGTTATAATATATTTTTAGAAAAATATGTGTCCATCACAATTTCACCCATTAGTAATTTTTCTAGTTACAAATTTAGACCAAACTTTCATCCCACAAAAAAAATCCTTATAGACCTTTGAGTTATTTTATAAAAATCAAATTATTCTCCAAACAATGTCTACAAAAACTTTTGACGAATTTATCTTTATATAAAAATCAAATTGAACTAACAAAAATTGGAGGAATAGTAAATTAGACAGATTTTATATTATTATTATTAAAAACATCACAATATAATATATATATATCGTTGGTGTAAAGATTAGTACATCTCATTACATCATCTACTATTCACTTGTATTACTTCTTTAAACCATCAAACATGACCATAGACTCTACTTGACCTCTACCCGACCCTAAATATTAATTTGATTTAATTTTTAAATTCGTACTCAACCATAGACTCAATAAGACCCGACCCTATTCGATACTGACCATAATCAAGCCGTACTAGATAAGCGAATAGGGTCAGGTCATGCTCACTCTTACTCAATAATATATCTTTTTTCATGTGGCAACATGTGATTGACCCGAGATAAAGAATATTGAGTACAAGATGCCCCTATATAAAGACCTAAGACAAAAAGGTATCGTGAAGAAGCATGGCTAAGTCCACAGAAAATGATAACAACCATAGATTTCATTATCTGATAGTGAATCCAGAAAAAGGTGGCATTTTGGATTTGTTACGTTACATTCTATTTCGTAACATTCCATGCTTTTCAAAGTTCATAGATACAAAACTACAACATGAAAACAACAACAACATTAACAATGAAGTAGAACATGAAACATTCTTGTTCATGGGTCCCACTTCAGATCATCGTTGGATCATACTCATGTCCATTATTGTTCGTAAAATCATTGGTTTCTTTGCTAAACCTATGCAATGGTTTGGTTTCTTTGTTGATTTTATGCTTAATCTTTTCCCACACAATGGAAACTTACTTGGTCTTCTTCATAATTTCATACATGGTAATTTCTACTCATTCTAGTTCTATATATATGGTATTACATTAACATATGATATAATCTCTTAATTTCAGCTTTTATCAAATCATGTGAAGGGTTTAAATCATTGTGGTTACGGTTATATTAAGTAACAGTGTTTCATCATCATGTGATAATAGTATTATCATGTGATTATGTTAACTTTTTCTTAATTTCATACATGATTGTAGCAGATAAAGTATTAAAGATGTTACACCTGCTTCATCACATCATCATGTGATGTAGTAGTAATAGTGTTTTAAATCGCGGTCACGATTGAGGTTACTGCTATTATGGTTATTGAAGTTGTTGCGATGTGAAGTATTTTGTAATTAAAAAAATATTTTTTAGATTCGATGTTGGTCCAATGCAGCCTAGTGTGGTTCAATGTGGTTCGATGCAGCCTAGTGCGATTCGATATGGTCCGATGCAGCCTAGTGCGATTCGATGTGGTCCGATGCAGCCTAGTGCGGTTCGAAGTTGTCCGATGCAGCCTAGTGCGGTTCGATGTGGTCCGATGCAGCCTAGTGCGGTTTGATGTGGTCCGATGCAGCCTAGTGCGGTTCGATGTGGTCCGATGCAGCCTAGTGCGGTTCGATGCGGCCTGATGCAGCCTAGTGCGGTTCGATCTGGTCTGATGTGGTTGCGTTACAGCTGCATCATTGTGATTCCGTGTCACCTACAATTACCATATTATATTATGATATAAAATTTAAGAATGTTTAGATACCCAAAAAATTGTCTGAAACTTGTGGCTAAAAAATTTAGCTGTAACAATTTTCTTATCAGTTTTGCTTGTTTGAAAAGCTGAAAATGAATTCATAATTGACAATGTTCTAGAATTGCATTTTTGAACAGGACAAGTAGTGATACCAAAAAGGGGTACAGAAACTTTTATCAGCACCATTGGTCATTTGGATATGAGAATTGATCTGCATAAGGGTCAAATATTAGCACAAGATTCTGATATAATGGATGAAGCTTTGAAACCAGAAATGGGTAATAGGGCTTTGATGGATCTATGCATGATGGCTTCAAAGTTAGCTTATGAGAATTCTCAAGTTATCAAAAAAGTTGTAAATCATCATTGGAAGGTAAGTTTCTAGAATCTGTTCTTATTATAAAATGGACAAAACTCAGGTTAAATTCTTCAGATACTTTGCTGATATTGTTTTCCGATAAAAACATAACATATGAAATAACTAGTAATCTTAGCGTTGCGCCGAGGTGTACCCTCGTGTAAGTTTCTACACATGAAAGAGAGGGGTGCCTTCGGGAACGCGAACACAGGTGGTGCATGGCTGTTGTCAGCTCGTGCCATAAGGTGTTGGGTTAAGTCCCGCAGCGAGCACAACCCTCGTGTTTAGTTGGCAATGTTGAGTTTGGAACTCTGAACAAACTGCCGGTGATAAGCTGGAGGAATGTGAGGATGATGATATTAGAAAAAAGCAGTTGTTACACATGTTATGTTTTTATGGATGGGCTATTACACATGTTTATCGTTTTATCGAAAAACATCGCGAATACCGAAAGAGTTACCTAAGTTTTGTCCCTTCAATTTTCTTACATATGTCTATGAAGAGGAAGGAAGTAACATTGTCTTTGAATAACAGATGCACTTTGTGGATTTCTACAATGGCTGGAATGGTAAGAAATGATAGAACAAATACTATATAGTAATGCATTATATACACATCAAATTTAACTAATTTTCTACCTTTTCTTACTCCTTGGTTCATAACTTTATAGATTACCAAAAAGAGATGTCTACTCAAGTGTTCATTCTATGTGACAAGGCCAAAGATGCAAATTTCATACTAATCAGCTTTAGAGGCACAGAACTTTTTGATGCTTATGATTGGATTACTGATTTTGATTATTCCTGGTATGAGATACCAAATATGGGAAAAGTTCACATGGGTTTCTTAGAAGCACTTGGTTTGGGCAATAGAGTTGAACCTTCCACCTTCTACTATCACCTTCAAATGAAAAACAAAAGGTTAACCTCTTAAATTAATGTTAATGTATTTGAAATTCCGAGTCATTGTAGTTTGGGCGGAAACAGGTCAGGTCAGGTCAGACTTTGCTTTAAATAGGCTCAACCTATATAGCCTATAGGAGTCTGGGTCTAGTCTGTTTAATTTTTTTTTCAAAGGCTAGGTCTGACATGTTTAAAAGTCTGGTCTAACCTGTTAGTCTGTTTAAAGGCCTATTATACTATATGATCATGAAATAGACTACTATGTCTATATTTTAATGGACTTATAGGCCTACTTTTAGTTAGGCCCATCTAATTTTATGAATTAAATTACATTTTTGTATACATTTTTATATTAATATGACATATATAATAATATTACTTATATTAAAATATTATAATTTCAACATTCTTATATAATATAACTAAATATGTCAACCTGTTAGACTTAATATACATTTTAGGTGGTCTAAAACCTCAACTGTTAAGCTAAATCTGTTTTTTAGAAAGCTCGAGTCTTGTCTGTTCATGAAGAAAGTTTGGTCTGGCCTAACCTGTTATAGGTCGGGTAATAGGCCTCTGATAGGCGGCCTGACCTATTTCCACTCGTAATTGTAATCAGGGACTGACTCCGAATTTCTGATTTTGATCGATCTTCCAGTTCCGAGACTCCACCACCGAAAACCGAGATGACTGCATACTACACTTTGAGGAGTAAACTAAGAAGCTTATTAGAGGAGCATAAGAATGCAAAGTTCATAGTTACAGGACATAGTTTAGGTGGAGCACTTGCAATATCATTTCCTACAATTCTAGTAATGCATGAAGAAATGGACATAATGGAAAAGTTGCTTGGTATTTACACATTTGGACAACCTAGAATTGGTGATAGACAACTTGGAAAATTCATGGAAACTCATTTGGAACAACCTGTTCCAAAGTATTTCAGAGTTGTTTACTGTAATGATCTTGTGCCTAGGTTGCCTTATGATGACAAAACATTCTTGTACAAACATTTTGGACTGTGTCTTTACTACAACAGCTTCTATAGTGAAAAGGTAAAGTATTTTCTGTCTTGACTTTGCTACATTTTTTTGGTTCCTTTTGGCTATAATTTATTCGACCGGAATCTTCTCTACAATTTGTGTCAATTCATATACCACGGGTTATGATTGGTTGAAAGAAATAGATGTAAGTTAAAAATTTAATTATTAAGTATTTTTCTGACCAATCACATCTAATAACACATAGAATGACACAATATTGTAGCACAAAAGATATATGAATTAAATTGTTGTTTTTGTCTTTTGTCTTTCTTCATCTCTACATGCATATTTTTTTTAATAGTCATGGGACAACATTTATTGTCCTATAAATTATGTCACTGCATGTATTATAAGTCTATGATTGGTTGGAAAAATATTTTTAAGTTAAAAATTAATAATTAATTATTTTTCTGACCAATCATAGACTTATAATACATGCAGTGACATAATTTATGAGACAACGGATGTATACCCTAGGCTCGTGAAACCATCTTTGCATATAGTTTTAGGGAGTGTTTGGAAGAGCTTATTTGATAACAGCTTATGACATTCTTGTAATCTCTTTTCGATAGCGCTTAATTAAGTTGTTTTTTTTGCACTATTAAAGGTATTCTTTCACCCTTTTTGGGTAAAGAATTAATCATTTTCCCTTTTTGGGTAAAAAACTAATCCTTTTCGGGTGTGTAACTGCCCCTCCCAACAAATGTCATTCTCAGGAATCGAACTATTGACCTTTGAGTCATCCTGGAGATAGGATCTTGTACTACTAGACCAACACATTGTTGGTCTATGAAACATGTGGAAATCTCCTTCTTAAAACTGATTCTCTAATGTTTTTGTACAACCATTCATTTAATAATACAAAATTAAGTATTAGATAATGAAACTAGATTCAGTTAATAAAGAAGTAAATATATTTGTTAGATTATCAAATTTACTTATTTCATCATAATCTTCAAAGTACTAACTTTATTTTCTTTGTTGGTTTATTATTTGAACAAATAATCATGAAAGGAAATGGAGGAGGAGCCAAATAGAAATTTCTTTGGAATAAAATTCATGTTATCAGAACATGTGAATGCTGTTTGGGAATTAATAAGAGGCTTAACAATAGGGTACATTGAAGGACCAGAGTATAAGGAAGGTTGGTTTTGCATATTTGCAAGGGTATTAGGATTGGCACTTCCTGGTGTTTCAGCACATTGCTCCACAGATTATATAAACTCTATAAGGCTTGGAAAACATGGTAGCTCTATTCAAACGTCTCAAATCGGGAACACATCTGCTGTCTCATAAAGTTTGTCACTTCATATGCTATTGTTTATGATTGGTTGAAAAATTCATTTTAAGTTTAAAATTTTACTGATCTTGCTAATTGGTTGAAAAATTTATTTAAGTCAAAGTCTCATCTTGCTTGCCCCCTGTTTAGTCTAAGTCTAAAAATGAACATCTTAAATTTTGGGACTAGAATTCAATGATATGAACAATAAAAAAGATTTCTATGACTAAACCGAGTTAAACTCCTCTCCGCTACTAGAAAAGAAAGTGCTATGAAAAGAAAGCAAAAACAAAGATATAAAAACTGTTATATCCATATATTTATACTTATAATAATATTTTTATCTTCGAAATTAAGTAAAAACATTACTTCCCTCTCCGATAAGAAATCTTTGATGAATGAATAGTGAACTATATACTTGTAACATAGTGGTCTTTCATTGATTGCTGTAAAAAAATTGTAAAATGTTTCATTTAATATTTTAGAAACTTTAAAGCACCATATTTTAATAAGATTTTTAACATTTATGCATATCTATTATCAAAATCCTATTTATTTTAATTTTCTCACACATTCCATATCAAAACTTTGATATAGTGAGCCCTAATTTATTTTATATGATATTACATTCACTTATTTCAGTTTCTTTTTCTCTAGTTAAACACTTTTTCTTCTTTTGTTTCAACCTATTTGTTTTTGGTATTATCAAGGTACCCCTCACCCCTATGAGGAAAAAGTTAACATTTTTTAGAGTGTGTAGTTGTCTTTTTCAACAAGTGTTATTTATAAGAATCGAACATTTGATCATTTGATATTTTTGGGATCTAGCAATATCTTATATCATTATACCAACGCCTTGTTGATAATGCTAGATCACTATGTGAGAGTAATTCTTGCATGGAAACAATAGACACACTCAATGAAAAATACCTTGAGATTTTCATTATAAACACAAGTTCATGCGATACATATTATTACTATTACGATACGAATGCACGAGTCTCCTACTAATTTTTAATGAATAAAAGGCCTCGAAACACACACAAGCTTTATTCTGCATGGAATTGATATTTCCATGTTTCTTTCCATCCATTAAAAAAATAAACTATGGGTATGATATATTCCTATAATATGAAACACGAAAATTATGCATGCAATGAAAGATAATTATGATTCATAAAGCTTTTAGAAACTGAATGTTCCCATTTAAAGGTTCACTTATCTTTATCACGTTTTCCATATATCTTATTAAAAAAGTTTAAAATCACGTGATTCATGAACTATGATGAAGCAGATTTGGAATAAACACTTTTAATTAAATGATACTAATAATTTTATTAAAGTTATATCTAAACTCTCACTTTTAAGTATGTTTATGTAATTTGGTAAATATATTTTTATCGTCCTCTCACTTTTTGCACAATCAAATAATTGGAGAGAAAAATTATAACTCTATTTCCTTTTTTTAAACCAGACAATTAATTTTTTACTTTACTTTAAGGATAAAATATTTTCTGATATAAAGAGATAAGTTATGTCATATCCCATTATAATAGATTGACATGATTGGGGACACCAAGCTGAGACATGTGATTTTCATCCCTAGCCTTCTAGATACACGAGTCTCCTCTAGGTCCAAAAATGAACATCCTAAAATTTGGGACTAGGACTCAATGATAGGAACAATAAAAAAGATTCTTATGACTAAATCGAGCTAGACTCCTCTCCGATACTAAAGAGGGAAGTGCTATGAAAATAAAACAAAAAATAATATAATAAATGTTACATCATTCTATTTACATTTGTAATAACGTTTTCATCCTCGAAACTAAGTAAGAACATCATCATTTCCCTTTCTATTAGTGGAAAAGATTCATACACAACTAAACCTACCTAAATAATGGACCTTCACTACAAGAATGTCATAATGAAATGAAAGTAGAGCAAAGGGTAAGAAATCTTTGATAAATGAACTATATACTTGGTATCTGGTAACATATAAGTCCTTCATTCATTGCTGTAAATTGTAAAATGTTACTAACAACATGTTCTTCTAGTAATGTAAAGCATTGTTAGATTCTCGGAATTATAAAAAAGTCATGAATTCGATTTTTTGAAGCGACACTTGTTGAGAGAGACAACTACGAATATTGAAAGAAATTAATTCCTCACCTATAAGGTAAGAATATATCGTTGGTAGTACCAATTTTTTTTGTAAAATGTTGCATTTAATATTTTAGAAACTTTAAAACACCATATTTTAATAAGATTTTTTCAATTATTTATCATAAAAATCCTAACTTCTTTTTATTTTCTCACACATTCCATATCAAAACTTTGATATAGTGAGGCACAAATTGTTTTATATGATAACATTCACTTATTTTAGTTTTTTTTTCTTTTCTCGATAAGCACTTTTTCCTTTGTTTCACTGATGAGATCATGCACAATCATTGAAAATTATATTGAGATTTTGATTACAAATAACACAAGCTCACACAATTTTTTTTTATGAAAATTATGCATGCAATGAAACATAATTACGATTCATAAAGCTTTTAGAAACTGAATGTTTCTATTTAAAGGTTCACTTTATTTGTATAAAAAAAGGTTCACTTTATCTTTATCTCGTTTTCAATGTATCTTCTTAAAAAAAAGGTCTAAAATCATGTGATTCATGAACTATTATGAGGCATGATTATTCATCCATATAGTTAAGGTGAAAATAAATGTGACCGCTTATAATTGAGGGGTATACTGTATAGATGCATATTCTTTGTCTCATATATTGTCTTTAAACCTCGTCCAGGTTCAATTAATTTTGACCAAGTAATATAAAAACATAGTATTTTAGTTTTAAAAAATTTCTATTTATTTATGTGTCAATTTTTAATTAATGGGAACAAAGAATTGGAACAGGCTTTGTGATAGTTGATTCCTATTAGTACTACCTAACCTATAACAAGTTAGGTTGAGTATAAGTTTTTTATAAATAGATCAAACCTTAAAATGATAGATTTTAGGCAATCTAAAAGGCCTATTAAACCTTACATGTTAACTTATTTAATTATATTATATAATAATATTCATATTGTACTATTTTAATATAAGTATTGTTATTATATATACTAGTGTGTAGGTACTTTGTATCTGTTAGACAATATTGTATGGTACTACGTATTTAGTTTATATATTTTATTTTTTATAATTAAAATATATTTGTTGTACTTGATATACTTTATATTATAATTTTTGTGTGTTTATGATAATGTTTAGTTTAAGGTGAGAGATGTGATTAATTAATGTGTTGGTGGTGGTTAATTATGATTATATGATATTTTTTTTATAAAAATTAAATAATATGAAGGGCAAAATAGAAAGTAAAAATTATACCATGGTGGAAGTTATACCATGTTTAAAAGTATAGATATAAATATATGTGTAATTTTAATATAAAAAATATAAAAAAATATAATTTAATTGTTCAATTTAGATGAACATATTTATAAATATATTAGCTTATTTAAATGTATACATGATGATCTATTTTAAGACTTTATAATATATTAAGTCTTTAAATACGTTAATATGTCAGATCAGACTTTTAAATATGTCAACGATAGGCTTTGGATTATTTTAAATAATTAAACAAGTTAGACTCAAACTTCTAAATACTATATATTTTAATTTTTTTAAGACAAAATCTGACCCGACATATTTTGATCATTAAAAGTCAATTTCAATCAATAAATTTCCGTACTACTTGACTTGGAGTAGAAGATTTTATAAAGAGTATTGGGTAAACTTGTGACACACTCTTGGAAATACAGTGAATTAAGATGGTGAATGTATATACAAGATTGTGATGAAATCAATCTCAATCCTTGTAATAAACGAAAGGCATGTTATTCCTTAATTATTCCTCGTATTCAGAACATGTAGGAGGAAATCAAATATAAAATATCTCATTATAGATTTCTTAATACATAAATATAAATATCTAGGTAATATTAAATAACTAAATACCATAATAATTACATTCTATATTATTTCTCCATATCCTAGTAAACATTTCGCTTTCTATATAATAATGAATGAAGGTATATATTTGGAATGTTAACATAACTTTTGATAAATTTGAGAATCATAACTAATTTTATAATTTTTTTTAATCTATATTTTTTTGGGTACTACCAAGTGTATCCTTACCTTTTTCGGCAAAAAACTAATCTCTTTTGGGGTTTATAATTGTCCATCTCAACAATTATCGTTATCAGAAATTAAACTTTTGACCTTGAGATCCAATGAAATCTTATATCAATATACGAACTTTTTGTTAGTTTTTTCTTAATCTATATGAATTAGGTAAAAGTGGCTTATAATTAGAGATTACTTCCACTTTGATTTCCACCACCACTTATTAAAACAAATTAAATGCAAATTATTTGTTACCTTTTGATGTTATGTTTTTTTTTCTTTTTCGATAAGAGTTTATTCACTTTGGTTTCTTTAACATGTGTCATATGCATGCATTAGAAAACTCATTGATAACAATACTTCATTGATGACAAAAGCAATAAAATTAATTAATTAAAGAACCAGAATATATAAATCTTCATTTTAATACATTCTCAAGATTAATAATGTATTATTATTACCTTATAAAACATATTTCACCTCTTTAATATGTTTACTTTGTTTTATTAGCATTATTAGAAGGAGTAAAGAATTAAAGAATATTTAAATATAGGGTAAAAGAAGAATCACAAACCTTAATATAGTATATTATTCAAAGTCTAATTGAATTGAAAATGTTTGATCTATAACTAATAAGTATTAAATGATGTAAAAGGGCTTATTTAAGTTCCTTACATATCAGCAACAAATAATTTCGATAGACTTATCAAATCAAGATTTAAATCTTTTTATTTATTTAAAAATATCATATGGTTAAATCTTATAATTTGAGGCCTTGCCATGCACAAATTAAATTCATAGATACATCCAATTGTATGTTACATATTTTATCAATTCTTTATTAATGTGTCACTTATTATAATTGGATTTCTAGTAGTTTAATGATGAAAATTATACTAAGAATACATTAAAATAAAACTCATTAAAATAATTTCAACTAAAATAGCTTGGATGCAATTGAATATTAAACAATGGGTACTCCTTTATTAGTCTAGCACATAGAAATTAAACTCCCCTTTAATGATGGAGCATAAGTAAAAATATGCACATAGAAAAGGAACCATATCTTTTAGATCAAGATCACAATTGGGTTAATTATGATTATATGATATTTTTTTTATAAAAATTAAATAATATGAAGGGCAAAATAGAAAGTAAAAATTATACCATGGTGGAAGTTATACCATGTTTAAAAGTATAGATATAAATATATGTGTAATTTTAATATAAAAAATATAAAAAAATATAATTTAATTGTTCAATTTAGATGAACATATTTATAAATATATTAGCTTATTTAAATGTATACATGATGATCTATTTTAAGACTTTATAATATATTAAGTCTTTAAATACGTTAATATGTCAGATCAGACTTTTAAATATGTCAACGATAGGCTTTGGATTATTTTAAATAATTAAACAAGTTAGACTCAAACTTCTAAATACTATATATTTTAATTTTTTTAAGACAAAATCTGACCCGACATATTTTGATCATTAAAAGTCAATTTCAATCAATAAATTTCCGTACTACTTGACTTGGAGTAGAAGATTTTATAAAGAGTATTGGGTAAACTTGTGACACACTCTTGGAAATACAGTGAATTAAGATGGTGAATGTATATACAAGATTGTGATGAAATCAATCTCAATCCTTGTAATAAACGAAAGGCATGTTATTCCTTAATTATTCCTCGTATTCAGAACATGTAGGAGGAAATCAAATATAAAATATCTCATTATAGATTTCTTAATACATAAATATAAATATCTAGGTAATATTAAATAACTAAATACCATAATAATTACATTCTATATTATTTCTCCATATCCTAGTAAACATTTCGCTTTCTATATAATAATGAATGAAGGTATATATTTGGAATGTTAACATAACTTTTGATAAATTTGAGAATCATAACTAATTTTATAATTTTTTTTAATCTATATTTTTTTGGGTACTACCAAGTGTATCCTTACCTTTTTCGGCAAAAAACTAATCTCTTTTGGGGTTTATAATTGTCCATCTCAACAATTATCGTTATCAGAAATTAAACTTTTGACCTTGAGATCCAATGAAATCTTATATCAATATACGAACTTTTTGTTAGTTTTTTCTTAATCTATATGAATTAGGTAAAAGTGGCTTATAATTAGAGATTACTTCCACTTTGATTTCCACCACCACTTATTAAAACAAATTAAATGCAAATTATTTGTTACCTTTTGATGTTATGTTTTTTTTTCTTTTTCGATAAGAGTTTATTCACTTTGGTTTCTTTAACATGTGTCATATGCATGCATTAGAAAACTCATTGATAACAATACTTCATTGATGACAAAAGCAATAAAATTAATTAATTAAAGAACCAGAATATATAAATCTTCATTTTAATACATTCTCAAGATTAATAATGTATTATTATTACCTTATAAAACATATTTCACCTCTTTAATATGTTTACTTTGTTTTATTAGCATTATTAGAAGGAGTAAAGAATTAAAGAATATTTAAATATAGGGTAAAAGAAGAATCACAAACCTTAATATAGTATATTATTCAAAGTCTAATTGAATTGAAAATGTTTGATCTATAACTAATAAGTATTAAATGATGTAAAAGGGCTTATTTAAGTTCCTTACATATCAGCAACAAATAATTTCGATAGACTTATCAAATCAAGATTTAAATCTTTTTATTTATTTAAAAATATCATATGGTTAAATCTTATAATTTGAGGCCTTGCCATGCACAAATTAAATTCATAGATACATCCAATTGTATGTTACATATTTTATCAATTCTTTATTAATGTGTCACTTATTATAATTGGATTTCTAGTAGTTTAATGATGAAAATTATACTAAGAATACATTAAAATAAAACTCATTAAAATAATTTCAACTAAAATAGCTTGGATGCAATTGAATATTAAACAATGGGTACTCCTTTATTAGTCTAGCACATAGAAATTAAACTCCCCTTTAATGATGGAGCATAAGTAAAAATATGCACATAGAAAAGGAACCATATCTTTTAGATCAAGATCACAATTGCCATATGCATTTGACCAACCTCAAATTAATTCTATATTAGAAATTAATAGATAACCAACAAGGTATTGATTTAGTGGTATAAAGCCTCATTGAATTCTCAGATAGATTAAAATGTCAAGAATTTGATTTTTGTGGACGATACTTATTGGAAGAGACACTCAAACACCCGAAAAGAAATTAATATCTTACTTTCAAGATAAGAGAATACAAAAAATGTAACCAAACCTAGCTCCTAATCAAACCTTAGTTGAGGTAAACTTGGTGGGTTCACCGACGGACGTTGGTTCAAGTGGTACATGCTTGATTCCCTTTAAGCAAGGTCTCGAGTTCGAATCTTTTGGATGAAAAAAATGTCAACTGGGAGAGTTAGTCCCACGTACTTGTGGATGTTCCCGGCTCGAACAGGAATGCCTCCAGTGCGAGGATACATGTAGGAAACAAAAAAAACTTGGTGGGTCATTGTTCCCATGCATGGTTTAACACTTCATGCTTTGTCTATACAAGTGACCCAATTTTCATGTCACCTTTGCCACTTTTCTAATAAACCTTTCCTCGATTTTGTACACTAACAAGTTTAAGTCACATTGGTAACATAAGTGTTGTTACTATTTTATTGCATTAAGAAAACAATTAAGCACAAAAACCCACGTTCATTCCCCCTTCTCCTTTTATTCTATTTAAGATATTACATTTTTTTGGGTGATAATTTAAGATATTACATTAAAACATCAGAAGTAACTCATATTGGTTTTTTTGTGTGGGTAGTATCAATATATTTTCTCACATTTTTTTAGTAAAAAATTAATTTATTTTAGGGTGTGATTGTTTCTTGCAATAAGTGTCGCTCATAGAAATCAGATCACAACATTTTAATTTTTCTATGAATTTAAGGAAACCTTAAACTAATAGGGTGTTACTCATATTGGTTTGAGTGGTAAGAAAACTTGAATTTTCTTCTTCTGAAAATAAGTCTCCACTTTAAATCTTATGAATAGAAAAAAGTCCACTATTTGATTATAAAAAATTTATACTCCTCCACTCGTATTTATAAGTCACTTTTAATCGGAATACACAATAAAAATAAGTAATTAAAGTTAGATTGCAAAAAAATAATATAATATTTATATTTCTACCTTTTTTGTTTTCAAGACATATTTATTACTCTTACATTATCCCTTTTAATTCCACTATCCCAGTTCCATCTTTAGCACTTTATTAAGTGAGGAACGCATTAATAAGGTAGGAAGAAAAAAATTATTGCTCGTTAAAAATATAAACACCATATAAAACGATAAAAATATTCTAAAACATGCTTTATAAATATGATCACAAAGAGTAAATAATTATCTCTATAACTCACTTGTTTTTTTATCTACAATATATCACAAAATTAAAGGAACAAAAAATGTCCCATAATTGATACACATAAAAATATATTTGATTAAAAAATAGGAACACTATTGTGATTTAAGAATGAAAATGATAAATGACTATAATATAAAATGTGTGCATTTAGTTACATTATAACTTCAAGGTACCAAATTTAAATTTAATATCACTAAAGTCTAAACTCTATAAATGCTGCAAATCCCTCAATTTTCGAGCCTTCACACGTTCACTTTCATTACACTCCATTCATACAACTTTTCTATTGTGTCCTTTCTATGTGTATGTATTTAAAAACCTTCAACTTCATATTCTCCATCAAGCTCTATTGTGAGCTTTTTTAGGGTTTCCCCTTTGAAGTTATACTTACTATACACATCAAAACAAAAATCATAAAACAAAGCTAGCTAGCTACTATTACTACTATATCGACATCGATGGCTCGAGTTCAACACCTCTTTAAGCAAGCAACTAAGGTACCTCCGAAGAGAAAGGGATATGGTTTTACCAACAAGTGTGCTTCTTTGGGTAAGGAGCAACGTGCTCGTCTCTACATTATTCGTCGATGTGCCACCATGCTCCTTTGTTGGTATATTGAAGGCGATGATTAAATCTCACTCTTCTTTTTTTATCCTTTTTAAGAGAAAATTTTCCATAAACTCGACTATCTAAGTTAAGTGCATCAGACCAATCACATAGTAAACACAATTAAGAATGTGATTATCTAATACACCTAACTTGGATGTACAAGCTTATACAGTTTTTCTCTCTCTAGAGTAAATCTTTAGTCTAATTCTTTAAAGATAATAATAACATCATAAAGTAGATTCTTGAAAGTTTTTTGTCATCAACTCGAGGACTAAGTCACCAATTAAATCCTTTGATTTAATATTGGTATGACTTAATTAATGACCCAAAATTTTGAAGAATCCATTTGATAACACCATTATCTTTGAAGAACTACTCTATATCCTTATATCCTATGTCTATTCACTTCCCCTTTCTATCTTCCACAAGATAGTAACCACTTTGTGTGAAGAAAGCTTCTACATGTGTGAAGGCTTCTTGTTCAATTTGGGCTCCATGGGCTTCATTATGGCACATCCACATTAGTCTCATTTCCCCTTTTTAAATTTTTGACCCATTTGTAAAAAAAAAACAATGGGTTTCTATGGAGATAGGAGAATTTTGTGGACACCATTAGTGTTGCTAGAATAATTGCAATTTAGTCCTTCACATAGTTCTTACTTTTCTTATCTACCCTCTTTCAAAACCTTTTTTTTCTTCTTGTACTACATAAGCCTTTTCTCTATGATAATTGGCATTATTGCTTAGTCCTTATATGCAAAATAAAAGGAAGCTTAAATGTTGTATGTTATATAGTAAACAAGTTGTAATTTGTAAACCCTTAAATCTTACTTATAAAGTTACTTCATCATGAGAAATTGTTGTGTATACTTTAATATTCATGTGTGTTATTAGGCTTCATTCAGAAGCTGAAAAGTGTCTATTATTGCTGGAATTTTACTCCATGCTTATACATAAAATATTATATTTAAGTGTCAACAAATATGATTTATGATTGAGCATTATGGTGTCGTTCGATCCATGTAATAGCCGATCACACATAATGAGATAAATACTTGATTACTGTTGTTGTTTATAGTGATAATTATAAGTGTAACTTGTTGTATAAATAGAAATAGATAGGTATGATTGCAATTACCATAAATATAAACAAATTGAAGAAAGTGTTTAAATTACATTAAGTAAAGTATGTGGCTTTTATACAACAAAGAAGAGTAACTAACTAGCTAATTCATTAAATTAATCTAACTAAAACTAACCACACTCTAATAATATACTCTAACTAAGGTAATAGCTTCCATATTCTAAAATGAAAGGTAAGAAAACAAGAATATAAGAAGAGATATATAAATGTTGGTGCATATATACATATTCGACTTTAAGCTATGAAATTAATATTATCTTATGTATATGTTTCTCTCCAATTGTATTAATTTAATTTTGGAATAATTTCAAAAGAGGAATAAATGTTTTTAAAGATGTAGCTTGCTTTTAAGGTTCTATTTTGTAAGGTTCATTTTCTAAACTAACATTCTAGTTTCATAAATAAATAAAAATAAGATTCCATATCTTGCATATTTTATATGATTGTGGGTTTGATAATATAAAGTAAATGAAGAGATTACTTGTCTCAAATGATGTTTAATTCACTACCTCTTGCTGATCAGAATAATACTTTTTGGTATTTTTTTTATAATTTTTTTTATTCATATGGCAATATCTGGTTGGTCCGGGACAGGAAATGAGACACCGTTTAAGATATGTGATATCTATCCAAATTATATATATTTATGTATTTCAAATTCCATGCCCACAAGAAGTTGGTTTTTATGGGAACACATTTGGTGTCCCATTTTTTGTACCACTCCATGTACTATTAACTTTAATTGGTTGGAAAAAAATTATTTAAGTTAAAATTGTAATTATTAAATATTTTTCTGCCTAATCACACCTCGTGACATATGAAGTGACACAAAACTGTAGGATAACAGATGTGCTCCCGATTCTTATGCCCCACTGCCACTACTAAAACTATAGTGAATGAAACTATTTGATGATGATAATGATGTGTAACACTCAACTATTGCTATTTTGTAATCAATTACCATATACACTAACATTAGTCAATAAATAATCATGATCATGTCTCATTCATGTTATTTTTTCAATTAAATTCCACTATGTTTCTCTGTTGAATCACACTCCATATCCATCATTATAATTGTTATCATTAGATTTTGTTTATGGTGGTGCTATCACAATTTGTCAAATCAAATGTTTCAATGGTTCATAGAGTCTGAATATGTATATCATGTTTATTTCCTTTTTCTAGGAGAACATAGCACTTTTGTATTAGACTATTAGTTAGCCGAGCCGATTCTACGATACATCATTATAATATCATTTGATCTATTGAGCCGATCCTAAATAATCGGATAATATCTTGGTTCGTTAACAGGCAGAAAAACGAAAAAGTTATTAATGGTCAGATTGTGACTGTATTAATTACATTTTATCTAGATTGACTACAACCGCAATAAACGCAAGCAATATAACAACAAGCAAATGCAATTTGATACCATTTTCTGTTTACCAGATTACACAAACTTATAAGAATAAAAACAGTATTATAGACATATATTGTTGCAGCAATGTGAAGGTAGTGGCAGAGTTATTCTTCCAACCGAAAATCGGGCCGAAGGGTACATTAGCTGTCATTTGTTTTAAGATTTAATTCTGTTACTGATTCATATGATAAAATATGAGAGATCATTAACCCTGAGATTTTACCATTCATATTTTGATAACAGAATTCAGTGGCATTTCATTTATTAACAGAAGTAAACATTTGGAAGATCATAGAATGGATTTTGTGCAAGATTTTAGATTATGCTTCATTAGCTGCTTTTCGTCACATTAGCTGCTTTTCGTCAAAATCGACTATCGCGATTGTAACCGCATCGGCTGCGTTATTCGCCTAGTGTCACCAGATTTTACAAACACATAAGCATAGAACTTGTGCAATGTTAATAGCCTAAGATTGGTCCATTGATATTCTTTTGTAACAGATTTCTTTGTAGCATTTCATTTCATTTCATTTATTAACAAAATCAAACATTTGGAAAGTGAAATTCACAAAATCTAGCTAGCAAAAGTTTCTAACAAGGAGAGTCATCATTTACATTGGTAAAAATGATTATGAATCTATATAGAAATCGAAAACTTTGTGCACAAAGTAAAAATGATTATGTATCTATATCTTTATTCCTTTGATGGTTGTTTGATCCAACATTCTTCAACCATTCAACAACTTCTTTGATGCTTGGTCTCTTGAAAGGGTTCTGATTAACACACATGCATGCCACGTCAAGAAACTGCAACATCTCTTCTTCGAAACCGTTCCCTCTAAGAAGAGGATCGAACACTTGATCTTGTTTTCCTTCGCTCCTCAATTGTTGCGCCCAACCAACCAACTCCCTTGACATTTTTGGCTTGCATACATCGATAGGCCTCTTCCGAGTGAGAAGCTCGAGCATTACAACGCCAAAGCTATAGATATCTCCTCGTAGAGTCGCGACCCACGCTTGTCCATACTCGGGAGGAATGTAGCCTAATGTACCTACAAGTTCAGTTGAAACATGAGTCTGATAAGGAAGTATCAACCTGGACAAGCCAAAATCAGAAACATGTGCCTCAAACTTTTCATCGAGAAGAATGTTGCTCGATTTTATATCGCGATGGACTATATGCGGTTCGCATATCTGATGCATGTAAGCCAAACCGAGGCTTGCACCTTGTGCAATCTTGAGCCTTTTCGGCCAATCAAGTTGAGACGGACCCTCATCTTTTTCATGCAACCAGTAATCCAAACTTCCATTTTCCATGTAATTGTAAATGAGAAGCCTAATGCCACCATAAACACAATAGCCTTGTAATGCAACCAGATTCTCATGTTGTGCTGTTGACAAAGCCTCGACTTCAGCTTTAAATTCCCTTTCCATAAGTCCTAAATCCCCGGAGAGTTTCTTGATGGCTACGGTAGTTCCATCCGTTAATGTTGCTTTGTAAACCAAACCAAAACCTCCACATCCAACAATATTTGCCTCATTGAAATTCTCAGTGGCTTTTAGTATTTCAAGTATGCTAAGATCCTTGATTTCCGTTGTATTATTCGGGAACAGCACCACTAGGCTAGCATCCTTGTCAATCTGAGGATGAATCCCTCTATTGGAGTCAGCACAAATTGATTCTGGTTCAATCTTGTCAGGGTCTCCCCGAGGATTGATCCTCCTCTTCGATATTATCCATACTATCAACACTGCAATGAAGGAAAGAATTCCGAAACAGGCTGCAATTACAAATCCAATTTTTAGTCTCTTGTTTGATCTGTGATCACCTGCAGTACTACCTTGTTGTGGACGACACCGGCGCTGGATGGATGAACCGCACAATCGCGGGTTTCCTTCGAAGTTGGATGGAGGAAAAGTGTCAAATTGTGCACCACTAGGTATCTGTCCTTGAAGATCATTGTGTGCTACACTGAAATCAGACAGAAAATGCAGGTTATTGAGTGAACTCGGAATTTCACCAGATAATCGGTTTCCTGAGAGGTATAGTTTCTCTAAGTTAGTCAAGTTAGATATCTGAACTGGGATACTTCCGGAGAAATTGTTATTACTCAGGTCCAGTTGATGAAGGACTATCAATCTGCCGATCTCGCCCGGGATGCTGCCATTGAGGCTATTGTTTCCGAGGTATAACGCTGGTGGTAGTTTGGAAAGTTGATTATATTGCAGCAGCGAAACATTTTTGGCATTAGCGAAGACGGGTAACTCCAAATAAGTCCTTTCTATCTTATCATTTGCCTGTTGTGATGTTAATGCAGGAAGCCTTGTGAGCTCCATTGGAATTGTTCCTGTAAGGATGTTAACCGACAAGTCTATGTAGAAAAGCTGAGGAAGTGAGTCCAACCAAGGAGGAATCGAACCGCTAATTCGATTGTAAGAAAGATCCAAGACCTCAAGCTTTTTCATATTACCAAGCCAGCTTGGTATTTCACCAGTGAAATTACATCCGCCCAATCCTAGAACTTGGATATTTTGGAACCCTTTCGAGTCTACCATATTTGCATCACTCGGAATCACTTCATTGAAGAAATTCTTCGAGAGCATAAGGGTGGTAAGGTTCTTGAGTCCTGTGAGTATCCTAAGCGCGCCCGTAACATTGCTCAGTTTGTTGGTAGAAATCGATAGGAAAGACAAAGACTCAAGTCCAAGTATGTCATGCGAAATTTGTCCCTCGAGCTTATTAAAAGCTAGCCTCACTGCTTTAAGTGACTTACATCCATAAAGGGTTGGTGGAAAAACACCAGCGAAACGATTATCGCCGAGATCGAGCGTAGCAAGCTTAACGAGCCTAGACAAATTCAATGCTGAGAGATTTCCCTCAAAGGAATTGACCCTTAAATTCAACACCACAAGGTTGGTACAATTCATAAGAGATTGTGGCAAAGTACCATTTAGATTGTTAACATGAAGAAGTAGCTGTTCCAATTTCGAAAGCTTTCCGATATCCAAGGGAATAGGACCTGTGAAATTATTCGAATCTAGCTCCAAAACTGTAAGGTTGGTAAGTCCTACAATTCCATCACCAATTGAACCATAGAGTTTATTCCTAGGCAATGAGATTTCTCTGAGAGAAACAGTACTAAAAATATCACTAGGAAGAGTCCCTGATAGAAAATTAAAACCAGCTCTAAATTTCTCGAGTTTCGAACACGCTCCGAGTCCAGGAAGAATCTCACCAAAGAATTTGTTAGAGGAATAATCCAAGAATCTAAGAGAGGAAAAGCTCTTATTTTCAGTGCAAAAAAAAGTTGGAATTCTACCTGTGAAGCTATTATTACTAACATTAAAATACATCAAACTAGACAAATCCAATGTTTCTGCAACTTCAATTGTTCCATTGAACAAATTACTAGACAAATCTAACTCCTTCATAAGAACAATACTATTGTTATTACCAACAACAAATGGTGGCAATTCACCAGAGAAATGATTATAGCTTAAATCAACAACTTGCAAGTGATTAAAAAGTGAAAAAAAATGGTTTGGTAGATTACCAGATAATCGATTATGTGAGAGATTAAGATGAGATAAAGCAGTGAGATTTGTGATAGAAAATGGATTGATGAATCCATTAAGATCTCTAGATGGAAGTAATAGTTGAACAACCCTTAAATGATCCTTAATATTAAGACAAACTATCCCTTCCCAAAGGCAGCAATCAATAGAAACATACCAATTAAGAGAAGGGTATGATGATATATTACTTGAAAAAGCTAAAAGTGATTCTTTATCAACTTTGTTACAGCATGAGGATTGAACAAAGAACAAGGACAAAACTAAGAACAAGTGGATCTGTTTTATAGGACTTTGTTTGGGACATGAAGTTGGTTTTGTCATAAGAACAAGTGAATATGAAGAAAGAGAAAAAGGGTATGTAGTGTTATTATGAATCATGAGACAATATAGTAGTTTCAAGTGTTTGAGATTGAATATGAGAGAATCATAGATAACAATGATTTTGTCATAACAAAAAAGAAGGTAGGAAGAACTAACTAGAGAATAGAGATAATAGATACAAGTGGGTATATATAAAATTAGTATATGCTTCTTCTTCTTATTATTAATAAAATATTAGAAGGGAAATATTATTTTATTTAAGATCTTAGGTGAAATTATTTCTAGACTAATAAATTTAAACCAAAGTTTAACTTATGAGATAAGTATTTTTTGGTTTCCACATGTATCCTCGCACTAGAGGCAATCCTGTCCGAGCCGGGAACATCCACAGGTATATGGGGCTAAAGCTCCCAACAAGCATTTTTTCCATCCACAAGACTCAAACCTGTGTTCTTACTTAACGGGAATCAAGCATGTACCACTTGAACCAACGTCCGTTGGTACTTATGAGATAAGTATGATTGGTTAAAGAAAATAATCAAATATAGTTAAATTAAAAATTAAATATTTTTCTTACTCATCACAAGTAACGACACATTTTTCGAGACCAAAAATATATTCTCGTATTCTATAAAATTGGTCTATTTCCGAAATTATATCCATAGTTAGAATATCTACCTATGTACATGGGTCACTATTTTTGTTGAAGATATGTAATTACATTATATATTTTTTTTTTTGTGCTTCATCTTTTTGTATATCTTTATTTCTTTATCTTATTATCAATAGCATGTAATTCATTTTTCTCCATTATTCCATCACTAATTGCATCCTGTATGCGGAAAGAAACACCCAACCAAAGCATTAGATAATTTAAATTTTCAGATGAGTTTGACCATAAGATATTTGTTAATATCTAATAAGATGATAAACTATATTATTTTATGTGAATTTTTAAATATAAACTCGTGATTAATTACATATATAGGATGATTAAAGAGCTACTTTAATTTACATATTATTAGAATTAATAATTAACTTATTTCAAACATCATTAGTTAATCACAAAAATGTTCATCAATATTTAATTACAAAAATAGGGTAAAAAGTAATATAAGTATACATGTTCCTTTCATGGTTAGGGCCGATTATGTTTATTAATAAGATATTAGTTTAGTAGTATAACACCCCATAAGATTTTTAAAAAGACCAAAAGTTCAAAGTTTTGATTTCTGAGAACGACACTTATTAAAATATTAAAAGGTGCAACTATACATGTCAAAGAGATTTTCTTTACTACAAAAATAAGAGTATACTCTTAATAGTTCAAAAAGAACGATTATGTTGGTCAATTTAAGAATCTACAGTATTTGACCCAATTCAAATTAAGAATGGTGGGTTGTTTTTTTTGGTTAACGAGTTAGGTTGGATTTTGTAAGCATAAAAACAAATTGAAAAACATTATGTATGCATTCAATTAGAAGACAAAGTCGTAAAAATATAAACTAACATTTTTATATTATTTGTTAAAATTTATTTGATTGTAACATTCAAACTCGTGAAAATATACTCTATCCATTTTTTCATTAAATTCTTTTCTTTTCTCCTTACTCATAAGACTTTATATAATTAAAATTCCTTCTCCACACAAAAATAATAGTCAAATACATAGTAATATATAATATATATAAATGTCCATGCCTCATCCCTTATTCCATGCACGAACCTTCCCATATACAAAAAAAAAATGGAATAAATACAAAATGGGTTACGTATAAATGTTGAAAGTTCACGCATCATTATTTTATGTGCAAATATGAATGATGTACATATTCACATGAATGCAAATAATACTACTCATATAATATATACATTATGCTTTGACTTTTTATTCATAATTGAAGTGACACCTTTGTTTTGGTATTAAAACATGCTAATGTTTAAAAGTTATAACCGACATGGCTGCTACATGTTTTAATTAGATTTTATTTTAATTTTTAGATTATCTATTTTTTTCTAAATAAATCATTCTATATTTGTGCATAGTAATTAAATTTTATTAATTTGGGTTCGAGTTATATTTATGCATAGTAAAGCCCTACTGGATCCTCAAAGTCGAGAGTTCGATTCCTAATAGTAACATTATTGGAAGGACAACCACACATCCAGAAAAGATTAGTTCCTTATAAAAGATATGTAGTACAAAAGATATGTTTCATTTGATATATGAGTTTGGTGATTTTTTTTTACTCTTTGAGTAAAAAAAAAGCTATGTTGTTATACTCTTGTCTTTACAATGATAACAATGAACAAAGTTGAGATTTTGATTTTTGTTATAGCAACCCAATTCCCTAAATTGAACAAAAATGATCTCAATTTGGAGTAATAGAAGTGTTTATGGCACTATGATCAAAATTGATTTAGCAGTGTTATTCAACTCTTTTTTTGTTGTTCCCAATTTGCATTTCAACACAACTTCAACAAAAGCTTAAGTTTGATAAAAATGGAGAATACAAGATATTGCAGATTTCAGATATGCACTATGCTAATGGAAAAATCACACACTGTTTGGATGTGTTTTATTCTCAGTATCATTCTTGTTCTGACCTAAATACCACTCTTTTTATTCAAAGAATGATTCTTTCTGAGAATCCCAACCTTATTGTATTCATTGGTATTTTTCAATTTGTAGTTAACCTTTTTTTGCAGTGTTGTGATAACCGAACCGGACGGTCTGACCAATCTGACCACTAATGATTCTTTCTGAGAATCCCACCCTTTTTTAGTTTTTTGTTCTTATTTTAGCAGCTTAATTTTCATTTTTACCACTAAAGTTGCTATTTTTTGGAAATATTCAATTATGTTAGATTCTATGGTTGGAATCAGGTGAAAATATGTTTCCTCTTTTTTTTGTTGTTTATTTTTTTGTACTACCAACGATATTTACTCACCTTATGAATAAAGAATTAATTTTTGTTAGGGTGTCGCTCCTAGGAATCGAACCTTTGTCTTTTGGTCTTTCTAGAGATCAGACCTTACACTACTAAACCAAAATCTTGTCGATTTTTGCTACTTGTTTGTTTGGTTGCTTGTAAAGCAATTTTGAGTTATGAGTATGCCTCTTGTAATTGCTACCAGTAATTGGATTAATCTAGGAATAGATAACTTGATTAGTTTGGTTTTGTGTTAAACTCCATGGAGCTTGATCATTAGATTTCTACTACTTAAAAGAAGTTTAACCTTCAACAAGAAAATTGAGATTAAGATAGTTAGGTAATTGGTAACTCAAAGGGTTCGAAAAGAATCGAATCCCGAACATTTTTATCGTTTCCTTTTCTCAATCCCAGTGTTTCTTCTGTTGTCTGTACGAATTCAACTGTAGTTGATTGCTTTTCTTCTTATGCTATTTGACCTTCCTTATTTTGAAATGAGCCGCATTCGATTAGTTTATGTTAGCGAAACAGAATGTGGAATCAATACTCGTTTATCATCTTATCACTTGTATGAGCTATTATACTTAGTAGAGGCATGTTACTTTATGAGACACCCGATTATGCATATTCATTTCAGTGTGCAGGGGATAATATATATGGATTTGATTCTTCGGATCCGGCTAAATCGTTAGACGCTGCATTCGCTCCTGCAGTTGCTTTCGACATTCATTGGGTGGCTGTTTTGGGCAACCATGATCAGGAAGGGTCCTTGTCTAGAGAAGGGGTGATGAAATATATCGTTGGAATGAAAAACACTTTATCGAAAGTTAATCCCGAAGAAGTAGACCTGATCGATGGTTTCGGGAACTATAACTTAGAGGTTGAAGGAGTTGAAGGCACTGCTTTCAAGAATAAATCAGTGCTCAATCTATACTTTCTTGATAGTGGAGATTACTCCAAGGTTCCTTTCATTCATGGCTATGGTTGGATCAAATCGTCTCAGCAACTTTGGTTCCAACGAACATCGGAAAAACTTCAGGTACCGTTTTAATGACTACCAGCATTCTAGTTGTACCGCATTAAATTCAAGGATCAGATCGAGTAAATAGTTTGCTCTGTTTCGTTTTCTTCTCGGCATTTGCATTAGCGACAATATTTACTCCTTTTTACGCAGGAGGAATACAAGAAAGAATCATCGCCTCAGAAAGAATCTGCTCCTGGTCTTGCATACTTTCATATCCCACTGCCGGAATATAATAGCTTCGACAAATCAAACTTCAGAGGAGTGAAACAAGAAAGTATCGGCTCTCCTTCTGTGAACTCTGGCTTCTTCACAACCTTAGTCGAAGCAGGCGATGTGAAGGCAGTGTTCACCGGCCACGATCATGTTAATGACTTCTGTGGGAAGCTAACAGATATACATCTTTGTTATGGTGGAGGGTTCGGATATCATGCTTACGGTAAAGCTGGATGGTCGAGGAGAGCATGAGTGGTGGTAGTTAGCTTGGCGAAAACGGAAGACGGTGGTTGGGAAGATGTCGAGTCAATTAAAACATGGAAACACCTTGACGATCAATATCTCACTAGAATCGATGGTCAAGTCGTATGGAGCAAAAGTTTTGGCAGTAAGATATCTGGAAAACTTGCTTCTGTTTATGCAACATTCTTTGCATATCCGAAGTTTATGTAAAAAACTCTTACCCTGTCAGTGCATAGATATTAAACTCCTTATCGGTCGAGACTGTTTAATATACATGTTATCTAATTAGATGTAGTAATATAAGGGATGGAACCTATTCATTGATGAGGTGCTACCTGGTATTCAAGAACTCACAGCTTGTCACTGCCCAATTACGCTCACATCGGATGGTCGTGAGTATAGTGAAGAAGTCTCACATTGACGATCAAAGAGGTAAGTCGATCTATGTGAGGAGACCTCGGCCGGATAGTACATTTTGCTAACCAAGTTTGCCAGGTTAACATCTAATGCACAAATGTGATTATTACCTGAACTTACATTCATATCATCGTGTGCATAACATAGATAGAATTAGCCACATTACAAATCTTTCTACTAACATGAATGAACACTCCTCTCCTAAAACATTTGAGTTTGAGTTCTATTACTTGTTCTAAACATGTTGAACAATGTTTCTCCCATGTTTTCAAACTCACCACACTTTTTTCTTATCCTTCTCACTTGTTGGTGAAAGCCTGAAAATAGTCATCATATATAGATAAAAGTAAGTAAAAGCAATTCCATAATAATTGAAATCACAATATACACAACAGCCAAGCCTTTATCACACTAGGTAAGGTCAGCTACATGAATTAAACGACGTTATTATGTTCTATCGTAAATCACGTTCACTGATAAAAATATAAAATGTGTAATAGCTATTACACATGTTATATTTCATTGATACACATGTTACTAAAATTGTGAATGTGAGACAATGTAGTCCATGTTAGGGTCATAAAAAAAATACTAAAAATGACTAATTTGACCTATGTTTGATACATTTGGAAACTAATTTGGGGTTTTCAAATTTCCAGAGACCAAATTGGTACACACAAAAGTTTTGAGAGACCAAAATATATCTTACAACACAATAAAAATATGAGTAAATACCCATTTTAGTCTCATATTTTACAATCTTACTAGTTTAGTCATTCAAAAAAGAAAAGACATAAAATGGTTCCCAAAAATTTCAAATGTAGGTTAAATTAGTTTTTTTAGCATGTTTTACAACCCTTGGTAAAGACTAATTTGACCTCAAAATAACTCATTTGACCCACATTTGGAGACCATTTTAGATCTTTTTTTTTTTGAAGGACTAAACTGACAAGGTCAAAAAAATACGAGGGATTAAAATTGTTATTTACTCTAAAAATATAGCACGCGTAACAGCTATTACACATGTTATATTTTCATTGATAAAAATGATACACATGTCACATCTTTATTGGAAAACACTACGGCGAACACATAAAGAAAACCAAGTAGTTTTGTACTATGATGATAAAATCCTAGGTGTTGTTAGTTAAACTTACAGCAAAAACAGTAGCATGACCAGGATCTGCAAGATGTGCAAAGAGATTCTCAATAGGACCAGTTCCAGTATAAATATGCTGAAACCAAGCACCAATCACAGCCAACATAGCCAATCTTCCATTCTTAATCTCCTTAGTTCTCAATTCCTTAAGCTTCTGAGGTGAACCATTTCCCCATCCAAAAGGGTCAAACCAAAGCCCACCAGGGTAACCAACATCAGTCCCTGTGAGCTTATTGTTAGGGAAGATAGGGTCAGTGTTAACACTACCTGGTTTGATAATATCAACCCATCTTCTACCCTCAGCCCAACCAATGAAAATGAGTTCAACTATGAAAAGTGTTGTTGTGTCTGTGAAATATTCTTGTTCTCCTGCTGTGTACCATGAAGGTGTGTTTAAGATACCAATCTTTGTTAGAAATTCTGGAATGAAAATTCCTGCAGCACCTAACATTGCCCATCTGCAATGAACTAACTCTGATTGAACATTCCATCTTAGACTCTCAGGATCAGATGCTAACAAACCAAAAAAAAAAGCCATTTTTTGGTGTCATTTGGATTCATAATAACAAGGAATAAGGATTACTAACAATAATAGAAAGAAGGCTTAAACATGTAAATGGTCCTCAAAAAATAAATTAGTGTGAATACTCAGTTTCGTGCTTAAAAATAAGAGTAAATACTCATTTCAGTCTTTCGTGTTTTTTTTATTTTACCAGTTTAGTCCCTCAAAAATTGAAAAATTGAAAAATCCAAAATGGTCTCCAAAAGTATTAAATGTGAGTGAAATTAATCATTTTTAGCATGTTTTACAACAGTTGATAGAAACTAATTTGACTAACATTTAAAAAAATTTGGAACCATTTTGAGTTTTTCAATTTTTGAAGGACCAAACTGGTAAGGTTGAAAAACGTGAGGGACTAAAATGAATATTTACTCTAAAAATAAATTTCTGCGTGTACCAGTTTGATCACGGAAAAAAGTAAAAACTCAAACTAGTACCCACAGAATGTGAATGTGAGTCAATATAGTTCCTATCAAGGGTCATAAAAAAGGCTAAAAATAACTAATTTCGTACACACAAACTAGACCTACGTTTTGATATTTTCGGAGACCATTTTGAGTTTTCCATATTCCCTGGGACCAAATTTCGTACACACAAAAATTTCGAAGGACCAAAATATGCTTTTTACTCAAAATTATAGTGACTAAAACCTAAAGTAACCATACTTATAAGCACTATTTACTTATTTAAACCTAAATAAAGGATTTTGATCACTTACAAAGACCTAGAGGATCAAACCCAAAGTCTCCAGGGAGACTGCCATCAAGCCATGGAGGAGGGATGCTGCCTGGGAACCACAAAGGTCTGTCAGGTTCAGCTGCTACACACACTGTAGTGCTTGATTTTCCTCCATTTGGTGTTTTGTATTTGTTCACTTTCATTTTCCTTCCACTAAGAAAAGAAGCTTTGGTGACTCCAAATGATGATCCATTCTTTTGGGAACTGCATGCATTCACAAATCAACAAGTTTTGTTCAATCATGTCAATGCATGCAATGTTTGAATATCTAGAACCTGCCTCTGTCTGTGTGTGTATGATGCTATACATAGTCCGTCATAAGTTCGGATAAAATGCACATGTTGTGTTAGGTATTCGACATCCAACGAATAAAAACTTTGTCGAATCTCTATGATATGGATCAACGATATGAATTACATCATGGTTCATATTAATTACCATATGGTACATCTTTCACAAGTATTGTTCAATCATGTCAATGCATGCAATGTTTGAATATCTAAAATCTGCTTGTGTCTGTGTGTGTATGATGCTATACATAGTCGATCCCAAGCCCAGATAAAATGTGAAGGTTATGTTACACATTCGACAACCAACGTAAAACTTTATCGAATCTCTATGATATGAATTACATCATAGTTCATATTAATTAGCATATGGTACATCTTTCACAAGTATTGCTCAATCATGTCAATGCATGCAATGTTTGAATATCTATGAATATAAAACCTACCTACATGTACTTGATGATGCTATACATAGCCGATCCTAAGCCCTAATAAAAGGTGCAGGTTCTGTTAGGCATTTGCATTCGACAACCAACGTAAAGCTTTGTTGAATCTCTATAATACCGATCACCAATGTGAATTACATCAAGGTTCACATAAGTATACATTACTAGTTAAAGAACTATATCATATTTATATTAGCATATGGTACATCTTTCTAACTTAGATATAGTATACAATAATATTCAAATAAAGGGTTTCTATAATTTGTAAAGAATCAGTATACATGAATATATGAGCATGTAATGTAGTGAGTGTACAAACTTGCCTTATGGAAACAGCTGCAATGGCAGAAGAAGCACAAGCAGAAGCCATGGCAGGCCCTTACCTTTGATTGAAAAACCAAAAAAAATGAATTGGTAAGTGACAATGATACTTGTGTATATGTTTGATTATTGGGAAAAAATTAATGCAAATTTGTAAAGTCTTATCTTTAAGGATATGAGTGTAATTCAGTAGTGAGATATAGGGTTGCCATGTGGCATGGCATAATCTAGTAGGATAAGTTTACCTACAAAAATCAGAAGCTAGTGGCTTACATAAAAATTGTATTACTTGGTATTGGCTCAAAAAAAAAAGAGAGAGACTCTCACATTAGGAAAAAAAATGTATCTACCCAAACAATTTTTTACAATCATCAACCATTTATATTTAATTATTGTTAACTTTTAAATATAAGTAATATAAATAAACGGTTAATGATATATTGATTGTGTATAAATCATTACACTAAATATATATATATATATTAAGATATTTACACTAATTCTCAGTTATTAATTTTCTTAAATTAATGGATCATAAGAATGAATAGGATGAGAGAAATTTTAAATAACTTTTAAGTTTAATCCATTTGATTCGTTGGATTTAAGAAAATGGATAACTGAGATTGAGTGTAACTTAACTCAAATGTAAATATATCTCTCATTGTATATATATATATAACAGAAATTACATAAATCAACCCTCACTTTTCTACACCTACACAAACCTCCCCTAGGTTTTTATGCTTTCATTACACTGACCACCCCCGCATGATAAATAAATGTAATATTTTAAACAAAAAAATGCGATGAATGCAATTATGTTAAATAAAACATGGTATATTGTGAGGAAAAATCCAAATAATATACAAATCAATGTATCTTTATTATTTTTTTGTTATAAAATGCATCAAAAATTCTAAAGAGATGTTGTTTAAATTGCTCTTATACTATATCGTAACGAACAAAAAATAATAAAGTGTTATCGACTCATATATTATTTGGACTTGTCTCCACAATATACATGTTTTTTTAAACTTAATTACATTTATCACATTTTTTGTTTAAAAAATTACACTTATTTCTCATGCATGAGTGGTTAGTGTTAGTGTAATGAAAGTATAAAAATTATGGGGGTCTGTCTAGGTGTAGAAAAGTGAGGAGTGATTTATATAATTTCACTAAAACTCAGGGGATGTCGGTATAATTTACTCTATATAATACTATTCTCACATTCTACTTTGCTTTCCACATCAATGTAAATTATCTCTTGAAAGAAATTTAAATACAATCAACATTGATATATCCTCATTACTTTCTAAATTATAAGTGTAGGTTAAATTAGTCTTTAATTTTAGGAAATTATTATTTTGCTCCCTGGAATTATAAGGACGGGCCATATAGTTAGGCTCTTAAATATTGATACAAGTACAAAATTAGGCCTATTTGATTGATGAATTATCATAGTTGCAGGACTAAAATAAACTTACAATTTCAAGGGTTAAAATAGTAATCTATCCTAAAACCCATTATAACAAATTACTAGCCGGTATAATCAAATTCACATTTAAATCAACATGAGTAAGTATTTTTTTTTAAAAAAAAAATGGTAAATGGCTTTCATACATTATTGATTATTTAACTAATGCCCTTAGCAGGAAATATGAGCGAATATAGGTCGGGTTGGGTTGGATATGACTTGTTCCTTATTTGACCCTAAATGTTGGTTGAAACATTTTTTAAACCAAAATTGACCCTTGACTTATGGCTATCTCGAATACAAATATAAGTCGGACCAACTTTTGAACTCGAATTGGACTATAGATCCAATTAAATATAATCCATACATTTTTTGATAAAATTTTCTTAAAACTACTTATTAGTATAGACATTTAATTTAACATATGAAATGTTATATGTAGATATTTTATTAATTACATATATGTATATATGATGAAAAGAATCAATAATATTAATCATTTACCTGCCCTAAATACTGTTCGGATCTAATCTTTGAACCGAATTTGACCCTACACACAATGAAACTCGATTATATTCGAGTCGGATCATATTCAAGTCCTACTGTGATCGAAGTGGGTAGGATCAGATCATTATCATTGTAGGAAATATAAATTAAAGTTGCTTATCTTAAGTCACTATTGGGACCAAGGATTCGATCACATGTATCCTTTCCCTCCCCAGTATTTGGCTGCATGGTCCTCAACCACAATCAATGTGCATGAATCTGACCCCTTATCCTATATTTTCATAAAGATAAGAATAGAATTATATTAAACATTTTTCCCATATATGTTGTTCAAAGTAAGATAAGGATATGAGAAAATTGTTCTATGTTGATAGAATAGAAGTTTATTACACTATGGATGAATACAATACAAAAAAACGTAACATCAACAATGCATACTCAAAATACACAATGAATAAAGTGATACATACACATTAATATGAGATCAATTTTTTATGAGAAAGATATATATATATTAACAGTGTAAAAGTTTTTTACACTGTTATCGTATTATCCATCATTTACTTTTATTCATGATTGACTTCCAAAAAAAGTAATTCAAAATGAACGATAAATGATGCACTAACTATGTATATATCTTTACACTATCAATATAAATTTAATACTCTTTTTTTATATATGGTAAAATGGAAGATTGTAATATCAATTTATTTTCACCATAAAGATTTATACATAACCAATAAATTATTTATCATTTATTTGTATTACTTTTTAAGTCAATAATAATTAAACATGAAAAGTTGATAATACTACATTTCATTTGTATTACTCATATATTGTCCCAACATAATTTTTTTTGGTGTGAAAGTGGAATGTGGTCCAAAATTATATAATGATTTGGATTGATATGACTGATGGACACTTCATGTGTCCAATGATCAAATTTCCACTTAATTAATGGAAGGCCAACATGAGAAGTTAAAGGGTGAAGAGCCTCTAACTTTATGGTACAAGCTGCTTTATATTTATTGTATAAATAATAATGCAAGCCTCCTTGTCCAATTAATTAACCCTTCAATTGAGATCTAAGATTACTTGGGTATGGGTAGTGTGAAGTTTGTATTAGGGATAGTAACTTTCAAACCTTTCAACGTATGTTTATTTGTTTTTAGTTTCCCACATGTATCCTTGTACTGGAGGCGATCATGTCCGAGCCGGAAACATCTACAGGTACATGAGGCTAACTTTCCCAACAGACATTTTTCCTATCCACAAGACTCGAACCCGAGACCTTGCTTAAGGGGAATCAAGCATGTGTATGCTTATTGTTTGTGTAGACATGTTTTATTTATACAAATGTACTTTAATATCGAGTAACGCAACTTGATACCCCATTAACTAATTTATATTTTTTAATATGAAGGGTATCTTCTTACCTTTTGGTCATTTTCCGAATCTAGCAATGCCTTATACCACTAAATTAACACCTTGTTGGTACAACTTTCAATTTTGACTTTATACAAATTCAATAACAAGTGAAATACAATATTAAATCACACTATTGAAGTTAAATGATATTAACATTTTATATAATGATCCATTCAAGTTTTGCACACATGTTCGTGTATGATAGAGCACATTATATTAATCCTATGTTGTTGTTTTATGAATTATTCACCTTACCCAATTCAAATATTATCTCAAAGTTGTGATATAACAAAGTAATTCAAATTGCTTGGTGTTAAGAAACTAACCATAACAACTTAACCTCTTAGCAATGTCCAACATTATCAAAATCATTTATACCTATTATTTAATTGAAAAGTAGATTAATACTACAAAAAGGGGTTATTTTTTCACAAAATAAAATGGGGACAAATTTTGTACAATAGAAAAATATGTGAGACTAAAACACCACATTATAACTTTTTGTGCCATGTAGAGTGACACTTCTAATGCCATGATGGATAATATTTGCCACATAAGCAATTCTATTAAGGATTTGGATGGAAATATAATGGAATGAGAATATAAGTTGGAACCAAAATCACAAAAAAAATAGTAGAACCAAAATATAAGTGTTCAAAATTGAACTTGAAAACCATATTTTTTTGGTATAAATTGTTGAGTATTTTAGGTGTGTATAATATAGTGAATGAGTCTCACATTAAAATTAAATGAATAAATACATTAAAGAAAACATATAAGTAAAAAGAATTATAAACTTTATATTTTAGATTTTGGATTAAGAAAACTATAACAATGATGAATATTTTAATGGAGAGGCCTTGATCCCATCCAATATTTTTTATTAAAAAACTCTTGTGTTAGGCCTTTTCTCCTATACGAATTATAGTGAAATGTATTGAGATTTATGAGATCAAATACTACACCCACATTGATGACAACCACCATTATTTCGACCATGTAATACCCTAATTTTAACGTGTGACCTTGAGTCCATAAATATATTGAGCATGATATCTACCAGCTTAAATATTTCATATATATAAAGGAAAACTTTTTACGACTCGAACCCATGACCTCAAAGATAAATAGTCATTATTCCCATGACCATCACCTCCACCACCTTAATATCACTATAATATCACCATCTTGATCACCCAAAAAATTAAATATATCAATAGAAGCTACTAGATCCCAAAAAATAATGAATGAAGGAAATTGGGAGCAAGTATATTTACTTGGAGTTAATATGTAAAATCATATATTTATTCTTATAGGAAAAACCCATAATTTATTTTGCCCCTTTTGCATAAAACACCCTTATAGCTAGAAAACAAATAGAAAAGTATATGAACTCAATTATGGTGAGAGTGCCACGATATAAATGACAAACATTGTCTTATATACATTCATACACTAAACTTTGGAAGAAAAATATATACTACTGATATTTGCAGATAACTTTGACAAATTCCTCTCTACCTATTTTTTATAAATATATAATTATGCTGTAAATTTGATATAAATTTTTTTTTACTGTAAATAACATCACTCAAAAAAATCTTCATAATTATTACTATTTATAGCTTTAAATATATGGATACATCTCCCACTATATATCATATAGTGAATATTTGAATTATATAGTCTTGGTGCACTTATTCTAATTTTTTAGATATAACATCCATTTATATGTGAGTTTACAAGTTTAGTACTACTTAATATTTAACACCCAATAATTCAATCATATTCACTTATTCAAATAGTAAAATCAAAACAAACCAATTCTTAATTTAATGAGTACCAAACACAAAATCTAAATACTAAATCAAATAAAACAATTTACAATTTTAGTTGACAACATTACCTAGATTTGTGTCATCCTTCTTACCTTGAAACATGCATTAGAAATATACAACTATAACTAAGCTTTTATCCTATTAGGTGAGTCAGCTATATAGATTGAACGATATACCATAATATTTTATAAATAGTATCTAAGATACTCTTATCATTTCAACAACAACAAAAAAGCATCACATTCAAGTGTGTGTAACAAAGGAAAAGTCCTACTCATACATGTCAGTCTTATCTCCCTTAGTTAATTACTATGGATCTTACGGTTTTCTATACATTTCACTTTAATTTAATTTGCTTTCTATTATCACACTGTAACAACATAACATTGTTTAATCTCTCCTTTTTATGCTATGAACAGTCTATTTGTAATTAATGTGATGCTAATAAAACTTGGAAAATATGATTCAATCAAGTATATGTATATAATTAAATGTCTTTCAAGCAAAATGGTATATATGTACGAGCATTGGTTCAAGTGGTACATGTTTGATTCCCCTTAAGCAAGGTCTCGAGTCTTGTGGATGGAAAAAATGTCTGCTGGGAGAGTTAACCCCACGTACCTGTAGATATTTCCGGCTCGGACAGGATTGCCTCCAGTGCGATGATACATGTGAGAAACAAAAAAAAATTATATTTGGGTAAACCTCAATTGTTTTACAAGAGAAAAAAACTTCAATTTGTTATTATTATCATCACATTTTATGTCCTCTATATATAGTTTATATATAAATGATAAACTAGTACTTGGTCATAACCTAAATTAAGTTCCTTGACTTTATTCAATTGATACATATATATTTTTAAACTATATTTTTTTAACCAATGAGAGAATAAAACATACGGATAAAACATAAGGATATATAATATAACACAAGTCTTTGAAGGATAAATAATTTGTATGTATACAATTACGATAAGCAAAGTATCATAGATCAGAAACAATATACACATAATTATAATTAGAATGCTTACTCTATCAACCTTTAGAGGTGAAGCATTCTAAGTAGTGATGATCCAGACAAAAAGGCTAGTTGCTAGCTGCTGAATATGTATATATTGTCGGACCAGAATACGACCGATGAGCCTTCAATTACCATAGAGTTCCATTGTTATCGGGGTATGGGAAGAGTGGAGAGTCACAAGTGAAACACCATGTCTTGAACCAAAACCTCAGGATTAGTTTCGGAGTTGGATTTTGGAGGGGAAAGAAGGGAAATAGAAGGCTTGGGAGTCATCTCACAAGTGTAATTCATGGCTCCCAAGCCTTTTCTTCCCCTCCAAAATCAAACTCTCAAACTAACTCTTAAGGAATTAGTTTCATAGGTATTTTCTGCTTATAAACTTTTTCACTCCTCCTTTAATATTCAACGTAGGATTTCACAATTGAATAAACCAAAAAACTATAGTATAATTAAAGAGAAGATAAGGAATATCATTAAAAATAACTAGTGGTATCAATAAATGATATATATAGTAACCAAATATGGATGAAAGAGCAGAAAAAAATCACTTTTTCTTACAGTTGTAACAACTTTCTGCTCATTATCACTGCAAAGCTAAAATTGCTAACTAAGCAGAAACAGAAGCAACAGTGTTATGATCCACATCAACCCAACAAAGCTAACAGAAACACATTAGAAGAACAAAGAAGAAAGCAACAAGCTTTTCTGTGAACCATTAAATGCAATGAAAAGAGAGAGAACACAAAGATTAAATATATATATTGATGCAACAACACACCTAGATATACCATATGGTTTAATAAGGTTGGATATTATAGTAATGTTATATATCTTATGTAAATTATCATGATAAACATAATATAATATATATTTATATTCTATTATATATACACAATTGAACGGTCTAATGAAATTCATTTCCTAATTAACACTTTGAAGAGCTTAAGATATACTAGAAAGTTCAAATAATGATAAACAGTGATTACTGATGAAAAGAAGAAGAAAATGATGAAGAAAGTTTAGGGAGCAAGGTTTTTCTTTTGTAGCTGGTGAGACAAAGAGAAGAAAAACAATGAAAGTGCTGCAAAAGAAAGTGTAGAAAAAGCAAAACCAACTAACTTAGAAACTATATATCTCCTTCATTATTACTTTGCTCATCAATTCTTCTAATCATTCACCTCACTTCTTGTATTGCAAAGATGGATCCAAATCAAAAAGCACTGAAGTTGAAGATGAAGTTGAAGATGGCAACAAGCATTATTTTGAATCATCATTTGGTGATGAAGAAGAACATTCCATGTTCACCCCAAATAGCCTTAACATTTTTCCTGAATTACTAGCACTACTACTAGCAATACCTACACCACCATTTTGTGGATTTTGTTGATAAGTAACTGGCACAGAATCAATGATCATAGGAGCAATAATATTCCCTCTCATATCTTGCAAGCTTTGGTCACCAATTTGATGCATTGACATTGATGGTGTTGACCTTAAGTAACCTAGTCCACTTCCACTGCAACCATCATAGTATTGCTGATGAAATTGTAGTTCTTGTTGATGAGAGGTATTATACATAGTGCTATTATAGTTGAAGCTATGATGAAAATGATCGTTATTGTGGCGAGGAGGAAGCATAGTAGTAGTAGTAGTAGGAGTTGTTGCATTCGGAGAAGGTAAAGAGTATAATCTTCCACCACCCCAAGGAATAGAATAATGATTTGGAAGAAACAAGGGTGAGATAATTGTTGTTTGTGAAGGATCATGAAGAAGAAGATTATTATTATTATGAGCATGATGATGATTATCACTTCTTCTTTTCCAATCTATATACAATCTATGTCTATCTAAATCACCAACGCCACGTTTGAATGAAACAATGTCACCAGAATCAAGCTTCTTATCCTTAACAAAACGGCTCCATCCTTTTGTCATAACATAGCTTTGACTACTATTCCAATAAGAGTACCTAAACCTCCATAATTTCCCATTTCTGTCTTCAAAGTTTAAGAGAAGACCCTTTTCATTTGATGATGAATCAAGTGGAAAATACTTTTCAGCATGTTGTTTTGGTATCACAAGTCTGTTCAATTTCCCTACATCACTTGGTGTTACAACTTTATCAAACATGTGTTCTTTCTCCACATTATTATTATTACTACTAATTCTTCCCTCATTGTTGGTTGAAGATATTGATGAAGAACAAGTGGCATCATTAGGAGTAGTAGTACTTCCACAACCACCACCAATTACTACTCCTTGTTGAAATTTTGCTTCATTATTGTTCTTGTTTTTGTTACTTCCTAGTGACAAATCCAACAACTCTAACTTCTGATGCTGCTGTTTTCTTTGAATCATCAAATTGTAGTTGGAAGTTGCTGCATCTTGTTCATGTAACCCTAACAAACATAATTTAATGGTGAGAGATTTAGATTAATCATCATGATCATGAAACATCCTCAACCATATATAGTACTATATGATTAAGATGAGTATTTATTTATCAATTTTTTTACTTTTGTGTTCATGATGAATATCTATTTAGGAATTGAATAAAAATATATAATTTTTCATGAAAAAGAAAACCAAGTTTATCACTTCTCAAAATAATAAATATTATTATTTCATCACTACTTTTTTATGATTTCTGAACTGATATTTATGAACACAGAATAGAAAAATTGTTTTTTTTTATTATTATATATGGTGATGAGGACAAGGAGTTATAATATAATTTGTTGCATAGGGAGAAGAAAAGGAACATAAGTGCTTACTGCTACTACTTTCTTCTCTTGGGATTGTAATATTATCTTCTTCTTCTTCTTCTGCAGTTGCTGCTACTTCCTCATCAAATTCTTCTTCTTCTTCTCTGCTATCAGAATACCCTTTAACTTGTTGAATCAAATCCATGAAATTATCACTGACCCACCTTCAATTCTGTTAATAATAATAATAATAATAATATATAAACCTCTGGATCTAAGAAAAACAATAATATAATAGAAAGAATAAAATGAAATGAAATGAAATATGATTATATTACTATATAAATTAAGGGAAGAGGGTAGGAATGGAAAAAATAAAATAAAAAAAGACCAAATTGAATTTGAGTATATATAAAGAAGATAATATATTATGAGGTCAAATAATTAAAACCTTACCAATAAGTAATATTATATAGTATGAAGAAGATATTTAACCCAGAATTTCCTGATATAAAGAAAAACAAAAGGAGGATCTCTTCTTAGTACACAAAAATTTATAAAAAGTTGGTGTGTGCTTATAAATTTTGACAACAATTTTCAAAGTTCAAACCCTAAAGAAAGACAAGCCATGAAGAATTCAACAAAAAAACATTGTTGTTGTTATTGTTGACCTACAAAGAATAATTGAGAGAGAGATAGGAAGAGAAAGAATTCATGTCATGTGGGGTTTTAGTTAACAAGTATATAGTTACCTTCACATGAAGCTTCTTTACAACTAGGAAAATCAGCAAAAAAAATCTTTCAGCTTTATTATTCTTAAGAAAGAGAACATGAAAGAGAAATGAATAGATAGATAGATGCATAGAGAGAAGGGATTACTACAATTACGTGGGGCCCATGAATAATGTTGGTAATGTGTTTGTATGTGGTTCTTGATAGGAGAGTTGTTGTTTTTACACTTCCTTATCACGATTAAAATGTTATTACATGTAGGGTTATGAGAATTTCGGACTGGATTGGACAGTCAGACTAGTAAGATCGCTATACGGATTTAAAAACGGCTTTGGTTTTTAGTCTTGACCGAATGAGTAGTTTGACCAGTTTGAACCGGGGAAATTACGATCCGACCGTGCTAAACCCGGTTAAACCATAATAACTCGGGAAGTTAAAATGATGGTTCACTTAAAATTTTAAAAAATGGAATGTTGGTCTAATGTTTTGTTTTACTTTAGTTCAAGAAAAGATCGAGATATGTTAGTTCAATATAATTATATAAAATTTTACACTTATATATTTATATATAAAAATAATTAATTATATATTAAATCAACCATCCGATCAGACAGTTTAACTGGTTAAACCTAATACGAGACATCATCCGGTTTGATATCCGACTAAAGTTTCATAACATTAATTATATTTATACCTAAAAGATAAAAAACGTCATAATGTTATTTTTTCTTTTACTTTTGTTTGCAGGGTTGTCTCCAATAATGAAGAGGATCTTCCCCATATTTGAGCAACTTGTGGTTTTCATCATATTTGGTATAATTTGTACCATAATATATGCTTCTGGCTTGAGATTAAAAGGAAAGTTGTTCCAAAAGTAATGACCTTATAACTCTCTTAATTTTTCATACTTATATGAAAGGGGGAAAAAGATTAAGGTATAGGGCTAGCTAATTACTCAATTGATAAAATTCTTTGAGTTTACAAGTAGCCACAGTACTTTTTAGGATGCATATTTTTAGTTACATTTTTATTATCCTATCATGAAGTTATTATTATCATGGGTTTGTTATCAAATTATCCTTTTATTATCTAAAAATAATACATTTTTCCTTAGAAGATTAAGAATAGAATTTGGTAACTATATAGTTTGTGACAATTTAAGATGACATTGTATTTGTACCCTTATAAAACAATTATATGAAGGATTCAATTAAATGCTGAAGCACTAAAACTTTTAATTTGCACTTGAATGCAAAGACTAGTATCTTATATCTTATTAGTTAAATTAGATATGGTTTTCATAGTAATAGCTATATAAAAACTCTCACTTGCTCAAATCTAAAGAAGGTTATTATATATAGTCTTACCCTTACAAATTAAATTATTTTCTGCTCATGATATTCATATCCCAAGGCAAGAATTTAGCATGCTATGTTTGCCCTCCCTATAACAACTATATGAAAAATAATATATAAGATATATATATATATATAATATGAGATCTGTTTATACCCAAATTAAATTACATTATTTACACTTAATTTCAGCTCTTCATTTTCTTAAATCCAACGGACCAAATGAGTGAAACTTAAAAGTTATTTAAGATTTCGTTTTCTCTCTCTCATCATTTATTGTACTCACCCATTTGGTTAGTTGGATCTAAGAAAATGGGTTAGTGAGATTGAGTGTAACCAGTGTAACTTAATTTAGGTGTAAACGGATTCATCCTCACATATATGTAAAGAGGGATCCGTTTACACCCAAATTAAGTTACACTGGTTACACTCAATCTCAGTCACCCATTTTTAATACATATATGTGAGGAGGCTCCGTTTACACCCAAATTAAGTTAAACTGGTTACACTCAATCTCAGTCACCCATTTTCTTAGATCTAACTGACCAAATGGGTGATTGCAATAAATGATGAGAGAAAAAAAAAATCTTAAATAACTTTTAAGTTTCACTCATTTGATCCGTTGGATTTAAGAAAATGGAAGGCTGATATTTTTTTTTTTATCAGCAATGAAAACTTTATTAATCAAGAGATAAAATATTAGGAGAACAAGTGGTACTCCTATCCACTGAATCTCAGAAATTAACAAAAAGAATGCTGGAATTAAGTGTAACTTAAATTGGGTGTAAACAAATCTCTTGAATATATATAAGATAATGATATTTATTAATTTGTTTATTGATCTAATAAAGGTAAGGGGTTATCTATATGGGTAGCTAGTAATAGAGTGTGGGTATAGAGGAAATGGCAATGGTGTGGTAGAGAAGAGAGTATACAATGTTAGGTTTGTTTTGAGTTTTATTTTTTGACTTTTGGTGTTATTCATTGTGCATGCTTTGCTGTACAATGGTCCCAACTGTAAGGAGAGCAAAATAAAGGCCAAATAGTTAAATCAAGTGAGAATTCTTGCAGGCACTCTTCTCCCATTGCTTCTCTCTATATAATATATAATATAATCCGAAAAGAATCAGCTCCCGTATTGGAAAGACAAATTATTACTTTTGTATTTGTATTTAGAGGTAATATTAATATTTCATTGTATCACTAAGATAAAAGTGGTAATATAATGTTATTTTTCTTGTTGTTTTGGATATACTTATCTCTCTAGGAGAAGATTCTAATCTTAACTCAATATAATCTACTTATCTTGATCTCTATGAGCATATCATAACTCAATATATTCTACTGATATCTCCCGGACAGGATCCTAACTCAATATAATTTCCAAATTTCGATCCAGAAATTATTGTATGATTATGATTCAACCATCTCAAATATATCTTTTTAAATAAATTTATTGCTTAACTCATTAATTTATGACCAACAAGCTAAATATATATTCAAGACCATTAATTTATGAACATATAAAGAAAACTTCCTACTTTCTTTACTTTATCTTCTATTCCCTTTTCTTCTCTTCATTCTATCAATTCATTTCATTTAGTCCCCCCTGTGTGTCCTAAAGAATCAATATTCCCTCTAAAATATACATCTTGTAATAATAAATGAGTTATAATGAGGTATGAAAATTATCTCTTGCAAAACAATAACTTCTTCAACACCAAAGTTCCCTTCATATTTATTAATATCCCCAAACCCAAAAAGGCCAAATATTCTCCTTTTTTTAATTCTAGCATTTAATATTGTTCCAAAATTGCTAGTTTTCTTATCCCATTTACCATCATAATTGTTATAATGTTTAAATTTTTTGTTGTTATATTCAATATATTTACTTCTTATTTTTTGGAGTTTCTTTGCAACATATAAAAAACTTTTTAGCTTTGTTAAATCAGAAAAAGAAAACTTTCTAGCTTATTATTCCAAGTGCTTGATTTTTATTGTTTTTACCGGGATTTGTATACTTCATTTGTAGTAAAAGAAAGTACGATCAAACATTTTATCTTTCTTATTATTTCTATCAATATTTTGTTGAAAAAGTTATCCAATTTTTTTAATATACAGACTTATAGTATAAAAAACATTTTTGAATGGGAATTGTTAAGAGATTTACCCCTTAAAAATATTGAGACAAAAACTATCCTCCCAAGTTTTTTAGAATAATTTTTATGAGTGCTTATAGTTTTCTAAAATTTAAATGTTTTTCTTACAATATAAATTTATTCCGAGTGCTTAACATGGATGGAAAACAAGTATTAGAAGGATGAAATAAGCAGAAAATGTTCACACTACGTATTAGCTTTAAAAAAATCCAACGTGGAAAATCACTACTCTAATTTTAGCAATATTTAATAACATCCAAAAAAATTCAGACAAAATAATAAAGAGAACATCCTTTTATTGTCTTCTATTCCAATTTCAAGTACTATAGGTGGACAATATTTATATATCCATCCGTATGTACGAATATACATGTGGTGAGGTTTCATTCATACGGGTAAAATGAATTCAGAAAATAATTTTTTTTAGAAAATGCATAAAGTTGAAATTAATGCAAGTATGTATTTATATTATTGTCTGTGTTTGATCTAGATAGTATGTGATCTAGATATTTAATGTAGAGTTTATATATTAAGTGTAATATTTATCTACTCAGTTTAAAGCTATAATTCTTGAATATTTAATATTATTCTTCAAAATTATGAAGATTCTACCTGTGTATCCACACTAAGGCTAACATTTGCTATCAATATTATGAACCAATGGAACATAAAACAAATCACTCTAAAACTAAAATTTCTTACCCACAAAATTTATCTTTTGAGTTATTCGTGTTTTGGTTAAAATCAAAATAATTAATTTTTTATTGTTTTTAGATTTTGTGTTATATTTCTTTATTTTATATAACATCAATTATAATATAGAGCTACTTAAACTAGATTATGTGATTTGGATTATTTTCTGATTCAGATTATAGAGGTAATCTTATCCAAACATGTTTCATATTAAGTAGAGAAAAAATATATGTGCAGACAATATATAAATTTTTACTGTGAATGATATATAAATTTTTATTATAAATGATGTATTGATAGTATATATGAGTTTGCACGTCAAACCCCGAAAGAAGATGACTTAGTGGGAGGTTATATTTAATCTATGCAGAAGAGATTATATCCTTGGAATTTGGAAACAAAGCATGCATAAAAAAATTGCATTGGCTTAATTTAGTTCTGTTGGGTGAATAGAGAAAGCTCTTGGTACAAGGAGATTATACTGTGTAAGTTAGGGTCAATTAAAGCAAGGAATGGTGATTTTATTCCTAGCTATTTATCTTTGTATCATAGCTCTAATATTTTAGCACCTAGGTGTGGTTTCATGATTAGTGGACTGGTTTATTGATGGGCTAGGAAAAAAGTGGGTAGTAGTATCAAAAATCATTTTTTTGGAGGATGTTTGGCATGAGAGTAAAGTGTTTTAAATTGTCGTATACGATCATAATTATGATCGTAAAATTACAGTTTTGTAAGTTTTTGTAATGAGAAGATAATTATAATTGTGACTATATTTTTTTTAAAATTTACGGTAGATGCAATTGTAACCGCAATTTAAAATACGAGTGTAATAGCTTGAATGATCTCTTTTTGGTTTAGGTTGGAATATTTAGTGGTGTATGAGACTTTTTACTAGGAGTAGGAGTTATTATTGCATGTGCATGGTCACATGATTCAACATGATGTTATTATCCTATTAATTTGAGTTATTTATTTCTTTATATTCTCCTAGTTGGATTATTGTCATATACTTATCAACTTATGGAAATCTCAAATTCCATCAAAGATTTTTGCCTTTTCTTGACCATTAGTCTTGAGTTCATTCCGTTACTTTTTCATAATATCTCCTATTCTTTTTGGACAAGGAACTAATCTCTTTCGGAGTGCATGACTGACCTTCCTAATAAATGTTGCTTCCAGGAATCGAACCTGTGATCTTTTGATTATTCTGAGAATCTAGTGAAGCCTTATACCACTATACCAACATCTTGTTAATTTGGTTGCTGACAAACTTGCACCTACATGGACTAAATAAGTTGTTGGTGGCTTTATTGGAGAAAATTAGCACATTTTGATATGATCCCCCTACTCTTTCAAGTCCATGGGCAAGAGCTTGATCACTTAATTTAAACTTTGACCCACTTTTTAGTCATCTTCTTGAAGTTCCATGAATGTAGTTGTAAAAAGCATCACACAAGGATGTTGGTTGAAACTCCAAATTCCTTTCACTTTTTTGCTCCCCAAATTTTCAAGGTACAAACATGGCCTTTGCTTAGTGACTTAAAGTTTAAAAGAGTGTGATATAGCATTATTTTATTCTAAGATTTAGTTTGCCTAACTTAATTTGATTTCATGCAATATTTTCATTCACGAAGTTTCAGAAATCAAATGTCCTTTCCATATATATATATATATAGGAGAGACTTATCATTATTTATTTGGGTTATAAATATGAATCACTTGAAAAACTTGTTACTTAACCAATTGGAAGCTAAGTTCTTTCATTTCTACCTTTTTTTCATCTCATTTCTCAAAATGACATTGAGATCACATATTTTATTTCCTTAAATGGGTTTACATTGGTTTGATGATACATAGAGAATGTCATAATAATGCAAGTAAGAGAGCAACATGAAAGACATTGCTTAACATTGAATTTATTTTATCATAAATGAAAGAGCAAAAAAGAAATGTGTATTTCATTGATTGAATGAATTGAATGTATTGAATACAAAGAAATTAATCAACTTATTGTATGGAAAATATAAGAGACTTAACTATATTAAATTCATAACTAAGTAACTAATATATTTTATAAATGTTTTAATTATGAAAATTAAATTTACAATGATTACTTGTTATGTAAGATAAGTGAATTTAAACTAATTACTAGTCAATCCAATATTAACTCAAAATAACAAAAATATATTTCAAACACATTTCTTTCTCGCTTTCTATAATTGATGGAGAAGCAACAAGACATGCAGTAATAGAAAGCGATGGAAATCCAAATTCACTAATTTGATGAACCAATTCAATGCTAAAGAGGAACTAAAGGGGAAATATATTTCATACCCAAAAGAACGAGATAAAATTGACTTCATAGGTTCAATGTTTGATGTTACAAATACATATGTTATAATAATATAATATATTACTATGTTATCACCTTACTTATTTTGTATTTTAATCAATTGTATGGACTCTTAATAATTTTATTTGTTGTCTCAACAAGTGTCTTAAGAAAATTATGTAAAGAACACATAAGAAGGAAATTAACTAAATAAAATTAACTACAACCCTTCTCAAAATATAAAATATTATGGATTTGGATCCTCTCTAGCAACTATTAGTGGCGTAACCTCACATGGAGTATGATTTATATCATAAAACTTTTTACTTCTAGTCAACTCACATGGAGTTCAAATCCATTTCCAAAACTCTATGATTCATTTTTCTTTTTCTTAAACCTTTAAAACACTTTTAACATTCTTTCGTTTCCCCCATTTTGTTAATTACTTTATTGTCTTAATCCCCAAAGATAAGTATTTTTTTTATCAGCAATAAAAACTTTATTAATTTAGGGATAAAATAGATAGGAGAACAAGTGATATTCATATCCACGAAATCCATATATCAACAAAGAAAAAACAATATAATGGTTATTTCATCCAATCTATTAGTGAAACAGAGAAAAGAGGAAATCGAACATTGTAAATATAAGTATTGAGTACTCCAAGGAAATGACACACCCTTCTCACATGTTGATGACAAAAAAGGAAAGAAAAGAAGGGCATGACTAGATTCCCGTTAAGGATCTAGGGCAATTAAGACTTGGGAGGAAAGTGGTGCCACCTCCCTCACTCTTCTCCTTTTAGTTTTTAACACAAGCTAGTTTTTTAAAACAAAAAAGTGGAGCACTAGTGAATGTTATTCGTGGGGCATCTCATATTTTTAAGTAGGTGGATGTATATAATTTTTATACATAGAGGTGAAAAAGGATATTCTTTCCCAAGAAAATTTCGTCTTCATATTTATAATCAATCAAATTTCATAAAATAATATAAAAATATTAATTTTTGTTTTTAATTAAATGAAGTTTTGTAACGAGAATACAAAGTACGATAAAAATAATGACGTGTGATCGTCATTGATATAAAGGTTACAAAAGGGTTATCAAGATGGATTTAAGTTGGGTCGATTTGGATTAATGCCTAATTAAGCATATTTCATGTCCAAAAATTATCGACTAAACTCGATAATATTGAAACTATTTTTATTATGGTTGGTGGCCTTTTGTTTACATCTCTACTCATTTATTATTGGACCAATCTATCATCTCTAGCATATTTTTTGTATACATTAAATGAAGTGAAATTAACTTTTTTATAAAAGTTTTGTTGTTATTTATATTTTGTTTCAAAATTTCAAGGTATGTTAATTAGTTTTTCACAATTATAGTTTTATCCTCGTAAACTATTAGTTGTTATGATAAGGTTGTTATGATAAGGTGGAGATAGAAAATGATAAAGGTATAGTAGAAAACGTTTAACAATTTTCTTAAAAACAAAACAAAAAATTAACATTATTCTTCTTTAATGTAGAAAAACCTTGAAGAAGAGAGTTATATATATGCAAATGTAAGAGAATTGTTACATTTAAATAAAAACTCAAATTAGGGTCAAAAGAAAAATGAAAAATATTTGAGTAATATATATATATATATATATAATCAACTTCAATATTTTATTTTATTTTCGATAAGAAAAATATGTATTAAAAATGATGGAATTGTATTATTATTTGTTGGGAGATCTTCATCCATAAGTTATAACATTCCTCCATGGGCTAAGTGAAATAAGCATACAAGTGGGTTAGACACCACATCTTGACTCAAAATATTAAGGTATTAGATCTATGAGTTCATCTACGTATATGTTGTTTAACTCATTCATTTTTGCTCAATGTGAGACTTCTTCACTCACACTTGGAATACCCAACATTATTAGAGTTTGAACTCCAATGCTCACAATATATTACCTATCCTTACTACCAAATGAGCTAATTATCTTCTTAATCAATAATTTATTCAGTTTTGTGTGTTTTGCTCGATCTCATGTTAATTAGAAACTTAAATATTGTTCTAAATTTAATTTTTAGATTTCCTTTACATGATTTTGTTTAAAATTTAGAATGGTCCCAAACCATAGAATCCATACATATACATATGTCATGTGCCTACAATGAAGTACTTTAGTTTAGAGATAGTTATAGCTCATTGCAAAAGACAAAAGAATTGGCTTAGGTAAACAAACCTCGTACCAAAATGTGTATCATTTTATGTATCTATTTTATTTTTCATTAGTCTAAAAAATAAAATATGAGAATAAAGTATCTCGTGATATAAGGAGATAACTTATCTAATTCCGTCACCAAAATCATGACATGTGTCATATTTAATCAATTTCAACAAAAAATATTTCTAAAACTGAACAAAAAAGTATACAAGTCATACTTTTAGTTGATGGAGGAGATAAGTTATTTCATAGTATGATGAGACATTTTATTCTCATTAAATATATATATATATATTAATTTTACATTTTCTAACTAATAAGAAACAATAGGTATATGAAATGGTACACATTTTGAGATAAAAGATATACTCCCTAAACCAACCACAATTGAGGCTTCTTCTTCCATTATTCTTCTCATTTATTTCCTTCTCTTAAGGACAATGACTCACTCATAAATTCAACATTTATTTAGACTCGTTCTCAGTTTTAATTTGTTAGGTGATAGTTTAGGTTAAACAAAAACCTATTTTGATAGATTTTTAAAGGCTTAGCAATGCATTATAGCTTTCAACATGTTAAGGTAGGAGAAGACTAAATATAAACTAGTAATCTTCAAGGCATAGAGCTAGGTCAAAGTTTTAACAAATTATTCTAAAAATCATCCTAAACATAAAAAGTATTGTCTAACTCAATCACTTACTCAGTTTTATATGGATAGAAAGTAAGGTCACTTTCTTATTGTTAAAAGAGTTTTTTTGGGTTAATTTATTAGGGTGATATAACATTAAATAAATCATTTATCACTAATGAAATATAGTTTCTTTCTAATGTTTTTTTCTTGAAAATAAGCATGTATGTATATATGGGATATATGTAAACATTTATTTGCTAATCCCCTAGTCTAATATAAGCTAAGGAGACAAAGATTTCTTTTATCTCTTTCCACTATTAGCCATTTCTAAATCAATTTTAAGTTGTATAAAATAAAAATAAAAAAAGCACTTTTATATCCAACCAATTGATAACTATTTTAATATAACTACTTTAGGAGAATTTTTTTTAGAAGAATTTCCTAAACCTATACACGAGAATATATCATAAACATATCCAATTCACAAATTTTATTTGCAAAAATATTCAACTCTCCTACATCATCACATGGTGGTCCAGTTTATTTTTGAGCTATGTTCAAATACTATTTTTCTCAAGAAATTAAAATCCCATCCAAAACTTTTGTTTTGTGAAGTCTAAATTAGTTTATTATTAGAAAGGTAAGTTCTCTTTTTACTAGTTGTATACTAATTTTTTATTAGTAGTAATTGACTAAGTCATCAATAGGGTCATTCTGGCCTTAATTATATATCATTATTATACATATTAAGATATCAAAGGAAGATTTATGTCGTGCCAATTTACCTGTTCAAGATAGAGACATAGAAGATATGAAATTACAAATTAGGGTTAGCATGTTACAAGAACAAACTAATCCCATGGAGCTACTTTTATAATATGATATATGCTGTTCCATTACTTTTATATATATATATATATATATATATATATATGAGCACATCTTTTATCTCAAATTTTATATCACTTCATATATTCTTCTACTCTTATTGGTTATAAGATGTGAAATTATTATATATTTAATTCATGTTTTATTTCTATGACCAACGAGAATAGAAGGGTAGATGAAGTGACAAATAAATGAAAAGTATAGAATCGTGATTTATTATAAAATTATTATAGTGTAACTTAATCTTTATGATATAATAAAGGGTATCCTCTCAACCTATGGATAAGAACTAATCTATTTTAAGATTCGCAGTTACCTTTCTCAACAAGTACTGTTCTAAAAAATCGATTGATAAATACACTAACACCATATTATTACTATTGCAATATATACCACCTAGGGATAAGGAGAAGGCCACATAAAATGATGGGTGGGACCATATGTAAAGGAATGGGGACACAAAAAATGAACCAAATTTCTAGAAAAGGAACTTTATTGAGTAGTGGCGAGTTTACCCAAATAATTCCATTTGAGATGTATATATAACTCTATATATATGAAGCACATTATGATGGGTAAGTATAAGTACAACACTTCTATATATTTGCAATAGTTTTATATATATATATATAGCTAGGTAGCTGTAGAAGCATATGCAATAATAGTTAATATTTTTATTCAACCTTGAGATTTTAATCCTTATACAAAAATGTGAAAACTAACTAACCCCACACTAGGACTCTAGTCTCTTATTACATGCCCTCACTATGACACTACCCTATGAGAAAACCGTTGGGTTTTTGTTGATGTAGGGTCACTTTCCAAACTTCAATTGATATAGAGTCTAGTAAGTTTAGGGCACTAGATCCTACAATAATCACCCCATACCTTCCCCACAATACTATCCCTTATCTTTCATTTATTCATGTATTGCTGTAGCATATGTTACTTTTGTTTCTCCCTTTTGTTGCTTTTCACTGCAAAATTATGAGTATAATTATGGTGGATGCATGACTCATATATCTTTGCCAACTTGTACTATTGTGTTGCCAGTGGTGCATGCAGTATATTTCATATTATATATATATATATATATATATTCTAAAATTCCACATTTCTTAGTTGTTCTGCATCAAAAGCCAATATCAAAAGCATGTGCGATGCGTGAAACATCTTTTAGTCTTGGAGTATAACCAACCCCACTTTCCTTTAACTTTCTGTAATGTGTTTTTTTAATGCCAAGAGGTGACTAATACCTAACAAAGATTTGCATCATGCATCTACAGGTACAATTATATTTCATACATTTAATGTCTACTCCTCTGTCATCATGTTTATGTCTACATGTATTTGTTTACTCATTTATTTATTATAGCTTAGGTATAAATATAGAAAAATAATTGTCCATCATCAAATATCAAGTGTTATATATATATATATATATATATATATATGTGTGTGTTTGTTTGATTTATTTCTTACCACAACTTTGATTTCGTTTTTCTCTATTAAAAAATATATTATTATTATTATACCGGGAAGTATTGATGAAAATTTCAGATGCACAATACATTATGGACCTAACTAATTAAAATAAAAAATACTCATAGTTTCTGTAAAGGATGACCAAAAGGTTAAGAGTTTGATTCCTGAAAGCGATACTTGTTGGAATAATTATGATCCCTAAAAGAGATTAGTTCTTTATCTTAAATGATGAGAAGATACCCTTAGTAGTACCAAAAAAATGAAAGAAGAGATATGTGAGAATGAATGATGTGAATATTTTACGTGTCTTTAACAATCAAATTTTACAAAATAATATATAAAATAATAATTTCTGTTTTTTTATTTTTTTTTATAAATTGAATGTGATTTTCTAATTGGCTTGGAGTTCTAGGAGTGTAAGTGGTTCCAGTTTAAACCGTGAAACCGATGAACCGAACTGAACCGAACCAAACCGCAAAATATTATTCGGTTCGGTTTCGCGATTCGGTTCGGTTTCGCGGTTCAGTTTGGTTATTTTTCAGGAACCATTTATGTTCGGTTCAGTTTATGGTTTTAGAAATTTAGAAACTGTTTGAACCGAACTGAACCGCATATTAAAGAAATAGATATTATAGAATGATGTTTTATTATTGTTTAAATTCTTCAACAATTTTGTGACTCAAATTATTAATTTGGTATGAATTATTGTGTTATCAATGTTAGTAAATTGTTATAATGTTAGTATTATATATGTTATTACTTACTAAATTGTTACTAATATATATATATATATATATATATATTACTAATTGTGAATTGTATTACTATATATGTGATAATTCGTTTTTTCTATGAATTATATAATTGCTATATATGTTTACTAACAAACAATTATGAGTTTCAATTTTTTTACTCGTCTATATATGATTCATAATTTTTTATACTAATAGTAGTAGTGTTTTTCTTTTTATGGACAAACAATATCTCTTGTAATGTATTTTGAACTTTCAATTTATGCAAAAAATAATAGGAAAAACCGTTGAACCGAACCGAACCATTCAAGAGCGGTTCAGTTCGGTTTCAATAGTTAAATTAGCAGTTAATTGAGCAGAACCGAACCATATGTTTATGTTCGGTTCGGTCACTGAAATGCACCAAAAACTGAACTGGACCGAACTTTTACACCCCTAGCTTAGACATAAATGTAGACATGTGATCCTCATCCTTTACGTTGTCCCATTTGTTTGCTTTTGGCATGTGGATGTTATTGAAACATAGAAGAGATGTAAAGTAGGTGATCAAAGTGAGATCCTCAAATGTCAAGTGTGAGGTGCACATTAGAAATGGAGTCATATGATTAGCATAGTTGATGATCCGCTAAAAAATCGGGTCACGACAGTTGGTGTCCAATCTTCGCCAATCATCGGCTACATGGCTATATGCATACCATTTTATATAGTTTGTATAAGTGTATTTAATTAATTTTTCAGTTGCCACATTTTTACATTTACATTATATTAGACGGATTTATATACCTCTCATGTTAACGTGCACTAATTCAAACTTTTGAAGAAGTAACTACCAACCTCAAAGAAATTAATTTATATTATTACAATAATATCGTACATGGATTCAAAAGTGAATGATTAAGATTCTAATAACTCTATAATTTATTATACATGCATATTAATATGTATCTCCCATCATCATCTCAATTACTATCCTCTAAAACTAACTCCTAAACTTTAGAAAAAGTTGAATATGTTTATTTTATTTATAAGAAAAATTAACAACATTCTTAAAAGCCCAATAAATATTAAATCTGATGTCAATATTCCACATGTATGAATATCCAAACAAATATATATATGGGCTAACAATATATGAATTTTAAAAAATATAATATAACTGAATAATAGACTATATATAAATTTTAATATTGACAATACATAAATATTACATTTATATCCTAATTACTTACAAAATAACATTTTTTTCATATGTAACCACCTGATATATATAATCGAATCTGACTTATAACTATATGAAATCTTGAATGCGTGTGATTCATATGCACTCTCATTAATATTATGACAACATTTTCAGCCCTATAAATATATATGACTTGTTTTTTTGTTATATATAATATTTTTGTCATGTTTTAACATCTGCATGTGAATTCATTCATGTTCACATTGCAACCCATATAGTATTGGATTTTTCCTTAATTGATTATCTCATATAAGTTAATTAATAAATATATAATGTAAAACAAGAAACAGCTGGATTCTTTGGCACAATATGTACAGTGAAATGGATCTTACACAGTTCATTATCTTTTTGGGAACTTCTAACAAAGATTCACAATTTCAGATAATATATATGAGAATAAAGTATTTACCGGTATAAGAAGATAAATTATTTTCTACAGCCACAAAAGTTATGGTACATGTCAGATTTAATCATTTTCTATAAAAATACTTTTAAAATAAAATAAAATAATATATATGTCATATTTTTACTGGCGGGAGGAAATAAATTATTTTCTGGTCTGAGGAAATATATTACTGTGAAATGTATATTGGTACCACTTTATCCTATGATGTTGTATTGAGCTAGTGACAACTTTAAAAATGCATGCAAAAGTAGCATAATATAAAGGTTTATATGTTCATAATTTATGACTGAAGAAATGTTTTTGGGTCTAGTTATGGATGTATAACAAAAATAATACTTATAAGATTACTATATCATATCCAACAAATTTGTGAGAAAATTCACAATTAAATGGAGTTATGTGTGCCTGATTATGCATAATTATGATTCATGACTTTAATATAATCTAAGTAGCCAAATTTTAAACATATTGCTTGTGTTGTAGGTTATTAGCATTCATATAGCACAATTAATATGTAATTATCATTCCTGATAACAACACTTGTTGAGAGGAACAATCACACACTTCAAAATTGATTAATTTCTTACATAAAAGGTGAGAGAATATTTTTAGTAGTACAAAAAAAAGATAAGTTTTATTCAAACGACAATAAGAAATTTGCACGAGAAAAAAAAATGATTTTAGAGCTACTATATGGGCTCGTTTTAAAGCCACTATGGGTGCGTTTCGGGCCCAAATGAGTCTTATTTTTTCATACAGAAAACCCAATTGGGAGTTTAGATAGAAAATCCATTATTGCATGTTTTAAGCCCCATAATATATGTAAATATATGTGTATGACATTGCCTATGTACGTGGACAAAATTATGTATTTTTTTTGGGAAAATAACACAAATAATCTTGCTTACATGAATGTAAGTAAGGTTTTAAATTTGTTGAAAAATTGTAGATAATATTATGAATAGAAACTAAGGTTCAAAACTACTATTTGAAGTTTAAATCTAAAATCTAAACAAAATTAGTGATTTTTACCATTTTTTTTAGCATATTGATAGATTTTTGGTGGTTTTGACTTGGTTGGTTGAGTCCTAACTGAGTTGGATATGACCTAGCCTGATTAAGGATGAGCATAAGTTGGGTAAGACTTATCTCTTACTCGGCTATAAATTACATGTTAACTTTTCACTCCACTTGTTTTGTGCAACTTTCTATGTTTATATTTGTCTATATATTGGTATTAACTATCAACCCCTCCATCCCAAAACTTAATACATTTTCCTTTAGCTTATATGGACTTTTTTCTTGGTATATTCTTTTTCTGAATTTGGACCATATTTGTGTTGTTATGGTATAATGATTGTATATAAAACTTTACACTGACGATGTATAGATATTATACACTTAAATTATTAGGTAAGAATTGGTTATCTAAAATTATCGTGTTGAATCTTAAAGGATCTACTTCCTAGATAGATACCTTTGGCAACCAATCCTCTAGTAAAGTAGTGGCATCTAGATGTGCAAATGTCGTAACAAAAGCAAGATCGGTCAAATCATCTGCATGTACATAAACTACTTGAATAGAAATTATGGACCCTTTTTTGGTAGAAGTAATTCTTTCCTGTAAAGAATTCATTTTGGTATTTAACTGTTAAATATATATTTTTTTAATAATTGGATGGAGATTTTTCACTTTCCATGGATCAAATGTGTATGCATATGTTTTTTTATAACCAAATTGGATTTCTTTCATTAGAAGAAGGTCAATCAGGTATAATGTTAAAATTGTTGTTTAATAATCATGAGATTACAGATTCAAATCGTGAAAACAGACTCCATTAAGTACGTTGTGCATTGAGCCATAAATATGTATACTTTCTCATGTGCAACTTCAATACAATGACCATGCAGTGGATTCAGAAATGTACAAAGATAAAAGTTAAATATATATATATATATATATACACTATTTCCAAATCCCACATTATACACATAAAATCATGTAATGTCAAAAGTCCCTATACAAAGCATGGTAGGTCATATATTTCTCTATGGTTATATGTCAAAATGTTATTCCCTATAAGCCACAATAATTAGAATCAAATCTTCACTTTATCCCAAAAGTGATTATGCAAAGACAACTATAAACAAAAGTGATTATTTACTTTGTTCAAAGATTTTTTGTTGCAGCCTTAGAAGAAGACCCTGATAAAGATTTTTGATGAGATTGAAGGTTGAGAATATATTGTAAGATTCTCTTCTTAGTATCAGCATTGAGTGAAAATGATGGGTTAAGTGAAAGGTTCTCTGCTTCTTCAACAATGAATGAAAATAGAAGCATTGCTTTTGTGTAAGATGCTGTTGCTTTATCTTTGTTCTCCATATATTCCTCTACCTACAAAAATGGCAAAGACTTATGACTAGTAATGACTAATATCGATGCAATATCGGTGTAAAGATTTATGCCGAGTCAGTACATCATCCACCATTCATTTGTATTACTTTATTGAAAAGTTAATGACGATAAAAGATGAACGGTGGATGATGGACTAACAGTGTATAAAACTTTTACACTGTCAATATATTTTTTTTTTTCCTAACCTCCAATTTAGTCCTTTGAGAAATAAAAAATTAATTTGGTCTCTGAAAACCTGAAATGGTTTATAAAGTAAATCATGATATGGACTATTTTGTCCCAATAATCTATCATGAAAAGGATTAATTTGACCAACATTTTAGATTCCTAAGAACCAAAACGGGATTTTTATGATATTCTATTTTTTTAGAGACTAAATTGAGGGGTGCATTTTGAAATGTTTTTTTCTTGGTCCTTGAGGAAGGTTAGACGGTTTGAGAGATCTGTTTGCGAGTTGAATTTTGGATGGAAATGGAAAGCTCAGAGCTATACCTCACAAGTGTACTTCGTGGCCCTGAAGCCTTCTCTATCCTTTCTTTCCCCTCCAAAACTTAACTCGCAAACAGACCATTACCGAAAAAAATTCACAAGTCAGCGATAAAAGAGATTTACTTACAGCACCATTTTTTCCAACTAAAAGTGCTTTTTGGAATATAATCTCCATTGCATCTGGCATCTTGGCTGCACTTGCAATATATATATTTTCAGGTACTTTTGAGAACATGGTCAATATAACTTTTTAGATAATATTAAGAGTAAATATTCATTTTAGTCCCTCATATTTTTCGACGTTACCAGTTTAGTCCTTTAAAAAAAAAAATGCCTAAAATGGTCCCCAAATATGGTCAAATTAGTCCTTTTTAGCAAGTTTTACAACACTTCGTAGAGACTGATTTGACCCCAAAAAGGACTAATTTGACCCACATTTGAAATTTTTGGGATCATTTTAGGTCTTTTTTTTTAAGGACTAAACTGGTAACGTCGAAAAATAGGAGGGACAAAATAAATTCAGAAACAAAAAAAGTAGTCTTACCATCCATATTTTGAATATGACATGATAATCTCTCAGCACAATCAATTGCAACAATGAACTCTTGTTTGATCCATAAGGAAACAGATGAAGGATCACTAAAATTTATTTTCTGTTCAGTGTTTTGTGATGTACACACATTTCCACTTTCATAGGGAATTTTGGATTCATTGGCTGAAGTTTTTCCATGCAACAAACCCTTGTTATTAGAGGCCAACCAAGAGTTACATATTTCTAGAGCTTTCTTCCATATGGCCAAAACTACCAACTTAATTGCGAACGATTCTAGATACACTCCAGCGCTATACTGCAAGAAATAGCAACCGGAGTTTAAGGATGAAGGATGCATCTAATATATGCCACATTTTGTAACAGGGAACTGTGTTTTCGATTTCGGAATCAATGTTACACGAACCAATGTTATCAGGCGAACATAAAAGGCTATACTTAAATGGGAACAATTCCGGGGACAAGTTTTTCAGAGTCGTTCGACAAAAATTCACGTGAGCATATGATATGATATGATGAAAAGACTTACCTTTTCGTGTGAAAGCTCTGCAAGGATCTGCACATACAGATGCAACAACTTAATCCGGTTTGAAGGGCACGGTGAGGAAATCTGGTGGACTTTACTTAATGCAACAAATGCAGAGGATGATGCTAATTCAGCAGCCTCGTTGCGTTTTGAATTTTCTAATCCATCGGCATAGCAAGAAGATGGATCGTTTATTTGCTTTGCAAATCCAATTTCCACATTAGTCCTCTTTGAAGAGTAGATAGAAACCCTGCTAGTGGAATTATCTTGCATAGATGCTTCAGAAAAAACAGAGAAAGCTTCCGATGATTCGGATTGAGAATCGACTAGGACATAACTTCTCTCAATGGACTCCATTAAATCAGAAACTGGACAGAAATGTGTGGATTAAGAATTGACATGAAAAATCGTAAGTTGGAAATACAAACACGATATTCAGAATGTAGTAGACCTTCACGTTGTTTCGAAAAATGAACACTGTCATTGCTTCTTTGCAACAGCACGGTCTCATCGGGAGGTGAAATTACTACTTTTGAATCGTCTACAAATGACTTTAAACGATGCCCATAATGCGATTGAGATACTTCGTTAGAAGCAGAGATTACGGATGGATGCAATGAAGGCTGCTCAACATGCATGATTGACCTATAAGTTATGAATTATAAGCTTTTAATAAATTACTAAAAGTAACTAGAAGTGATTTTTTTTCTTCAAAACTTCGAAGCAAATTATGACCTGGGTTCCTTCAGGAAATTGTGATCGAAGAACTCCTTGAATGTTAATCGCTCAACTGCACATTAAAATCCAACTTTACAGAAGTTCCGTACATGGGATCGTAAATGTATAATTATATAAAACTTCAGACTCGGCACCATCACACATTCACAAAGTTATGAAGCGGATTAGACATGCAAAGATGTATGTGCCGTGCCATACAGTTGCCATCAATACCTGGTTTTTGTTGTAAAAGTCTTCTGCAAAGATCCAAGCAATCAGAATGTAGCTCTCTTAAAGCCGATGGAGGAAACCGAAGTTTGGTGGATTTCAAAATGTTTTGAAAAAGCTACAACACAAAAATGATATCAATAGGGACAAAAGGATATTTATAATAACAAATACAAATAATAATCATCTTTTAAAAATGGATAGAAGAAAAAGAGAGCATTTTCAAAACCTGATATTGGCTATTTCCTTCAAATGGTGGCCTTCCGGTCACTAGTTGGAACAATATTGCCCCGACGCTCCATAAATCAGCCTGCAACCAGAATGCCGGTTTAAATATCTAACAAGAGAAAAATCAAATACCAAGTATTTCGTAAAAACGATCCAATCTTAGTTATAACTTTCAGTACCTTGGCATCATACTTATGGTTTTGAATTATCTCTGGAGCCATGTACAACGGTGAACCGCATAGTGTATCGGCCAACCCTTGGGGTGTGAGAGACCTAGTACAATAGTACACCAGAAATATTTAAATGGTAAACTAATTTTACGGCACAAAGCTTTGCAATCAGGTGACTTCGCATAAGCAATAGTAAAATGGAGTATATAAAATGAAAGTTCAGTATGACACGAATTATCACTAATTTAGATGTCAAAATTGGATATCTGTGATCGAATATCAAAAGGCGCATATTAAGTTGAAATGGAGGAATGCTTTAGAAGTTATTTGTGATGCTTTAAAGTATCGAATGTTGCATGCCAACAAAGGCACATAAGATAAGTGTGGCAGATATGAGAATGTTGCATTGGATGAGTGAACATATAAGAAAAGATAAGATCAGAAAGGATAGTAGAATCATTAATAAGAAGGTTTGGACATGTGAGAAGACCAATAGAAGCCGTAATTAGGATAGAATCATACCTCGCAAAACCGAAATCCCCTATTTTCAAGAATGGTGTAGCTGAAGTACTTGTCAATAGTAAGTTCTGCAAGTTAGGAGAAATGAAGATTAAATCGAAATATCAAATCAAATCAAGACATGAACCAATAAAAATATGTGCATTGTGCAACATTGTCTCACGATTATACAGAATCATAACGGAGGAGATCATATCTGCACTCTATTTATTCTTTACTTTTTGTCATGTCTCGGAACTAATTCATTCAACCAGTAATGCCAGTAACCAAACAATTTATCGGCTATCCTTTTTTGAATGTGTTGAAGTTTACTAATCCTTCTTCATGTGTTTATCTTTTATAGTAGCCCTGTTTCTCATTTCAGGACATTTAGCTCAAGGTATTTTGTCCATTACTCCAGCTAGATTTTCTCTCATTGAGCTATGAATTTATGATATTCAGTTAAAATAAGATAATATTTCGAAGTAGCACATTTTCTGTCCTTGTCAAAAGCAGAAGTTTGCAGTTTGAAACAAGCTAATGCAGTCATTGAGATACGCCGAGTCGGCAGCAATAATTGAATGCAAGTAGATACACTCATATACCTGTGGTTTTAAATCTCTGTGAATAAGGTGCTTTTCCTGAAGCACCTGCAACCCTGCAGCTATAAGAAGAAGAAAAACAAGGATTGATAAAAAGATAGAAAAACGGAAGGAAATTGAAAACATAGTTTCCGATTTGCATGCACAATACAAATACAAAGGCAGTAAATAACGAAAAGTATCAATCTTTAAGGGAAAATTACATCGACCTCCTTTGAGTTTTGACTTAATTATACTCGAACTTATTCATTCAAAAGCTACACTCACCCAACCCCTCAGAGGAGTTACACTAACCACCTAGTGGAATCTCATCGAAGGTGAATGTGACACCCTCCTTGCTTCGAAAACTACATTCACTTCCTCACTTCGAGATAAGTGATGATAACTAAATCTCCGACTGAAGTGAGTGTAGCTTTTGAAACAAGAAACATGCTGAGAGTAATTAAGTCAAATTGAGGTTAGTATAATTGTCCGTCTTATTCTAAAATGAGAAACCAAAATATAGTGAAAAGTTGCGTCGATTAGTCACCCAATTGCCTCATGAAATGCCTCGCAGTGGCCTCCGAGACTTTGCCACGGCGACGAATGTAAGCAGCAAGATCACCACCACCACAATACTCCAAAACAAGGTAAATCCTGTCATTGGTCTTTCATAAAACAAAAGTAACTAACTATAAGTAAATAAGTATGAACAATAATACAACAAAAATCAACAATGATCAAAGTTTTTTTCCTACTAATAGCTGTTCATAGTTTGAACCTTTTTTGAAATCACTCACAATTTCTCATTTCACTTCATAAAACTAAAAACTAACTACCAAACAAACAATGCTTATATTAAAAAATTATACCCTTTCTTTGTAATTCACTACATTAAGGTGAGTGATTTCTTTACACATCTAAACAAAATAAATTATCTTTGAATTTGGCTTTTATGAAAACACATCCAAAAATAGAAAATGAGATTAATACTGGTATACTACCATTGAAATAATTTACCTTTCACCTCTCATCCAAACACACTATTTAACCGAAACACATTTTCAGTCCCACAAATTGCGTCACTCCATGTGCCACTTGTTATGATCCGTCAGAAAAACACTTAATTATTAAACTTTTAACTTTAACATATTTTTTTTTTCCGACTAATCACAAAAAGTAACATATGCTGACGAAATTTTTTGGGACATAAGATCAGGTAGTCTCTTTTAAGTAGGGTCAGGTACAATCTAAAGGAAACAGCTTTTAAGCACTGACATAAAAACATTAAACAGAAATAATCTACTACTTTTTACAGATAATCCAAACAAATTCTAAGTGGGTCATTTACATATATAGAAACATACCCATATTAAATTATTCACATTCCATATGAAAAAAACAAGTATTGCTGAAATTAAAACAAAAAAAAAGTTACAAACTTGGATTGTTTGGAAGAGACGAATGATGTTGGGATGATTGATAGTACTAAGAATAGAAATTTCTTTGAAAAGACATTCTTTGACTTTTGGACTAAGATTTTTGTTATGAATCTCCTTAATTGCATACTCCAAACCAGTGTGTCTATGTGTTGAACGATACACAATTGCGAATGAACCTGACCCAATTTTGGGTCCCACTATGTAATCTCCGATCAATCTTGTGGGACCCATAAACTCCATAATCAATGATCAAAAATAAAAATTGAAACTTTGAAGAAAACTATGAAGAAGAAGAAGAAGACATGGTTGATTATGATGAAGGATTGAGAATTGAGATAGAAGGGGTGAATAGAATGGTTGAAAAGTGAGTAACTTTGATGAAACGACGTCGAATTGATGAAGATTTGATGAATTGGAATTTGAAGTTTGAGAATGGTAAGTGAAGGAAGAACTAACTTTATCTAATCATCACTCTCTCTATCACTTTTCGAGGAAACTAAATTAACTTATTTAATCATTTTATATAGATATATTATCATCAATATTTTACAATATCAATGTTTTTAACAACAACTACGGTGGTCTAGTCGTGTAAGGCCCACTGAATCTATCCCAAAATTGAGAAATTCGATTTTTGGAAGTCATACTTATTGGGATGAACAATCACAAATTCTAAAAGATATTAGTTCTTTTTACTAAAAAATGTGAGGACTCGCTAGATTTCATATAGATTAAAAAAATCAAAGATTCGATATGGAATTATATTTTTGAAAGCAACATACACGAATCTCGAAATATATTAATTTTTTACTTATATGAGGAGAGATATCTTTTATTATATAAAAAATTAATTTTATAACTAGATTTTATATATATTAAAATAAAATATATATAATTTATTTTGAGAGATATGATGAATTTATAAATAATGATATATAAATAAATATTACAAATATAATATAGATATATAAAATTATATATTTATAATTAAATAATGCATGGCTCAGGGTGAAAACTAGTAGAATGTTAATCATAAAATAGATTAAACATTTAATTTTAAAAAATGATACAAATACTAGGGGATTTACTTTATGATAAAATTGAAGATATCATAAAAATACTAAGGCAGAAATATATCATTTGAGAAATGATTGAATAACTCTCCACTAAAAAATGTTTTCTTTTTGCTAATATTTATTAAAATATGATCATTGTCTTATGTTTAAAATAATAGTGTGAATCTTGATGTTTAATTATACCATATAAAATATTACACTATTCACTTTTGTATCTTTTTGATTGATTTCATTGAATTATTTTACAATAAACATTATTTTTTTTTGTTCACATTCAACTTTTATAATAATAAATTACATGAGAGAATCCAATGCTTCTATTTTAATTATCGATTTATTTCAAAGATTTTTTAATAACTTTAATTTATATTTCAAGATATCTAACACTCCTACAATAATAATAATAATAATAATAATAATAATAATAATAATAATAATAATAATAATAATAATAATAATAATAATAATAATAATAATAATAATAATAATAATAATAATAATAATAATAATAATAATAATAATAATAATAATAATAATAATAATAATAATAATAATAATAATAATAATAATAATAATAATAATAATAATAATAATAATAATAATAATAATAATGATGATGATGATGATCCTAATTCTGTAAGATTTCATTTCTCTAATGATAATATCTTAATGTTATGATAGTAGAGAACTTAGGCTAATTGATCTAAGTATGCTAATTTTGATACATATTTATCTAAATAGGCCTATTTTTTGAAACTATGTACCACCTTTAGATTGTCTCAAAAACTATTTACCAAACTATATGTATTTTTGTTGGGTGGAAAACACTTTATTTTTTACTATTATTTGTTGATCTTTTTTTATTATTTTCTAAGAATTTTTCGTGTTGTGTCATGCTTATTGTTCACAACCAATAAAGCGCTGATTTAGTGATGTAAGGCCCATTAGATCCTTAGGATAACCAAAAGTTCAAACGTTTGATTCCTAATAAGGCAGTCACAAACCCCGAAAAGGATTAGTTCATTAGCCACAAGGTAAAGGATATCCTTGGTAGTACCCACAAAAATGCTCATTGCCGCAAAGAGTTTATATAGTATTGTATAGCCTACTAAATTCTCAAGATGACCAAAAGATTAAGGGTTCGATTCTTGTAAACAGTACTTATGCACATAAGGGGAACACTTGTTAGTAAGAGGAAAATATTCCACAACCTGCCAAATTGCACTATTGTTATACTAGATGGAAATTTAAGAAGTCTAAAAAAGAATAAGTTCAACCACTACTAAATCACTAGTTAGATATAATTTTCATATGTAGTATGTATCAGATATAAGAGAAAAAATGTATCAACGATAATGTATAAGTTTTACACAGCATCACTATAACATCTACCATTTATATTTATTCATCACCGATTCTTCAAAAAATAATAGAAATGAATAATATACTGAATATCTATAAATCTTTATACTCACATTTCATAAATATTAAACTCTATATAAAATTTGTTGTGTATGAGGATCATACATTAGTAAGTAAAAACAAGGGAAATGAGTGACTGAAAAGGATCATAAATTACTTGAATGTTCAATGTTCAAACAGCACAAAATGTTTCTTATCCAAAGTCTTCTATTTAGTTGGATTTACATAAGTGCAAGAAAGTAATAGCACTTTAATATGGTAAACACATATACAAAGCAAGTTTTGTGAGTTGCAGAATTAGAAATTAAGCAATACAGAAAACTAAGAAATAATATATATGCAGAACTAGAAGTGTTTCCTTCCTGTGATTGCATATATTTATATTTAGAGTAAATATTCATTTTAATCTCTCATATTTTTCGACCTTACCAGTTTAGTCTTTCAAAAAAAGAAAAGACCTAAAATAGTCCCAAAAATTTCAAATGTGAGTCAAATTAGTCCTTTTTGAGATCAAATCTACCAAATGTTTTATAAAAGGACTAACATGCTAAAAAGGACTAATTTGACCCACATTTGAAATTTTTTAGGACCATTTTAGGTCTTTTCTTTTTTGAAGGACTAATCTGGTAAGGTCGAAAAATATGAGGGACTAAGATAGGTATTTAAGCTTCAAATTAAACTCTCCCCTTCCAAGCGTATTCTCTTATGACCTTTCTCTTCACCTTGGTTGCAGGACTTTCCTACATTATTTTCATTGGCCTCTACCGAACATCTTTTGTAAGGTTTAAACCCGGTTCGACGAGTCTTGAGCCTTCCATGTCCGAGACCTATGGTTAGCAGTCCCTCCTCATCGTTGTTATCGTTATTGTTATTTTCTACAAATGGCTGGGTTTTCTGCACCGGTTCGCAATTTGGACTGCATTTCTTGCTCTCGAGGGGTTCACAATTAGAACTGCATTTCTTGCTCTCGAGGTCAGCTTTATCTTTGTAGTTTGTGTTTTTCGGAGGTGAAAAGCTTTGGGGCAACACTTGTCTTGAGAATAGAGCCTGAAAGGCTAGTCTCCCCTGATAATAATAACATTAACATGATGAGGATGGAAACAATACATGGATGCATACACTACAGTAAAACTTTTCATTATAAGATATATATACTATTGTACCTCATCAGAGACATCCTTCCAATAATCAGTATGGTAGCCGATGCTTCTACTACTACAACTAAGCCGATTGCTAGTCTCGGGATCTAAATGGTTCACATTATGTGTTTCGGGTCCAGGTTCTTCCTTTTCTTTCTCATCCTTCTCTAGTGCATCAGCTTCTTCACTGCTAGAGGTTGTGTTAGAACCACATGAGGAACGGTCAACCGGTTTATTCCCATTCGTCTTGTTTGTATCAAGGTGCTCAGAAATTGCATGGTTCATCTCATTGTTTATAGCCTTTGAAGAAGTATTTAACTTGGCATCTCCACTCTCCTCAGTTTCAAATGGTGAGCTAGAAAGTGAATGTTGTTGAGCTTGCTGAGTTTCCGAGTATTCTGGATTGAACATCTTATCTTCCAGGGGAGGGTTTTGTAGATTAATCTCTCCTTGTTCTGTTACCGATGGTGCTTCACCAGCATTCATTGAGGGAATTGCAGTTCTTGATGAAGGAGGACACGGGAAAGTAGTATGGAGTGGAGCACACAAAGGAAGCATTCCATGCGCTGCCCACCATGCAGTTGCGGCACCAACAGTAGCAGCTGCAATAGCAGCAATGCTTGGAGGAGAGCCAACTTGTCTAGACGGAATACCTCCTTGGGAACACATGGGAGAATCCACAGAAGTTTCGGAATTAGCATAGGGCCAAAATGTAGCGGCAAAACTAGCTGCAGCATGGGCTGCAGGGTTTTGTAGCAAGGTAGAGACAATAACACTTGAAAATGTGGAGGACATCTGAAGAATTGTCTGGTAATCATCATGATTATGTTGCGCGGAGGGAGGACAAGGAGGAAACGGTTGATGAATGGAGGATTCTCCTGTGTTACTTTGATTTTCACTTATGTTTGATGGAGCTGAATTGGTAAAAAGTTTAGGTTGCCCATTAACCCCTCCTATCATTGGCTGAAACATTGAGTCTCGAAACAACTTATCTTGGGATGGATTTTGAGTACTACTTTCATGGTTTCCTTCGACAACTTGCACGGTGATATGTCGTGGGTAGTTCTGATTGCCTTGCATTCCATTACTTGTTAATGCACAATTAAGACCATCTGTTGTATCAGTTTGAACCGACTTTGCTTGTGTAGCATCAGAACTCTCAAATTTAGAGGCTTGTTGTGTGTGTTTTCCACCATTTATCTCCAACTTCCGCTTTCCAAGCTCAACTGTGACTAAAGATTCTTCTGTTTCATCTCGAGTTACTACCTCTTTCACTGACGGTATAAACTCCCTTAAGGCACATGAATTTCTCAGCAGCACTGACGCTGATATTGCTGAAGATACAGATGAACAGGGTGCCTGCTGGATAACAGCAAAAACTTTCGAGCAGTTGTCATCCTTATTTTCTTTTACAGTTGTTGGTCTTTCATCTTCATCATTCTTCTAATAAAATAAGAAAGAAACATAATAATTTTACTAAAAGTGAGAACATGGAAAATTTGAATGACAAGTGAAACATAAAAAAACAAATATTAACCTCTGGAAGTGGTTCTTTCTCCAAGTCCAGTGCTTCTTTACTATGCGAAGATGCAACTGTGCCTTGATCTGATCGACTATTTATTGTTGGGGAACCAACATTGGTCTTACGGGGATAAGGATTGCTTGGTTTTCTTTTAGGCCGTGGAGGGGGAATTTCGATGTCAAGAGCATGTCCGATTGAAATACCCTTTAAGAGAGCCTCTTTCTCCAACTGAAAGTAAAAAGTGTAACAGTATTCTCAGTACAAAGCCGATTGGGCATTTCAGTGATGCATATTGTCAGTGAAAACGTTTCCTACAATCAATTCATGAAAGTTTATCATTTCCCCTTCCATTTTCTCCTTATAATTAACCCAAGCAACCTTTTTCTATACAAATAAAATTTCGATTTTAAAATGATCAAAGAGCCTTAATGCGACTAAAGAGAGTCAGCAAACAAAGAGAATGGCTCCTCAAATTGCTGCAACTTCATTACTCCCCATATGACACATAAAAGCTGTGGTATTGGGTTGTGGTTTAGGGGTTAAAGAATAAGAGTGAAGTCAGGATTCTTGTGATGGTTTCAGATGGTGTCTGGGAGAAAAGGATATCATCACATGCTTGGAGCATGATTGTGTAAAAGTAAATTTTGTACAAACATGCCTGCATGATTTCAAATGCCACTTTCCGCTAATGATTGAATGAAAAATCACATGAAAGGATTAAATCAAAGACTATAGAAAGTTGGGAATTTTTTTCATGTTTTGGGACCTAAGTGCACACGAGCCTAAGTTGGAGCAGGTAAATTGGACTTTTTCCCTACGAAAAATTAGTGGTCTTATCTTGAAGAAGCCAGAAACTGGAGACTCTTCTCTTAAACTTTTCCCTTAGAAAGATCAGTAGCCTTATATTCGATAGCTTCTCTCTTTTTTCTGGTTCGAGTTCATCTGTGAAAATTTCTATTAGGCTGGTTGCATATTAACTTATGCTTGAATTGCTCTGAATAGTTGAATTTATAGTTGCAATTGTACTTCATAATTATTCACACGAGCCAATACAACCAACAGCATATATTTTCGGTTGGATGACAATAAAAATTTTCCTACTTATCATTGCTATGTCATGTAACTCTATTCTATAAAATATGACAAATGCCACAAATGCTATTACAAAAAAGGGCAGCCTAGTGTACGAGGTGGATGCAGCCATATCACATAAGCAGAGAGGTTGTTTTCAAGATTTGAACCTACAACCTCCAAGTCACAAAGCAGCAACTTACGTCGCGTTGAGGCTTGACCTCCAAATAACAAATGCTAATACAAAAAATGGCGGCCCAGTGCACGAAACTCCCACCTAGAGTGGCCCAGTCAGAAATGCTAATACAATTGAACAAAAAACGGGGGCTGGCTTAACCAAGCAACCCAATTGATTACTTGACCAAACCAGCCCCTTGTCTTATACAATTTTTCTCTTCTTTAAAATCAAATTTTATTTCTGCATGTTCTCATTTGCACTTGTGGTCTCAATTAAAGCATTGAACCCCCTTCTCTTTTCAAAATAGATATCAATAAAGGGGTTAAGCATCACAATTCAATTCCAAACAGAACCTAATACAGAAACCATAGGTGATACAGAAAATGTGAAGCATTTGAATATTTAAGAGTACAGTCACCTAAACTAACAAGTTCAGGCACATTTTAGCATTATCAGTAGTTGGCATTTGTAAGAATGTTAGTAAAAGTCATTGTCATACAAGTTAATAAGGTCATACAGATGAAGATTGTCTTACCAGTTACCACTACCTAAAAGCTTTTGTTTGTTTATCATTTTACTTATTATAAATCCAATACATATGTTATATGTAAATAAACATTTACATATCACATATGTGTGCTTGTGTGTATCGTACCTCAATATATCCTATGAAGAATAAAAATGGAACTAATGATAATTAGCTTTTAATATATAATCAAAGGTGAGAAGGTACTCAATTGACCTTTGAAAAGAATTTCTGTGCATGGCTCCTGATTTGCACAGCAGTCTTTGTTCCTATATGCTCTGCACAATAGAAGTAAAACACCGAAAAGGGGCCGGAAGGTGCCAGCCAAGGTGCACAGAAGATAGTTCTAATTAAGATTTAACCAAATAAAGAAAACGGTTTATTTCATTTTCTAATAGAGTATGTATGCATCTGAAGAAATGAACAGAATAAAATATTTCAAGTATCAATGATGAACAAAATATTACCTTCAATGCGCTGCCATGCTCGCCCATATAGCTTCAAGGCTTCCAAAAACCTATTATGCTCCTCATCTGTCCATCGTTCCCTTTGCTTTGTGATTGTATATGGTTTTCTTGTCTGCAATTATAAGTTATATACTTAGTGTCTGCAATTATAAGTTATCTATTTACATAACAACAACAACTAAGCCTTTTTCCCGACAAAGTGGAGGCAGCTACATGAATCAAATGAGACCATCATGTTTTGTTGTAAATCATGTCTACAAGCAACCACTGATCTAAGGGGGCGTTTGGAACAACTTATGAAGAACTTATGTGGACTTATCATATAAGCACTCAACGAAGTGTTTGGAAATCTTATCATATAAGCACTCATAATAGTTTTGCCTATAAGTTTTCTTGGTCTTCATTTGTCTCTAACTATTGAGTTACCTTCCATTTGATCTACTTTGATAATAATAGTATTATTAAACTTTATTAATTCCCTTGTAAGAAATCAAAATTTGTCATTTCCACCACATAATAATAACCTGACCTTAACAACCACTTCTTCTCCCGAGGAGTACGCATCCATTAGAGGACGATGTGTGCAGCTAGCGCTGCTTCAGATCTTCCCGGGTTAAAAGCGGATAAAAGGAATAATACTTCCTTTCATTTTTTAGAAACAGACCACAGCAAATAGTAATAAAGCCGTTGCGATGAGAGTAAACAGAAGCTGATGCTACTGCAAAACAAACAAAGCGAGAACAATTGGTAGAGATCCGTCTCTGTAAATAGATATCAACAGTTCCAGTTATACATAGCCATAAGCATTCATTCTCAGTTCACACAAACAAAAATAGATTTAATAATAATCTATATAAGAATCTGCCGTAAAACAGAGAGACGCTTAATCAGAATCCTCACCAAAACGAAGTCCACTGCTCCAAAACCTGTTTAAACACGAAAAAGCACTATAATTAGTATATCATATCATTATCACAATCACAATCACTTCTAACATCACTCACTATAAGTACTTAACTGTCACTGCAATTTCAACTATGACTAAAATCTCTAGATTTAATAACACTACTAGGACTAAAATCACAAACATAGCTTACATCAATCAATAAAATTGTAAGCATCAATCATATTAGTCTCTTAAATTTCAATCTCTTAGTCAAATAGGTCCATGTATTATATCATATATAAATCATGGAATAATATAACTAATGCTTATAATTGATGTTTATGAATTTAAGGACTAATGTAATAAATGCTTTTGAGAGACTAAAATGAATCACCAATCAGCAACTCAAATAAGAAAAGTACCGAACATATTTACATGGTTCACTCATTTACTTATGGCCGACCAAATTCAGCGAATCCGAAATGAATACTAACGAAAATGTGACACGACAAATGGAAATGACTAATATGAGTTCCGAATTTTCTACATCTCAGCATTGGAATAGTGACCAAATAGGTTACGAGGATGAAACCACTCTGATACATTGCAGAACTCAAAAAAACGAGTTAGTCCAACTGTTACAAACGATAAGATAATAAGGATCCAAATAATAATTATAACATGAAAATAAACAAACAAAGCTTATTAAATTCTACATAAGATAATGTTATACCAATCTAAATATAATTAACACCATATAACAAAAGTTCAATCACCTTCATCGATTCAAATCCGAAAACTACATATATATATATATATAATTAAAAGGATATTTGATTTATGGATAATTAAAATATATCGGGAACCAAAACAGGAAGAAAAAAAGATGAGAAAAATAATAAATTATAAATAAAAAAAGAAGAACAAAAAACGGAAACTCAAATAACCTTGAAATGAAAGCATAGCGAAGAAGAAGGTTGGAAGAGTGATAATGAAATCACCGAACGTTGATTAGAGAAGAAAGGGAAAATGAAAATGAAATGAAAATGAAAATGAAGAGAAGAAGAAGAAGAAAGTGAAGTATTATTATAATAAGAAGAAGAAGACTATAGTAACCACAAGCATCTACTCATAACTCTTCTTATATTCACAACCAATCTCAGCCACTACTATTTCTTCACCATTTCTACTTTTTTTTAATTTCTATCCAAATCTGTCATGAAGATTTTATATTCTTCATATATCATGTCCGAGCCAAAAAAATTCACAGGTATCTGAGACTAATTTTTTAAAAGATATTTTTTCCATATACAAGACTCAAAACCGAGACATTATTTAAGCAAAATTAAACATGTATCACTTGAACAACAACTGTTGATATATCATTATTTTTAAGTAAACCTTGATTAATATATAAAAAACTCTTACACTATTATATAAATGTTAAATTCATAAAAATATGTTCGACATCCTATTATTATTTTTTGGTTACTATCAAATCAACTTTTATCTATTATCGATGAAACTCTAACTTTTTTTCTTAAGGAACTAATCTCATTCAGGGTTTGTGTATGGTTGCACATTTCAATAAATATTGTTTATAGAAATCAAATTTTCGACTTTGATAATTCAGTGAAGCTTTACACTACTAGACTGCGAACGAGTTGTTCCTTACTTTTTTTTATTTAGAAATCAATAAAGAATAATTAATGCATCAATGTAAAAATAGAACAAAATGAGTTATAGTGAATAAAAATATAAAGAAAATATAATTTTTATATGAGGCTGTAAAGAAGTGAAGGGTGAAAGTGTGTGAGATTGTGACAAGTGTTAAGATTTTAGTGGGTGATAGTGTAGACACCACTTGCACTTTTTCTAAATTTTATTGCTTTATTTTCCCAATTTAATATTTATATTTATATTCTTTTTTTGGGTCCTTTTCTCTCATCATGTGAAACCTCATCCACAAACTCAATGTCTCGATTTTTGAGTCCGTAAAAGCGATGCCAGCTGTCATGTGTGGGACCCATGTGAGTACGTGGAAACTGTGACCGGTGTTATCCGGTTACGAATAGATGAAGGGTGTGAGCTTGTGGTTTCAATTACATGCTAACGTGGCATCTTCTTTTCAGAAACCGGTACGTGTCTTTATCTTCATGATTTGGTGCTGGACCGTTGGATTTTGGATAGGGTCATGGGCAAGTGTTGTTAATATTGTACCGGTCATCAGACCGGTTAGGGTACTAGTATAGTGGTTCAATCAGTGGTTCACTAATTATACCGCATACCACCAAATTAGATATAAAAATATAATATATTATTATTAATGTTGAAAAATCAATATTTTTTCAATTTCATTAAAAAAATAAATTTTAATAAAAACTAGTCATGACCGGTATGGTTCAATTGAAATCCAGCCGGTATGACCGGCTTTGGCCAGTTTTAACCGGTATAATTAATGTACCGTACTGATATTGAGACCGGTTGCACCGGCCGGCACGAACCGGTTTTTATAACACTGGTCATGGGACATGTGAGCGTTCTTGGTGAGAAGGGATTCGTTTACGCCAAAAGAGTATGTTTTTTAAATTTACTTCCAATCATAATCATAAATTTTAGGAAAATTCAATGATTTAAATTAGTGAATAAATCTAAACTATTATATATTCATAGAATTGATAATTTGGATAAGGTTTAAGTTTTTAAATTTACCATTGAAGTAAGTGAATTATCACTCTTCTTTATTTCCTAATTATAGTTTTTCAAGAGTGTTAAAGATAAAAAAATACCTTTTAGTTTTTTTTCACTCATAAATAAGGAACCAATTCCTTTGTGTCTTTTGAGATATTCAACCTTAGCTATTAGTGCATGAATTGAAATGGATCATGTCTTTATATAGGATTTCTTACTTGGGAGTGTTTTATAGGGTTAGGGTTTAAAATGGCAAAATTATAGATTTCTTAATCATTCTCATTATTTTTTAATATGAATTATTGAGATTTGATGTATGATTTATATATATATATATGAAGACACTATTGTGAAAAATGAGAACAATTAATATGGATTGTTGCATTTTATCTAAATGGTCAAAATTAAAAAATACATATATATGACTATTGTTAAATGTATTTTAGTTATTAGTAAATGGTAGTCTTGTCTTTTTGTATTTACTTAACTTCCTATATGTATTGGCCCTTTGGCCTTATCTCCATAATTAATTCCATTTTGCATTTCTCCTCTCCCTTCTCTCTTCTTCTTCTCCTCTCCCTTCTCTCTTCCTTCCTATGCAGCTGATCTAGCATGCTTCTGGGTTCCATCATCTTTTCTTCTTCTTTGTAGTGGTAGATCAGCCTCCGCATTTCGCAGATCGAAGATCTCAGTTTCAGATTCGCAGTTTTCGTTGAGCGAATTTTTCAGGTTTTCTGTTTCTCTTTCCCTTTGCATTTCGATTTCCCTACTGTTGTGCTTGTTAGTTATGGCAACTGAAAGAGATGATTCTTTGCAATCCATTAGTGTGCAACTAAATGGATCTTCCAACTATGCATATTGGAGTTATGTGATGAGAAATTTTCTGATTGGTAAACGAATGTGGGGATATGTTTCTGGAACTTTTGTTAAACCTACAAATAGTGCTACTGAAAATTATGCAAAGGAGTTAGAAACTTGGGAAGTGAACAACTCGAAAATTATTACTTGGATTAATAATTCTGTTTCGCAATCTATTGGTGTTCAACTTGCAAAATATGATTCAGCATCTCAGGTTTGGGAGCACCTTAAACGATTGTATGTGCAGTCCAATTTTGCAAGACAATATCAGTTAGAGATTGATATTCGAGCTCTCCAACAACATAGCATGAGCATCCAAGAGTTTTATTCTGCTATGACTAATCTTTGGGACCAATTGGCACTCACTGAATCTGCAGAATTGCAAGCATTCACACCGTACACTGATCGCTGGGAACAACAGCGTTTAGTACATTTTTTGATGGCTCTTCGGAATGATTTTGAAGGCCTACGTGGTTCCATTTTGCATCGCACTCCTCTGCCATCTGTTGACTCTGTTGTTAATGAACTTTTAGCTGAAGAAGTTCGTTTGAAGTCCCACTCTGAAAAGGGAATTGTTGACAAAGGGATTCTGCCAAGCCCCTCTGTGTTTGCTGCTCCTGTTGTGAAAGGAAAATCTCAAGGCAGAGTCAATTATGATGAATGTAGCTTCTGTAAGGAAAAGGGCCATTGGAAGGCTCAATGTCCAAAATTATTGAAGAAGGAGCAACCTTATCAACCACCTCAGTGGCGTCCGCCTCAGTCGAAATACAGGAACTTTCAGCACACATCTCAATCTTCCAATGTTGCTGCTGCTACTGCTGTTTCTCCATCTGCCACCCCTGGGATGGTTCACTCTGGGTCTAACATGTCTGACCTGGTAGAACAATTTCAGAAGTTTCTTGCATCTCAGCCTAAATGCTATGTCAGTCTCTCCTAATGTAGGTCTGTCTTCTGCTGCCTCATCAGGTATATCATCCTCCATATGGATCCTTGACTCTGGAGCGTCCCATCATATGTCATC